>NC_133156.1:219195850-219831850 GCF_040802235.1 Manis javanica
CATAGAAACTCGGTTAAATTTTTGCTTGCTGATGTTGGGCTTAGCATGAGTGACTCCATCTTGGGCTTAGTTTGGTTACTTTAGCAGGACACAAAGCTTTAGTCCAGCTTTATTATGTTTCAAGGCAGAAAAACTCATTCAAAGAAGCTTAAGTCCTAGGAGAGCTCCTAATAATGGAACTGGGCTCCTCACTGGGTGCAGAGGAACCTAATGCTGTCAGTTTATAAGTTCTTTTCCTCTAGGGCTTCATGAACTGCTTTCTCTGTCCTTCTGAGCATCTGTTCCTACAACTGTCTGTCCAGAGCCCATCCTGGCCTCCACAAGGTAGAGCCTCTGAAACTAAACAGTCCCCAGCTTGGTTCCTCATGGCTGAGTGGCTTAGTCTCTGTGCTTATTTGGTGTTTCTGGCCATTTGGGGGGTTAAGGGGCAGAAATTGGGCACCTAGGATCTGGTGTCCTTTCCTGGCCTGTGGGTGGGGTATTGTCTTTAAGAAGAACACTGTGGTGATCACTGTTAGAAGTGCCAAGTGAGGATGGCTCTTGCCTGGCTTGGTGTAGTTCTTTTAAGAAACTGCCTCTGCCCAGGCAAAATAAACCATATCACAAAGATCCCATTCTCTTCCCTCCTGTTCTCTTATGAGCTCTGTTATCCTGAGATCATTTATGTCATTTCCTTTGTCACTGAATCTTTAATTCTGCTCTTTCACCCTTCAGCTCTTCCTCATTGATACTTTTGTCTCTCCTCCTTGCATTAGAATATCTGGAGGGCCTTCAGGGGCATACATTTTGTAGCTCCACTTGGTCCCTGGAACTTTCCCCTTCTTCATCTGTTCAAAGAGCAGCACAAACTTGGTGTGTACTAGCTTTGAGAGCTGGGTCAGAAGAGCCATGGCTGGAACGATGGTGACCAGACGGGATGACGCTGATGATATTTGTTCCAAGGTCCCAGCTGCTTGGCTGATGTAAATGCCAGGTGATGTCCATAAACACGACAACTATCTGGGCTCTAGGGCCACATTCAGTGCTCTAACTCTTCCTGTGATTCACCCTCACTGGGGGCTGTTGAATCACTACAATCAGGAAAAGGTACTAATACTTGCCAATGAATTAGTAGCCCTCCTCGCCCAGGGACTTAATTAACTGGAGGGAGAATCAATGACAGGTTCTCTATGACCCAAGGCTTCCTACTTAGAGCTCCCTAGGCTATCCCACCCAAGAACAAGAGCTGCTGCCATCTTGGACTGGATATTTAATAGATAAAAATTTCTGTTTGTTATACTTTCCTAGATATTTATTCCTCTTCACTACAACACAGACCCATATCCTATACATTGAGGTGATTGTTATCTGGCTTTTGGAAGATTGGGAGAACAATTGATTACAGATATTTGGCAAAGTCTGGTTTTGGCAAGATAATAACTATTATGTTAGACTTCTCACTCCATCTTTGGGGAGGTATGTGTTTAGTAGCATTGCCATCTATGTTTGCTTGCTTAATTGTGTCACTAAGCAACCCAGTTTTGGGTGTCAAAAGTCCTCCATTGTTTTCTCTGTTTCACATTTGTCTTCAGCTTTTCTCAATTCTGATCAATTCCTCAAAACATTTCCTGCTAAGAATTCAACTGTAGACTAAATGTCTGGGTTTAGCTTCAGAAGATCTGGATTCTAAGTCTTACTAGGCTGGTAACTCAGTATATGCTTGGGCAAGGCATCCTCAGGAGGATAACAGTAACTAGCCCTGGCTGTCTCTGGGCAGCAAAATAGAAGATTTACAAGAAGTCACTTTACTTTTCTGAGTCAGTGCCCTCATTTTCAGAAGCTGCCATAGTTATTATACAAGCAAGGGCTTTGGAGTGAATGGACATGGATTCAAATCCCAACAAAAGCATTGATTAGCCCTGAGATCTTGGGCCAGTTGTGAGTCTTATTTTCCTTCCCATCTGAGAAGTAGGAAGAGTATTACCTCATTATATTATGTCAGGGCTCAGTGTGGTGATTTAAATAAAGCATGATATGCATTACATTGCAACCTTTCCCCTTCTACCTTTAATCCAAAGATGCAGGGCTACTGAGTGAAAAGGCTGGGTCTAGAGCTGAAAATTTCTTGACACTATGTTCTAGTTTTTTATGAATTTGAGAAGTAAGTATCTCTCACTTCTTCGTCAACCTGTCACCTCAGGTACATCATTTCCTCTTTTGTCCCCTTTAGTCACCTGTTTTTTTTCACAGCATTCATCAATTTTTAGATTATATATCATATACTCACTTGGTTTGGTATCTATCTTCCCCCACAAGCTCCACAAGGACAGAGTTTTTGTTTGTTCTGTTCACTGCTGCATCCCCAATGTTTAAAACGTAAGTATGCCACAAATACTTGTAGAATGAATGTTAAATGAATGTGAATCTTGTAGAAGAGAAAAGGAAAAGTCAGCAGATTTTTTCTGTAAAGGGCCAGACAGCCTTGCAGGTCGCACGGTCTCTGTTATAATTTGACTGTGTAGCATGAAAGCAGCCCCACTGACAAGGCATAAACAAGTGAGTGTGGCTGTGTTCCTACAAGATTTCATTTACAAAAAAACAGGGCTTGCGCTGCATTTGATCTGCAGGTTGTAGTTTGCCTGTCCCAGCTGTTCACATATTTAGTGGTTGTGAATTCTACTGTGTCATTCCTGTAAGGCATCAGTTCAGGAAAACCCTCCCTTCGGCCTCACTGTGGTGAAGAAAGAAGAAAGCCCATCTTGGATCTCCTCTCTTTGCCCTTTGGATGCCTCTGTGCTTCTGCATGCTGTCCCTGCCGGGAGGGGCTGGCCCTCATTGGCCTTGCCCAATCCCTTTGCCCTCTCTGGCTTCTGGGTGATTTTTTTTTATGCCTTAGAGGCACTGGCAGGAATTGAGAGCATGGGAGGAGAAGGGGGTTAGGGTGCTTGTTCCCCAGCTCCCTCCCTGCTGGCAGAGGTTTGGGGAGACTGAGTTTCTTTTCTATAGCTCCAGCTCTTTGCAGTTTCCAGACACACTGTTTCTAGGCCCAGGATGCTTTATCATATTTTGGAGTACTCTCTTAGCTCTTTCTTCACTTTTGAAGCAGTACCTTTATTAAACTTACTTTTCGTACCTGCTTTAGGAAGGGCCATCTGTTTTCTGCCAGGCCCCTCACCCGTGTACTGTCCAAAGGGAGAAATGCATTGTGGGAGCCGGCTGGGACCTCCCTCATTCCCCATCCGCCGCTGCTGGTGACCCCAACTCTTCTGCAGCAGTTTCAGAGTTCTTTTTTGTGGAGGCTTTGTGTTCTTTCCTCTTCTTTTCCTTCCAGGAAGGATAGACTTGCCTTCTTTCCAAAAAGGGAAGGACTTACC
The DNA here is from genome assembly GCF_040802235.1 of Manis javanica. Classification (NCBI taxonomy): domain Eukaryota; kingdom Metazoa; phylum Chordata; class Mammalia; order Pholidota; family Manidae; genus Manis; species Manis javanica. Next base: position 219,199,204 of record NC_133156.1, read on the forward strand.
TGAGGGAGTAGGTTGACAAAGAAGTGAGTCAACTTAATTTCTCAAATTCATAAAAAACTAGAACACAGTGTCAAAAATTTTTGGTTCTAGATGCAGCCTTTTCACTCAGTAGCCCTGTATATTTGGACTAGTTATTTTATCTTTGAATCTCAGATTGCTTATCTTTAAAATGGGTGTAATAATCCCTGCTATACAAATTTTTTACTTAGTATGTTTACAACTTAATGAAGAGGAAAAACCCAACAAAACCAATTCATAGAATGTGATAAATTATTGAAAAATGTTAAGTATGGAAATCTACAGGCAGTTTCTTTCTTCCATTCCCGAAATTTCATGAGTAAATGAAATTTTTATCAGATAAAAGAAAAAAAAGGCCTCTATAAACTTTACAAAGTGGCTCAGGAAATAAAACAAAATGTTTTATTTGAATGTAGTTTGAAAACTGCAAAGCACCATGAGAACTGGATTTACCAAGATTAATTTACCCATCACTCTGGAACACCATGGTTCAGAGGGTCTCCCTTTGCTTGTCCAGAGGGGACTTCTTTTGCCATGCCATTTACTCTTGGGTCCCCAAAATTCAAGGAGACATTGGAGGTTGGTGGAGACCCTGATGTTCTATTGTGATACTTTCCCTTGGGCTGTCCTGATTTCAGCATCAGTTATTCCCCCAGTGTCCTCAGGGATTTCCAGAAGCACCTTCTGTGATAATAATGAGTTATAAGAAATATATGTATTTCCCAGGTCTATTTGGTCATCATCCACAGTTCCTGAAAACACTGAGGAGTCTTAAAGGTAAAACAGGAGTTTTGTCATGTTAATGAGAGATTTTTGGACCCAAGGGTGGGGGCTGGAGGCTGAATCAGCCAATGGTCAATAATTTAGTCAATTATGACTATGCAGTGAAGCCTTCACAAAAACCCCTGAGAGGAGCTTTGTACTCTGGTCTTCCTGCTCTCCTCGATTGGATCCTGGTTCTAGGTCAGAGAGAGCTGCTATGCTTAGGAACCAGGACTTCTCTATGCCACTAAGCCAGGCCCCACAAGGATAGAAGCAACTTTATTTGGGACCTTGCTCTATGTCTCTTCATCTGGCTGTTAACTTGTATCCTATATGATATCTTTTATTAAACTGGTAAACGTAAATGTTTTCCTGAGTTCTGTGAGCTGCTGTAGCAAATTAATCGAACCTAAGGGGGAGGTTGTGGGAACCTCCAATCTATAGCTGGTAGGTCAGAGTCACAGGGGACTGTCTGGGGTTTGCGACCAGTGTCTGGAGTCGGGGGTGGAGGGTGGTCTTGTAGGCCAGAGCCCTTAACCTGGGGAGTCTGCTGCTGTTTTCCGGCAGGTAGCATCAGAACTGAGTTGAGTTCTTGGACACCCTGCTGGTGTTTGAGAATTGCTTGGTGTTAGTATGTGTGGGAAGACCCCCTCCCACATACTCACACACATTGGAATTGGGTCTGGGAACCCGAATGGAGTTACACTACTATAACTGCTGTGTTTAATATTGTTATTGTTATACATACACGTAGGGAGAAAAGACACCATTGCATCTGGTGTTGGACGAGTGGGAATCACACCTTCCATAGCTCCAGGCCCCAAGTTTTTTTTTCTGCTGCTTATGCTCAGACCCTGCTAGACAGAAGTGGCAGGCGCCAGTCCTTCCTCTCACAGTGCTTTGCCTGAGCTCATCCTTGCATGTGTTCTGACCCTTCAGACTCTGAGGGAGGATACAAAGGTGCACCATGGGCATTTTTTATTGACCTTCTTTCCTTGTATGCTTTTGGATGAAAGCTCATCATGTTTTATTGTTTGCCTTCACTTATCCCTCCCAAAGAAATAACTTGGATAAGGTAGCCCTTCGATCAGACTTTTCCATTATACATACATATGTACAGTTAAAGCTGAAGTTCCATTTTTCTCCCTTCCTTGAGCCAACCACTGTCATTAAATGAATTTGGGTTTGTTTTTATATTAATGTTTTCTGATTTAGAAGTGATGAATTGCATTATATTATTTTAATTGTTGTTAAAATTTCTAAAATAAATGTTTTTATTGAAGTGTGTCATACGAACAGAAGTTGTACTGATCCTGTGTCCAGCTTAACCAATAGTAGCATACAAGGGGTAGTAGGAGCAGTCTACTTCAGCTTCAGGCAATAAGGTGGGTTTCACTGCCTGCAGAGAATTTAAAAACAAGAGAAAAGCAGTCAGCCTGCTTTTTATTATCATTATGCATTGGCATAGAGAAGTCCTGGTTCCCTAAGCATAGCAGCTCTCTCTGACCTAGAACCAGGATCCAATCGAGGAGAGCAGGAAGACCATGTCAGTAATAAAATAATCCTGCCCACTGGGGCAGACGATTCCCCTGGCCCCCCTACTTTGGTGTGTATCTCAGCTTGATAAGTATCACCCAGTGAACACACCCATGAACCACTACCCATAACCAGAAGTGGAATGGACCAGCACCCTGGAAGACTCTCCTGTAATACCACAGATTCATTTTGCCTATGTATTAATCTTATATAAATGGAATCATACAGATTTACTTGTTCAGGTCTGGCTGCTTTTGTTCAGCATGTTGTTTGTGGGGTTCATACATAGTGTTGTGTGTAAGAGCAGTTTGTTCATTTCTGTTGTTACATAATATTTCATTGTACGGGTATGCCAAAATGTACTTACCCATTCTTCAGTTGATTAGCATTTGGCTTGATTCTGTTTTTGAGCAATTATGGATGATGCTTTTAGGAATGTTCTTGTACATGTCTTTCGATGCACATATGAAGGCATTTCTATGCGGCATATTCTGAGAAGTAGAATTGCTTGGTAATAGGGTATGTGTATATTCAGCTTCTTTCTTAAAATGGTTATATCTATTTATACCCCCACCAACAATGCAGGAGAAGTTCAAGTGCCCCACATGTTCACAGACACTTGGTATCATCAGCTCCTAAATTTTTAAAACTCTTTTGGAATAAGTGTAATGGCATCATATTGTGGTTTTAATGTGCATTTCCTTGATCTCTAATGCCTTTAAGAAACTGTTATGTTTATGGGCCACTTGGATACCTCCTTTGTGTAATGCCTAGTTAAGTTTTTTGCTCCATTTTTAATTGAGTTGTCTATATAACAAATTTACAAAAGCTATTTATATAGTTTAGATTAGCTCTTTCTAAAAATTATATATGCCTTTTCCTCTACTAGTGTTGCATTTTGAAGCAGTTTCTAATTTTAATGTAGATCAATTTATTAATTTTTTTCATTGTGGTTAGTGCTGTTTGTGTATTATTTAAGAAATCTTTATCAAGCATTAAGGTTAATTCTCCTACATTATTGCCTAGAAGCTTTATTGTTTTGCTTTTTATATCTAGGTCTATAATCTACCTGGAATTGATTTTTATGTATGGTATGAGATAGGGGTCAGTGTTTTTGCATGTGAATATCCAATTTACCCAGTAATTATAAAGTGGTGATAGTAACCATTCTGGTATTACTCCCAGTTTCAGAGGAAAAACTTTCAACAATTCACATTTAAATGCAATGTTTGCAGAAAGATTTTTGGTAGCCATTCTTTATCAGATGAAGAAAGTTCCCTTTTACCTCTTGTTGGCTAATAGGTTAGTTTTTACTTTTAAATCATGAGTTAATGTTAACAGATGATTTTTTCTTATTTATTAAATGGATTTTTCCCATTATTTCTCTAATAAATTGAAAAATTACATTGACAGATTTTCAATTTGTTAAGCCAACTTTCCTTTTTGAAATAAAACTACCTCGAGGTTGATATCTTATTTTCTTGTGTATTGTATTTTAGTTATTTCATGCATGTGGTCTTGGCCCCATCACCTTGAGGACAAATTTGCCTTGCATTTTGATACCCCTTCCCTAATAGTGCTGCGCCCATAGGAAATGCCCATTAATCCAAGTGGAGTCATTTTGCCTGCTTGCACTCAGTGGATTTGACAGTTTGGCTGGTGAGATTCTCCCAGTGGCTAATGAGCAACTCAGGAATGCTAATGAAGGGCTTCCTTTGGTTGTCTCTTGTGAGTGAGCAAATGAGCTCTGTAACTTGGAGAGCCAGAAGTTAATTAGCTACCCAGTGTAGGCAGAGCCTGCTGGAAATAAGAGAATTTTGGTCTGTCAGAGTGGAGTGCTAAGAAGCTTTGAAGGTGAGGCCAGGATTGGGGATGTGAGGTGGAAAGCAAAGGAGTTTATAAATAAATGTCAGTGCTGGGGCTCTGTAAAGCAGGCCAGGAGAGGCCAGGACATGTGGTCTCTACAGGGAGAGGAGTGGATGCCACCTCGGGATGTCACGGCCATCACACTTGCTGTTGATTCGTCTATCTCCCTTGTAGCAGAATAGAAGAGAGAAACGCAGGAGATGTGTGCAGCATGAATATCTGAAGCAGATCACCTGCCAGCCAGACGATGATGGATGAGGGTTTTTTGGTTCTTGTGCTCCTTGTTCATTTTTCTTTGAGACAGGATGGAAAATCTAAAACCCCATCTGTTTACAAGTTTACTACAATAACCCAGTGGATAAATAATTTGCCAGGCAATACCATGGATAATGTTCAGCAAATGAAGTCGAATAGACTACAGACATCAGGCAAAGATGAAAGATGGAGACCTTCTTTGTCAAGCTGCATAAGGAATGTCCGCCATAAGCACTGGACTTGGATGTGCTGGTGTGCTGATGATCCTGGAAAGGCAGTTCCACCCAGAAAAAGTGTCATTCCCTTGGCTTAGGCAGGTACCTAATTAGGTTAGGAGAAATGCCGAAAAGCAACCTATTGAAAGCTAAACTATTGCAAGGCATCATGGGTAAAATATGCAAAATGCCACTGAGGTGGAAGTAAAGAAGCCTGTGGAACAGGTGCGGCATAAAACTAACCTGCTGGGGAAATAGTTCTGTTTCCTTTGAAATGGGTTTAATTTTCAGTCCCCCACTGTGGAAGCTCTGTCCTCTTTACCATTTAAGACCCAGAAACAGATACTCCCACTGTTTCCCCACTCAGATTTTCCATACCAGATTAGGTGTTCCAGCCGTTCTATGTTCACCAGGAAATGGTACGGAATGGAATGGCAGTGTATCAAAATTCTGCCCAGTTTAAGCCCATTCTTTGGACGTTTATCCGAATAAGTTGTTCCTAATTTGCCATTCTAACTTGCCACACTCTTTTATTACTGCAACAATAATAATACAACATTGATGTCAGCTGGGACCTCTGTAGCCTCGGGAAGCCCTAAGCTTGTCCTTAGGATTTCTGAGGATCCTCGAGGACTCAGTCTCTCCTGGTCCTAAGCTGTGGTGGAATGGCCAGATGTAAAATGCAGCCTTGTCCCACGCTCACACACCCAGCCTACACAGGTGTTTTATTAGTAATTTTTCTACAGACATGAGGCTTGGTGGGGCAGGGTTGGAAGAGGTGGTGAGGAAATTGTATTCTGTCTGTCACACCCTCTGGCTGTCTCCCTGGCTCTCCCCTTCCCTCTTTCCCTCATACTTCTCTGCCTTTTCTTTCGGAAACCTCTCTCCTTGCCTCATGAAGAGAAGTTTCACTCCCTTCCCCAAGTCCTTGTTACCAGCTCTACATGCCTTGTAAGTTGGGTGAGTTTCTCAGGGAAGTTTTCCTATAGAGGAGTCTCCCCCTAAACACTTTGAGGTGGTCACCGTTGTCCCCATTTTGTGCTTGAAGAGACTGCAGCCTGGAAAGAAGAGTTCATGAGTTGCTTTACCAGGGCCTAAATGAGGTTGCTTGACCCCAAATCCCATGTGGTTTCCATTTTTCCATTCTTTAAGGGCCTCTGGTAAGGATTACAAAGCTCTTTACTTGCATTATCTTTCCCTTGGTCAGGTAGGTAGAGGGCGCCCTTTGTCAGCCTTCATACAACTGTTGTACAGTTTTTCCACCCACTTTATTGTATTAAAACTTGTGAGTAACCCCTCACCTGCATATAATCCCTTTGTAAAGAAGCAGACACTGAAATTTGGAGAGGGAGGTGACTTGGCTAGAGTCCCACCACCAATAATGAGTAGATCCGAGTTTCAAACCCTGACTTTCTGCCTCCAAATCCGTTGGTCCTTGCATCACCACATGGCAGAAACTCAAAAGTGAGGGGTCAGGGGCCTGGATTCCCACTTAGCCCAGACCAGGAGGGATGGTTAACTCAGCCACAAATGCATACTTACCTTCACCTGGCCCCAGGGGCCCAGCTCAGGTCTGCAGCTGTGCCAATGCCGGGAGCAGTGATGGGTGCTGTACTCCCCTGGGAAGGCCAGAAGAGACCTGACGTGGCTGAGCCTTCACATTTATTTCCTTCCCTTCCCTTAGCTTTTTGCGGAGCTGAGCCTATCATTAGTCAGGCTGTGAAGCAAAGAAAAAAATTGTCTTGGGAAGAATTCTTGTTTACTTAAAACTGATAAAAAAAACCCCAACCCAACTCAGAAAAGACTGAAACATGTTTCCAATATATTGGATTTGATTGTCTGGCTGTGAACAAGGGGACCTAGTCATTTAAAATTAAAGTTTAAGGTATTTGGCAAGTTTATTTGATGATTCAGCTGCTCTGGGAGGAGCCGTCACTGACAGCAGAGGTGAGGCTTCCTTCACCTTCTCTCTGTACCTTTTGATGTGCTTATTAATCATTCTAATTGTCTGATGTCACTGTTTTACAAGGGCTGGGGAAGGGATAGAGTCAGAGAAGTCCAACATGTCCTCATTTTATGGATTTGAACAAGCCTTGTCACTTGAGCAAAGTTTCTATTCCTAGGGGTGACCATGAGACTACCCTCCTTACAGCACCCAAATACTCCAGCACAGTCACTTTTGACTATAATGGTGTATCAGTCGGAAACACAACCCTTATCCAGCCAGGAGCAAAGATAAATGCATGGTTCAGACAGTTGGACCGAATGGAGGAGAGTAGGAAGCAGAAGATATTATTATTGTTCTCTAGGGCAGCTCATAGAGGAGAAAACCTGGCAGTGAGTGCACAGGAAGCAGTAACTGGCGGATATAATCCTGGCAATATGAACACTGGGACATATTGTTCGGTGCTCTCACTTGAATTGCAAAACGAAACCCCAGTGGACAGGGGACCTCTCTTCCCGTGAATTCATGCCCTCTACTTCCTCAGCCTGCAGTGTGCACAACCGAGTTCTCTTTTACCCTGATACTGAATTTATTTTCCTCAGGTGCAGTTCTGATTGTGTCTCTGTCTTGTTCAGGAACCTGCAGGGGCTCCCTCTTGTCTACTGAGTAAAGTCAGCATCCAAGTTTATTTTACCATTCCTAGACTCATCTGCATCTGCCTTTTCCACCCATCACCCATGCTTCCCTTCTTTCACTCTGAGCTTCAGCCAGATAGAACCACTGTGTTCCCCACACCCATTTCCCTCCTTTTTTCAGTTCATGCTTTTCCTTTCTTTTCTTCTCTAAATGCCCTACATCCCATGTTAGGGACTTAATGTCCACCATTATTCTTGTGATTTTACAATCCTGATGAAATGATGGCTCACTCTTTGATTCCTCTCCCCCAACTAGACATCCCTGTCTCCTTCTCTGGACTCCTACAATACTGTGTCTTTCTTATCATAATACCCACCACCTCTACTTTGTATTTTCATTACCTGGTGCGGTTTCTTTTCTGTGTGAGTTACCTCTTACATACTTTGAAAGCAGGGCTATGTGATCCCTTGTTGTGTCTACTCTGGGGTCAGGCAGAATGGCTTGGGTAGAGTAGACATCCAAAAGTGTTTGATGAATGAATGAATGAATGAGAGGTTTATTGATGTAAGAATTAGTGTCTTCAGTGCAGGGTGGCATCCAGTGGTTGCATCTGTCCATCCTTTCCTTCTGTATCTATTTTCCTCTTTTGTTTTTCCATCTTCTCTCTTTACCTTTTTATTTTCCTCTTTTTTGTTTCACTTTTCCCCAAACAATTGTCCCCAAGCTGTTTGGTCTCTGAACAGCTCTGCTGGGCATACCCCATCTCTCTATCTGATTCCTGCTATGGGGGAGTTTTCCATGGTCCCAAACAACTTTTAAAGAAGAAGAGGAAGACTGACATAGAAATCGTAAACTCAATGTAGAATTGTAAACTTCTCTGTTTGGGTATCAGGGAAATAGGGAACTTTTTTCCATATGATGCTAATTTGCTTTGGAGATACTGTTTGAAAAAAAGCATTCACGGAATACTCTCATCTCTCCTCTGGGAAGCAACAGGTGCTCTTCCCTGGACAGAGTCTCTGCTTATTTCCAGTGGAGGGTTAAGTGTGGAGGGGGCAGATGGGTGCAGCTCTGAATAGAAAAAGCCATGCCTTTTTTCTTGCTAAGATCCCTCTACAAACCTCACTTCCTTTGCAACCAAGATTACTGGACAGAGGTGGTTTGACTGAGAAGCAAGAAATCAGCAAGGTGCTAGGGAAAGAGCACCGGGATGGGCTTGACTGTGGGTCTGCCATACATTGGGGTATGGGGGAACCTGCCATCATCTAAGGGGCACAGTTTCCTTTCTTTACAGTGGAGGAAGTGGTTGGCTGATCTCTGGGGTCTTTTCTAGATCAACACTCCAGAATTCTTGATTTGAGATTCCAGATCCATCTGAAAAGCCTGCTGTGCTTAGCCTAGAGCTGACGCCAGGAGGTGGCAGTGCCTGCTCTGTTCAGAACCCACAGCCTCAGCTGTAGCTTAGGGTTTAGGCGGTCAGGGCTGGTGGGCTGGGGTGGGTATCATGCTGCATTCCCTTCCCTTTGGGACTCTTCAGTTATGTACCAGTGCAGGTCATTTGTAGTCTGCTGGGTTCTGACTGCCAGTGGGACTGCCATGCCTGGGTACGGGAAGCACTTACTGTTCCTTCACTGTGTGCATCTGACTTCACCTGCTGTGACACACACAGACCAGGGCACACTCATACTGAGCGAGGCCCCAGTGACTGGCTCATAGCCGGGCAGCTTGCTGGAGCTTCATGACGCAGGCTTGGGTGTCCCCCAGGGCAAGTGAGAGCTACATCCATGAGTAAGTGCCTGTGTTCACCCACTCTGAATGTGCGTGCCTGTCCCCCAGGAACCCCTGTATTGCTTCTGACAGCTGCATTTGCTCATAGCAGTAGTGATTATGCCTGGAATGACTGATCCAAGCGCAGAGAAAATGACTAAGGGGTTGTTCCTCAACTTGTGGAGAGCTTCTACTAAATGGCATGGACATAGACTTAAAATGCAATAGAATGTTTTAATTGCAAGAAACCTGAGAGATGATCTGGTTCTCAAATGCTGGGTCACTGGTTCTCAAATGCAGCAGGACATCACCTGTGAAGCTTGTTAAAAATAAGTATTCCTGGGCCCACTCCCAGCCCCACTGAGTAAGAATCTCTGGTGCTGGAACCTAGGAATATGAATTTTAAATAAGCTCTTCAGCTATGTCTAATGTAGCTGGTCTTCAGAAGGGCATTTAGGAGCCACCATACCATCTGATCTCTAACAGTACATTCAGGGAGCTCGTCAGAAATGCCTCTCTCCGGAGTGGGGCCCAGGGCTCTGATTCAACAAGGCTTTCATATGCAGAGGTGGCCAACTCATCCTGGTTTGCCTGGAGCACCCAAACTCTGATGTCCAGGGCCTCCCTCAGTCACCAGGACTCATCCAGAACATGGTTTGTTCCCTTCTGAGGTGACTTTTGTGCATGCTAACGTTTAAGAGGCCCTGGGAGCAATTCCTTTTCCAGTTGAGGAAATGGGGGCCAGAATGGACAGGCAGTGAGATACCGGCAGAGATAGGAAGAGACTTCCAGCCCAGCATCCTCGCTACTCTTGGAAACATGCCTCACTCTTTCCTAGTCTCCACTGGCAGTTAACCTTGGAGGAGGTCATTACGGCATGGTTACATTTGGGGTGAGATCTGCATTCTGTGGCCTTGGTCAAGTGAGGTGACACCAATGACAGTTGCAGATGCCATCATACTTTAACGAATTCTTCCAGGGCTTCTCTTGGCCCAGGTGGAGAAGGTGGTTTACAATTTAATGCATTTCCATTTGGTCATAATCTCTAAGCACTGAAAATAAATAATGCTGGGCTCACAATCTGTCTTAGACAGGCCTGGCTACAGGTATCCCAAATTGCCTGGAGCACACGGTCTGGTCCAGTCATGAGCCTGCCTGCAGCATTTCACAGATCTTCTTCATATGGATCATCCTCTCCACTGAGCACCTCAATGGCCTCTCTTGGGGGGTCCTGCTTGGGGAGGGCAGTAATTTAGTCCATCCATCCTCAGATCTGTACCTTTTGGGATGGGTTTAGGAAAGGAAGACCCTGCTTGCGGCAGAGATATTCTTATGTGAAGTAGGCAGCCACCGAGAAGTTCCCATCTCTCCTCTATCAGCCTCTCTTATGCCTGGGTTACTCACCCAAGAAAAAGTCCCAGGTCCCAACACCTGGAGAGGGTAGTTGGGGAAGGTCGTGTTTTATATTTGAGGACTGTCAGGAAGCAGTAGGTTCTGAGTGTGAGGAGGTAAGAGAGGGCAGTGGATTCAAAGAGTTCTGTTTCCATCTGGTCTTGGATATGAGCACCACAAGCTGGTTTTGGTGTCTTCTCATCATTTATTCCTTTATGTTTCATGTATTCGTTCATTTAGCAAACCTTCATTGAGTTTTCATGATCAGCACTTTTCTAGCCACTAAGGAGATAAGATGACTGGGATATATTCCCTGTTCTTAAAGAGTTACAAATACCTTTATAGTTCATTATTATAAGTATGAGAATAGCTCTATGCACAAATCCCTATAGGAGCACAGAGAAGAGTCCTAATCCAGCTTGTGTGGTCAGAGGAATCTTCTGGAAGGAATTAACTGAACTGAAACAGAAACTTTGAGCAGAAGTAAGTTAAGTGAAGAATAGGGGAAAGAGGTGCAGGAACTTATTAATTCACTCTGCAAATATGGATTGAGCCCTACTCTAGGCTAAGTACGGTGCCAGTCATTTATCTTCTTTTGGAGGCTACCTGGAAAGTTACAATTGTATGGTAAGGGCTAAGCTTGAAAGTGAACGGGGAGCTATGGGAGAAACATTATGCAGTGATTTAAAGCCTGGATTATGATTTGACAGAATTGGAATTGACTTTCAATCCAGGCTTTCAGCACTCACTGTGTGACCCTGAGCTAGTTGCTCAAACTCCTTTCACCTCTGTTTTCTCATCTGTACAATGGGGGCAATGATAATAACCCATTATTGTTGTGAGGATACAATGAAAAATTTAGTAATATGTTTAGCATGAAGCCAGCACATAGTAAACACTCAATACATGATTGCAGTTATCACTATCATCGTTATCATTGTAGTAGATCATATAAGAAGCCTCAATTATTTTCTCATCTTCTCCCAGTAAGAGGATTCAATCTCCCTTCCCATTTCCACATGACTTACAGTGTCTCTTTGAACAAGGAGTATATATCCCTAGTCCAATAATGGTGAATTTGGCCAAGTGACATGCTTTGGTTAACAGACTGTGAGAGAATGTGATGTGTACTATGCCCAAGTATAAGTTTTTAGGGGCATCTCAAATTTCCACCACAAGAATGTCACGTCATAGATTGGGACTGCTCCATCAGCATAGGTCCTAAAATGAGAAGACCCAGGGAACAGAGCTGACCTGTAGCTACTGACATGTAGGCAGAATTCCAGGTAAAGGGTTATAGGCCTGGGGACACAGGGAAGTGAACAAGTGTGAGATGTGTTGGAAAGACATGGTGACTTCCTATGTGACAGCTGAGGAGGAGTCAGTGATGTGGCCCAGACATAGGAAATGGGTGGTGTTGATGGAGAGCACAGGAGAGGACCAGGGTAAGGGAGGCAGATGAGGAGTATGTTTTGGCCATTGTGGGTTGCAGGTGCCTGAGGAACACAGTGATATTCCTCCTAACAACAGCAATGTGCCCAGCTATAAACTTTATTATCCAGCTGCCCTTGCAGCTGAGGAATGGGAAAGAATGAAGAGGAAGTGAAGGTGCCAATAATATGAAAATAAAATCTGTTTCTTAGTTCCCCAATAGACTTCCATAAACATTTCCCATGTGTGCATATTTTATGATAGTGTGTTTTTAATACAAATGATATATTACTTGTATTTTTCCATAACTAACTTGTTTTTCTTTCACTCAACAATGTATATTAGAATCTGTCCATGTTGTCACACAGTGACCTAGATCATTCCTTTTAACTGCTGCATAGTATTCCAGTATGAATGTACTATTAGTTACATGGTCATTTTCCCACTGATGGATGTACATATGGTTCAGTTTGTTTCCAGGCTTTTGCTTGTACAACAATAACATGCAGGGCATATTTGTACTTCCTTCTCTTTTTTGTAAGGGTGTTGTGTTTTTTAAAAAAGCAAATGTCATAAATAATGACTAGGACAAATAATAGAATAAGAAGGATCAGTGGACAGACATATCTTCATTTTTAACGGATATGGTCAATTGACCTCCTATCTGGTTGTATTGATTTTTACTCCCACCAGCAGTGCAAGAGAGTACCTGTTTCCCCATATTCTTGCCATCACCTGATATTATAATACTTAATCTTTGGATCATGTATATTAGCAAGACTGAGCATTTTCTATTTATTTATTTTTCATTTATAAATCTGTGAGCTGTTTATTCATAAACCAGACAATTTTTCTGTTAGATTGTTTGTCCCTTTCTTATTTCTGATTTCTGGAAGTTCTTTGTATATTCTGGATACTAGTTGTTAATATTTGCAAATATTTTATCTCAGTTTTTTATAACTATTTAATGCTGTATTTTAATATAATGTATTTGGAAAAGCCAGATTTATCTAACTCTATGACTTTAACTTTTAGCACCCTTACCCCCAAGGATATAAAAATATTTTATTTTCTTCTACTTCTTTATATAGCTTCCTATTTTACTTTTAGGTATTTATTCCACCTAGAAGTTATTTTTATTACTGTATGTATAGGTATCTAAGAATTCTCCCTTCCCAAAGAGAGAGCCTATTGCTCTAATACCATTTTTTGAGTAATCCATCTTTCCTCTTTTTATTTGAAATGCTACCCCTCTCATTTATCAAATTCCTATATATAAAAAAGGCTGTTTCTGATTGTGTATTCTACTGATCTATTCCGTACAATGACAGATAGGCCCTATTTACCTCTCCAGATCTATTGTCTACCCCTTTTCATCCTGCCCACTTCCTGGAATGCTGTATGGAGTATCTGAACTATATGAAGGGGCACTCCTGCACTTGGGCTTCCATGTGGATTTGGCCAGTGGGGGATCTCTGGTAACAGATGGAGGGAGCAAAGAAAATGGGCTTGGGATTTTCATTTTCTTGGCTCTCTTCCTGCAGAGTTGCTTGTGTCCTGCTATGGAAGGTTACACATATTCTCAAGGGAACCCTTATCTCCCAATTCTGGATATTGGTTTCTAGATGATCTTCCTTTTCCCAGCTTCTGGATTCTGGTAATTGTTCCCTCTCTTTGCTCTTTTAGTACTCAGAGTGGTATAACCCCATTGTTGCTTGCTCTGAGGTATGGTTGGCACTTTTCCTTGTGATTCCCTAGGCCCTATCTATATTGTGTGTAAACAGTTCCTTTATTAAAACCTTCTGGAATCATCCTAATCTGAGTGTGCTGTTGATTTCCTGCTGGGACAGTCACATGAGATTCTGATTGGGATAGAACTGGATAGATTGTGTGAGGAGAAAGGAAATACAGTATTAAATCTCTCTATCCATAAACATGATTGGTCTCTATATTTAGTCTTGCTTTTTAAAAAATGTCTTTCACTGAAGTTATTATTTTTTTTCTTAAAGAAGTTTTGTGTATTTTTATTAGATTTATTTATAGGAAACTTTTTATCATGAATAAGGTTTCTTTTAAAAAATATTTTCAATTGATAAATGTTACTTTATGGAAATGCCATTGATTTTTAATGTAGTTAATGGATTTTGCATTTGGATGCTTTGTTGAACTCTCTAATGAAGTACAGTGTTTTTCAGTTGATTTTCTTCAATTTTCTAGGTATGTAATTTCCTCTGTGGATAACAGTCTTATTTCCTTTCCAATTTTTAGATTAGTTTCATTTATTTCCCTTTCTTACTTATTATTTCCTTTCCATTTTTTAAGTAAGTTTTATTTCCCTTGTAGTTTTTCTTTTTTTGGTGCCATATTGAATAATACTGGTGACAATGATCATTGTTGTCTTGCATGATATTTTGTTAGGTGTCTGCACCAAATTAAGGACTTTAACATCTATTTTTCATTTGCTAAAAGTTTTAAGAATAATAAATAGATGTTGGATTGTGTCAAAAGCTTTTTCAGCAGTTTTGGAGATAAATCATATTTTTAAATTTATATTTTTATTGAAGTTATACATGTACCCATGTTAAAACAGGAAAATATTCTGTACAGTTTCTAATAACAATAACTTTTCCTAACCTATACTTCCTACTTTCCACTTCCCCGAGTCAACCATTTTCTAATTCTTTTGACTGTTTCTTCTGGTTATTTACCTCCATAGTTTTTAATTACATGCTTATGCCACTAATTTTTCATTTTTGAAAAATTTCTGTAACTGATTAGAAAGTTACACACTTTATCTCAAGTTTTCCAGGTTTTTCTTCTGTTCTGATGTAGTACATAAATGCATATTTTTCTAATGAAAAGTAGAGTTAACTAGTATATATATTCTTTCTCTGAATATGACAAAAAAGCATTCCTGTATTTACTCTCCTGTTATTCAAACTCCATGTTCCTACTGACTAGACTTTTGTGTTCATATTTTTATTAAAACCTTTTTTTTTCTTTTATAGTCAGTACTTACCTTGGATTTAACAATTAAACTTTCCTGTTTTTTTTTCTTACTGTTTCTTATTTATTTAAATAATGTTTAAAATTGTTTTTACTAGATATTAAGTATATACAAAATCACATTTATGAAATAAGTATGAAGTGCAAAATAAAAATATAAAGAGCACGTAAGTACCCAAAAAAACCAGTGTAAGAGTATATACAGCTTCTAGAGTTCAGTGTCTTTGTTCAAATCCTGGTTCTACCATTTATTAACTGCAATAGGGGACAAATTAAACTCTTTGTGCCTTGGTTTCCTCATCTGTAACATAAGCATAATACCTCATACAGGTGTTGTGAATGAGTTAAAAATCTTAAAGTGTTTAGAACAGTACCTGGTATTTATAAACCCTATATAAATATTAGCTATTGTTATTATATAAATATACCATAATTTACTTATTAATTTAATAGCTTATGGACTTGTTTTACTGTCTCAAACAGTGCTTCTATAAATATCTGAGCACATGCACTCTGAACCACACAGATACACTAAATCACAGGGTCTGAGCATTTAATTGTATAGTGTCAAATTGTTTTTTATGGTGATTGCAATAATTTACATCTCAGCTAGCACTATGTAAGCACTCTGCTCCACTTATTCATTAACCTTGGAATTAAGATTTTGTAATGCTTGCCAACATTGTGACTTTGAAATGGTATCTTGTTATGGTTTATTTTGCACCACCCTGATTAGCAGTGCAGTTGACCATCTTTTTGCTTGTTGGCCATTGCAACCTGCTTTCTTCTATGCAGTGCCTATTCAATAGTATCCCTATTTTTCTATTCTTTTCTTTTATTGCTGTTTAGAATATGCCCTTTAGCCTATAGTCTATTGTATATACATATATATTATATATTTAATATATTTATCATATATCAAAATATATATAGCATCCCAATTTATTGTCAGTTATATGAGTTACATATTTGAGGCTTATATTTTCACTTTTCATTATACAGTGTGTTTTGATGGTCAAAACTTATTAAATTTTATGTAGTTAATTTATAAATTTTGTCCTTTATGATTTTGCTTTTTGTTCCATTTTTAAGAATCCTTTCCTCACCCTGAGAACATGCAAATGTCCTCCTCTTATATTGTATTTGAAAATTTTGCCTTTCACTATTATGTTTAATCTATCTAGAATTGAATTTTTTTATGGCGTTGAAAGTTTGAGGTTCAATTTCATTTTGTCCAATATAGATGACCAATGTCTTAGGAATATTTATTGAAAGTTCTATCCTTCCCTACTGATGTACAGTGCTATAAATTATTTATCTTATTGAGTTTGATAGTTTGTCTTTTACTGTAATATTTTAGTCCATTTGCATTTATTGTAAACACTTAATTGCATGTATTTCTACCATATTATTTATTTATCATCTTGGCCTTTGTTATATATTTTTTTCTCTTCTTATTTCCTTTTGATTGAATGTAATTTCTCATTCTACTTTTTCCCTCTATTTCTATTTTTAGTACTTCCCCTAGAAATGTTAACATACACAACTAACTTATCAAATATAAAGCTTATTAATATTTAAAAAATCTCATTTAGAACAATAAAAGAACCTTAGAACAGCTTAGCTCTGTTCATCTCTCCCCAACTTCTGTTTTTGTTGTGAATTTTAGTTTTTCTTATTTATTTTTAATACCAGAAGATATTACTATTATTGTATTATACTGACCATATTTCTTTAGATTTACCTATACCATATCTGTGCTCTTTGTTCCTTCTTACATCTCTTTTCCTTCATCTAAAGTGTATCCTTTTGAATTTCATTTAGTGATAATACATTGTGTCTAGTTCTCTTTTGTCTTAACACATCTGTTTTGCCCTATTTTTGAAAGATATTTTTGAAGTTATTTGTAAGTTCATAGATATTTTCCTTTAGCCTGATGAAGATACTTTCCCACTGTTTTCAGGTTTCCATTATCACTATGCAGAAGTCAGGTGTCAGACCAGTTGTCTTCTCTTTTCCATCAATCTGCTTGTCTCTTTGGCAGTTGTTAAGATCTCTTTATTTTTGGGAGTTGCCATTTCATTATGATATATCTATTGGTCAAAGCAAATAATAAGGCCAGCTCAGACTGACAAGAGTTGGATAAAAGACTCCACCTCTTCATGGGAGAAGTACAGAATATTATGGCTGTATTTTTTAATGTGTGTGCATTTTTTTAGTTCATAAATGCACTTTATATACTTTTGAAAAATGTTAGTACATGAATGTGAAAGACATTCTATTTTAAGACAGTATTTGGTGTGCAGGTGAATATTCAGCAAATTAGCCCACAGGCTAGGAACCATGGATGTAGAGAGTGTTTTCAAATGTGACTCCCCCAAATAACTGTAACAGCAATAACCATATACTGAGGGCTTACTCTGTATTAGACACTGTTCTAAGTGATTTTCAAAAAGCTTTTTGTTTTGATATAATTTAGATGTACAGAAAAGTTGCAGAAATAGTATATAGATTTTAATTTACCCTTCATCCTGCTTTCTGTAAATGTTAACATCATACACAGCCATAGTACAATTCTCAAAATCAGAAAATTGACACTGATGCAAGACTAGTAATTAACCTACAGACCTTATTTGAATTTCAACAGTTTTACCACTAATGGCCTTTCCTGATCTGGGATCTAATTACAGGAATTACAAGATTCCACATTGAACTGGTATGTCTTCCTGACTCCTTCAGTCTGACAGTCCCTTGGACTTTCTTTGCCTCTCGTTACTTTGACACTTGGGAAGAATCCATGCTAGTTATTTTGCAAAGAGTCTTTCAATTTAGGCTTGTCTGATATTTTCTCTCAAAGAGATTGAAGCTAAGCATCTTTGTCAAGAATACCATAGAAATGATACTGTGCCCTTTGTAGTGTATCACATCTGGGGGACATAGTGTCGATTTGCCTTATTACTGGTAATGTTAACTTTGGGTGTGCCTTCCACGCTTATCCAATGTATAATCCACTATTTTCCTCCTATAATTAATAATAATTAACTTTCTTATTAATTTGTAATCAATGACTATCTTGTGGGGAGACACTCTCCTGTTTCTCATGATACTTTTTAGTCTACCATCCTCTTATGTTTTCTGCTCCTTACCTCTCTACTCTGAATTCTGAATGATTACTACAGCATTTTCTTCCAGTTCTCTAATTTTCTCTTCAGTTATGTCTATTATGTTATGAAACACATCAATTGTATCTTTAACTTCAAAGTCTGTAATTTGTTCTTTGAAGGAATTACCCATTTGAAGATCTCTTATTCCTACTGATAAAATTTTGAACTCATTAATTTTTTTGGTTTATAGAAATTTATTAGAATTGAAAGTTTGATCTATCCTCTGATCATCCATCCAGCTGCCTTTCAGTTGGTAAGCCGGATGATTGTTGCTGACATAAATGCTCTTGAGATCTTCAGGGTATGTACTCATTTTTAAGAGGATTTTAACTGTACCTTTGAAAAATTCCCTTAAATTTTTTTCTATTATTCTTTCCCCCACATGAAAGTTCTTTGCTTTGTTGGAGAGTTACCTCTTGTATGTACCTTCATCTGACATACATGATTCTTGGTTCTGAGTGCATTTTCAGTGACAGCATTCTTAACAGGGCCCATGAGACATGCTGGTGTCTTTCCAGATGGCTGGATGTCTTCTCAGCTTGTATAACCAGTTGTTTCTTGGTGTGACAGGTGACAACTTCCTGTGCTTCCTGGCGTAGTGACCCACCAGTTTTCCTTGTACGTCTTGCACTTTCTCTCTAGGGAGTGTTAGGAGACTGTGGAATCTTACCTTATAACAAGCCTTCCTATGTACTTTTTCTTCAGTATGCCTTACAACTTCAGATACACCAATCTATTTAGTCTGTTTATTGAAGTTTTAGAAGTTTGGGATGGTAGCATAGGGAAGTGAAACCTTATATGTCACTTGATACAATGCTATGCACTGTTCTGAATGCTTAACATCTATTACTTATTCCTTGGCAACATTCCTATGAGGTAGATACTATTATTTATTCCCATTTTATATCTTAGGAGAATGAGACATGGAGATATTAAGTGGTTCCTCCAAGATGACAGAAGTGGAGTATCACTGAATCCTTTTAAATCAGATATAAAGCTTTCCCTTGCACTCCTCTTCGTATCAGTCAGTGAACTTAGCTTCTTCAGCCTTGATACCCCAGGGAAACACCCTGCCACTCAAGTTAAAGCCTGCAACCACAGAGGCGGGAAATATAAAAGTGGCAATTGTAAAAGTTCTGCTAATACAACCCATGTGACCTGTGGGCACAATGACACATTGGATTTTGGACCTTGCTCTTCCCTCCTTTGCCTCCCTGCTTCAAATGCTGCTCCAGGACTGTGTGTTGAAGTAATTTTACTATAGGAATCAATTCCCTGTGAGACCTTAGACAAAGTAATGTCTCCTCCTCCGAGCCCGCTTTTCCCCTACAAGGAGGTAGAGGAGGGAGGGTGAACTGGGAGAGATGTAAATAGTTTCTTTTCTGGTTCTGTAGATTCTCTGCATCTGTAATTCACACATGACCACATTTTCATCATTTTCTTTCATTGTATTTTGACTTGTGTATCCCTTTTATTTACTTTTCTTTTTGTTTGAATCAGACTGAAGTAATCGAGTTAATGCGTACAGTTGAAAACTGAATAATACACAAGTGCATAAAATGAAAAACAATGTCCTGCTTTCCATCTCTTCTCCTCCCAAATATTACTCCCCAAAGACAACTACTCATGACTCTTTCTGGTTTTAGTTCCATTGGAGGGTATTTCCATACCTCTGAATAATGTTTGTATTGCTGGCACTTGATTTATAAGCTCCAGACATCATCTGTTGGGTCCTGCTTTGAAATATGAGGATATAGCTCACCTAATGTGACCTAGGGGTTAGAGCCCTTGACCCAGCTCTGTGATCTCTAAGTCCCAGGGGTGGTATCTCTGCAAGATGGGAAATTGCCCCAGGATGGCTACACTAGTACTGTGGGGGGCCTTATTCAGGTTTGCCAAGCTGAAGATGGTAGCACAGGGAGGCTCTGGAGACAGCTCATGAATGCACTCTGAGGAGGGGCTTTGTACTTTAGGGAATAATGGCTTGGTTTTTAGAGGTTAATCAAGAGGGAATACAGTGATTGCCTCAGATCAGCACACAGTTTATTGCTCCCAGGAGGGCCTTATGGCACTGGGGAGCCAAGGAATAGGAGCTAGCTATTTTACTATAATTGATGTCTGCTGTTGTTCCAGGCAGTAGGAAACAGCAAGGTCACCTGAGATAGGAATAGCCAAACCCCAGAAGTGCTCTGGCCATGCCCAGTGACTGTCCTGGGAAAATTTTGGAAGGGACCTTGTGTCATCACAGCAGGCTAAGTTTCCTGCATTCTTCTGGGGACCAGGAAAGCATCATTTGGAGTCTTCGGGGTCAGGGACTGTGGATGTGGGTGGGGAGCAGGTGTCTGCTCTCTGACAATTAGATTGCACTAAGGGAAGCCTTGGGAGGAGTGAGCCACAGAGAGGACAGCACTGCAACTCTAATCATCTTCTTACCAGGGTGGGCTTAGTAGTTCACAGAAAACTCTGTCACATGCCTGTCACCTGTGTCGACCACTACCCCTTCAATGGTTGCCTCCCCAGTGTCTGGAGAAAGAGAGAGTTTAACTAATAGCCACTGTTAAATTGCCCACTGACACTCCTTTCCATGATGTGAGTGCCCCCCTCCCTCCCAGCTCTTTCATGACCCACCTCACCTCACTCTATCACCACCTGGAACCCAGGACTGCCATCCCACACAGAGTGATGATGGGACAGCCTTGTCAGCCTCAGTAGATGGGTCACTTGGTGGAGATCACATATCCCCACACTACCCTGTGCCTTCCATCCCCCGTCCCACTCTGGTCAGGGTGGAGTTGCTGGGGCAATAGCTGGAGGATGTTGATGAGTTGGATGAAAAAGGTGACCCAATGTTTCCTTACTTTTTTCATAGTCCAAGGGGAAAAAACCTACCAAATAATTTAACTCCTTGGGTGCACCCTGATACCTAGCTTCACTCCCTGTGCTAGGTGTGAGGTCTCTTCTTCACCCCTTTCTGAGATACTTCTACAATTCTCCAGAAGGCAGAACTTCCACCTTTTAAAAAAATAAAAGTTCACATCTGCTATCACAGAGGTTGATCTCACTTCAAAACCTACTCTTTTCACTACATCTCAAACTAGGTACTTGATCCTAACAGCATCAAGGGGTCGGAGAAAGGGGTACTTATATGGGATAGTCCAAGCTCTGATGCCCTTTGTGGATCCCTTTGTCAGGGTGAAGATAGGTCCGTTCTTTATTCCTGGCCCTCAAATCTGCACCTGTACATAGTACACACACAGTCACACAAACAAGCCATCTCACAAAGACACACAGTATTTCTGTGAAACAGTGGCATAAAGGAGAAAAGCCATGATCTTTTCTGCAGTATCATCTGCATAGATTGTGCTGCCAGGGGCAGAGAGACTGCAGTGTCAGTTGTTCTTTATTTATTCTCCCCTATGCCGCAGACCCACTGCTCTAAAGAGAAAGATGGCCAAAGACCCTGGACATTTGTATATTTAAGAGTAACTTTTCTTTACTTCTAGCACAAGTAAATTCTAAAATAGTGTTTTCCTCCATCAGTCTGTAGCAACCCTCTAGAAATAGTATTGGTGGTGGCATCATTCGGGTCTTGCACCTATATGTGAGCTGTCGGATGCCCCAACAGCCCTGTGATGACTGGTATACTGCCTTGTTTTAACATCAGGTTGTTGAGACTTTCTGATTTCTCCAAGATCAAGTGTGGCTGGGCCAGGATTAGAGCCCAGATCTGATGAATCTGGGCCTAGATCTCTTTCTATGACATCACAGCAGAAGAGATTACTGAATATGTATCTTATTAAAACAGAATACTGAACTGATAAAAAAGAAATTAGCATGAGAGTGTGCAAGACAGGGAGACCCAGAGCTCAAAATAGATCAAGAAATCACTGACTTTTATTTCTCAAGAGAACCTAAGAAAGAAGGATCCTGTCTGCAATCTTGGTACAGGAGGCCTTATTTTTATTCTTCAGCAAAATTTTCTATCAGATCTTAGTTTCAAGAGGATCTTAGTTTCTTCATCTAAAGGTAGGAAAGGTTGGATTATGATTGGCTCTTTCCAAGCCCAGCATTCTATGATATAAAAAGCTAATATAACACTGTAGGTAGTAAGGAGAATGAGCTCATTATCATGGATTGACTCAAGAACAGTCATAGTAGAGTCATGCAGCAGCAAGATTGATTTCACAGCTGTGGTGCACCCAGGGCCATTGAGTTAGCCTGGTCCTACAGCCATAGTGAAGAGAAGGGTTTGCTGTCATGATAGTGGGAGATGATTGGCTATTATCAAGAGCAAAGAACTCATCAAATTTTCTGTGAGGTTAAACAGATCTTCAAAGGAGACACTTGACATGTAAAAGGAAGCTTAAGTGGTTTAAGAAAAGAGCTGTTGGATGATACTGAAGGATTCGTGAAGGTCATGGTGGCATTTGTGTGAAGTGGGGACCCATCATCTGCAAGACTGGTGAAAATTTGAAAAGGTCAGAAATTTGGTTCATTCAAATTGATAATTATCTGTAAGAATTATGGTTGAGGACTTAAACTGAGATAAAAGAACAGGTTCATTTTTTTTTTTGAGAGGACATCTCTCATATTTATTGATCAAATGGTTGTTAACAACAATAAAATTCTGTATAGGGGGGTCAATGCTCAATGAACAATCATTAATCCATCTCAAGCCTAATTCTCGTCAGTCTCCAATCTTCTGAAGCATAACGAACAAGTTCTTACATAGTGAATAAGTTCTTACCTGGTGAACAGTACAAGGGTATTCATCACAGAAACTTTCGGTTCTGATCACACATTATGAACTATAAACAATCAGGTCAAATATGAATATTCGTTTGATTTTTATACTTGATTTATATGTGGATCCCACATTTCTCCCTTTATTATTATTATTATTTTTATTTTTAATAAACTGCTGAAGTGGTAGGTAGATGCAAGATAAAGGTAGAAAACATAGTTTAGTGTTGTAAGAGAGCAATTGTAGATGATCAGGTGTGTGCCTGTAGACTATGTGCTAATCCGAGCTAGACAAGGGCAATAAAACATCCATGGATGCAGAAGATTTCTCTCAACACAGGGGGGTGGGTGAGGTTCTAAGCTTCACCACTGTTGTTCCCCAGTTTCTCACCTGATGGTCCCCCTGTGACTGTGCCTTCTTAGGTTGAAGAACAGGTTCATTTTGAGAAAACACTTGAGGGAGAAAGTTTCTGTGGAGATCGTGCTCTGTATTTGATTAATGATTTGAAACAGCCAAGATTTGGCATTCATTTAGATCTCTTAAGGGAACATGGACACAGTAAAGGAATTTTGAAGAAATTAATAACTTGTCAAGCAATACCTTCTATCTTGGCTCACCTCTCTATGCATAGTCACAATTCTTCATCTGGAAGCACTCATCAAGAAACAAACAAACAGGGATAATATCCATCTTACAGGTTGTTGTCAAAATAAGTTGAGATTGTGTGCATGAAAGGGTAGGGCAACTTGAAAAACCTTCAGCTAATGTTAGTGCTGTGTTAGGGAGACGACCAAGAAAGATGAGGAGGCAGTGTGGTATCTTGGTGAGAGCTCTGGCTTTGGCATCAGGCAGTGTGGGTTCTAACCTCTGATTTGTCACTTGGAGTTAAATCACTTAACACCTTGAGTCTGAATTTCCTCATCTGTAAAATGGGGATAAGAAATTCCACGTGCACAGGTATGTGACTTAAAGTCAAAATGAGTAACATATAGGAAGACTTTGCAAATGCTAAACCACCATAGAAATGTGAGGATTATAAATATGCTTATCATCACTTGGGTCCCAGGTTTATGGGATTGAAATTCAGCTGCTCCAATGACAGAGGAATGGAAATACATGAATGATTACCCCCAAAGTATACTTTTTCTCCTTACCATCTATCACCAATAAATATTTGATTTACATTTGAAATCTGGCAACCCCTAAAGCCATTAATCCAAATAAGCACTCAGCACTCTGCAAAGCAAAATGTTCCATAGCCAGAGCCTCCGCTTTGCTCTGTGATGCTTGCCTTGCACACTCTCAACAGACTCATTCACTGCTGCTGCTGTCTATGACCCATCCATCATTAAACAGCCCGCAGTAGGTGGCCACCGTACAGAGCAGCTTTTAGGACCTGTAGGCAACCATACAGGAAGGACAATCATTGTCTTAAAGAGCTTACAAGCTGTCTCACCTGAGGGTTTCAGCACCTGGCTGTCTCACTATGGATTCAGTGAGACTGAGAAATGACAAGAGAACATTCTTGGGGTAGAAGGGTTTATATTCGGCTTTATTCTCATGGTGGTAGGTTGAGCACTAGGATCATGTCTGCATCCAGCCGTCTGCAGGTTTGTAACCCACCTCCATCTCTGCCTCTACCGAGAGCACTGGGCAGAACTCTTACATAGTGACTCAGTTAGTAATGGTTTGTATTGCCTATGGGTGTGGAAGCATTAGTCTAGCAGTAGGCCAATTACATCATCAGGTAGTTTAGGGTCAGGTGAGGACCCTGGCCATAGGAACTTCCATTTTCCCCACACAAGCTGAGAGTTCCTGTTGTAGATAACTATTGTTTTTGCCTGTCCAGTCTTCATTTACCCTCTTCTTATAAGAAAACTGCAGTTTCCCTTTTGTTAGCCACCCTTCCCCTACTCTTGCCAGTGTGCTGTTTAGGTGAGGCTGACCTCGCCCAACCCCTGCCCTAGCAATGGGCACACCACCTGGGCCTTCTCCCCAGAGAGAAGCCTTGGCAGTTGGTTCTGGGAAGGGCAAGTCAGTCTGGCCCATTGAATTTCAGGTCCAGAGGTTTTGCTCAAATATTGAGGCTTTATGATAACCACAAATAACTTCCTATTTATGATATTTCTGAGTACCTGGAGCTACTTGGGTCTTAAGCTTAATTGGACCTTGACAGTTACCTAACCATTGAATTCCCTTTTTTTTTTTCCATTGATCCAGTCAAACCAACTGAAATAGCTGAATAACTGGTATGGTTGTGTTCATTCTTTCTGTTTCCACACCACTTATTGTTTGCCTCCCTGTGTCAGGCCCTATGAAGGGAGTTTTGGTGACCGAGATGTGGGCTTCCCCTTCATGGAGTTACAAACTAATAAAAGGGCTACAGATTATCAAAATGCAGTGTAGTGAATATAACAAGAAATATATGTATGAGTGTCTTGCCAATGGGTTTCAGCCCTGGAGAAGTTCACTATGGATTCAGTGAGACTGAAAAAATGACAGTGGAACATTCTTATGGTGAAAAGGTTTATACACAACTTTATTCCCATGATGGCAGGTCAATCACTAGAATCCTGTCCACCTCAGAGTGAGTGGCAGCAAGCCAGTCTCTGCCTCTGGGCCTCTCTGTTCCCCTGCAGCCATCTCAGTCTCTGTCCTTTGCACTGCTGCCACTCCAGTCTCTGCTCCTGTGCAGCCTTGCAGCTGTGCAGACATGCAGCAGCCCAGAGCACTGGGCAGAGCTCTTTACATAGAGTCAATAACAACATATTGCCCACATGTGTGTAGTGAGCTAGCCAACCAGGGTCAGGTGAGAATCCTGGCCACAGGAACTTTCACTTTCTCCACACTTCACCCATCCAGGATTCTCACCTCTTAATCTGTGCACCCGCAGTCTTCTGCAATGTTACCTGTGGGAGGAAGCTGGAACATTGTAACCAAGTTCCACAATAACAACAGAGGCTACAACAATATAGAAGTAACAGAAATTATAATAACCCTCAAGCCTGAGGGAGATCTATTGCCATCCAGTGGTCATCCCAGCAGTTTTCAAACCACTTCTGCTCAGATGAGTTAACCAAAAGGACCATGGGTGAGTCTTAAAATACCCACCTTCTCCAGCCTCTCCAGCAGAGTCTTGGAGACACACAGGCCAGTCTTGTTGCTTTGTCTCTAGCTCCTGCTTCTTTGTCCTCAGTGACCAGACCTGCTGCTCCAGTTTCAGTTGTTGCCACAGCTCCAGTAAGATTCTATATGACCTTCCATCCAGTTTCTCTCTTTCTGCTCCTACCTTTATCAAATCAAACTACATCTAGGTCCTCATGACCTTCATGGGGCCCTTTAAATTCTTTCTTTGAGTAGCAGGCTGTATTTCCTTTTGTGCTTCCACTGCTTGAGTCTGAGGATAGCTCCACAACCTGGGGAGGAGGCTGCACCTCTCCTGGAGGAACCCACGATTGCCAAGTCTTTATTTTCTTTTGGGCTTTCCACTAGCTTTCAGCTGGGTGGGATTTCAGCTGAGGAGTGACTGAGGCCTCTGGCACTGGCAGGGCCTCTATCCCAGCCTGTCTATCAGACCTCTGCTCCTCCTTAATTTCGGGGGCCGATGGATCCACTCCATCCTTCACCTGCCCCACAGCACTCTGCAGCTTGCATTCTCGTGCTCCTGCCTCTTGTACTACTTCTTCTCATGCCACCACTACATCCTTTGCTATTTCCACAGCACCTCATAGTGACGCCATTCCAGTCATCAACCAATTTTTTACCTCCTCAACAACACCTCACAGCTCACATTCTCATACTGCTTCTTCTCGTGCTTCCTGCAGGAGAACATCTTTCTCCCTTATGGCCTTTCTTAGTACTGTGAAAGAAAAACACCCCACAGTTCCTGCAGCCTCACAGGCACTCTGTTTCTTTAAGGAATTCACTATTTTGCTGAGGGCCAACTTTACTGCCTCAGGTGTTGCTTCCACTCCTTCCCAGTCTTGGATGGGGCCCAGTCCTCTAGGAGGCAAGACACCTCAGACCACATGTCCACTGGGAGACACTCCAACATTTCCCCATCCATAGAAACACTCCTCCCATGAGGCAGCCTGCTCCATTCTTTGGTCTACAATGAATCCTGCCAACATTGCCAATTGTCTTGCCAATGGGTTTCAGCCCCAGACAAGTTCACTAAGGATTCAGTGAGACCAAAAACAATGACAGTGAAACGTTCTTGGGGTGAAAAGGTTTATATCCAACTTTATTTCCATGGTGGCAGGTACATCACTAGAATCCTGTCCACCTTAGAGCATGTCTGCATGCAGCAAGCTGGTCAGCCTGTGCTCCTCTCTGGCCCCGCAGCCATCTCAGTCTCTGTCCTCGGCACTGCCACAATTCCAGTCTCTGCTCTCATGCCGCTGTGCGGCTGTGCATCCCAGAGCACTGGGCAGAGCTCTTTCTATAGAGTCAGTAACAACATATTTCCCATATGTGTGTAGTGAGCAAGCTGACCAGAGCCAGGTGAGAATCCTGGCCACAGGAACCTTCACTTTCTCCACAGTGAGGCATTTAAGAGCACAAAGTGGAAGCTCTTAACTCATCCAAGAGTAGGTCAAGTGTGAGGGATTTGAGGTCTTCTACCCTCCAAGTAAACCCTAAGAGGCTTCTTAAGGGATGAGTAGGAATTACCTAGGAGTTGATGGAGAGGAAGGGAGCTATATGCTTGTTTTTTCCTCTGAGACAAAAAGAATGGTATGTGTGTGCATGTGCCTCTGTGTGTGTGTGTGTGTCTATTAAGGGTTGGGGACTAGAGGGAGATTATAGCAGGTCCAAATTGCTGAAAGAAAATGTGTGATCTAGTTGACAGAATAGTGAAAGTGAAAGAGAGTGAAAGTGATGGGATAATGGAAAAATCAGGGTGGTGGAAAGAGTCCTTTTAGCAATGGACTCTCTTGAGTTTTGACTTGAAGTGTATAAAGCAAGAGGGGTGTTTTGAAAGGTCATGCCAGAAGCTATGTGGAGGATGGATTTGAGAAAGACATGTTGGAGGGAAGGAAACCAATAAAGAAGTTACTTAGGGTTCTTTCCCTAATCTTAATGAGAAGTCTTAATGAAGTTTGGAGAGAGAAATACAGATTAAAGAAATATTTTACAGCTAAACTTTTTAGTATTGATGTCTGCATGTGGGGGTGAGGAAGAGAAAAGTTTTTTTTCTCATGTGACTAATGAAAACAAATGGCCAATTGAAAAGAGTTTTGTTTTATACCTGCTGAATTGAAGTACATGAGGGATAATTAGACAGATGCACCCAGAAGGCAATTGGATATATGAATCTGTGGCTTGATTGAGAAGTCTAGGTTGGATAGAGACATTTAGGAATCACCAAAATAAAGTTAAAATCATATCATCTAAGGAGTAAAGTGGAGTGTAAAGAGCAGAGCATTCAGGAAGAAACCTAGGTACACCAATACTGAAGCATTGTGCTGGGGTAGAATGAGCCCTTGAAAGAGGCCTGAAAGAATGGCTGGAAAGACAGAAGAACCTGGAGTAGTATCCTAGAGGAGAAGTCAAGGAAATAGAGCTTCAAGGTGGAGGGAGTGGTTATCAGTACCACATGCAGTAAAGTATAGAGAGAAATATGGTATGCCAAACTACCTATGGTATTTGATAGTCAAGAAGTCATCTAGTGATTGTAGAGCGGATTCTATAGAGGAGGGATGGGTGTGGGAGCTGGAGGGGGGAAAGCTGAAGTTGCCAGAATAACTATGGACACTGTTTGAGAAGTTTATCTGTAAAGAGAGGAGAAAGATGGGTTAGTAAGTGGAAATGGACCCAGTATCAAGAAGTTTTCCTCTTACAGATGGATGCCACATGAGCATATTTCTAGGATAATAGGTAAGAGAGATTTATCAGGAAGGGGGAAGTTGAAGATATGAAATGAGGAAGTTTGGGGATGTAGCAAGATGTTTGAGCCTGGTGAGAGTGTGGTGAGGGGCACTAGGGACAGATTTGCCCTGGAAAGAGAGAGGGCATCTCATGTTCTAGGAATGGGAGGAAAGTTTTTAGGATGGGTATGGGTTGTAATAATTGGCCGGGAGACTCTTCAGGAACACACGTGGCTCAGTTTCACAGGAGTAAGTTGTAAGAGTGGTGGGGAATGGGAACAAGGTCGGGAAGTTGAGGAAGTAGTACCAGATAACTTTTTTCTGTGGACGCTGTCCAGTTGGCTGAGAGTGATCAATGACAAGAAAGGGTAGGGTAGGTAGCTGAAAGACACAGGACCCAAAGGCAGGTGACTTTTTCTTTTTTTAATTTTATTGAGATATAATCCACATACCATAAAACTTACCTTTTAAAAGTGGTTTTCAGTATATTCACGGAGTTGTGCAAACATTACTACTGTCTAATTTGAGAACATTTTAATCACCCTCAAAATAAATCCTATGCCCATCAGCAATCACTACCCATTTCCCCTCCCTCTAGCCCTAGGTAACCAATAATCTAATTTCTGTCTAAGATTTGCCTATTCTGGACATTTCATATAAATGGAGTGATACAATATACAGTCCTTTTTGTTACTGACTTCTTTTACTTAGCATAATATTTTCAAGATACCTTCATATTGTTGGATGCATCATTGCTTTACTCCTGTTGTTTTTGCTAAGTAACAAATAGTCCATTGAATGGAATGACCACATTTTGTTTATCTGTTCCTCAGTGATGGACATTGGATTTATTTTACTTTGGAGCTATTATGAATAACACCCCCATGAAGTTTTTGTGTGGTGGACCTGTTTTAAGTTCTCTTGGGTATATACCTAGGTGTGGAATTGTTTGGTTATATGTTGTTTATGTTTGACTTGTTGTGGAACTCCCAAACTGTTTTCCAAAGCAGCTGCACCATTTTATATTCCCACCAGCAGTATAGAGTTCCAATTTCTCTATATCTTTACCAATTGCTGTTATTACCTTTTTTAATAACTATCTTAGTAGGTGTGAAGTAGTATCTCATTATGAATTTTATTTGTATTTCCCTAATGGCTGAACATGTTTTGATACACTTACTGGCATTTGTATATCTTCTCTATAGAAAAACCTATGCAAATCCTTTGTCCATTTTAAAATTAGGTTATTTGTTTTCATATTGTTGAGCTGCAAAGTAAGTTATATATATATATATATATATATATATATATATATATATATACCTTATCAAATATGATTAGCAAATATTTTCTCCAGTTTTGTGGGTTGTCTTTTCACTTTCTGGATAGTGTCCTTAGAGGCACAAAGGGTTTTAATTTTTAAATAGACTGGTTTCTCTATTTTCTCACTGGTTGCTTATGCTTTTTGTGTCATATCCAAGAAACTTAATTCAAAGTCAGGAAGATTTATAACTGTTTTCTGGTAAGAGTTTTTTAGTTTTGACTCTTATGCTTAGGTTTTTGATTAAGTTAATTTTTAGACATGGTGTAGGACAGAGTTACATACTTCATCCTTTTGAATGTTACCATCCAGTTGCCCCAACAAACTTGTTGAAAAGACCATTCTTTCTCCCATTGGATTGTTTTGGCTCCCTTGTCAAAAATCAATTGACCGTAAGTGTGAGGGATGTAAGGGTTTATTTCTGGTTTCTCAACTCTATTCCACCGATCTGTATGTTTATTCTTATATCCATACTACCGTATCTTATTTCCTGTAGCTTTGTATTAAGTTCTGAAATTGGGAAGTGAGACTTCAGCTCTGTCCTTTATCAAGATGGTTTTGGCTATTCTGAGCCCCTTAAATATCTATATTGTAAAGTTTAGGGTTGGCTTTTCAGTTTCTACAAAAAAGCCAGCTGGGATTTGAAAGGGATTGTGTTGAATCTGTAGATCAATTTGGGAGGTTAGGCCATCTTACTAATAATGTCATGCATTCCATAAACACAGGTGTTCTTCCATTTACTTAGATTTAAAATTTTTTTGGCATTGATCATTTGTAGTTTTTAGTGTATACGTCTTACACTCTTTTTGTTAAATTTATTCCTAAGTATTTTATTCTTTTTGATGGTATTATAAATGAAATTATTTTCTTACTATTACTTTCAGGGTATTTATTGCTAGTGTATAGAAATGCAGTTCATTTTTATGTACTGATTTTGTATCTTGCAATCTTGATGAACCCTGTTTATTAGTTATAATAATTTGTGTCTGTATGTATTTCATAGGATTTTAAAAAATATGCTATCATGTTTCTGCAGATATAATTTTAATTCTTCCTTTCTAATTCAGATGCCTTTTATTTCTTTTTCTTGCCTAATTGCATTAATAGAATGTTCAGTGGAGTGTTGAAAATAAATGATAAGGATCAACATATGATCGCCATTAGAATGATGTTGGGGTAAAGTCTTTAGTCTTTCACCATCAAGTATTATGTTAGCTGTGGATTTTCTTGTTGATGTCCTTTATTAGGTTCTCTTCTGTTCCTAGTTTGTTGAATGATTTTATCATGAAAGGTGTTAGAAAAAATCCTTTTTTCCCTATATCTATAAAGATAATCATGTGGTGGTTGCCCTTTATTATATTTGTATGGCATATTACACTGATTGATTTTCATTTTTTAAATCAACTTTGCATCCTATTTACCTAATTGTTAGTTCATGGTGTTTTCTCCTTTTTAAATTTTGTTCTATTTGGCTTGCTAGTATTTTGTTGAGGATTTTTATGTCTATACTCATTAATTATATTAGTCTGCAGCGCCTTTTCTTGTTATGTCTTTGGTTTTGATATCAGGTTATATTGGCCTCATAGAATAAATTAGGAAGTAATCCCTCTTATTATAAAGGGATCTTTTAAAGAGTTTTCAAAGAATTTTTATTAACTCATCTTTACATGATTGGTAGAATACACTGGTGAACCTCTGGCTCTAGGCTTTTCTTTATGAGAGAGAAGATATTTTGTTATTAATTCAATTTGTTTATTTTTATAGGTTTCCTATTGAGTTAGTTTTGGTAGATTGTGTATAATAATTTGTCCATTTCATCTAGCTTATCAAATTTATCAGTATATAATTTCTCATAGTATTTGCTTATAATTCTTTCTATTTCTTTATGGATAGTAGTAATGTGCCATCTTTGATTCCTGATTTTAGTGATTTGAGTCTTCTCTTTTTTTCTTAGTCAGTCTAGCTAAAGATTTGTCAATTTTGTTGATCTTTGCAAAGAACCAACTTAGTTTTTGTTTTTATTGCATCTATTGTTCTTCTATTTTTTATTTTATTTTTTCCTGCCCTAATCTTTATTATTTCCTTCCTTCTGCTTGTTTTAGGTTTAGTTTGCTCTTCTTCTTTCAGTTTCTTAAGGTAGGCAATTCAGGTACTGAGTTGATCTTTTTTCAAGAATAAAGGCATTTAAAGCTGTAAGTTTTCCTTCTAAGCACAGGTTTGGCTATACCTCTTAAGTTTTGGTATGTTGTGGTTTTGTTTTCATTTATCTCAAAGTGCTCCCATTTCACCTGTAGTTTCTTCTTTGAACCATTGGCTATTTAGATGTGTGTTTTTCAATTTTCACATATTTATGAATTTCCCAAATGGACTTCTGTAATCGTTTTCATATTTTGTTCCATGTCATCAACATACTTTATATGATTTCAAACATTTGAAATTTATTTAAACAGGTTATGGCCTAACATATGGTCTATTCTGGAGAATATTCCATATGCATTTGAGAAGGGTATAAATTCTGCTATTGTTGATGAGGTGTTCTGTAGAGGTCTCCTTTGTCCAGTTGGTTTATAGCGTTCTTCAAATCTTATATTTTCTTGTTGATCTTCTGTCTAGTTGTTCTGTTCATTAATAGAAAGTGGAATATTGAAGTCTCCAACTAACATTTTTATATTGTCTATGTCTCCTTCAAGTCTGCTTTCTACATTTTGAGGCTCTCTTGTTGCCATATATTTGTAATTGTTCTATCTTCTTGATGGATTGACCTTTTTATTATTATAAAATGTCATTTTTGCCTTTAGTAACAAGTTTTGTCTTAAAGTTTATTTGATATAAGTATAGTCACTCAAACTCCTGTTGGTTACTGTTTGCACAGTGTATATTGTTTTATCCTTTTCCCTGCAACCTGTTTGTGTCTTTGAATCTGAAGTATGTTAATTATAGACAGTATACGGTTGGATCATGTTTATGCATCCATTCTGCGAAATTTCCTTTTAATTAAAGTGTTTATTCTATTTATATTTAATATACTTACTGATAAGATAGGATTTACACATGCCATTTTGCTATTTGTTTTCTAAATATCACATGCTATTCCTCCATTACTGCCTTTGTTAAATAGCTGTTGTCTAAAGTACCATTTTAATTCCATTATCATTTATTTTCCTATATATTTTTTGAGTTATCATCTTAATGGTCACTGTTGAGGTTATAAGTAACATCTTAACTTGTAACAATCTATTTCAGATTAATACCAACTTAATTTCAATAGTTTATGAAAACTTTTCTCTCATATAGCTCCACTCCTTCCTGTCTCCCTTGTGTTGTTCTATGTGTAATACAAATTGCATCTTTATACATTATATGCACATCAACACAAATTTATAATTATTGTTTCATGTAGTTGCCTCTTGAATAAGATAGGAGAAAAGAGTTCTGAGCAAAATACATTTATGTTTTCTGTTATATTTACCTCTGTACTTTCCTTTACCAGTGCTCTTTATTTCTTCTTGTTTATTTGAGTTACAGTCTGGTGTCATTTCGGCCTAAAGGACCCCCTCTGGTATTTCAGGCAGGTCCACTTACAGCAAATTCTTTCAGTTATGTTTGCTAATTCTTCAGTGATGGTCAGTGATAGTTCAGTGAACTATTTCCAGATTCACTGATTTTTTTCCCTTTGCATGCTTAGATCTGTTTGTTGGCTCTCTCTAGTGAATATTTTCACTTCAGTCCCAGAAATTCCATTCAGTTATTAAAAAAATAATTTGTATCTCTTTATTGATATTCTGTTTTTTAATATATAATTCTCATACATTCCTTTAGTTTTTCAGACACAGTTTCCTTTAATTTTTTGTTAAAGTAGAATATTTAAAGTTTTGTCTAGTAAGCACAATGTCTGGGCTTCCTCAGGGGTAGTTTACATGGATTGCTTTTTCCCTGTATTTTTGCCATGCTTTCTTATTTCTTTGCATGTATAATTTTTTTGAAAGCTGAGCATTTTAATAATCTACTATAGAAATTCTAAAAATCGGATTTTCCCCCATACTCAGAGTTGTTGCTGTTTGTTTCATGACCTACTGAGCTAATTCTGTAAAGTCCCCTTCTTTATCATGAAGGTTAATGAAGTTTTTGCTGTTAGCTTGGTTAGTTAGTGGTCAGCTAATGACTGGCAGAGACTTCCTTACATACCTGGGAAGTCTCCCAGTCACTGCTGAAGGACTGTGTGTGAGTTTTGGGGATACTTTAGCACTTAGACAAGCAGTTAACAGCTCTGCCTTAATTAGCTTTTCCTTCTTCCTTGTGCAGAGCCTCAAAATTAGCCAGTAGTGAGATTTTTAGGGCCTTCTCAGATCTTCCCCTTGTAGAATCTCAGGAGTATTTCTGTGCCTTTCAAGGCTCCCTATGGAGGTCTCATTTCCCAGATTTTCCTTTTGAACTTTTTGGTTAGTCTTTCGTTTACTGAAACTGTTACTCACTTCTGTAGGCAGCTGTGATGTTTAACAGTTGTGTCTGTTTTTCGCAAATGCCCTCAAGGAAAAGGCTGTTCCCACATTTGGGTAAACTCCAAATCAGGCCAAACGATGGCAGCCCTTGTGAGGGGGATCTTCCAGGGAACTATAATACAGGTCAAATATTGGCAATTCTCTGGAAATTAAGGTTGAGGGTGCTCTGACCCTGTTCTCTCCCTCCAGTCACTGGCAGGATGCTGGCTTTCACTGTGATTGTAGGCTATTTAATCCGTGAATAGGGGATATCAAAGCCACTGTTGATCTGGGGGTAGGGGTGGAAACTGGGAATATGGCAAGTTAAAATGCCATAATGCTCACTGTTCGCACTAAGATTTTGTCTTTTTCCTTAAATAAATGCTCCCTAGCATGTTTCAAGCCTTTCAAGCCAGAGTTCTGAGAAAGTTAGTTCTGACAATTTTTGCCTGTAATTCTGGTTAATTTTATGGAGGAAAGGATTTTTAGAGGTCCTTACTCTGCCAAATTTGCTGATATCACCAGATGGTTTTTTCATAAAGTAGAAGTGCAGTGATGATGAGTTCTAAGGAGAAGAGGGCAGAAATGGTTGTAGCTAAGGAGGAGGTAAGTGTGTGGGATGCCTTAAACAAATTTTAAAAGAGGGAAGGCCTATACCTAGATAGAAAAGGGAGAGGGAGTTTTCATGTGATTAGAGAGGGAGTCAGGTTCCTGGGTTCCTAAAATGAGGTGTCCTCTAGAGAATGATGGCTAAACTTGTCATCTTGGGAAATAATGTTACCATCCTTAAAAGAAAATTTTACATGATGTTCTGTCTCCGTCCAGTCACTATTCCATCTTTCTCTTCTTTTTTCATGTATACATATTGAAACAGTGATATGCAGTCTTTTGTACATCTCTATATATCTTCATTCCACTATGTATCTTCTTTAGCCCACCCCACAGTGTCATCGCCTTCTGTCCAGAGGGGCCAGAGGAAGGCAGCTCCGAGGGAGAGTCATCCTAGCTTGCTGTGGTTCCGGTAGGGACTGTGCATCTGGGCTCTGGACATGGAGATGAAAGGGTAGAGCTGAGAAGGATCCTCAGAGGACAAGTTGTCCTAAGTTCAGAGATGAACTACTTAAAGGAAGAGAGAGAAGTCTGAGAGGTTTTTAGTGAAGTAGAGAGAGACAAATAAGTTAATTAACATGATTAGGAAATGAAACCAAGGAAGTATTATTCTCATCTATACCCTCCAGGTACATTGCTGTTCATGATTGCAAGTGGGGTATTTTCTAAGTCAAGGCACAGAGATTGGGAGGGCATCACTTTCTGTATGTCCCTTTGCCAGGGTAAGATTAGACTGAGGGTTGGGCAGACTTGATAGAAGGGACTGAACTGAGATTTGTATTGTGCTGATGGGTTGTCAGATGAGGGCTGATGCTCAGCTCAGCCCAGTTTCTATCATCTCTTCTTTCTTTCTGCCTCAGCTCAAGGGAAATGTGAACTCACTTTCTTGAACCCCCATTATATGGCAGGCATTGGGCTAAGGTGCTCTAGTGTGTTCCCCACCAAATCTTCACATTAACCCTAAGGGATGGGAATCATTGTTCTCACTTTATGGATGAGGAACTGAAGCTTAGAAAGATTTTTATTTGTTCAAGGTCATGCGGCAAATGAAAAAAAAATACAACAAGGTTGTAATTCTAGGGTGACTGACTCAAAGTATGAGTATTTGTTCCCTATTCTAATTTCTTTTTCTTTCTCTCTCCTTCTTCAAAGAGTAACACTATATCAGGTGCCAGGAGCGCAAAGATAAATAAGCCCTAGGACCTGGTCTCAAGGAGCTAACACATGAGTAGAGGGAAAGAGACATGCAAATAAATGAAACAGAGCAATACAGGT
The DNA here is from genome assembly GCF_040802235.1 of Manis javanica. Lineage (NCBI taxonomy): Eukaryota > Metazoa > Chordata > Mammalia > Pholidota > Manidae > Manis > Manis javanica. The sequence goes on from NC_133156.1 coordinate 219,235,491, forward strand.
GTGGACCTAGATACCTGTACTGGGACAGCTGGGATGCAGAGGCGAGGGGGTGGTGAGCAGTGTGGCCTAAGAAGGGGGAAATTCACTCTACTCTCAGATGCTATCAGTAGGATCTGAGTTTTACTAGATATGCCAGGAGGCCTAGTAATCAGTGTGGTTGTGTGCTTTTGATATAAATATCCTCCTCTCCTGTCTGTGAGGGCCATAGCCCCTTCCTTCTTTTTGGTGTGGAAAAAAGGAAGAGCAATTTGGGCTCAATTTCTTCTCTCTGTTCCAGAGGCCTGACACAGAGCACTGAAGAGTTCCATTGCTGAAGGAAACGCTGGTGCATTTAGACAAAAATAGGCTTTCAGACTTTGGGAAACATGGAAGAACTAAGGTAACAAAAGGACCTGCTGGATCTGTCTTTTCCCTGGTGGACGGTGGGCACAGAGCTGTCATGGGGTCACAAACCCAAATGCTCACAGGGTCAGGGAAGGTCACATTAAGAATGGCAAGATACAGAAGTCAGGTGGCCCTGTTGGTCAATCTTGGTTTTCCCATTTTTGGTGTATACATGAGGGCAAGAAATACTTAACTCTCTTCTCTCTAAAAAATAACAGATGAAGTACAATGATAAATGGCAACTGTCTCCTGGTTGCAGTGTAGGGAAGGCTATAGGACAAGGTGGAGTCTGTGGTGATGGAGGGGCAGGTACCTGATGTGAGGTCAGTAGGAGTATTGGCTTATGCAGCAAGATGTCATGAAGAAACATGGGCCCAGTTTCCCCGAATCTTCTGATATTTCAAGAGAAGCTGGGAATCTAGATTTTTAAGTGAAAGCACTCAGTTTTTAAGTGTGGGCACCCAATTCCATTTTTCTTTTCTTTTCAAGACTAAGGGGGCTATTGTTCTGCAGGGCAAACATAGTAAATCTGCACACTATTAGTTGCAACCCTTGTCAGATCATTTTGCAACCAGGATCCAGCCATTTTTGGCCTTGGGGATCAGCTTTCAAAGCATATAGGAACCCTTAGAGAGCAGAAAAGCATCTGTGCTGGAGTGGAGTCATTCCTCCTATCTGGAATTGTGCTGATGAGTCCTTACTTGCCCTTCCTGGCTCCCACGGTGTGCCATGCTTTATGCTTCTGTTTTCCCCAGAGCCTCTTCTTCCTTACTCACCGGTACAACTAAAAAAGGCATCTCTAGATGACTGGGGGATATTAAGAATATGACTCTCGGGGAATCCCACCAAGTATTTTAGCTACTAGACGCATGTGACAATAGAGCAGCTGAAAAGTGACTAGTACAAATTGAGAGGTGCTGCAGATGTAAAATACATACAGGATTTTAAAGCCCTTGCTATAAGACAAAGAAAGTAAAGTACCTCAGTAATTTTTAATATCACTTACATGTTGAAATGATAATTTGGATAGACTCAATAACGTAACTAAAATATATTATTAAAATTAATTTGCTTGTTTGCTTTTACATATTTTTAATGTAGCTACTAGAAAATTGAAAATTACATGTATAGGTCACGTTATATTTCTACTGGACAGCGCTGTTCTAGCCCTCTCCCATTCCAAGAGTAAGTGGGGAAGCTGATTGCCCATTCTGTTCTCATCATTTCAGGAACGACCACTCTGAATGTCACGGTTGATGATGGGGCTGTTGTGAGGGGAATAACCAGGCTTAGCAATGTAGGGCATCATTCAGATAGCTGTGCCTTCAAGATGGCAAATACATGTCCATGGAGTGGCCGTGGAACCCTTAAGGAAATGGCATCTACAGGGATGACTGCTGGCTGAATGCACTTCCGCAGATGCACTACTTGTTATTTTGACTTCTGACCCTGGATTCTGTTCTGTCAGGATCTGGGACTAGTCATACTCCCCCGCATGTCTGGACAAGGGAGTGGCCTGGGCCTTTTTGAGTAACAGCTCTTCAGTTCTTCTCACTGAACTGAGCCAAAAGTTTGAATTTGTGGGTGAGTAGGTTCAGAGATAAAAGGTCTTTTTATCACCTCATAGGCAGAGCACCAGTCCTGCGGTCCCCTTTCCTGGACAGTGTTACATGCTCGATGGTGGTTTCCCAACTTCTCTGCCTTGAGAAGAGAAATTTATATTGCTTTACGCCTCTGACAGAAGTTAGGAATTCGTGCATTGAAGACCCCGCCATGCTCCCCACCTGAGGCCAAAGGGGTATCTGGAGGATGCCAGTACAGACAGAGTGTGCTCTGCCACCGGAGAGCACTTGCTGAACCCTGGGCATGCCAGCGGAAGGTTTAACCAGCAGAGGAATCAAAGCAGGAGGGATGAAGGTATAAGTTGGGTGAAAATATTACAGATTCCTTTTTAAAACACTGTGCTGCATGCTACTACCAGCATTATCCTAGAAAGGTCCTTTTCCCTCCCTCTTTCCTTTTCTCCTCCCTCCCTCTCTTCCCTCTTTCTTCCTTCCTTTCTGCTGGGGCAGGAACCTGCCAACATGTCTTTGTAGTCTATCAGAGCCCTGATTTACACCACTCAGAAGTTTTGCATGGCTGTCACCTTATTAAGGTATTTATGTCTTGGCAGAGCCTGAACTTGAATCTACCTTGAAGGTGTAATTGTGTGTTGCTAATGTAATGGCTGGAGTTGCCCATGCAAAGAGCAACATGAGAAAGGTCACAGGGAGGAATGCAAGGTCACAGAGCCGCCTGAAGCGTGCTCAGGGTTGATTTGCTCATTTCCTCCAATCCCAGGACAGAGCAATCTCATGACAGCAGGTAGGTAGGGCCTGCAGATGGGAATGACTGTGGCATGGGCTCACACAGATGGGAACAGAGAGGAGTTTATTGTGCTTTCTAAATGGCTAAAAGCTTTACTGACAGTCTGAGCACACACACAGCTATAGCCACAACCCAGATGCCCATAAATATGGATGAATCAATGGGAGAGATGGTTGCCTCTCTCCTAAAGATGGTTTGTTGTTTCTCAGCATTAGCAAATTTGTCTGCAAAATAATATAGGAAGATATTTTTCTTTTCGGAAGTAGTTGCAAGACCCAGGCTTGTTCCCCTGCATTTGGTCTACTTTCCAGATTCCCTGAGATGTGTGGTATGAGAGACCCAGCTAGATGGAGCACTGGGATGCTTTTCTGCTCTTACCACACAAGGGAGGGGTTGCTGATTATCACATGGGGGCCTCTGGCTTTCTTGATTATAGTTAGAAATTCAGCAAATATTTATTAAGCACCTGCTATGAGATGTACAATACAGCAGGGAACAAGACAAGAAGGGAGCCTATCCCATGCTCACTGGCCAGCTGGGGATGCAGGCAATTGCAAACAGTGTGGTACGTGTTGTCATGAAGGACAGAGCAGAGTGCCCAGGCTGCATAAAAAAGGGGCATCCCATCAAACCAACTGGCACTGGGAAAGCTTCCCAGAGGCAGGAGACCCTGTGAATCCTACATCCTTGGAATCATGGAAGGGACCTTAGAATTATTCTCATCTAATATTTGCAACAATGAAGAAATTGAGTCTCAGGAAAGTGAACTTAAATCCAAGTTTACCCAGCTGGTAGTCGAAGACCAATCAAACTCAGGCCTCTTTACTTCAGTCTATCACTCTGTTCCTCTAACATTATGTAATTGTCTCTCCATAATGTTGGGTGTTGCCAACTGAACTGTAAGACATAAGAGGAAATAGTTGGTGGGGACCAAAATACTGCTCTTATTCTTCATGTAACTGATACTAGAGAATATGGCTGTGGTCTTAGGTGAAAGCCACATCTCAGGATTAAGCAGGCTTAGTCACCCGGTCTCAGAGGTGGGGAAGTGAGAGAAGGCATCCACCTGTGGACAGCTAACTTTGAAGAGAAAGAGGAGAGAAAGGGGCTGGGCTGCCTTCCCCACACTGTCTTCCAAAAGCAGCAAGCAACTGGGAAGACCAAGCAGCCCTTCCCAGGGCACAGTGAGTTGGGATTGGGGAGGAGCCGGGGTGCTATGGTATGACCTCCCTTCACTGGGGAGAAGCACCAGGAGAGGGGAAGAAACATGCCCCCAAAACTCACCTACTCATTTATTTGTCTATCAGACATGTTTTGAGGACCTTCTTTCTGCTCTGTGATGAGGGCTTAGGATGTCCTCTTGGCTGTCAGAGAAATCACTATCTTAGTAATGAATGGAATTTTCCTTGAAGTTTAACCCTGGGAGTGGAGGGGTTATTAAACATGAATTCTGAGCCGCCCAGTGCATGGTCCACAGTGCCTTTTCCTGGCCTTTGAGTCTGTCGAGGAAAATTGACATGGCGTCCCTCGCTGTAATCATCTCTCGTCTTGGCTCTGGACAGTCTGGATCGCCATGAGGTGGTGGAAAGGAGCTGCGTTCCATCTCTCTGTGGTGGGAATGGGACAGTTGTTTTCCTCTTCCCTGTGGCTGCCGGCTGGTGCTGTAGGACAGTCACACCCCATGTCCCTGTCTCCTCCCCTCCCCACTCCCGTTCCAGTACGTGGCATTTATTCTCCACCCCCAGCCCCCATATAAAGAAGGACCACCAGCTTTTGACTTGCCTGTTTTCCAAAATTTCAATGATTGGCCTTCTCAAAGTACAATTGACTGATGTCACAGAGCCCTGAGTTTGGAAGTGTCTCAGTATAAGTGGGCATTGACCTTAATATAAGTGAGTTTTCTCTTGTCTCATTTTGGTTTCCCCAAAAGGAAACCCTGAGACAAGTAATTTATTTGGGTGGTCGTTCCAAGAAGTACCAGTAGGAGAGTGGGAAGTGACAGAGGGAAGGGTCCCGAGCCAGCCACAGGTGGGTTAATAAGCAAGTTACTGCTCTGGGTGCTTGGAGTTCTGCTCTGAGGCCCTGAGAGAGCCTGTGTGCAACGTGCCTCACAGTTGTCCCTGATGGGTGAGGAGGTCAGGGTATCTACACACCAATTCCGGTCCCTTACTAGGCAAAGGTTGCTCCTGGGGGAACCAACTCCCTGGAACTTCTGGACTCCCTGAGCAGACAGGAAGCCAGAAAGTTCTCTGAAGCAGAGTTACCAGGCAAAAGCCATCCACATGGATGGAACTGTGTGCAGTGAACTCCTGGGTAAGCTGGGATTGTGGGCAGGCTATTGATCTCTTTGGCTGTGTCTCTGCTAGTCTCTTAAACTGCCCTTTTAAAAAAAAGATTTCCTGTACTTATCAACTTTTCAAATTTACATAAATTTGCAAATTCTTTTGTCTAATGTTTGTCTTATTTACTACTGTATACCCAATACCTGCCTCAGTGCCTGAAACCTAGGAGATCATCAATAAATATTTGTTAATTGAATTACTAAATGACTCTGTACCCCTGCATCAGTTTTCTGTTCTTGGGGCATGTCTGGGATTGCCTCTGGGACTTTAGTTTTTGAAAGGGGGTGAAGGGAACGGAGAAAGATAGTTGGAAACTATGCCCGATTCTACATAGTTCTTCCCTTGAGAATCTCTGTAAGAGCTGGCTACGGCAATCATACAAAAGATGTCCCCTCCCCATTCCTGGATGTTATATTTGTCTGGACATCTAAGACCCCTTCAGTAGCTCAATCATTTGACAAGCAAGCACCCACTGTGTGCATGCAGTATGTTCAGAGCTGGAAGAAATACAAGAAAGGCACAAGGCACAAGTCTTGTCTCAGAGAGTTTACAGTCAAGTTGGGGGTAATAAAATAACCCATGGGAGTTACAAAACGGCTTATAATCAAGTGAGGATTATGCTGGTAGGGTTCCGAATCACCAGGGGGATACAATATAGCAAAGGGGAATGGAGTACTTGTGGTGAAAATGATGCTGGGGTTCTTGTTTGCAGAGTCAAGAATGAGCTTAGCAAACACCCAAGGTAGGAGAGGCAGGGAGAGGCTTTTATTTAGAGATACAGTGAGAGGACAGAGCTCCTGGCTAAGGCCAGGAAGGGAAAAGAGAGCCCGTGATGGTGTGTTGTCTAGGGGATTTATAGTCAGTTGAAGATTTTCAGGAACTGATAAAGGGCTTAGGGTGTGGACTTGTACCACCTGCCCCACCCCCAAGGTAGGCTGGGTTGTTGTCTGTTTGCTAGGGCTGTTTACAGTGAAGTTGCGGGTTATGCTGAGATACCCTTCATTATTTGTGAAACACTCAAACATTCCAGGCCAAGTTGCTCCTGGCCTTTTGAGCTTTAACTGATCTCACTGAAGATGTCTATATTCCTAGTCTAGTATCTTTACCCTAGAGGATTAATGTGACCTTTACTTTGCATAATGCTTAACACAGAGTTTCCATAGGGACTTCTTTGCACATTGTTACATTGCTCTGATTGTAAATATCCTGCCTTGCTTTTTCCGGAGGTCCTCACCCTTACTCTGACTACACCCATGGTCCCTGTCTCAAAGAGATCTGGGTTTGAGTCCTATCTCTCTCACTAGATTCTAAGACTCCTCAGGGTACAGTCTAGAGTTGATCCAATCTGAGAGAAGAGCCTAATCACAGTACTTAGAGCCCACATTACCCATCTCATTCTCAGCCCCAAGGCTGAGCTGTATGAATTACCTTAATGGTGCTGATGTTCTCTGCTTTCTGGTTGGGTCTGGCCAATGGAGAATCCAGCCAGAAGGAGGAGAGAGAGGCTGGGATATTGTCATTCCATGGCTTCCTCCCTGTGATCACCTTTGCCTGGCTACTGACTCTACCCTCCTTCCCTCTGGCCACTTACTTACCTGACTCTGTCTCTCATCTCTTTGGGTTTCTTTTAGGACTGGATTTCCACATACTATCCTTTGAGGTTCCCTATATCTTTCTCACACCTTTGTAAATTAATCCCTTGGTAAATAAATCCTCTTTGTATTATCCAATTTCAGTGTGCTGTTTCCTATTGGGAGCTGACTGTTACAAAAAAACTAAGGCCTTGCCCTTAAACTCACAATCTAGGAGGAGAGAGAGTTTTAGATAAAAGCACTCCTAAGCGGAGGCAAAGTGAAGGCAGTGTGCTCATGGACAGAGAAAGGTGTGATGATTCAGATTGCAGGTAGCCAGAGGGCCTTTCCAAATGTACTTTGGCTTATACAGTTGATAAGAACCCTTAAAGAGAAGCTCTTTCCTATAATTACTCTAACTGTGGCAGCATGATTTACTGAAATAGCAATTGGAGCTTTGTTGTTAATGCTATACAATTGATATTATCCATACCCCACCAAGGCCTCTCTTCCTTTACCAGGAGCTTCTACAGAAGTTCCCAGGCCCCCTCCTCCAGGAGACAATGGCTCTCTTGACTTTTTTTTTTTTTTTTTGGCCTAAGTCTTTGCTCCAGAAAGGAATGTACTGAGCTTCAAGAGAAGGGAAGAAAGTGGAGGCAAGTGCTTGGCATCCAAGAGGCTTACGATGTTGAGGATGCCATAGAAGAAGGAGGATTTTAGAATATTCTCCAAGACCAGGAGGGTAAGAAAAGCTTTAAAGTTCATAAGGTAGTAGATACCTTGTCCTCAAAGGCACTATAGGGAGGTGGCAGGATCTCAGGAGAGAATGTCTGCTTGGGTTCTCCAGGAGGCTTTACTCAGCACTCTGGACACAGCCTTGGCCATGAGCCCAGGATGGAGGAGATGCTCACCTTTGTGGGATTTCATGGGCTTGGACAATGACCATATTCATGATGGACCATAGGCCAGGGAGTCATTCTTGAATGACATGCTCTATGCCAGGTCCCTGGGAATTTCACCAACCGCAAGTGATAAAGGTATGTTCCAATAGTGACTAAAGTTAAATTTGCTACCAGCCCAATGTGACGGGGACTCAGAAAAGATTGAATTTTATTTCAGGAGATAAAAGTAATGTGAAATTTCATGTGTTACATGGTGTAGAATGAAATTTATACCTGCTATATACCTGGTGGCCTCTTCTAGGACTGATAAGAATCCCAGTGCAGAATCTGTCTGTCCACAGATTGATTACCACCCTAACAGTGGGACCTATTGGTTTTGAGGAAATGGCTGTCTACCTATTGGGAAACTGGAGAGCAGAGATGAATGCGAACTCTCAGAAACCACAGCTGATTTGGGGAATACCATCCACGGGTGATGGAACTGAGTTTGAAAGAGTTATTTTATGGGTATCAATAAGCTGACTCCAAAGTTTGTATGGGAAGGCAAAAGACTCAGACTAGTCCACACAACACTGAAGAAGAACAAAGAGCACTGGTACCACGCAGCTTCAGCTACAGTCATCAAGACAGTGTGTTATTCATGAACTAATAGACAAACAGATGAGCTGAACAGAACATAGTGCCCAGAAATAGACCCACACAAATAGTCAACTGATCTTTGACAAAAGAGCAGAGACAATTCAATGAAGAAAGAATTATTTTTTTCAACAAGTCTTCCATGTGCAAAAAGCTGTGTCTAGACACCGACCTTGCATCTTACACAAAAATTCATTCGAAATGAATCATAGACACAAATGTGAAATGCAAAAATTTTTAACTTCTAGAAGTTAACATATGAGAAAATCTAGGTGACCTTGAGTTTGGTGAGTTTTCAGGTACAACACTAAAAGGATGATCCCTGAAAGAAAACAGTAATAAACTGGACTTCACTAAAATTTAAAACTTGTGCTGTATGAAAGTATTGGATTTTCCCAGAGGAGGACGCCGCCCCAAATCACTCACGAAAGGCATCTCTTGATGCAATAAGCAAGAGGAATTTATTCAGGAACCAGCTAGCTGGGGTCCAAGTTAGCCCGACGCAGCGGGTCTCAACAAGGACCCTGAGCACACAAAGCCAGAAGGTTTTATAGCATTTTCAAAGGGGGCAACATTTTCCACAATCACAATACAGTGTTTTTTTCATAGACACATAAATCTTTGCCTGGGGCCACATCCTGGGGTCTGGTTAGATAAGACTACCTTCGGAATGTTTAGGGTGGTTCTAGTAAGATAAGCTTGGTGTGTATGATTAACTGATTTGAGGTCAGCTAATTAAAGGTCACTACATTTAACACTGGCTGACTAACTTGTTTTTCAAGATTCTAATAATTTTCCTCCTTCTAGGTTAGGGGGTGGTATTTAAGCCTTTAAGATGGCTGTACTTATGCTAACTTTTGATTCTTCAGATCCTACAAAAGACACTGTTAAGAGAATAAAAAGACAAACTAAAGACTGGGAAAAATATTTGCAAGTCATCTGTCTGATAAAGGACTTGTATCCAGACTATACAAATAACTCTTAATACTCAACAATAAGAAAACAACCCAATTAAAAAATGAGCAAGAGATAGGAACAAACACCTTCCTAAGAATATATATATATATGGCAAATAAGCATATGAAAATATGCTTAACATCATATGTCATTAGGGGATTACAAATTACAACAACAATGAGGTACCACTATACACCTATTAAAATGGTTAACATCCAAACCACTGACAACACCAAATGCTAGCAAGGATATGGAGCAATAGGAACTTTCATTTATTGCTGGTGAGAATGCAAAATAACTACTTTGAAAGACAGTGTGGCCATTTCTTACAAAGCTAAATGTAGTCTTGCTATAGATGCAATAATTGTGCTCTTAGGTGTTTACCCAAATTGAGGTGACATATTATATCTATATGAAAACCTGCACATGAATGTTTACAGCAGCTTTATTCATTATTGCCAAACACTGGAAACAACCAAGATGGACTTAAAAAGGTGAATGGATAAACAAATTGTGGTAAATCCATACAATGGACTATTATTTGATGGTAGGAAGAAATGAACTATGGTGCTATGAAAAGACATGGAAGAAACTTAAATGCATATTGCTTAGGAAAAGAAGCCAGTCTGAAAAGGCTACATACTGTATGATCCAACTATATGACCTTCCGGAAAAGTCACCATGTTGTGAGGAAGTCCAGCTACATGGAGATATCATATAACAGTGTTTCATCCAACAGTGCCAGGTAATGTCCCAGATGACAGACTGTACCAACTACTAGACATATGAGTACATGAACTTTCAGAGAGTTCTTTCCCTCAGCTGTCAAGATACCCTCAGCCTTCTAGCCTCCCAGCTGAGAACCCAGATAATTATGAGCAGAGCAAACTATACCCATTGTGCCCTGTCTGAACTCCTGGCCTACAGAATTCTTGAGCATAATAAATGCTGTTTCCTATCTCTAAATATATATGGATAACTTATAATAAAAAACTGGACCATATATTTTAATAGAAGTAGATAACAGGAACATATATTTTATATTCTGGCAACCATTTCATTAGTAGAAAATTAATTCTTACATTGTAGCTATCAAGGAAGAAAAGAAAAGAGGTTTACTTGGAAGGAAGTGAAAGACAGAAGAACTGGCTCTCCAAAGTACCAACAACAAACACATTTCTGTATTAGTTTCTTATAGCTGCTATAACAAATTATCAAAAATTTAGTGGCTTAGGACAAAGCAATTTATTATCTTGAGTTCTGGAGATCAGAAGTCTTACATGGGTCTCATGAGGCTAAAATCGAAGTATCAGCAGAGCTGCATTCCTTCTAAAGGCTCTAGGGGAAAATCTATTTTCTGGTCTTTCTCTGGTTTCTCAAGGCTGCCCACATTCCTTCACTCATAGCTCTGTCCTTCCATCTTCAAATGCAGCAACATTGACCCAAGTCTTTTTCATGCTGCAGTCTCTCTGGTCCTCCCTTTTTTCCCTCCCTCTTCTACTTATAAGGAGCCTTGTGATTATGCTGGGCCCACCCATGTAGTCCAGGATAATCTTCCCATCTCAGGGTCAGGAGATTAGCAACCTTAATTCCATCTGTAGTCTTAATTCTCCTTTGCTGTATAACCTTACATATTCATAGGTCCTAGGATTTAGAAAGTAGACATCTCTGGGGGCCATTATACTACCTACCAAAGTTGAAAACTGGCTTTGCCATCAGTTATGAGATGGGAATTTTCATATGTATTATATTCCTTAAGGTGGTTGAGAGTGTTTTATATACTTTCTATCCCTCTGTAAGTCCGGGGAGAGGAAATCCCAGGGCAAAATACCTCTAAAAACCGAAATCAGTCAAAGGGAGAAATAAAGTTTAAAATTCATTTATTGCTTACAAACTATAGTCCAGGCCCTTCTCTCTTTCCTGCTCCAGCAGAAGCAAAACCGGCCCTCCCCCTCACCTCTCAGGTACAGATAAGCCCTCCTTGCCCAGGTAATTACCCATTGATATGGAGATGAACTTCTCTCCACCCCTGAGGAATGATGCAAATACACTAAAGCCATACTTCTTTCCATCTCTGAACACCTATTGATATGCAGATGTACTAAAGCCAGGTGAGATATTCTGGAAATATTACAATTTTACCCACACCCTCTACAAACTTTAAGTGTAGTAGATTCTCGGTAAATGTTTGTTGACTGCCTCCCCCTTCAAAAAAATGCAGTAGGGGAAGTAAGAATATTCACATACCAAATATGTTGTTCTGTGGAGAAAGAATAATTAAGATGACATGTAAAGCAACCTGAAACCCACCTGGGATGCATTAAACTCCTCTTCTCATTCTGGTTTATCTCACTGAACTCTTAGTATAACTTTGTGATGTAGGTGGGATGGGTCTGTTATTCTATTTTACAAATAGGAAAGGAAGTCTCAGGGAGGGTGAGTAACCTCTCTAAAGTCATCCAGGGGTCATTACAGAGCCAGCTTTGAGCTCTGTCTCATGTTTCCAAACCCAATTCTTTTCTCTTATTCATTCTGATGCCCCAAGCATCCATTTGGCCTCATCCTGGAGGGTGGATTTCCGCTTGTGTCAAAATTTTATGTTTTCTTTTATTCTCCTTTTCTTCCCTTACTGGCCTAAGGGATTTCTGTTTTCTCTACTCTGTCCTATGATTTCATTTCCAGTTTGTTCTTTATATGAAGCTTGATATTTTGGGGCATTCTTAGGGACCAGCCAATGGAAGCCAGCAGAGAGCAGCTGTGTGAGCTTTTTATCTCACTCTCTCTTCATGCAGATGCTCTCAATTCCATGCTTTTGTACCAGTGTGTTGGTCTGGATGAAGTCTGAACTCACTCTTAAGTCATGACCAAAATTCCAAGTATCTTTTAGGGTCATCAGGGCAGAGAAAGTCAGTGTCACCAACATCCCCTCAACTGAGCATTCACTAATTTATCCGTCCATCTATTTAAAAATATTAATGGGTGTACTTGTAGAAGTGGAATTGTTCAAGATTTCTCAGCCACTTAGTAGTAGAGATAGGATTAGAACCCAGTCTACTTCCCCAGGTACACTCATCACCATTACCAACCCATTAACAGAGAACATCATGGCAAGATGGTATGGTCAGGCTGTGACTGCTGCTCATCTCCGTCAGTCCTCAGATGCCATTTTGTAAGCACTGAATTCAGGTGTTTGTTGGCACTGGGGGATATCAGGGTACAGAGGAAAGGGCAGAGCTTCGAGTATGATTTGGATTTGAATCCCAGCTCTAGAAGTTCCTAGCTCTGTGCAAGTATGTTAAATCTTAACCTTACTCTCCTCTTTGTGTAATAAGAATAATGATCCTATCTTTCTAAGACCATTGTGAGGAATAAATGTAATGGTTCACATAAAAATGTGATAAAGTATGTGTCACATATTTCATAAATACCTGCTTGCTTCCCTCTTCCTGTCTGCAATGTGTTCAGCTACTTCTCAGTCCTGGCCCTGAGGGTAGATAAGACAAACCTGATAACTGACATCATAGTCTGGTTCTGCTGTTGCCCTGGATAAAATGCAGGCTAATTCTGTACATTGGTTTTTGACATCTATAAATATGCATGTAGTCAGGCCTACCCCTCCTAACCTCATGAGGCTTGGTGAATGTGCTAAACTTTTCCCACTGAAAAATCTACAGAACAATGGGAGAAAAGAAGATGCCCAGCCTCTGATATCACTGTACCAGTGAGTAGAAAATAAGCAGGCAGAGCAACTTGCCAGTGATCCAGAACTATAAATATTTCACGATGAATTGAATTTAGAATTGGTCAAAAGCATTTGATTAATAGCTCTGGGGATTGAAGTACTTTATCAACATAGTTAACTATTGTTAATAAACATGTATTGAACAACAGTTATGCTCTAGGCAGGCTACAAATAAGAGTATTTAAACATAGGCCCTCTCCAGTGTCTGCAATCAAAGGAGATTGAAAAACAAGCCAAGCATGAATAAATGGGAGATATACTCAGGGGAGAAGGGGGTAGAGTTCGACTCAGCATGTATCACGAGACCCCCATCCCCACCCCCACCCTGAACACCACATATGCCATGGGGCTCAAAGTCTCAGAAAACTGATGGGTAACTGGTCCATAAGAAAGCAGTGAAAATGATAAAGTGAGCTCTGAAGGGAGCTTAAATGCTTCGGGTTGATTCCCCACAGAAGCAAGGGTTCAGGCTTATGAGACTCCAGCTGTCCGTTGTACACGTGTACATCCATCCTTCTCTCAGCGAGTTCCTCCTCTTTTCCTCTGCACTCTTTGCAGTCAGTTTCCAGTTTCACCAGCCTGTGAATCTTCTGAGGACAAGAATCCTATCTTACTTTGAATGTGCATCAACTTGTGCTTGCTCAGAGTAAGATGCTTACTGCATGTTTGCTGGACTGTTGAGCGGCTGGAGAGAGAATGGATGTGGAATGGCCAGGCCACTCCTGGCTCAGGGCAATGAGGAAGTACAGGCTACTTGTCACTAGTGAAAAAAGTGTCCTGACACATCAGTAGGGGGTCTAGTGATTTGGATGTGATAGTGGACATCTTTTGGTTGCTCACTAGGCACCCACTGCTACCTTCCCCTCTTTCTAATAGCTCACAGGGTTTCCTTCCTGTGGCTGAGGTGGGGATTACCACACCCTTGGCCAGTCAGCGTAACCTCATCTTCCTAACCTGGGTGCTGGTCTAGGGCCAGGTGAGGCCTACGCTAATCAGTACTTGAACATACTTTGGCTACTCTGATTCTTTCAGGTTGGTTCAAAGCAGAGTGAAGCTTACTAGCCTGTTCCAAGTTTTAGAGAAGGGAAGGTTCATGTCTGAATGATGTAGAGCATGAATATTGTGTTGGAATCATTGTAACCACTTTGCTTCAGACTCAGATGAAGCAAGTAGGTGCATTAAGGGTAGGACCAGAAATATGGATCACAAGTCTGAATTAAACTACATCGAAGGCAGCTCTACATTGTGCTTTTCTGTGTGAATCAGTACATTCCTTCACATTCCTTCATGTTTAAGTCAGTTTGATTTGGATTTTATTAACATTCAGACAATGCGTACTAAGTGATAAAGCCACAATTCTGCCATCAAAGTTGGAAACTGAGAGGCAGTGGCATCATGTTTAGGAATTCAGGTCCGGTTCCTCTGTTCCATCACCAGCTCTGACACTGGGCGAGTTATGTGTACTTTCTGAGGCTCAGTGTTTCTCAAATGTAGAGAAAAGATAATAGATTTGTGAGGATTAAATGAGATAATGCATGTACACTGCTAAGCATATAATGGGAGCTCAGAAGAGAGTAGCACAACAGTGCTGACATAAACTGCATAACCTTGAAGGGTCCTGCCTGGCATTTCAAGTATAAAATGGCATGTCCTGAGTTGTAAGTGAACTTTCTCGTCACATTTCTGTTTCTTAGGCTTGCTTACCTTAAGTTCTTTGCATCTACTTCTTAGAAGGTCAAGAAGCTTATTATTAATAACACATTCATTGTATTACACTTTACTCATTGTATTTTAGTCAGGGTTCACCAGAGAAATAGAACCAATAGGATATAGGTACATATATAGATATCTGGACACCTATCTATATTTATATGTATGTATGTGTATATATATATACACATACACACATATATATGTATATGTGTGTGTACATATATATATATATACAAATCTCAAGACATTTATTGTAATGAATTGGCTCACGCAATTATGGAGACTGAGAAGTCCCAAGATCTGCAGTCAGTGAGCTGGAGGCACAGAACTGGTGGTTTAAGCTCCAGTGGGGGGTCTGAAGGCCTGAGAACAAAGAGAGCTGACGGTATAAGTTCCAGTCCAAGGGCAGCAGAAAAAACATTTCAACTCAAGCCATCAGGCAGGTGATGTACCTTCTTTTTGTTCTATTCAGGTCTTCAGCTGATTGGATGAATTACCCACATTAAGGAGGGTAATCTGTTTTACTCAGTCTACTATTTCAAATATTAATCTCATCCAGAAACACTCTCACAGATGCACCCAAAATAATGTTTGCCAAATATTTGGGCACTCTGTGGCATAGTCAAGTTGATACATACACTTAACCATCACACTTCTTAATCCAGAAATATTTACTGAGCATCTCCTGTGAGTCAGGCGTTGTTCTAGGAACTGGAATGTAAGAGTAGAAAAATAAAAAGAGAAATCCCTCCTCTCATGAAGGTGTTTTCTGTGAAAGTTTCTTCATATCTAGCAGGTTCCTCCTTTTTATTGTCTCATTTAATCCTCATAATAATCCCGTGAAGTTGTTTTGACAAGTATTATATCTTCAGTTTACTGAGGAGATGGGGACACAGAGAGATGTTGACTTGGCCAAGGTTACCCAACTCCCAAGTGGTAGAAACAGGACAAGAATTGGTATCTGAAGCCAATGAGATGCTATTTTTCGCTATACTGGGTTTTTTACATACCTGCTTACCTGCAGAGACTGCAAAATTGGCAAGAGTCCATTTGCAGGATTACCTAACTCCATTCTGCCGTGTGGATGGACAGTGCAATGTGAATTGTCAAATTATGTGTAATTACTATTATTACTCATTCTGCAACGCAGTTCCTTTCATGCCTTTATCCGGGGAACAACTGCATTTGAGAAACACACTTAGGTTGGCATCAGTTGACCACTTAATACTCAACCTCAGATGAATTCTTGCTTTTTTAATGGTTCTCAAAATTTTGACATGCATGGGAGTACAAAACAGCACTCTTTCTTATTTTTCCCTCCTTCTAAAAATCACAAGAAATTATTTAAAGAAGTTTTAATGAAATACATCTGTCACTTATTAAGATGGATGGCTGGAAGGCAGCTTTCCATTACTGGAAATGGCAGAATCAAATTAGGAAAGAACAGTCCTCAGCATCTTCTCCAACTGGCTTTTGCATCATGTGTTGGGAAAAATGCCACCTCGGCAGAAAACTGCTATTTTGAGGGCCAAGGTTCTTTCCCCAAAGGGGCTGTGTTTACCAGTGAGGTTGCTCTTCCCTTTTGGTGAGTGAAATGGCTGGGCTTGAGAGTGAACGTTACTTTCCCGGGATGCTATTTGGTGTATGGAGGCTGGAGACTGTTTCACAATCTAAGAGGCCCAGAGAAACTCTCCTGCAGCATGTTCTCCAAGTCAGAGAAGCCTTGGCTTTTGATTTGGTTTTCCAAGCATCCAGTTGCTCATTTTGTATTGGGCCCCACAGTATCCATTCAACAAATACTGGATGTCTACTATGTGGCCAGCACTCTTTTGACAGTGGAGTTACTAGCGATAGTAAAACAATGTGCCTGCTTCATATTGCTACTACATTTGATAGGGACACAGTAAATAAAGTTCGGAAAGTGTTTCATGCTATTGTGGTCATAAAGCAAAGCCACAAAGTAAAGAGTAGTGGAGGAGGCATTTATTAGAAAGAATAAAATCTGTTTCACAAGTCATGAAACCCAGGCCCTTACTTCAGGATAACCAGTGTGGGAGGAATCTGTGCAGTTAGCATTTTTGTTGTTTAAAAAGGATCTGAGATCATTTAATTCATCTTCCATCTAAACACAGGAGTCTGTTTTTCAGTGATGCAATAATGATAGTGGATTAGTTGCCTTTTCCTGAGGACAACTAGACTCTACTTTCATTTCCCCAGGAAGTCAAATCAACTCAAAATGTTTGTTGATCCCTATAGGCCTTTAGCAAACATGTATTGAGCCTCTACTGTGTGCCAGGCACGGGCGAGGCTCTGGGGAAAGAGCAGTGAGCAAGATGCAGAGCATCAGCAGAACACTGTTCATTTCCTTAGCGCTTTCTTGCTAGGCAGATTTTTCATGCATATGATTCTATCCTCTCAACCATCTTGCAAAGTAGGCAGGACAAGTATAATCAAGACATTGACGGTTATGATTGTTATTTGTGCTTTTCTCTCAATATTTCTGGCTTTCTGCTTTCTGAGCTCAATCTTTTTAAGTAGTGCCATGTGACATGCTCGGGCCAATGAAATATGAGAAGGAAGAATCATGTCACCGTGATTCTTCTAAGAGGACCTTTCCCTTCACGCTTTTGTGGTGATCTTGGATGCTCATGTGCCCATCACCGGCTGTCTGAGCAACCAGAGAGATCAAAGATCCCTCCTGCCCCACATTGGATATGGAGTGTGAGGGAGCAATTAAACTTTTGTTGCATTAACTTACTGAATTTTGTGGTGTTGTAACTGCCCCATAGCCTGGCCCCAGCTAACTCAGGGTTTCATCTGATCACCTTTCCTCGCTGGGGGCCGTTCTGTGAGGGAAGTTAGCATCTCAGAGGGAGTCCGTCTCACTGCTAGAGAGTTCTACTTGTTGGGAAGCTCTTCCTTCAATATTGAAATACAATCTGCTTTCCCATCATTCCCCCTGACTCCTCACTCTTCTCTCTGCAATACCAAGGGATAAACCTATACCTCCTTGGTGTAAACCTATACATGACTGCTCTTCACATAATATGACAGCTGTCATGTCACCCCTCAGAGCTCTCTTCTTCAGGCAAAATGTGACTGATACCCTCAAACTGCTTCTTTGATGACATGGTTCCCAGATGCCTCATTATTTCTGTTTCCAGTTTCTTGATACACCCTAATTTACTAGAGTAGTTTTTAACTGGGGAAATCATAATTTCAGATATTTTATGACTGCATCTACTACAATGAAACTTCTATTTTTAAAATTCTTCAGTATTAAAACTAAAAAACAAAAATTAAAACATTTAGTAATCTTTTAAGACAAATTTAATCAAATACTTCCTGCTTGAAACCCTTTAATAGCTCCCCATTTTGTTTAGGATAAAGCAGTTACAAGGTCCTAAGTGATCTGACGCAGGCTATTTTTTAAGGTTTGTCTTTCTCAAGCATCCCTGTGTCAGTCATTTGCCTGTTTGCTCTCTCATCCATTCCTTTCCCTCTTCTGCTCTGTGTCACAGTGGGGCAGAAAGAATGTATTCTGGGGCTTTTTTAGCAGCTGGATTCCACCTGGGTGTGGCCCACCAAGGCCACTGGTAGGAGCTGGAGAGCAAGAGGGTATTTCTGCTCCCCCACCACTCTGCCTCGGATGGTGTCTACAGAAGCTGCTGCATTTCTTCTGTCTCCTTGGGGTACCAGCTCCCTCCAAGGTGTGGCCTCTGTGATCCTGCCCCGTCAGGCAGTCACCGCCATGCTATAGCCCCTACCAGACAATGCTGACTTTGGGCTTTCGGGACCCCACTCCTCCCCTGGCTTCCTGCTGTCAGTGATCACTGAATTACTTCCTCATCCTCTCTTTATCTTCTCAATTCTTCCATCACAGTTGTAAAAGATTCCCTCTATTGAATTTCCTCTGTTTGAAATACTTAAGAGGTTTCTGTTTTCCTGACTTATATCCATCTAGCATTCTATTCTCAACCACAGTGAGCATATTTCAGTTCTTGGAAGAAGCTATGTCTGAAAAGTTTTCCTCTTCCCTCTTGAACGTGGTAATTTCTAATCATTCTTCAGTTCATAGTGTAGGTATTTCCCCTCTTGGGCCCCCTAGCACTCCATGCTCTCTTTTTTCTGTATATTCATGTGCTATTGACTTGATCCTTTCCCTCTCTAATTATGAGCTCATGGCAGGCAAAGGCCATGTCTGCCTTTTTCCTTGGATTCCCATAACCTAACCTTCTATCTGGCTCATAGCAGGTGCTCAATGAATAGCTGAAGAATAAGTGGATTAGTTGTACGTGTAAAACATGGTTATGAACCTAGCATTATGTATTTTTAAAAGTGAAATGAATGCTTTGATAATTATCAGTAATGTCTGGGACTCTGAAGGCCACGAGGAGTATTTTGGTAAGGCTTTGTATCGTGCCTTTAAAATGTACAGAGACCAGTATGACTTGATTTAAATTTGGATATCTATGAGGCAAGAAATTTCCTGAGTTTTTCACTGCAAGAGGAATAACCTTGAATAAAGAACTGCTGTTGCTATTGGTTGTACCAGATGACCATACCGTTGGCAATAGCCCAAGATACTGCAAGAATGTGCAGATGGGACTAACTGTTGGCCAGGGCATCCTCTAGTGCTAAGATGATCATTGGAGGTTTGGCCATTTGTGCTGACCTTGGTTCCCATCCTTGATCAGAGATGTCCTGGTTGGGGAATGGAAAACAGCATATTTTCAGTACACTCTGTCATGTGTGGTGGTTCTACTACCACCCATAAAATATGCACACTCCCTTTTCTGGTGATCTGGTTGATTCCAAGGGGCTCCCCAGGTAGCCAGTGGGCCTGGGAGAAAGTGGCTGTTGGCACCATTGCATATAGCAAGAGACTGAGGACAGGGGAAGCCACTTCCTCCTGTAGGCAGGATATGCCAGAGGGGTCAGGTTTGGCTTTATCCTGTGAGTAATATTTCCATTTCAGTAAGTAAGCTGCTGTGGCCATGCCGAGTCTGTGAACAGCACCTCAGTGACCCAGTGCATAATGGTCAGCTGGATAAAGCCTGGTCTGGCAAAGCTGGCTAAGGGCTGGACTCAGGGACAGCCTCCATCCATCTCCAAAGGAACCACCACATGGGCAGTTGTTATCGCTTTAATGGTGTATGTTACGAAGCTGAAGGGTTCCTTGCACTTGAAGCCTTTGGGAAATTTATGGCTGTCATGGGTCTTGTGCCTTCAGGAGGCACAAGAAGAGGCTGCTAATGCCTTTACAGTGAAGGAGTCTTGGGGAGCACTAATAGGATTGCCTGTTGCTTTGCCATTTGGACAGATTTTTGTTGTGGGGGGCTCCATTCATAGTGGGTTGATTTGTGAGTAGCAACATAAGTAGGCTTAAGTAAAGTCTGTAAGTGAGGAATATGTTGCCTCCAAATCCAAATAGGTCCAGAGGTGTTGAGCCTGCCTCAGAGCAGTGGGTGCTGATAAGGTGAGGAGTTGATTCCTTGAAAAAATAATGCTCAGAGATGTAATTGAAGTGGTAGAGCCTTGAATCTTATGGGGAACAATGGCTCAGCCCTAACTGGGAAAGTTCCATGAGAAATGTTTATATATCCTCTGTGAGTGGGTGTATCCTCTGAATCTCCTCAGGGGAGGACCATCAGCATGATGTCATACTTGTGTTCCTGGAGAAAACTGAATGCAGTTCAGGTCTTGCCTGTGAAGACTTGAGTGTGATCACAGGGCTGTTGTAATACCCCATGGGGAGGCAAGTATTGTTTTCATTCAAAGTTGAGGGCAAATTTCGACTGGCAGGCTGTCAAAACCAGCTTTGAAGAGAACATATTAGCCAAATCTATAACATCAAAATACTTCCCAATTCCTGATTGCATGGAGTCTGTAATGTCAGTAAAGGTATGAGGACCTTAACAGGGTATCTTGGCATTAAGGTTATGGTAGACCTCTGTTAGGTATCATTTTTTTTCACTAGGTTTGAGCAGTGACCAAATTGGCTTATTAGAAAGGGAGACAGCAGTAACAATTACCCACTCCTTCAGTAAGCTTTTATAGTGGCTTATAATTCCTGTAGGTTTTGTTTCAAAATACATTGAGCTATATTAAGTATTTTAATCAGGTGGAAGGGAAGTTTGGAGGTTTGCGGGATCCTATTTTTACGAAATCAACTCTAAATGCCAAAGACTTCATTTTATTCAAATTTACTACTTACTGTGTCAGGTGTCCATGCCCGTGATGGGATATTTTAGGGCAATGAGTGACTAGGGCTGATTTAGGTCAGAAAATAGTGCTGATGGCTAAGGTGAGGCAAAACTGTTTGCACTAAGTTTCTGTCTTATAACTCCCTTAAGAATACAGGGGCTACCATGCTTAAATTTTATGGGATCTCATGTATAACTGTAATGTCAGTCCAGGATTGATTAAGACTATAAGGATTTGCCAACTGTGGGGAGATGAATGAACCAACCAGAGAGTTACAGGGGCAGTTGTCCCAGGCATAGCTGGCACCATGAGGAGGTGCCAAGTCCCCAGCAGGCGTGTGATGGTTGCCGCCACCTAAAATCAGGATATCGGGTGGTGGACCCTTGGAGTGGTGGGGGCATGGGAGTTCCAGAGGTTTGGAGGTCACTTGCTATGTATTTGGTGTGGCCTAGCCTTGGGGGCCTTATGGTTTCCCCATAGTCTTCTATAATAAAGTTCATAACTCTACAGGGGTTATGCCCAAAATTAAATGACTTGGGAAACCCAGATTTTGGAGTCTCCAGTATCAGGCCTTTTGATAAGGATCTTGGTTTTGGGGAGGCTGATTGCCTGGAGGTCCTTTATGAGGACCATTGCCTCCTTTATGATTCTTATTCTCTTGACTGTGTCTGATAAGCAAACATTTAGGGTTTCATCTTGTTCTTCATCGGCTAAGACTAGGCTACCGACATCCAGGTATCAGTAGAGGCTGGACTCACTGCAATAAGTGATCATAAAGTACTTATCAATAGGTCCTGTGACAGAAGTACAGACTATGTGCTAAGGGAACACAGAAACTAAATATCCACAGAAAAGTGAGTTCAGAAAAGGCTTAGTTAAGGATGTGATGTTTAGGCTGAGTGTTGTAGGACAGTAGAAGTAGTTTAGGTGGGGAAAGAAGGAAAGGAGCTTTCGTCTGAGGAAATGACATGTGTAGGCAACAGATGGCATGAATGCCACAAAGAGTGAAACCTGGCATTTCTTTGAAAACAGCTCCAACTCAGATTCCCTGACTGTCTGTCTCAGTGACCCTTTAATCATCCTAGATGAAGTTTACTCTTATCTCTGCCTTCTCCTCTTTAGCCATTCATTCATTCATCAAATTTATATCAAGCACCTTTAGACATTTTTAGGAAGTTACATCCTACTCAGGGGCAAGGTTCTTAAGTCTGAGGTGAAGGTAGGAATTTACATGGAGTCACAGTTACCTCTGAAAATTCCTTTGATAGCCCAAGAAGTACAATATATATAGCTTTATAAAGACACAAAGACTTGATTTGGGGATCCATGTTGTATGTAAAAAAAGATCTTTAAACATTATATTTATACAGCTCTGCTGTGAGAAGATCACACTGTGAAAGGTGCCTGGGAGCTGAGATCAAGTGGAGAAATCGATTCTAGCTTCCGGTTCAAGCTCACTCCCTGAAACATGATCACCGAGAGGGGTAGCAGCCAGGCGAGTCTGCACAGTTCTCTTGTGTGCTCACAGACTTCCTTAGTCGAGTCTATATAGATAAAGTGCATGTACAGACTCCTTTCTGTCTTGTCCCTGGTCACGTTGGCATTTATCACTTCCTTTCTGCCATCTCTGTCCCTACCCTGCTGTGGGCTCCTAGATTGCTGTTAAGAGTCCTGGATATCTGGCCTCCTACTCTGGTCTCTGCATGCTTCCATTCATTTTTTTGTGCGAGAGTCAGATGAAGCTCCTAAAGCCTCCTTGTTTAAAGCCTTCCATGTGGTCCCCCACTGCCAAGTGGACACTCAGCACAGACACCTTTGTACTATGTAATTTTTTATCTCTCTTGACTTCTTTACCCAACCAGAATGTGAGGTCTTTGGGGGTAAAACATCACCTCTTCTACTCTCTTATCCTCAAGTCCCCCATAGGTGGGATCCCCATGATCCACTTTTTAATGATTTGGGTCCTTTTCAATGATGATGAAGCTGATATTGAAGTGTACATTTTTCCCACTGAGTGCAAATTTATGTTCACTTAGGTTTGTTTTTTTTTCCTCCTGGGTCCACACAGCTCCTCTGTCTGACTTAAGATAATTAATTATCTGAGAATGATCACTTGCTTTGTGAGCTCTGCTTCTAGGAAACCTAAAGCTGTCAGCCATTTAACTCTTGCAGATCTTTTTCAGCCTGATTCTCTCTAAGTCCTCAGAGCAAGTACAACCAGCTCATAAGCCTCTCCGGGGTTACTCTCCGGCATGGGAGAAGTCACTCGCTGCTGAAGAAGTCCTTTCACCTGGAGGGATTGTGTGAAATGGGACTTCCCACATGCCTGGTCCAAGTGTGGGAAAGGGCAGGGGGCTCCCATTCCATGCAACACTGCATAGAGTGGGAGTTTAATAAATGTTCCCTAGTATTAGTGCCTAACTTCTTTCTAAGAAGAATTCAGGGTAGTTTACAAAGAAATAAAATTAACCATATGAAAATAAAAGGGCAAAGAGAAAAAAAGTTCAACCTTGTCAGATGAAAAAAAATGCGTACAAAAATGCACTCTGTGAAAAAAACCTAGGTATTTGTAAAGGCGGGTCATTTATTTGCTCCTGGCTTTTTGCAAGATCCTACAGTTAGAATTGCCATTGAGTCACAGTGCCCTAAGGTTAAAGCAATACAGTTAGTTAGAAACACAATTCCTATTACTGAATCCAAAGAGAAACTTAGAAGAATTTCCATAAAGAGAATCTCTTTAGTAAACAATGTCCTTAACCTTGTTCTTAAAATAGATACAGTAGTGGGGTTTTTTAGTAGTAGGAAGAATCGTAGTAGTAGGGCTAGTTCTTAAAATTTACCCAAATATAACCTCAGAGAGGGAGTAGTATGTCTTGAAGCAAAGAGGCTTCCTTTGAGCCTGGGGTGGTAGGGAGGGTAGGCCTGAACCAGACCAAGGCAGGGCTGACAAGACTGGGCAGGGCATGATGGGGCAGAGTAGGGCTTGACCAGGCAGGGCTGGCTGGGCAAGATGGAGCAGAATATGAACTAGATTGAGCAGGGCTTACCTGGGAAGGCATAGTTGGACAGGACCAGACAGTACTGGGCAGAGCAAAGCATGGCTGTGCTGTGCTGAGCAGGTCTGGGCAAGGATCCCTGGACTGGGCAGAAGTCATCAGAACTGGGCAGGGCTGAGCAGGACTGGGCAGCTCAGGGCAGAACTGGGCAGAGCTGCTTAGGGCTGGGTGGAGCAGGGCAGAATAAAATAGAACTGGGCAGGATTGGACAAGACTGGGCAGGTCTGCACAGGGGACAAAGCATAGCAGGACAGGAGTTGCTGGTCTCTGGGAGGAGTTGCTGAAGAAAGGATAATGTTCTCTGCTCCCAGCTGTCCCCAGAAACTGCAACCCCAGGACTCACCCTCCCAGAGTATCACAGGCTGCCTGCCCTGCTTCCACCGAGGATCATGATCCCTGGCAAAGGGAGCACAGATTCAGAGGTCTCCCCTGAGGACTCTGGCTCGACTGTCATGCACTGAACAGAGTAGTGTCATCATAGTTGGCAAAGACCACCTGGATCTAGTGTGCCCTCTACCTGGAAGGCCCTTTTTCCCTGGAAAACTCCTCTGTGTCCTTCAAGACCCAGTGCAAGTGACACTTCCTCATCCCTCAGTCTGGCTTCTCTCACTTCACCTACAACCGCCTTGGAGCACTGATAGTCTGTGCCATTCCTGGCGTTGGCTGAAATTAATCCTATCTCTCCTCATTCATCATCATGGGTGAGAGTGATGTTATTTGAAGGGTCTTTAATTTGTCACACCTAATATTAGTAACAAACTATTTGTAATATGCTTCACAGTTAACATGTCAGGAGACCTCTACTAGGAGATGTTTTCATAGGCTAAGGTAGATTTGAGTACAGGATGAAGGAATAGAGTTAGAAAGGCATTAAGAGTCTTATGAGTAAATGGAGGACCAGAAAGGGTAAATAACTTACCAGAAGTCACCCAGAGCGTTGAGGGGAGAACCTAAGCAAATTTGTTCTGACTCTTGGTCTGATGTTTTCCCCTGCAGGACTTTTAGAAACCATGTGACTTTGTATCTCAAGGTACTGTGGGTTAATGGCTCTGAAACCAAGATTCTCAAAAAGTGGGTCAGTAACTCCCAAGATTTGGAGATTTGTAGAAACTTCTCTGGAATGTCAGAGAACTGCCTAGCCTGAACTCATGATCCCTTCTTCCCCGAATCCTATGGTTTACCCAGGGGCTTCTTTTCCTTTTAATGGTTTGCTAGTGGACTTACAGGAAGCCCTGAACTGAGTGGGAATCACAGATAAACACATCTAGATTAGCTTGGCGGAAAGAGGGTGGACCCTGGAGTAGGACTGACTGGGTTTGGATCCCAGCTTCAAAACCTGAGTGAACCACTTACCATCCCTGAGTCTCAGTTTTATGATCTGCAAACTGGAGGTAAGAGTATTTAACGTTTTAACGTCCTAGGACTGTCATGAGGATCATGAGGCTACTGAGTGCAAAATGCCGAGCACAAAGTGTAGGTGCTCAGTAGACACCTTTTTTGCCCTTCTCCTTAAAGAGCCCTCAGATGTCATTTAGTAGAGCCTGTTCATGCCTGGGAGGCAGTTCAGTTCAGAACGGCAGACAGTTTAGGAGTAAGGGCTCTGAAATAGACAGTAGCCTTAGTTCAGAGTTTTGCTGCCACTTACAGCGGCATCAGCTTGTGTACGTGAGCCTTAGTGTCCACGTGGTCCCTCCTTATGGAATCTTTGTGAAGATTAAGTGAGTACTGCATGCAGTTTAGCAGCTCAGTGCTCAGAACCGGTCACTTGGCCAGTCATCATTGGTAGTATTTGTTACCCATTGGAACACTTTAAGAGATGACAGTGAGAATCTTCAAAGGCTGGAGCTCTCTGTGGCTGACCAGCAACTGCCCCTTGATTCAGCTCTCCAGGTCTGCTAAGCCCCGGAGATGACCCTGTCTGTGGGTTTGATCTGTGAGCCATTTTAATGAAGGGGTCTCATGGCAGCTGCCTGTCCTGGGATGTACCCAGCCCCACTCCTGCAAAGTGCTCAGAAGCAGGTCTGAAAACTATGTAACAGTAACATGTGGTTAAGCCAAGTGCAGGGGTCCTCTCTCCCCCTGCCCCCAACTCAGGGCCTACCTCTCGCACGTCCCCACCCCCATCCTGGTACTGCTGTGGCACTGGATTGAGGACTTCTCCCTACTCTTCCCCCAAGCCCCAATTTACCTGTCCCTGATTAGCATTGCAGATTTTCCCAGCCAGGACTTGCTTAATCCAAGGTTTGAAGCTTTACCCAGACAAACATTTAATGGGCTTGGAGCACAGTGCACTCTGTCCTGAGGGGGTCAAGAGGGAGGGGAGCAGTCGCTCCCCCCCCCACCTCCCCGGCCTAAAGCCTTTGAGGCAGCTGCTGCTTGCGTCTGCCCACTCTGCAGCTGCACACCCCTGACCCGCAGTCTGGCTGCCCCAGCAGGGGCCGTGGGTGTGTGTGCTGTGCTGGCTCCCTGGGCCTCAGAGCTGTGGCTGCAGCTCTGCAGCTCTCATCAGGTCACTGTGCCCCTAGCTGAGGTAGGGGCAGAGGGTTGGGCCCAGCCACATGATTGTTATAACTGGGGAGCCATTGGCAGAGCTGGACCAACAGAGGAGGATGCACCTCTCCAGGAGCAGCCTCCTTGGCCTATCCAGTCCCAGAAGGTAAGGTCAGGGCACCAGTGCATTTCCTTTCCCCAAGGTCCCATGCCTGGCTGAACCCCTGGGGTCTCCCAGGACATAGACCTCAGAAGGGGGCATCTCCAGGGACCTATGGGACACAATGAAATTAAACCGCTGCCTTGGAAACCATTTTTATACGTGTTATGTATTGTGTTGAGGTCCATAGTATGCCTGGGAGGTGGTCAGGGCACATTACCATACCCACTTTATGGATAGGGGAGTTGAGGCCTGCCTACACAAGATGACTGAAGTGCCCAAGGCTGCCAAAAGAATCAGTCAGGGCCAAGACTAGAACCAGAATTTTAAGGTGTTCTGACTCAGGCTGTGCTGTTTCTAAGGGAGCCAGCTGCCATAGGCATCTCCAGCAGAGGTCTCCTCTGCCCTCCGCGAAGGTCCTCAGAGAGGCCCTAAAACGCAGCTGGGTCAGGATGTCAGACCTGTGATGCGAGCCCTGGGCATGCTGAACAGGGGAACAAAAAGAGCTGTGGCCTCTTCTTGGCTGTTTTGTCCTCTGAAGAATGGGTACAAAAGAGCTGTTCCCCAGATATCCTGGGATCATTGTGAGAATGAAATAAGATGAGATGAGTATGACAGTGTTCCATAAATTCTAAACAGTCATAAAATGAATAGCATAATTAACACATAAGAGTCAAGGAACTAGGCTGGGAAAACTTGCAGAATAAAACAACTAGGTAAGAAGAAAGAAGAGTGTTAAAATAGGGCTGGTTTTCTTTCCTTGTCTCCTACCTTGCACCTACAGGCTATCTACTCTTTCTGTGTGGAAGGTGCAGGTATATCCTATCTGATCAGAAACCCCAAGACCAGCTGTGAGATGAAAATGATTTTATGAGGCAAAACCCCAATCTATATTCCTAATTTTACTTGAATTTCAGATTTTAAGTATGCTATTATACTGATATTTTTAATAGTATTCTCTCTACTCCAGAGAATACAAGTTAGGCACTTATCTGTTTGGCACTGTGCATTAAAAGAAAAACAGTTTAATTTGAATGTGCTAATGTAATTTGCACACAGATACCACTTAAAAATCATGTCTTAAAACTCTCAGGCTTACCTTGAACAAGTCTTCGTGGGGATATATTGCAAAGCAGAGGGAATAAATGCATCATATAGGAGTTTTAAAATATAGAAACCTTAATCAATTACAAGTGCTAGTTTAGACTCTAATAAAGGAGAATGATTATGTGTGAGTGAATAACTATTTTAAACATAAGTATAATTGGGATTACCTTTGGTTCCACACAAAATACTCTAAAACATGAATTTTGGGCAGCAAAGATGTTTTGTCATCAGTTCCCGTTATTCTTCATGCAGTATTATTGGAGGAGCAAAGAGCTTTGCCAGTGATACTTGGAAGGATTTAAGGGATTGGGTCAATATCAATGACCCTTTCCTGAAGAAGGAACTGAAACCTGGAGAATTTAAGTAACCCACCCAAGGTCATGCTGTCAATCAATAGCAGAGAGGTTGTGTAGCCCAAGTGCCTTGACTTACAAGCATATGCTTTGGTCTCTAAAGTTTAAGTGCTGCTTTTAACTTTTAGTTTTTGTTAAGAATATCACCCAGTGTTATAATCTCCTTTTCTTAAATCCTTTTAAATTTCAGTTGTAGAGCTAAATATCTTTTTTTCCCCTCCCGTTAGTTTCAGATTATGTTGCATGGAAACCCAGGGTTCTGTGAATGTGACTTCTCCCCAGCATGTGAGTGTGTGGTGATAGAGAGGACTGGGGACAGGGAGTAGTGGTGAATCAGCTGGGTCCTTCATCCTCCAGCCCTCTTTATCCAGAACTGCTCCAGTACTATTTGTCAGGCAAAAAAAAAAAAAAATTGAATTTGAAAAGAAGACTCAACTGCCAAAAACAAGTATTTGAAAACCACCACTGACAGAAAACCAACCCCTCTTGGATCACCAGGTCTGGGGCTGTGGGAGTCAAGGGTGGGTAGTGAAGGGCAGGGACAGCTGTTGTTTCCATTTAAGGGCAGGGAGGGGAGGCTTGCAAAGAATGGGACTGTGAGTGTTCTCCATTCAGGTGTGAATCTGGAGGAGCTAGGAAACACCTGCCTTTCCCAGCTGCTCTGGGAGGTTCTGTTTGGCTCAGGGAATCTGAAGCAGCAGCCAACGGCTGCCTCAGAAACACAGGCTGTTTTCTGAAAATAGGACATTTGGTGTCTTTAAAGGCAGTGTACCTCCAGCTCCCCACATGGTACATTCACTTTGAAAGGGAGAAAGATTGCGGAGATGTTCAGAGCTAAATGAAGGACTCAGAGATATACCATCAAGCAGTCCCCAACTCCATGTTTATAGGCCCAGTCCTTTCATCTTAGGATCTCAAAGCACCTTACCTGGCACTAAGGGTGATTTCTTCAGTTATACAGAGAGAAAATACAGACAGGAGAAAGAACAGAGCCTGCAGGATGAGATAGTGAGGGGATGGTGAATTGGAAATAAATCCTGGGGCTGGAGGACACCTTGAGACTCTGTTGGAAATTTGATAGGATTTCTTTTTTTCTTTCTTTTTCCCTGTGTGGAGCTTGAAACTAAGAGAGGGAAGATTTTGTTCTTTTGGATCTGAATTTCATTTTTCATTCCTCAAAACATCTCCAATGAAATAATCCTACAGTGGGGGTTAGGTGATTATTAAGAAATCTGAAAAGCAAGCACATCCTATCCTTTGAGTAGCTCCTGATATGAAAGAATAAAAAAAACACATTCAATGTTTATGCACCAGTTCTGACCCTACCAACTTATTGATAAGGCATCAGCAAGAGATCTAGCAGATATTCTTGTGTGGATAAGCAGCAAATCAGAAATACATAAAAATTAAAGCCAACCATCCAAGAATCAATGAGCACATCATAGAAAGGGGCGATGGTGATAAATTTTTGTGCATTTTTTGTAGGCTGTCTCATTTCATCCCCACAATATCGTTTAGAGGTGGGTATCATCATCTCCATTTTACAGATAAAAAAACTGAGGCTTAGAGAGGGTATGGCTTATATAAGGTCACATGGTAAAGAAGAGGAAGAGTCAGAATTTGAATCTAGGTTTAGTTGACTCTAAGGTCCACGCTCTTCTCATCCCACCATGGACGAATTCTGATTCGAGGCTAAGGGGCAGTGCTATTGGACTTTTTAAATGTGGTTAGGACAACAAAAAAGATAAAACATTTTGGAGTAAACAAAATGAAATGTGCAAATCCTATCTGAGGAAAACCTTGAGAGCCATAAAAGTAGACTTGAACAAGTGGAAACACATCCATTGTGCTTGACTAGGTATCCCAAGATCATCAGTATGTTGGTTTTCTTTCAGTTCATTTATAAATTTGATATTATCACAATTTAAAATGTAAACTTTTTTTTTTCTGTAGTTAGGCAAGATGATACTAAAAGTTCATGTGGTAAAATAAACATGAAAGAATAGCTTTGTGAGTAGTGGGGGGAGAATTGGGTTAGGTGAAAAGAGAAACCAGGTCTACCAGCTCTTAAAATACATTACAAAGTCTCTATAATGAAAATAGTGTAGCACTGAAACATAAATTATCAAACCAGTGGGGTAAAATAGAAAGTCCAAAATAGAAACAGACAAAATACATATAGAAATTTGGTGTATATGATAAAGGTGGCATCTAAAATTACAAAGAAAAAGAGATGTTTTAATAAGTAAGGTGAGACAACTGGATAACCATGTTGTAAAAGATGAAACTAGATCCATACAATATGCAGGAATAAAATTCAAATGGGTTAGTGAAATGGGTTAGGGAGAATGAAACTTCTGCCTGTGGTGGCATCAAGAAATTGACATATTCTTTTTCCCCCTAAATAAGTACAAACCTGAGCAAAATTATAAGACAAATCATTTAAGGGATCTAAAATTGACCAAAGGAGACAAAATGTCAAGAAGCATTTGTTCATGAAAAACCAGTAGAGCTTTGGATAAGAACACCAGAGTCTGCATTCTACTTATTGCAGCTGCTATCATCCTCCCACCGCTATCCCCAACCCCACACACAGATCTTTTGGCAGGAACTGTAGTTTCACCATTGCAGAAATAGCCAGGAAAAACAGCAACTTTGCTGCCAAGGGGGTTGGACTTGATAAGGGGCAGAGGCAAAAGCTCAGGGTGTTTTCAATAAAGTACAGAACTCATGTAAAATGAACAGGGAGAACATACAGTTCTGTTCATGTGAGGCTGTGGTTTCAGGGCAAGTTGGGGGAAGTGACTGATCAGTCACTTGTTTAAGAGGGAGACCCTGGAAATGGAAGTCATAGAGGGGCTACATCAGCTTTCCACCTACCCTTGACTGACTATGAAATGAGGTCCATACTCAGGGGAGTCCAGTGGAAAGTGGAAGTCAAGACAGACTTAAGAACTGGCTGAACTCTGAACTCTTCCTAACATGTATAGATAGATCAGCAGAGGGGTAGGTAGAAGCCTTAATGGATCAAAGTGTTTGAGAACAACCTCTACTCAAATTGCTGATTGTCCACTAAGTAATATAGTCTCTGGAAAGCCAGGTTAAAAAATGAAGGTAAGTATAAAAACATGGTGGGAGACATCAATGTTTGCGCACCATGGTAGAGAGAGATTGGGCATCTGAAGTCTAGACAAATTATTCCCATCCACTAAAACAGTAACAACAACAATAACAAAAAGCCTCAGGAAAAAAACAGAATCCAGAATTGTCATAAAATGGTGTCTAAAATGTCATTTCTAACAAAAAGTATGAGACATGAAAAGAAACAATAAAGTATGATTCATGTGCAAGGAAAAAAAAAAGTAGTGAATAGAAATGGATTCTGAGTGGGCCCAGAATGGTAGAGTTAGCAAACAAAACTTTAAAGAGCTAGTATAAATATGTTCAAAGAATTAAAGGAAACTGTTTCCAAAGAATTAAAGAGAAATATAGTGACAATGACTCAACAAAGAGAAAATTTCAATAGAGAAGATAAAACTAAAGAGCAAAATCTAATTTTCAGGATTGAAAAATACAGTAATTAAAAAAATACTAGTCTAGTAAGTGTAATGTTGCTCATGTAATTGTAGATTAATGATACCAAAATTAAAAAAAATACTTGATTTGTTCAATATCTCTAGATTTGAGATAGCAGAGGAAGGAATCAATGAAATTTTTTGAAAGTTCAATAAAATTACCTAAGCTAAAGAGCAGAAAAAATTATTGGAGAGAAATTAATAGAGCCTCAGAGATCTCTGGGACAATATCAAACATACCAACATATCTGTAAAGGGAGTCCCAAAATGAGAAGAGAGGAAAGAAACAGTAATTAAAAACTTTCCAAATCAGATTTTAAAGATGAATCTACAGACCTAAGAGGCTTAACTAATTCCAGGTAGAATCAACATGAAGAGAACCATAGCTAGACACATCATAGTCAGTGATAAAACCCAAAGACAGATAACGTATTATAAGCAGCAGGAGAAAAATGATTCACCATATACAAGGTACATACAACAATCCATCTGACTGATTTCTCATTGCAATAAATGAAGATAATAAAGGAGTGTAATGCCATATTACAGAAGTGCTGAGGGAAAAAAAATGTTAACCTAGAATTCTATATCCAGCAATACTAGTCTTAAAATATGAAGACAGGAATTAAGTTTTTCCCAGACAAACCCAAGAGAATTTATTGCTAGACCTACCCTCCAAAAAATTCTAAAGAAAGTCCTTCAGGCTGAAAGGAAATGATACGAGGTATTAATTGAATTCACAGGAAGAAATGAAGAATGCCAGAAATGGTAAATATGTGGGTAAAATAAAAAAGTAGAGAAAATTGAATTACATTGGAGCAGACTTGCTACATTTTATTGGAATTAAGATGATATTAATTTGAATTAGATTATGATAAATTATAGAAATGTGATGGAACCTTTGAAGTGACCATTTAAAAAATATAGCTGAAAAATAAATTGAGCAACTAAAATGGTACACTAAAAACTATTTCATTAATATAAAAGCCAGTAAATGTGGAACAAAGATACAAAAAGAAACAGGATACATATGGAAAATAAAGAGCAAAATGGCAGTCATATATTCAGTCATATCAGCAATTATATTACATATAAATAGATGAAACACTCCACTTACAAGGCAGAAATTATTTGAATTTAAAAAGCAAGATCCAAGTCTATGCTATGTAAAAGAGAGCCATGCTAGATTAAAAAACACAAAGAGCATGGAAAGAATGTATTGTGTAAACATAATGATAAGAGAACTGAAGTAGCCACAAATAATGTCAGACAAAGCAGACTTGAAGACAAGAACTATAACTTGAGACAATGAAGGAAATTTCATAGTGATGCAAGGGTGATATATCAGAAGATACTAAAATTATAAACACCTAACAATAGATCCCCAAAGTAAAAGCAAAAAGGGGCAGAATTGCATGGAAAAATAGACAATTCAGTAATAATAGTTTCAGATTTTACTATGCGATTATCAACAGTAAATAGAACTAGACAGAAGATTAATCAGGAGAAAGAAGACTAAACCAGATATTTATAGAGCATATCACCCAACAACAGCAGAATATGCATTAATTTCAAGTGCACATAGTATATTCTCTAGGATAGAATTTATGCTATGCCATAAAACAAGTCTTAATGCATTTACAGGGATTGAAATCACACAAAATATGTTCTACAATCACAACAGAAATAAATGAGAAATCTATAACAGGAAGAAAAATTTTAAATCCTCCAATTTTGGAAATTAAGCACACTTCTAAATAACCCATGGGTCAAAGAAGTCACAAGAGAAATTAGACAATATCTTTAAGAGATCGAAAATAAAAACACAATACATGGAAAGTTTTAGGCTATAGTTAATGCAGTGCTTAGAGGAAAACTTATAGCTTTTAAATGCTTATATTAGAAAGGAAAAAGATTGAAAATCTACAAGCTGAATTTCCACTTTGAGAAGTTAGATATGAAGAACAAGTCAAACTCAAAGTAACTAGAAGGAAAGAAATACTATGTATTAATGAAATACAAAACAGAAAAATCAGTGAAACCTCAAGTTGTTTCCTTGAAAATATATTTTTTTAAAGATAAACCTTTAGCTAGACTGGCCCCCCCCAAAAAGGAGAGAAAACACAGTTGCCAGAAATCAGATTGAAAAAGGGTCATCATTAGAAATACTATAGAAATACTAAGGAATACATTAGAAATACTAAAGAAATATTATAAGGGAATATTATATATCATTTATGCTAACAAATTTGACAATTTAAATGAAATGAGCAAATTCCTCAAGAGATACAAATTACCCAAAATGACCCAAAATAAGAACAAATAGAAAGTTTGAATAGGCATACAAAGAGTAGAAAAGTTATGTCAGTAATTAAAAATCATCCCACAAAGAAAAACCCAGGCTTACATGAATTGAATTCAGTCTACTGAATTCATTCAAATATATGCCAATATTACACAGACTCAAAATAGAGAAGGAAAACTTCTCAACTCTTTTTTTGAGGCCACTAAAGCCAGGCAGTGACATTCCAAGGAAACGAAACTGAATATTCCTCATGAAAATAAATGCAAAAATCCTTAACAAACTGAATCAAGCAACATATAAAAGGATTATGCACAGAGACCTCATGGGATTTATTAACTGGGTTGTGCTGTGTGCCTGTTCTCCCCATGAGGTCTGGTTGGAAAATTCATTCCTAGTTACAGTGCGGGCTGGCTGATGGCTAGGAGTCCTTTTCCTTTGTCTTGCCTGCCTTCTAGTCATTAGCCTCCCATTCCTTGGGAGTACTATAATAAAATTTTAGAAGCCAGGGCAGAGGGAAACAAACCCAACAGTACCGTTCGAAGGCCATGTGCTCCGTGAAGCTGTGCTGCAATCTCAGCAATCGCTTTTCCTCTGAACTCACAGAGTACTGTCCGCACTGTAGATTCTCCTTACAGTGCATGGCCATGTCTTATCTTTTGGCTTTCAGACCTGTGCTATTACTTGATTAGAAGAGTATGAGGACCACGCCTTTTGCACCGTTATGTCCTCTGTTGTGACTGGAGTTGGAATGACACAGAAGAATCATTCTCTGAATGTTTGCCCAATCGGTGAATGAAAAGATGGAAGGGCAAAAAAAGGAGAGACAAGTGGAGAAAGAGATTTTAGCTATTATTTATTCTGCTAAGCATATGGATGCATGAATTCATTTAACAAACCCTGTCTTTTTGGGGGCACATTTGCTGTGTGTTAACTGTTGGATATACAAAGAAAGATAAGAAAGATATAACTTTTTTTCTTCAGGGCTTTTAAATCAAATGGGAAAAAGGGAGTTATAAAGTAATAATTATAATACAATAAATGTTGTGTTCTGATAGTTTTCTTAAAGTAAATGAGAAGCCAACATATAAACAGGGAAATCTATACCAAAGGGGAGAAGAGATTAAGCTCCTACTATGTGTCTGCTTTCTGCCTAATTAATTCAGTTGATTCTCAGAGTAAGATTTTCGTGGTCTGTATAATACATCCTTTGTTCATCTAACAGGTGAGGAAATAGGGAGATTTGAGCTATGCCCTGGGTCTTACAGCCAGCTAGTGGCTGAGGCATCACTCCTTCTAACTCTTCTGGCTTTAAACCCTCCTGCTTTCTTGACTACTGTGTACCTGCCACAGGTAAGGTCTCCTAGGTAAGGTCTCCCTATTAGACATAAGATTGGAGGCCAGAAAAACTAGGGTTTGATTTAAGAAGACTGTTCTGCCTATAACTAATACTCCTGGGACCTTTAGGGGAAAACAAACTCACTTTATTGGCCTCGAAAGACTCTTTTAGCCTTAGCATCTGGCTTCTGTTCCAAGGAGGCCTGGTTTCCCCATCTTGCATCTGGCCCTCAGACTGAGGTAGCCAGGCCCCAGCTGCTGGGCCCAAAGGGAGGTGCATACACAGGCTTCAACCTGCAGCTTACCCGGCTGCTCTGGACCTGGGCTTTGCGTCAGCTCTGCCTGCAGGGCTTTGTTTCATTATCACAGACCTGCTGACTCTGACTTCTTCTTCTTCTTTTTTTTTTTGAAGTACTGGATGCTTAAGTTCAGCAAGGAGCCTGGAAAAAGGAGTAAAACATTGGTGCATGATTGGTGATTCCAGTACCAAAAACAGTTGGCAATTTCCAGCAAGGTTTGCTGGAGCCAGTCTGGAGTTCACCACCTGTTGCTACTGGGCAGCAAGCATCTGAATACTCAGGCATAAAGCAGGGCCCAGCATCATGCGGGAGGAGACACAGGCCCCAAGTGCCAGGCGAAGGGGTCCTGCAAAGATGTCAGCTTTTGCAAGGTGTGGCAGAGAGGGCACAATACAGTACATTACCCTTGGGTACCACTTGCCTTTCTTGCTGTGACACTGAGCAACTCTGTAGGAAAGACACTGCTGGAAGGACACAGCTGCCCATGCCTCCCTGACAGCTTGCCTTTGGGCTTCAGGTTACCCTCTTGAGCACATTCAATCTCCAACTTGCTCTCTTATGAAGGCTCTGAGTGAATGACGGGGGAGTATGTGTCAGGTTGCTAAAGAGAAGCTCACACTGCTTCAGGGAAGGCAGAGATGTATGTAGAGGTTAGGAGTATGAGCTTGAAATTGAGAACAAACACGTGTCCAGCTCTACCTCTATCACTTCTTATCTGTGTGAACTTGGGCAAGGAACTTAGTTTCTCTAAGCCCCAGTGATCTATACAATGGGCAAATGTTACATACCTAGTAGTTTGTTGTAAGGATTTCATGAGATAACATTTGAAGGACACAAGATATGGTGCAAGCATTTATTGGATGGTGACTGTTACATGAGTAGAGGTCCTTTAGTCTTGCTCCATGAATGGTCTCAAGAGATTCCTCCATCTTCATTGGGCCCCAGACTGTGGGTCCACATATGTTAGACCTTCTGCATGAACCCCCTTCCAGAGTTTACTGATGCTAAAATACTCAGCTTAAACATTTCTCTCTGTCTGGAACTTTTTCTGACTCCCACCAGGTTGAGTCAAATGCCCCTTCTCTGGGCTTCATAATTTGCCTCATATTCCACATTATTTTGGAATGATCTGTTTATGTGTTTTTCTCTCTAGCTGGTAAACTCCAGGAGGGCAGGGACTATATTTTCCTCTTTTTATTCTAGCATTAGTCATAGTGTATCATGTAGAAAGATCCAGTATGAGCAGAAATGAGTTCAGGGTGCAAGTTTGTCCACTTCTACAGGCCGGGGCCAGGTGCCTGCTGGAGGAGGTGGGGCCGATACAGCATCAGCTATGCCTTTAACAGAACACGATCCAAAAGGTGGGGTGGTAGACTCTTATTCCCGCATGCCTTGTCTGAGCTGGGAATACCTGTGGGGGCTTTAGGCAGATCTGAGCCATTAAAGGGAAGTGAAAAAAAAATGAGAGGAGAGAAAAATGAGGAGAAACAGGAAAAGGAAACAAAGATTTGTAATGGGTCCATTATAGATCTTTGCTGCTTGAGCAACAAACATTGTTGCTTGATTGAGCATGAAAATGGGAGAAGAGAGAGACAAGTATTAGGGAGAGGACAACCGAGTAATGTGTCAGAGACTCTCATCTATCTCCGTGAAAAGACCTGCTTCTGTGCCATGCAATAGATAAGCTCCAATGACATTTCAGCAGCAGGAGCAGGAGAGTGTGGGGGCCACAGGCTCCAGCTCTGGAGTTAGACTGTCTGGTTGGCTTCCCAGCTGCACCAAATAGCCACTTAGCTGGCTCTTTAAAACACTGTTGTCTGAGTCATACAACGTAGGTGATGATAATATCTCTTGTTGTAGAGATTAAATGAGATGATCAGTGTAGAAGCAGTTGTCAGAGTAGATGGTACATTGTAAGTGCTCAGTAAATTTTATCGGTTATATAAATGTTGATAATTTTTTTCTGAATGCCAGAGCTTCAGAGAGGTAGGGGAAAGTGGGGTGAAGGGAAATCCTTGGTAACAGGATAATATGGACTAGAAAAGATCTCCTCTCTCGGTT
Organism: Manis javanica; assembly: GCF_040802235.1. Classification (NCBI taxonomy): domain Eukaryota; kingdom Metazoa; phylum Chordata; class Mammalia; order Pholidota; family Manidae; genus Manis; species Manis javanica. The sequence goes on from NC_133156.1 coordinate 219,273,053, forward strand.
TATGTTCACTAAGATACTCATAACATTTTTACTGAAGACCTATAGGAATTAACCATATGGAGAGAGAGAAATGAAAACAAACAGTGGAAAAATTGATCCTAGAGTCAGGACACCTGAATTCTGATTTAAATTCCATCATTGCTCAGATTTGTGTCCTTGGGCAAGTTTCATAAGCTCTCTGGGTCTCTGCTCACTCATCTGTCAAATAAAGGAATTGGTCTATAAGCTCTTTTTTTTCCCCAGTAACAATCATTGATTCTAATATCTAGCCAACTTGAGTTGAAACATGTTTTCCCTTCTTGTTTACATTTGCTTGCTTCCCTACCCAGTTGGCTGGGGGCTATAAACTGATTAATGGGCAAAGCAAACCTCACCAGACAGGCTCTTCATAAAGGGAATCGATGGCTGAATAAATATATGTTATATCTAGCACTGTATGTTTGAGTACTTAAGTTAAAGAACACCAAAATTTCCGGGGTGGTGGTAGGGGAGGGGTGGACGTGGGCACGAGAAATACAGAGCTTCCTCAGAATGCGGAGCATTGTCACATGTGGGTGTACATCGGTCCTCCTCTAAAATAGAAGCATTGACAGATAAGGTAGGGGTTGCCATCTCAGGGAAAAGAGAGTCAAGAGCAAACCACAATGATTGATTACATATAACCAAATGGTTGTCTTATGGAGGAGGGCATAGCCTGCCATGGCCCTCACAGGGAAGATAGTGTTCTGGGAGAGGTTCAGAGACCCTCTTAATAGTGCCAGAGTGTGTATCCCTGCCTTGGGTAGGCGTTATCATTAGCTGGCCTGCGAGGTCCCTTTCAATACTAAATCCCACACCTCGTAGAGAGTAGACGTACGGCTAGACCACGGAGTCCTGAGTCTCTGGTGGGGACAGAAGACCTTGGAAGGAGAAGCTGGGGCTCCTAAGACAAACTCCACAATTAACCCGGGGCTGCTGCAGTCTAGTTTGATACTTTTCAACTTTGTTTCCTTTCTCTTTGGAGGAATATTGTCTAGGAAGGATTTTCTGTTCTTACAATTTTGGTAGATTTGAAGGGGATCTCATAGAGATGGTCAATTACTAATAAAGCAGATAGGAAAAAATTCCTTTCTTGTTTCTTCTGATATTTGGTTCCCACCTCCCCCCATACACACATACATACACACACACATTACCACTCATTAGTTGTTTACATTTTCATGCAAACCAGCGGAATACAGAACAGGCATCTAGGAACCCAAAAGCAGCACAGCCTGGGCACCAAGCTGCAGCTCTGTCTCATCCTCATGGCCCTGTCTTCATGGTTTGCTCCCCCAGAACACCATATCCTTTTTGGATTTCCTTCATATTCTGTTCAGTCTTCTTCAAAAGCATAGCAGGACATGGAAGCAGAAAGAAGGTTTTGGGGTTGCTGGAGGGAATATTAAGTGTATACACACAAGGCTGCTGTTATCTGACTCTAGGCTGCTAGGCACTGCTGCATGTAGAATGTTAAGACACTAGGCTCCTCCAGGGACTGCCAACAGCTTTCTGTGGATCCTGTAACAGGCGACTGATAAACTGAGGCCTTGTAAAGTCCAGCTCAGGTGGAGCCAAGCAGGATTCTAGCTCTTTACCTGGCCATTCCTTCCAATCAATGATGCTAGCTAAGCATCCTTGAAGACTTGCAGTGAATTATCTTTTAGTCTAGTGGCATGGCTGACTGCAGACTTCTAAGACCTGGCCTGTGGAACACTGGCATGTTTGCTATTTTAACATGTAGCATTTCAGAGCAGAATATGTTGGGAGAGAGAGTCAGAACACTTGGGTTCAAGTCCTGGCTCTGTCATTTAGTAGATATGGGGCCTTGGGAAAGTCACAGCCTTATGAGACTTAGGATCCTCATTTGTGAAGAGGGAATTTAAAAGTGAAATAAAATAAAAGTAAATAAAATGTCATGTACAGGGAGTTCTCTTTATTTAAAGTAGTTAGGTACTGTAAGTTGCCATGAACAATGAATAGCAAATACTGGAACCACTGCTTCTAGGGAAAATACAGAGTTAGGTTCCTATGAGCCTCTGGTCACAACACTTTAATCAATCTATCAACACATAACCCTGTTTTATGTGTGTTCTATTTAAAGACATCTTATTTCAAATATAGTTGATTCAATAACACTGAACTCATGGCCAGCAGCACTGTAACTCATGCCTAAATGAAGCCTCCCTGACATGTATTTTTCTGCCTTTTTGCTCTGCATCACTCCAGCACCATGCTTGGAGACTATTTTATACAGTGAAATCACCAACACAAAGCACAAAAATGTGAAAAATGTGGCACTAAATGGACAGCAGTAGAAGGCACTCATTTGTAGTATCAGGACAAATGATAAAACATCACCTTGTTTGACCTCAGCTGGGAACATGCACAGAAATTTTCACTGTTTTGCACATGTCTGTGAACGATGGTGAGAGCACTGGAGGAGTTGATTTGGGGGTTACAAATAAATTTTATGAGTAGGAGAACTTGCAAATATCGCATGTGTGAATAATGAGGATTGAACGTGCTTGAGCATCATCATTGAGGATCTACTGTGATAAAGTCCAAAGGATCCCATCGTTGCACAAGGCTCACCAATGTTGATCCCCTGTCTGCTTTTCCAACTCTTTCAGTGGCTGTCCCTTGACACACACCTCATTCACAAGCCATCCTTTCTGTTCTCTGGTCAGCAAAAAAAAAAAAGCTGATTCTTGCCTCAGTGCCATAGCACACATGACTTTTTTTTGCCTAAGATGCCCTCTTTATCCTCACAAAGGTAAGCAATTATTCAACTCAAGGGGTGTCGGTAGGTAGGAAACCTCATCTTTCACACAATCTGTATATTTGACTCAGAACATAAGATTTTTTTTTAAGGCACATTTAAGTCACAGGACAAACACATGAGGGACCTTACATTAAGGACTGGTTTCTTCTGGTTCTCCTAGTTTCAGGTCTTGCAGAAATTCAGTCGCTGGTGAATGCTCCTAGTATCAGGGCTTAGGAGTAAATTCATGCTGCTTTTCAGCTCAAAACTTGGAGAACCCTCTTTGAATAGCTGCGGTTTCTACCTTGACCAAAACTTTTCTCACATGAGACCTTTTGGAATGGTAGAGGTGGAACAGGCATTGCCAAAGTAACATCAGAAATCAAAGCCAACCCTTTGCATCTCAGAATGATAGTCCATCCTTCAGCCCTAGTCACTCCAAGTCAGGGCTGAATTTCCTGGAGGTGTGGAACCACTAATGCAGAGAATTCTGAGTGTCTGGATCCCAGGTAATTGCCTCGGAACAGCTTGGCTAGATGTCAGTGCCAGCTGGGTTTGGGCTCCCATCTGTTCTGCCTATCCCATTCCTGGACATGCCTGCTCCATTCCTGTCTTGTTTCATGCCTGCCTCTATCTGGTCCTCAGGCTCATTCCCGTGTGTGATTCCTTTTTACTTCAGCCAGCTAATTTCCAGCTGCTCCTGGCTTCTCCTACCTGCATGAGCTGCCTTTCTGCCACCCCTCCTGCCAAGGCTCTGACAGTGCCATCTGACTCCAAGAAGAGGTGGCACTGGCTAGTGAAAAAACACTGAGTTAAGAGCTAAGCAGACATGAGTTCTGGTCCTGTTCCCACTTGTCATTATCTGGGTATTCTTGTGCAAGTCCTTTATTTTTCTGTGCCCCAGTTTTCCCATCTGCAAAACAAAAGATGGCTGAGGGCTTTTCCAACATTTGCATTCTGTGATGCTGTGAATCTTTGGAAGGGAAATGTGTGGGATGGACCTGATTTGTCCACAGGTGGACAAACCACCTTTGACTAGTTCCAGGGTTAATGAGAAATCCGCTCCATGATTGTTCGATTGAAAATGTTCAACCTAAAGATTTCTCTTTCACCAGGGCGTGGTGGTGACAATAGGTGGGTGAGTGCAGTTGACAAAAATAAAAATTAGACAAAAGCAGTAACAATATGGAGGGTGCATGATTTGGTTTTTGTTTTCATTAATCTCACATTCATTCATTACTCATCTTTTAGAGGGAAAAACCTCTCAGGGTATTAGAGAAAGCTTTACTGCTCACTTTTCTACTGCTGCTCGGTGGTTCAGAGACGAGCTCAAAAAGGAAACACAAGCAGCCAAAATGCCCAAGAATCAGAGGAAGAGAATGTCCATGAATTGGGAGCATTTATAATTTAAAATGAGTGACACATGATGATAATGATGAGGATGGTGGTGATGGTCGTGGTGATGATGAGAGCAATTGCTAGTGTGCCCAGAGCATATGTATATTATGTGCTGGGGCCTGTGCTGAGTCTGTATACATCCTGCCTCATGTAATCCTCAGGCCACAGTGTATCGTCAAAGGTCACTCTAATGTATAAACAATGATATCATATAAATAACAAACCTAGGCCTGTTTAGGGACAACAGTATTGTTAGTAATAATGCTATTTTACCTTTACTCCTAGTTGATGAACCATTGCTCATCTATGATACTGCTATTTTGATTTTGGCGACTAACCTAAGACAAGAAAAGGGTGGGTCTATCTCTTGTCATAGATAAGGAAGTCCAGATGCATAAAGGTAAAATAACAGGCCCACAAACCCCTGAGAAAGAGCTGAGGAAGATCATTTCTTGGGGACTGCACTGGGGATTTAAGAAGAACAATTCCACCATTGTGATTTGTACAACATAAAGAAAATAAATTGTTTACTCTTGTGTTGCAAAAGCATTTGCTTAATTGCATGCCCTTTGGCTATATTGAAATGTGGTTTGGAGATATTTGAGACTGTGAAAAGTTCCCAAAATCCTTTAAAAAAGAAAGTAGTTTTACTTTTGTCCGTGACTCTGGGCCTCTTGTTTTTCTACCTTGGTGGGACTTTGGCCTGTCTGCCCGAAGCTCATTCCCTGGGTCAGGAGGGTGACCAGGTCATTGCAGCTACTGCTGCTCTCTGTCCCTTAGTGACGGCTACATTTTCTGCTTAATTTTTCTTTGAAATCATTGACCTTTGAAATTCTAGGACTGCTTAATCTCCAGTCTGTGTTGCCTTGGCCACAGCCAACCCTTCACCCAGGCGCTGTGCACAGTGGGGCCCTGGGCAGTGGCCTGGAGCCCAAGATTGGGCCCTTCTCTCCAGCCAGCTTTCATTCCCCCCAAGGTCAGCCAAAGGGCTCAGACAAGAATAAAAGATGATCTCAGTATGCTTGCTTCCAGTTCTTACATTCAGGAACTTTATGAACTCATTCTTTTAATCTTTTTTCACATTTCTGCCTTGTCTCAGCTGGGTACCATATGCCCTTCTGAGTAACTTCCTTCTTATTTCATCTTCTAGGTCATTCATAAGGATGTTAATCATTTAGAAGGATGGGAGCTTTCCCTACCTGGAGAATGCTTTTTTTCCTCACTCATTGAAAGTCTCTTTGATTTGTCCAAGAACTAAGAAAATAAAATCTGGAGTAAGTGGGAGAATATTCTGTGTGAATAATATATTTATAAGCTCTGGGTGTTACATCAAACTCCCCACATTGTGAAGAAGTTTTCTAGCTGCTCTCATTGGCAGGGTAAGTGGTTGCCTGTAGAGTATGTTTTAAAGTTTGCTAGAAAAAGCTTCCTGCCTTTAAATACATTGCCTTGGATTCTCCCATTACAGATATATAGCTTAGTGTTAAATATTGCCCTCTGTGTTTGTGTGATAGGGGTGAGACTTAGAGTCAGAGTAATACTAGTGTGGTTTTCAGCTAGAATTGTGTTTGACTGGTAAGTGTGGGTTTAGTTTTACTAGGTGTAGCAGATGCTGTTAGTACCCCACCCATGCCTGTCTACAAGGTTCTCACTGCTACTGCAGATGTCCCCAGTCCTGGTCCTAGGGCCTTTCAGTCTGTGGGAGCATGTTTGGCACATGTGCAGGGCAAGCCAGTATGCTGGAGAATTATTGCCTCTCAGAAGCAGCCCTGCCCCAAGGATGGATGTAGGTGCCTACCCCAGCCCCGTCTCTCCTCAGTATGATGATTCTGGTAAGTTACATGGTCTCCCAGACTTCCCTAGTGGGACAAAGCTCCTGTTTCCCATTGTGGTCATTGGCTTGATGACACAACATTGTTGGCTTCCCTCCCTTCCCTGTGTCACTTCCTGTTCCTGTACTGGTGTTTCCTGGGATTACTTCCCAAATGAACTACAGTTGAATGCTTGCCTCAGGGCTGCTTCTGAGGAAATCCAAACGTTGGCCCCAGGCAACAGCAGGTAGGCAGGAGAGACCCAGGCTGCTCCTTCCAGCTCTACCATCTTGAGTCTGCGGTTTTCAATGTCACGGTGGCCAAGAGATCCTCTGCCCCTCTAGGCATCAGGTCCACGTTTCAGAAGGAAAAAGGGGAGAACACCAAAAGTCAAGCAAAACCAAAGCCTCCACCAGATGTTTTGCATTTTAAACAAGGGTTACCTTCTCCAGTGTTTTGTCTGCACTTCTTCTATCAGAATTATGTCACGCTCACTCCCACTACCATGGTTACTGGGTAGCCAAGCAGTTTTAGCTGAGCATATTACCCTGCCAAACAAAACAGGGACTCTCAATGGAGAATGGGTATTGGGTAGGCAGGTAGCAGTCTTTGTCACAAAAGTTAATGCCTTACAGTGTATTATTAATACCTAAGTGTGGCACAGATTTATTAGATCCATATTACTCAAAGTATTTGACTAGCATCATTTGCATCATCTGGGGGCTTGTTAGAAATGCAGGATCTCAGGCCAACTCCAGACCTGCTGAATCAGAATCTGCTTTTTAACAAGAACCATCCCCCCCACCCCCACCCCCCACCAGGTAATGTATATGCACAATCAAGTTTGAGAAGCCTTGTCTTAAATCACTTTCCTTGGTGTCAAGACGAGCGAGGGAATCCCTGACTCTTGGTATCCTTTCCTTGACTCCCCTAGTGCCTTGTTAGTGGCAAATTTCTGTGGAATGCCCAAGCCATGCCAACCCAGGGGTAGGGGAGAAGCTTCCTCCATAGCTCCTCACAATCACAGTGATCCCCTCTTGTTTGGACACCCTCTGCCTACCTCAGTGCCCTGTACATCTGTCTTTTCTGTATCATAGTCAGTTCTGAACTTGTTCCCTTGGACCAAAGAGTCTAGGATCTTTTCTCATTCATCTTGGCATCATTCCTCCCCCAACACCCAGCTGGGTGTGTTGCTTGTTAAACTGAGATGAAATAAAACTACTTCTGTATCTAGTTCCACCTTTGCTTTTTTTCACTGCTTTGACTATTTTCCTATTTGTTTTCTTAACAAAAGCAACTCCTACCACTAACAAGTGGTTTTTTTTTTCTGGGTTTTCCTAGCATTGTTTTAAATGGCCATGGTATTTGAATAAACAGAGAAATGTAGTGCAGAGATTTCAAACATTTTTTGGCAGCAGGATTCTTTCTGCAAACATAGAAACTTGGTGTGTGCTCAGATTCAAGGCAAGCTGCTATGCTGCAATGAAGTGGTGGGGGGCCCGGACCCCAGCCATGGGCCTTCTCTGTAATGCCCCTTCCCATTTCCATAATCCTCAAATGTTTTGACCATAGTCTACTTGCATGAGGCAAAAGACTCCCATGACCCACTCATTTCCTCTTTCAGTGATGGCTAGGAGTTGGGAAGGATAAAAAAGAATTAGGGTAAAAACAAAATCAATAAAATATGATAAACTTATTGCTAGGAAGAAATGCGTATTGCATATTAATGACTTTGTAAGAGAAGAAAGTGAGCATATGTAAGTCCGTCTATGCTAAAACAATGCCCTGTGCTCTGAAAGCAACCCAGTGATTTTATCATACTTTCTCTGACAGAAGGTTCAAGTTATTCCAGTAGCACAAATTCACAGGCAGCACTTAAGAATTAAGTGTCCTTATAAAAGCAAATTAGCACAGGGATATAGATGATTACTATTAAACTTTAATTGTTGGAAAAATTATAGTCCTGAAGTACTATTAATGCAACTATATATCACTACACATTATGGGGTTAACCAGATAATTGATAATACTCTAAATCGATAATGGTGAAGCTAAAACAACAGCCATTAATATTAAAAAAAAATAAAAAATAGCAGCTCTTGAAAACCTCAGCTTATAATAATTGTGGTAATCTTGTTGCTAGTAAGAAGTCATGGGGATTTTTATGTGCATTTTGAATGCAACTCATGACAGCACTGAAGATCTGGTGATAAGAAGGCCAACTTCCTCAAAACTGTTGTTGTACAACTTCAACAAATGGGGTATTACATGTACAGAAAGTGGGAGCTGGGAAACGTGTCCAGGTTTTGTAAGGCATCCTCACTTTTTAGTGGATACTGAATTAAACTCCTCCGCAAACTAATAAATGAGCTAGTTTTAGTTTATGAATGCCAACATTTAATAACCTCAATAAATCAATATAAGTTGTTACTAAGTAGCCCATGGTCCCATGTCATGATGAAAGTCTACAGAACAGCTTATCATTCCCTGGAAGGGAGACCTCTTGCACTCACCAGGCTTTGAAAATGACTGCTATAAAGAAGGTGGAGAGACAGGCTGGAAAAAGGCTTTGGTTCTCTCAAAGGAGCTTCCTTCATTATGTCATGCTGCTGGAGATAGAAGCTGAACTCACCAGATGGTCTCCCTTGTGGGCCAGCATGCATTCACGTCCCTGCAAACTAGCCTTGATGTGGTGTGACTTGCAGGGAAGTGACTGGCGGTGATGCTGGAGATTCATTAGTGGAGTCCCTGAAGGCCCTGGAGGCATGTCAGTGGGACAGCTTCTTAGTGAGGGTCCCTTAATGGGCTGAGCTGCTTTACTCTTTTGCTTAAAGACCAATTTAAAAGCAGCAGTTCTGCTTCTTCTCACCACCCTTGACTCTCCCCACAGGGGCTGCCTGTGGGTGTCCTCAGTGTTAGAAGACTACTTTCCAAAGTGGCCCCACTCTGCACGTGAGCAGTAGACAGTTTGTAAATATGGCTGGTCATCTCTAGGGATGCTGATCTTCCCTGTGGCCATAATTCAGGTGGGCTGCAAGTGAGACCTGCTCAGCATCAGCAGGCTATGGGGAAAAGGAGAAAGCAGGAGAGGGCAGAGAAGGTACAGGGCCGCCAACCCTCTCCCGCCAGCAGATCAGGGACAGGGTAACCAGGAAGTGCAGCGGATGCCATCTTAGCTCCTGTTAACCTTGACCCCCGAGGCAGTTCAGGAGCATGCCTGGGTTCTGAGGCACTGTAGAGTCAGAGGCATGCTTGCTGTGTGGGTATGGAGGTACAGAGCCCGCCTTGGGCACCTTCTCTGTATACCTGGAAAGATGCCATTGTCAGAATCTATCATGAGCCTTCCAGTAAAAGGGAATTTCTCTGAAGAAGTTTCCAAGTTAGCTCATCTTTTTGGGTTTAATGGACATGTCTTACCCACTTCCTTCAGAAAGTCCATTAGAACAACTCAGGGATGTTTGTGTGTGTCTCCATCTTCCCACAAATCCATGAGAACCCTTGGAGATTCTGGGTCAAGATAGTTTAGAAGCAGTGTTTGTTCTCTCTAGAGTTGTCAGAGCACACTTTAATTTGAGGACAGCCTAAAGATTTAATTTGGGCCTGAAAGAGTTGAGGAAAAAAGGTTGAACCTTCTAGGTCCTGGGGTTGGACGTGGGGGCGTTGTGGAATTTCATCAGCTTTGTAACAGTGATGGATCTATAAGAAATACTTCTCCTCAAATGTTGGTGTGCTTAAGAATCAGCAAGTCTTGGGTGGAGTCCAGGATTCTAAAGTTTTAAGCAAGCATCTGGGCTATTCTTATACGCTTTCAGAAACTGCTGTGAAGTGTGGTTTTTACAGCCTGCACAAAGGCGGCCTTGGCTGGTTTGGGGTCAGGAAAGAGAGTGTGTCTGAAATGATGCCATGACCAGGGCTGAGATATGTTTTGTGAGTCAGAGATAGGCAAGGACTTAGGGGGCTTAGAGAAGAGAAAGAGGGCTCAGATAGGTCAGTGGTGTATGGATGGGTTTGGGTCTGATGATTTTGGAGGTACTGCCTCCTTTCCTTAAATGTTCCTTGAAAACTAGTTAGGTCACAGTGGTGATTTCTCACTGAGCACTTGAAATTGAAATCTGTGTAGTGCCTCCTTTTGTAATAAAATGTTAAAAAATATCTTATCCTGGTCCTCAGGCTAGCATTTACCTCCTGAATCTAGACAACAAACTCGTTCCTCCAGTTTGAGATGTACACACACGTGGTCTGGCAGGAGGTGCGGGATGCAGGCCACAGTGGCCGCTTAGGGGAATCTGACATTTTGATGGGAGCATGGAATTTAGAAATGTAAGTGTTGTAATTCAATAAAAAAGATGTATATCTCAAGGCAAATTCCAGCATCAGGATTAATGGTGGAACATTAGAATCATCCCCATAAAATCAATAGCATCCCAATATATAATGCCAATAATCAGTTAGAAACTATCTCTGAAAGAAAAAAGTTCCATTTATAATAGGAAAAGAAACAATAGGAAGAAACATTGTAAGGAATATGCAAGAACTAAATGAAGAAATCATCAAATATTACTAAGAACATGGTAAAAAAAGACCTCATGTTCTTGATAGAGACTCAACAGTATAAAGATGCAAATCTCCCTATGTTAATCTGTACATTGTAAGTGATTTTAATAAATAAAACATCCAAAAATTTTTAAATTAGTTGAGTCAGTTCTAAAATTTTAGGGCAAAATAAAGGAGCAAGGATAGGTCAATTCTGTAAAGGAAGAATAATTGAGAGGAGGGGACAACCTTCTACCTGCTATATTCCTGGGGAAGGGGTAGACAGATGGATCCATGAACAGAATGGAAAAATCAGAAAGAGATCCAAATACAGGCAAAAAATTATTTTGTAATAGAGGTGGCATTTCTTATCAGGGAGGAGAAAATTTTTCATAAAATTAAATAGAGTTAATTCAATGAGTCACACATAGAAAGAAATTTTTTTTAAAAGTTGGACTCTAAATCTTCACCAAAAAACATCCAAATGTATTAAAAATATTAAAACATAAAATTCACAAAAATACTAGAATAAAATAGAAAAAATTAAAAATATCATGTATGTGTTGGTCAGAGGGAGCTCATAACCCAGAAGCAATAAAGAAGATTATTAATTTGATAGTTGCAAAATTTATTTTTCATGGTAAGATAAAACAAAGGGTAAAAGACAAAAATGTGCTAATTTCCTTAATACATTTACTAATATAAATTAATTAATATAAATATAAGTTAGTATAAGAAATCCTACTAATCAATAAGAAAGAACCAACATATCAAAAAACAAATGGTTAAAGTACATAACCAGACTTCCCAAAGAAAAAGATATAAAAAAGACTTCAAAATAGAAAAATATACTTGATCTACTCATAATGGGAAATATGGAACTTAAAATTATAATGGGATACTGTATTTTTTACCATTGAATTTTAATGATCAAAAGTTTGATAATACACTATGAGGAAACAATCATTCTCAACTATTTTGAGTATAATTTGATATATTTTTTATTCAAGGCAATTTGGCAGTACCTATTTTAAATGTGCATGCCCTATGAGCCAGCAATTCTACCACTATGAATTTACTATAGAGATGTACTTGCAATTTGTACAAAATGAAGAGCTTAAGGTTACTCTATACAATATTTATTGTTATATAATAGTAATAATGAAAGCAAACATTTGAAAAAACTAATTCCATCAATAGGAGCTGATTGAATAAATATGGAACAACCATAAAATAAAATGAAATACAGTCACTTAAAAACACCAAGGCTATTTCATAGGTGCTAACATTAAATAATTTCAAAAATATGTTGTCATTTAAAAAAAGCTGCAGAATATATGTATAGCATGCTACCATCTGTGTGTGTGTGTGTGTGTGTGTGTGTGTGTGTGTGTGTGTTTTAAGGTCTGTATCAATAGATCTCAAGCATTTTGGTCTCTAGAGGCCTTTACACTCTTAAAAATTATTAAGGATTCCAACTGAGTGTCCCCAGTTGTCTTAGAAAATTCTAGAAAATCCAAGAATACACAAGCACACATTCCATTAGCTGTCTGAGGAATGATGTTATCACGTCATGCAACCTCTGGAAGAATTCCACTTACACTTGTGAGAGAATAAAAGTGAAGCAGATGAGAAATGCCTTGATATTATTATGAGAATAGTTTTGACCTTACAGACTTTGTGAAAGGATCTTGAGGACCTCAAGATGTCTGTGGACCACACTTTGAGAACCACTGGTCTACACATATGGGATTGTATATGCATAGAAGAGTTCTGTATGAATACCCCCAGAATGGGTAAAAATTGTTGCCTCTGGAGAACACTGGAGGACCAGGAAATCCTGATGGGAGAAAGATGTACTTCCAGTGCATAACATTTTGTAACTTTTCAATTCTATGCATGTCTTAGCAGTTGCAATCCTTACAAAGAAATTTAAGGATCTAAAGAAACGAATTGAAATGAAAACAGATTTATGAGCTATAGAATTAATCACAGTCATGGACTAAGATTGCTGTACATGAATATTTGTCAGGGCATTATTTATAATAGCAAAGACTAGGAGAAAACCCACAAATCCAAAAATAGAGATTGGTTAAACAAATTATGGTACATCTATACTTTGTAATTCTATGCAGTCATTAAAAATCATAAATCCCTAGAATGTTCTGTGATATGGTAAAATGCTTACAATATAATGTTAAGTTGAAAAAATAACACAGGATATAACTTTGCATGAACCAAATTGTAATAATTTAAAACAATACTGGAAGGAAATACGCCCAAATTTTGAATCATTATTTTTGGGTGGTAAGACTATGGATTATTTAAACTTCCTTTTTAACATATTTCTGAATTTTCCCAATTTCCTCTGATTAATATGTATTGCTTTTATAATCAAAGAGAAAATGCTATGAAAGAAAGAAAAAAATAGGAAAGATTCATTCTCAGGGCTGTGAATGGATTGTAGATGCTTTTGCTAGTGCTGATGGAACAGTGAGACATTTTAAAGGGGTATCCTGCCTCTGGCTGAACCCTACTTTAGTGGATGTACCCCATCTGGGTGGATATTTGGGCTCAGGCAGCCCCAGCTGTGGTGGGCTGGCCTGCAGTGGCATAGATTGACTGGGGAAGCAGGTAAAAGGGATCACTAGTGAATTAGCAGGGGTAGTACATGTGTTATCTATTATGGCATGACAAATTAATCCAAAACTTAGCAACCTAAAATAACAATAAATATTATTATCTCACAGACTACAAAAGTCAAGAATTTGACTTATTAGCTAAGAAGTTCTGGCCCAGGGTTTCTTACAAGGTTACAGTCAAGATATCAGCTGAGGCTGATCAGGGCTGAAGGATCTGCTTCCTAGGTGACGTATTCATATGCCTGTCAAGTTAGGGCTGACTGTTGGCCAGAGTCCTTTGCTCCTTGCCACATGGGCTCCTTGGACTTCATAGGGCTTTTTGAATATCCATAAAACGTGGCAGCTGGCTTCCTTCAAAGCAAGTAATAAAGCTACAGTGTTTTTTATGACCAAACTCAGAAGTCATACACAATCATTTCTGCATTTCCTGTTGGAGACACTGTTCAACCCTATTCAGTGTGGGAGAGCAATGCATAAGGGTATAATTACAAGGAGATGGGGCCTTCTTTGAGGCTAGTTGCCATCTGTGTTCAAAGGACCTAGAGCTTGGCTAGTGTACAGGGGCCAAACATCCTGGACATCCTGGTGGGACATTGAAGATCTGTTTTGCAGAGTGGGGCTGACTAACTGGGATATACTGAGGCTGCTAAGCCACTAGGAACCATCAGGCAGGGTTTGTAACTTTAAAACGGGAAGGAAATAGAAGCAACATTCTTCCCTCCTGAACCAGGTGGGTCTCCCTGTGTACAGGACTGTTGTCATGTGATGGGAGTCCAACTATTGGTCACTGGTATGATAATCTTGCATCCTAATTGCTCTGGATCAGCATGATGTAACCTTATTTTCTTCAAAACCTTGAAATATCTGCAAAATAGGAACACTGCAGTATCCAAATTGCCTCAAATGTGGAAAGCTGCTGTACACAGAGGTCATATCAGACCACATGTCCAGATTTGTGGCTTTGAAAATATGGTCCTTGTGGACTTAAGTTTCCCCAGTGCTGGCCAGATCCACCTGCATACTCAATTGACAACAGAGAAATGAAAGCAGAGAACTCTGGGGCTCAGTCTTAATGAGATAAACCAGGCCAATCCTGGGTAGCAGGGTGAGCTGTGCTGGGGATCAGATACTACTGGGCTTAGATGACCTATGCAGGGAGTCAATGCCAGGGAGGACCAGTGAGAGAGAAAGGGCAAGTGTCCCAGCTTGTCTTAGTTTGATTGACTGGGAGCAAAGTCCATCCCAAATTTGCTCAAAGAGTGAGGTTGTTTATTGTAAGGCTACAGATTTCATAGGAACCATCAGTCCTCAGGAAATGGAGCATTCTGGTACCCCACTATTAAAATGATTCAAATGTTAGTTCAACACATCCTAGATCAAATTTTGGAGAGGGAAGCTGATTGGCTCCACCTAGCTTGGGGATTGGCCTCTCTAGAGTCAGGTGCTCACGTTTGGTCTAATCTAATCATTACAATTAGCAATGCTCCCTCTAGGCTCCCTCCCTCGGGCCTAATCAGAAGAATGGGGGAAGGGAGGAAGAATGGGCATTATCTAGTTCACATCCCTGGAAGAGAGGACTGGGAACTAGTTTACACACAGCTGGGCTGGCAAGGATCAGGGAAGCCAAGTCAGTGGAAGGCAGACTCCAGAGAAAGGGTTTCCTGGAGAGAGGGTCCTGTAGGAATAAGGCTAAGCCTAGCCTTTGAAGAAATTAGGGATAAGGTGTGGCTTGGTCAAAAGGGCAAGACAAAAATTCTATTTGAAATAGAATTTGAAGTGAGTGGGGAATTAGCATGAGAGTTCATTGATGCTGAGCTTTCTGATCTTAATTCTTCCTAAGTAGAACTGAGATTGGTCACTGAACCACATAGGGCTCAGTCAGAGGGGTTCAGTCAGCCTGGGGTCTGGATAAGAAAGAAAGACAGTGGCACAGGACCAGACAAGACAATAGAGATGTGAAATGATGAATCAGATAGGACTGGCCAGTGGGAACTGTTTTTCTGATATTCTAATGGGAACAGGTCAATTAGATGTAATCCATTGCTTAGAGATTGACATGCCTACAGTCAATTTGATCCTAAATGTGAACACTTGGCTCTAAAAAACCAAAGCCTTCTCCTTGATGCCACTAAAAGTCACAGGCCAGGGCACTAACCTGTGTTGGCTGAAAGAAAGAACTAAATGGATGGAGAACATGCATTGGTTTTGGAGCCCTTTAAAGACACTTAAGAAGACTATGTTGATAACCAAATTACCCCAAAAGTTTTACTTTCATCTTCCTCAGCCAAAAAGGGTATCTAAAAAGACCAGAAATATTAAGATAGAAGCAGGTGATAAGACCTGTGTTAGCTACAGTAATAGCTCACACCTTTACTTCCTAACGTACTGTGCTTCAGCAAACACAGGGGTTGCTGTGAAATACACAGTGGTGAGCTGTTTGCTTTGATCTCTCTTGTTTCGCTTCTCTTCAGTAAATGTGAGACTGTATGGTTTCCTGAAGAGGGTTTTCACACTGTGGTGTGGAGAAGGGCTTCCTCTGTGTCTGTCTGGCTTGATCATGCCTTGGGTGGGATGAGAGCAGGCTGAGCTATTTTTTTGTTTTCACAATGATATATGCACAGACTGTGTTCTCTGATGGTGGCTGAGCTCCCCCACTGGCTATGGCTTCCAGGGAAATTAAGGTCATTTTCTTCTGGGTTACTCCAGTGTTCTAGACCCCTCGTGTTCTAAGTCATTTAACATTACACTTGCACATTTTCTCCTTCTTAAAAGTCAGTAAGCTCTGTTTGCTAGATATTTCTGACTCTCAGCCTTGCGGGCCCTCTTAGAATAGGATAGGACCATGTGGATATCTTCAACCAGAGTTGTGAGAGGAAATGACCTGTGCCATTTCCGTACTGAAGTATTTAGTTGTTGGTGCAAGATCCTTTAAGTTCACAATAGTGTCTGCTCCATCAGCCTGGATCCCTAAATGATTTTGATGAGCAGAGCCCTGTGCTCACCTAAGATGGATATGAGCTGTGAGAAGAATGTATTTCCTTGTTTTCAAGTTACTGAAATTTGAGTTTTGTTGTTGTTTTTGGTTATTACAACATAGCTTGACTGTCCTGACTGATTGACTGATATACTTTCTTTATAGGATTCAAATTCTATTATTCTTTATTATATAAAACCATTAAAAGTCACTTGTAAATAGAAAAAAAATCACCCACAATTCTGCTACCCAAACAAGTCTATTTTTCAATGTTTTCCTCCAGTTTTTTTTTGTATTTGTAATTTACTTCACTGTAGCATAGGCATGATGAATTCAGTTTTGTATTGTTTTTTTTCATTTAATTTTATCAAAGCTTCATTATAGTAGGAACCTTGACTGTTTTGTTCACTACAGTATCTCCCCTCAACATCTCATGCAAAGCCAAACACAGTGGGTACCTAATAATTGTTGAATTAATAGCTTTCCTCCTTGCTGATGATTATTAGGTGATACCTTATGTATGACTGACTGGTCAGGCAGTTGCTGGTTATAGAATCAGAGCTTAGGTTTGTTAGGTGGCAGGATATTGTTTTAAATAAGTTTTTTTTTTAAAAAAATATTTTCTCCTGCCAGCATTAGGTCCAAGCTCTTTTCCTGGTTACTTTGGAAGTTCATAGTCTCTCTCTACTATCAGTTCTGGTCCCAGTTTTGGATGAGATCTTTTGGCCCCTTTGAGAGTCTCACACAGACTAGCAGAGTGGACATGTGTCAAACACTGTACTTGGTGTTTCTTCTAATTTGATACATAAGCCCAGGGAAGTCAAGGATTTTCCTAAGGTTCTAGAGCCTCTGAGAAGCAAGGCTGCGCTTGAAATCCCGTTTCCTGAGCACAAATGTTTCTTCTGGGTCCCAATTCCTGCTTTCGGTGCACGATAAGATGCTCTGGTTGTGGGCTTCCAAGTGTCGTAGCGGTATCTTCCAATGTCTAGCTTCAGCTCAACATATTGATTTTTCTCTTGCCTTTTTTTCTCTTTCTTGTTCTCCCTTTTTCTCTTTGCCTTCTGTCTCTCTCCTTCCTCTTGACCAATTGAATGCTTGACTTAATTAACCCTTTAGGCCTCCGTCAGATTTTGCAACTGGGAGGCTTGTTTTGCCTTAAGACACACTGCCTGGATTTGAATGCTGTTTTAATTACTGCTTCCCTTATAGAGAAGTAAACCCCTCCTTAACTGAGCTGTCACTTCTCCATTTCCAGAAAGGGAGTCTCTGCTGTGCAGGATCTTGGTGCTCTCAGGGCCCGACTCTACCCTTTCTTCTCTCAGCACACGGTCCACTCACTCCCCTCCCTCCACAGCTTAACTGCCCGAGTCATCAGCAAGGTGACCCCAGAGCAGGGCTGTGGGCCACTGACTCTGTCTGCAAGGCTTCTGTTACCTCCTCTCTGCCCCGCCCACCGCTCCCACCCCATTATCTGTCTTTCTTAGTTGGACTTTTAGTTTTTTCCTCTGTTGATCTCTGCCCATCTTGGTCTGCTCCATCTTACTCCATTTTCTCTCTTGTGTAGTTACTCAGGATTTGAGACCATGGATTTCTTAGGTATCCAGGTTCAAATAATTTAACAAATCTTGTTACCTGTGTAGTTTTTTGTTTGGAAGTTACCCTCTTGGGCAACATTTGTGGTCTGTAAAATAGAGATACTGTTACTTCCCTCACTGTGTTACTGTGAATATTAAATGAGATAATACATGATAATTATTTTGAAATACGCTGGCCCATAAGTGTATTAGACGTTAGCTATCACTTTTGCTCATACTTTTTATCTTTCTGTCTCTGTTTCCCCCACTTGCTCTTAAGTGTGTTTTCTCATCTCCCATCCTCTAAATAGTGATGGTTCAGGATAAAGGCATTAAATTTATAGCTGTAGGCATGAGGAAAAAGTCTAATTTTTTTCCAGTGGGATATGTAAAATTTGGAAGACAAGAATAGCTGGTTTGAATCAAAACTGTTACTTGCTGTTTCACTTTAGGCAAGTTATTTTGTGTCTCTGAGCCTTAACTGTTTTATCTCTGAAATGGAAGCAATAATATATACCTTCCCCCAAGGCTGCTGTGTGATGTTACACACATGCACACACATACATACACTACTACAGATGCATATGCATAGTGACCAATAGACTCTCTTAATACTCATTCCTGTCTCCTTTAAATTAAAAAGGGAACACTTTTGAGATTCAGTGTGATAGAATCTACAGGGAGAAGAATTTGTCCTTCCTTGGAGGAAATTTAAAAGAATTTATAAACCATGAGAATTAACTGAGAGCCCTGTGTCTGCTAGGTGCAAAGGCAATAGTCCCAGACGTGATCTGGGAGAATGTTAAAACTGTGGTGACTCATCTGAAGTATCGTCTCTGCAGCCCCCTTGTGGCCATTAATTGTAGCAGACGATTCATAGGTACTGACATACATTAGAGTCAGTTTGGCTTTGGACAATTACATAGGGAACAGGGGATGGAGTGGGTAGTAAAAGACTACATTTTCATCTTTTTAATATTTCAAATAGAAATTATTCCTCCACCAGTGAACATGCCAGTGAAATCTCAAGAAAATCCAAATGCAGGTCCTCACGCACTAGGAAAGTACTAACCTCCATACCCTTTACTTCTCCTCTTTCTCTTTCTCCCTCGCTCTCTTCTTCCATCAAGGTAGGAACATCACTTCTTCTCCTTGGAGCAGATCATTCTTTGCCCTTAAACTTGTAAAGTCAGTGTACCCAGTTTGAGTTCCAAGGACAGGCCAGTTGCCTGTCAAATTAAGTGAGCGGCCAAACATAGAACCCAAAGCAAGTCATTCCAAGAATCAATATTCTCTCGTTATTAGGTCTTCTAGTTGCTAAAAGCAACACCAAAATGTTCCAAGGAGCCCAGTCTGAGAGATCAGAGTCCCTGCTTGGCTACCACTTCCTGTGGTGGTGTGAGCAAGTTACTGCAACCCTCTGCAGCTCAGTGAAGGAGACTGAACTCCACCCCTGTGCTTATAAGGACATTCACCTCTACCTGCCAGGCTGTGAGCTCCTCAAAGGAAGATCTTGCCTTATTTTTAGCTTTGACAGCAGAAGGTCTGACAATCAACTTTGAGAAGAAATTGAGGGATATGTGTGAACCAAAGATTGTAGTTTTGTCTCCGGTTCCAATGAACCACTTGTTACAAACACAGCCAGAAACAAAGTTCTGTTGTCAGTTCAGGAGGGATGAAGGGAAAGAGAGATCAGAGGTACAGTCCTTATTTCATAAATAAAGAAAGGACTTCTGTTCTGAGCTCTCGCTCTGAAGGCTGTGGGCAAGAGTGTCAGATCATTACTCCTTCTAGCCAGATCTTCTTGGTTAGGGAGATGGAGGTTCATGGAGTGGGAGGTATGGCAGAGCAGCGGTTAAGAGTACATGACTAAGGACTTGGGAGAATGTATGTGACCCAAGGAAAATCAATTATCTGTGACTCAATTTCCTTTTCTCTAAAACTGGAATGTAAAATATTTACCTTGGAGAGACTAAAGGAGGTGACTCATGTTCGAGCCATTCTGCGAAAACGCAGGGTGACTGACAGGTCTGAAATACATTTGTTGTAGTTGAAGAACTCTTGTGAGATCGCCACCGCTCCCACCCACAAACCTTCCCTGTCTAGGGGACGGGACCGTCAGGTTCCCAGGAATGTGTTCAAATAATGGAAGGGCCAGAGAAGATTGTCTCAGGGCCCCAATCCAAGCTGTTCTCGGATTTGGCAACGTCGCGCTGCCCGTCCTCCCTCTCCTCCCTTCTCCTCTCCTCCAGTTTTATTACAGAACCTGCTTTTCAGAAGTCGGACTCGTTTAATCTTTTAAATGCATAATTAGGGAGAATGTTTGATTGCAAAGGCCTCTCCTTTCCTCCCATTTATATAAAATCCGCTCCCGTTCTCACAGCAGAGAAATAGAGCAGGGAATCTAGAGGAGGGGAAGGAGAGGGAGCGGACCGAGGGGCTGGGGAAGGACTGGGCGGGCTCTGTGCTTTTCTCAATGAATGCCGATGCCTCTGCAGATTTGCATAGGAGCCGACCGCGCTGGGCCATTGGTTGGCGGGTGCGGGCGGGGCGGCCCTGCGTGGGCCGACGGCGGCGGGGAGTTGGCGTTCGGGCCCCGCCCCCGCCGCGCCCCCGCCCCCTCCTGGCGCGAGCTCGCGGCTCCGCCAGCTGCAAGTGGCGGGCGCCCAGGCAGATGCGATCCAGCGGCTCCACAGGCGACCGCGGAGGTAGCAGCTGGCACATCCAGCCGCCGCTGCCCGCAGGGTCGCGGGGCGCCGAGACACCTTCCGGCCTCCCTCTGGCCAGCCACCCGAAGCCTCAGGGGCTGCCGATGCGTAAGGAGTGGGCAGTAAGATTTCAGGCTCTTCTGCCCTGAATGCCTTCACTCTCCTGCCGCCTCTGGGGCTGCTTTCGTGTCGGAGAACTCCGAGGAGACGAGAAGCGGGGAGAGCAAGGACGCTGGAAACTTGCGCGGCGGCGGCCTGAGCCCTCTCTTCACGGCGCGTGGGCTAGATTCAAGCCCAGAAGTTCATCACGCAGGGCAGTCCAGACTTCTCCCTGTGGAGGGTCGCAGGAAGGTGAGCAAAAACGCAGCCTCCCCCCTCCGTTCGCCCCCAGACGAGGAGAGAGGAGCTCAGAGGAGCCGAAAGGAGCGCGGGAGGCGGTTGGGACGGCAGACACAGCTCGGAGCCACCGTTCCCAGCTGGAAAGTTGCGGAGGATTGGAGGCCGCTGGACAGACCACCGCTCAGGCCTCGGGGGCAGGACAGGACGATACCCTAATTGCCACCTCCCTTCAACCTTAGTACTAGTTTCTCTCATTCTGGAGCGCAGCGAGCTACAGACGGGGGCGCGGCGGTCGGCGCAGCTGGCTGGAGGCACAGGGTCTCAGCTGCGGGCGCTTCGGGGTCTCTTGACACACCCCTGCTTCCAGCCTCATTTTACTGAGACTGTTGTTTTCCTCCTAGCAGTTGGAGGAAAGCGAGAGAATCGAGTGCACGCACAATCCCCCAGAGATCAGGTGGAGGAGCTGCTCAGAACCAGGCACTGCTGGGAGGCTCTTCCCATCGGGGGGAAAGTGAAGGGCGAGGCTGGATTCCGGAGGGTCAGGAGACTAGTATACAAACAACCCTTCTCCAACGGGATGGGAGCCGCAGGGCTACTGTGGCTGCTGCTGCCGCTGCTTTCAGCGGCAGCCTCGGTTTCGGGGACGGAGATCAGGACCGACCAGAGTGTGGGCTCAGCGGCCATGGGGCCAGCGCTGCAACCCCGGGAGCCGCTCAGTTACTCGCGCCTGCAGAGGAAGAGTCTGGCGGTGGACTTTGTAGTGCCCTCACTCTTCCGCGTCTATGCTCGGGACCTGCTCCTGCAGCCGCCGTCACCCTCGGAGTCGAGGGCTGGCTGGCCGGAGGCGCACGGCTCTCTGGCTCTCGACTGCGCCCCACTGCTTAGGCTGGTGCGGCTGCCGCCCGGGGTCTCCTGGACAGACAGCGCCAGCTCCGCCGCGCCCGCCCCGGCCCGGACGCTGTCCAGGGTGCTGAAGGGCGGATCGGTTCGCAAGCTCCGGCGCGCCAAGCAGCTGGTGCTGGAGCTGGGAGAGGAGGCGATCCTTGAGGGCTGCGTTGGGCCCCCAGAGAAGGCGACCGCGGGGCTGCTCCAATTCAACCTCAGCGAGCTCTTCAGCTGGTGGATTCACCACGGCGAAGGGCGGCTGAGGATCCGCCTGATGCCCGAGAAAAAGGCGTCGGAAGTGGGCAGAGAAGGAAGGCTGTCCGCTGCGATCCGCGCCTCCCAGCCCCGCCTTCTCTTCCAGATCTTCGGGACCGGTGAGCAGCTTCCGCCTGAGCGTGTCAGGATTTGGTGTTTTAGACACATCAATTTGTAATCATTGTCTACTAATCCCCATTTCCAAAAACCTCAGTCTCTGATTCTTAGTCCTCCTTTCTCCTTCCGCAAACCTCCTCCCTCAGACCGTATTTTCTCCCTGAATGCAGTCATTGCCCAAGAGTCTTCCTTCCTCTCCAGCAGCCAAGTTGGGAAAAAGTTTCCTGGCCTTGGCAGAATGCCTCTTTCTACCCACTTACACAGGGTTCCAGTCAAAATCTAATTTCCTTATAATGTCTGAAATGCCTGTTACTTCTATGTTCTAAGCTTAGTTCTAGATCTCCAAACTATTGCCCATCTTCCCTTATCCTGTTTCCTCTGCCTGCCTACAGATTGGGGAATGTGTGGTATGCTTTCTCAGGGAATATAGAATTCCTTTCATATTATTGCATCCCACACAGCTGTTCTCTTTAAATGTTTGTTTACCAAGGGATTGCCTCTTCATTAATTTATTCTTCCACGCAGCCTCCCTCAACCTCAGTCAGCTGTCCATTCTCAGACTCTTGTTCTTCCTCTTAGATGTCATTGAGAAAGCCCCAGAAGACCTAGGGGACAGAAGGCAAGAGGGAGATGTGAAGAGAGGGAGATGGGAAGAGAGGGAGCAAAGTTGGCAAGATAGTCTTCCTTTGGGGGAATGCCTGTGAAGTCAGGGAGAGACAATGGTTGGTTTGGTTTTCCTTTCTTCCTGTATTCCCTCCAGTTCTGAGCTTGACGGTCTGCAGCAGCAGCTCTGATGACAGTCTCTGGCAGGCCTGTTTCCCTGCAGATCTCTGCTGGAAACTCCAGAAATGAGGATTCTGTTTGATTTACTCATTTTCTTCCCATATTCACTGAGTTGGAGGTGTGTTTGGAGGCCTTTACTTCTCATTCTTCCCATAGCATCCTTTGACTAGAAATCCAGGCGGGTTTGAATGAATGTTTCTCTTGTAAGATGACTGGGGAAAGACTCGTGAATAAAATATACAATGTAAATGAAGGAGAAAGCACAGAAAAGAAATCATGCCTTTTAAAAGCATACACTAATTCCACTGAGCAAACCTAGAGTCTTTTCTATCACTGTCATTGTCAGAAATAAATGAAATTCTTATGCTCTGCTGGTTACTAATGTCTAGTATTAATTGGATGGAAAGCATTGAAAAAAGCCCACTGTAGAGCTACAAGTATCTGCTATGCTTGTTCCAACACACTCACATAATCTTATATACACCCAGTACTCCTGTACAGCAGGGATATTCAGAAGTTGAGGTTCCTCAGTAATGCTGCTATGTGGTCCCCAAGGAGAATGGTCTGGATGCATATTTCAGTATTGGCATTAGTAGCTTTGGCACCTGAAATGACCCCTTTGTGTTCAATGTTGGAAATTATATTAGTCCATAGGATGAGGCAGGGTCTGATGTGTTTAATAGCATCTTCTGTGAACTGAGATAGGTATCAGTGGGCATCTCTGAAGAGTCACACTTTTAATGCATTTGAAGAATATACTCCAGTTAAGCCTTAGATAAGGTTGCTGACTTGGGGAGTTCCGTGGAGCAAGGAGTGTGCTCTAAGAGCTGCTCTGCTACTGGTAGTTGAGAAGCACTGTGAGCATCCCTAGTCCTCCCTCAGCAGCACAGTCCATTTGGCAGCTGGACCAAGCCCTTATGCATCATTTGACACATCTAGCAATGCTGTTTTAAGCAAGAGCCAGGATTCTGCCTGTTAATGGCTAGAAATTTTGGCCAAGCGTTTTTCAGCAGGATCGGGATCAAATGATTATTGATGGGATCAAATAAGACACTAAGTGTAACTGGATGAGCTCCCCATGACCTCCAGAGAGACCAGCAGTTTATTGAAAAGCACTTCGGGCCTTGTGGTGATTGTACTTGGAAGAGGCTGGGCTCTCCTGCTCTGAAACATATGCTGTCTTCAGTTAGGCAGCCAGTAATGCAGAACTAGCCTCTTGCCTTACCACTGCCTCCTCCCCAGCCTCATTCAGATACAGTCTCCACTTCAAACCTCCTTTGGAAGGAGTGGACACACCCTGCTATATCATGTTTCTTATTTAGGGCAACATATATCATTGTGGCTCCATTCATTTTCTTGTATGAAAATTCAAGCTTAGGCATTCACACTTGTTTATTTTGCTGTGTATCATGTTTGAAAATGGGCTTATTCTTTTTATATAGGCTCTGATTTATAGAAAAGACATTTAACTCTTCTGTGACATGGAATCTTCAAGTATTTAAAGGGAGAAGAAGCACAACTCAGCTTATTTCTCCCTGCTTCTGCCCAAGGGACTGGCAGTCTGGTCTCGAGAGCCACAATCATACTAATGGGCCTATCATGGGAAGTGAAGAGGAGAGGGTGGGTGTTCTGCCACCCCTTTTAGTGAGGGGCCTGCAATAGCCCATTGGTCTAAGAGTAAGCAGGACCATGATGAGGAATGGAGTTTCTTCAGTCTGAGCAGGTCTATGACTGGGGATATAGTAAAAATGGAAAAGCACCCAGTTAGAACAAAGCAAATGTTCTTTGTATTGCTTGTGGTTTGTGCTGTCAGAGAGGATGAAAGGATGTCTGAAAAGTCTTATAATGCATGACATGCTAATGTTTTTTCTTTGTGGGCTGATTTGAATTCATAAATGGGATCAGTGTTTCCAAGTCCAAGGCAGGTTCCCAGAGCACCCATTTGAGAAGTAGAGGTAGAGAGGGAGTTGCTGGGACTGTATGAATGAATGGTGGTGTACCATCTGGAGGCAGCCCAAATCTAGATGAGATATCTGCTTGGAGGCTACCCCATTGCTCAAGCTCCACTTTGGAACCTGTTTTGTAGATGTTTTGATAACTTACTTCTGCCACTCCCCAGACAGAGGCCTAGAGGATGATGTCCTGTGGGATAGGAAGGCTGTTTCCCTGTAAGTGTCCCCCTTCCCACTCCAGGAAGTCCACAGGAACTGTGGACTTCACATGTACTGTGGAGAGGCCTGAGAAATTTAGAGTAGATATATGCAGTGAAATACACATCACTCTTGACCTCACTTATCTGTCCATCCCTTCCCATTTTACTTTTGAAGAGGGCAAAGAGAGAAAAGGAAGATAGAGAGGAAATTGGAGCTCCCAGAAGGGATGTCAGTTATTGGAGGTGAATTGGGAGAGTCGAAACTAGTCCAGAGAAGAGCAGAGAGCTGATTTAAGAGTTGAAGGGATGGATTTATGATGAAAGATGAAAAGAATTAAATATATATGGCTGGGCTAAGTGGCAATGAAGGGAAAGCCATGGTAACAATCTACAAATCTCTGAATAGGGAGAGTGACAGTGAAGGAGAGGAATTATTTAGTGTGGTCCATAGAAGTAATGAGACTTGCAGAAGGAAACTTCAGGTTGTATATCAGGGAAACATTATTTTCTGAAATTGATATTCCTTTGACAATGGAATAGAATTCCAAGGGAGCAAAAAGTAAGGGAAGATGTAGGTCAGAGAAGCCACAGCATTCATAATTAATCAGTTCTGTATTTGCAGATGTTGAGAACCACAACAGGCAGAAGAACTGAGATGGGTAACAGCAGCAGGAGTCAGGAGCTTTTGTGATAGAACTAGTGAGAGACTTTGGGTATTGGTGTTACCAGGGGGAAAGAAAAGAATTGCTTATGTATCTTAGAAGTTGGTGGGATGCTTACAAGAAGATTGCTAGTGAGAAAAATATTTTGAAATTACTGGCTTTATTCTTCTGTGTCCCCAGGTGAAGCACAGAGTATTTCTCTGGAGTGTTATCTGTACATCCAGCATGGGGAGGCACACACACAGAGCATTTATGCATCTAAGACACATCTGTAGGTGTGTGTATCATCAAGTCATTGGCAGGGCAGAAGGTACCTGGGTCCTGAGAAGATGAGATCAGCTCCAGGTTTGGCAGACTCCTACTGGCTACCTGAAAACCCTTTGGCTTTGCTGAAAATATATACGGCTATTTGAAAGATGAAGTTCATTTAAATCCTGTTGATCCTTTCACAAATTTACAAAAGGAAAAGAAGGAAAACCCATGAGAGATTTGTGCATGGGGTGTGGGAGGAGAGTGTTAGCATTAAAAAAATGAATGCTTTTATAAGGAAGTGAGTCTGCTGAAGGCCAGGATTGCCTGGTCTGTGGGTGAGTGAAGAGGGGGAGAGTTGTTGGCAGCAGAAGTCACAGTCCCTGCCACTCTGAGGATTACTGCCTGCTAACCTCACTCCATGGGCATTTTTACAGCCTAACTTGTAAAGGATATTTTGCTTTTCTTTATGACCATTATTACATCCTGTTACAGTTGTATAGGACTTTATAATTAATAGAGCACTTAAATACTTATTATTTTTACCAATCACACAGTAGGCAGGGCAAGTATTTCATTTTATAAATGGAGCAACTGGAATCCAGATATTTAATAACACTTTTTCAAGGTTGGACAGGTAGAAAGTGGTAGACCTAGAAACTTCCATTTATATATTGAGAGGTTATGAGATGATAGATGCTGTGTTAGACGCTGACTAGGAGCACAGATCTCCTTGCCTTCAAATCCAGGCTCTTTCCACTCAGAGAATTAGCTCTAGGTGAAGATTATAAAAACAGACATGTCAATATTATCCTTGTAAGAAGGCCATGTAACAGATATTTGGTGGTCAATATCCATGACTTGGAAGAGTTCCTTAAAATTTTTGAGAATCACTGTCACATTTGAAAAATGGGAATACTAATCATTCCTATTAAAGCTATTGTCATGGAAATTAGTAGGTGGTATGTGTAAATCTTTAACCCAATACCTGACACATAATAAAAAGGAACCATGTAGTTTATCATAGCAGCAGCAACACCCTGGTATCTGGTTGTGCAAGTTGTGTGCTCTACAATTCTAGGAGTTGCCTATACATTTTGGTCTGTTCTGATGGTGCCATCTGGAGTTGTGCTGCCCCTACGTGTGGCCATAAGTGGTGATAGTTTGGCAGCAGCAGTTGTGATACTGTGGGTCTCTCATGCAACTGACTTCTAATTCCTAAGACATGAGAGGTGAGATCCAGTGGAAAAGGGGAACATGATCAGGTGGTGGTTTCTGTTGTCTCACCATGGAAGGCCTGTTTTTCCCAGAAATGCAGCTAAAGTGAGGATTGAGGTGTGGTATTTGCTTCAGTTTAATCAACTGGGATCCACTTGTTGATTTTTTGACCTTAGATTCAGTCTAAGAATCAAACAGCATATTCACAATCTTAATTATTTTTTCTTCTACAGAAAGAGAGCAAACCTTAACTTCATGAAATTGTGAAATCTAGTGCTGAGAAAGAACAAGACAGAGGCATTGCAGAAGAATAATTTTCTGGTGGATCTTCCCTAATGGGGAGTGATCTGTGCAGTCCAAGCCCCTCCATGCCTGGAGAGGTACAGGGTCATTGCCCTCTGGTAACTTTTGTTGTAATTAGCTGGAGTTGTGCCCTTTTCTTACATTTCTGCCCTCACCATTCATTGTGAAGGGAACAGCAGGAGACAGATGGAAAGTACAACTGGTTAATGGACATGAACCCATTAGGAGCAGTTAAAATCTTGGAGATTCCATGAAGACACATAGCCCAGGGACTTGAGTGGGAAACTACCTCAGGAAAGGGCCTCAACCTAAAAGAGGCTGTTAAGCATCTACACAGAATTTTATAGGTGGTGTTTTTATGAGACATAGCTGAACCATTGCTTCTCAAAGATGCACATGAGCATCATCTCTGATAAAGAACAGGATGTATTGGTGAGAATGGTTAAAGGTCCAGAGGTCACATGGAGAGAGCCTCAAATAAAGCTACCATGGAGTCTGTGGATGTCTTTTTCTTTCGAATTACTGTGTCATCCTCTTGTCTAGTGTGGCCGGTGTTTCTTAACCCAGTTATGACTGGACTCTTTCATACGGGTCAGTGTGTGAGGAAGGAGCGGTTAAAAGAGTGTGTGAACTTGATGGTGAGGTAGTATGTGACAGGGAAGCACCCCAGTACCTTTTTTGATGAGCCAGGTTTCTCAGAACAACTTTTTTTTTCTTTAGTAAATCTTGTGATGAGTTTCCCAACTGATCTGTTCTGAGCTTGAGTCCTTTCCTAGGGGAATTGTGCAAGATTCACTTGACAGATGTAGGCGTCCCAGTAAGTGGGCAAGAGGAGAGCCCCCTTGGGGCAGATCTGCCCAGCCACTTGACTTAATGTAGAGTCTTTGTTCCTTAAACCTAAGCTTTGCAGCTGAGTAACAACAGGTGCATGAGAGAGGTAGGCAGTCAGAATTCCTTGGAGTACAGAAAAGGCTACAGGAAAGGTATGAAAAAAATATGAAAAGAAAAGAAAGGAAATCTAAGCAAGTTTAAAGGAAATCAGGCAACTAGCTGAAGAAAATCTGAAGGAAAGTTTAAGCCACTGACTGTGTTTTTCTTTTCCCCTTATTTATCTGTTACTCAGTTTGCACTAGCATACGGTTCATGAAGGCAGGCATGGGCAAGTCTCCGTCATAGATCCTCTCCTTCTCAGTCCTGATAATTAAAGTAAATGTTCTGTGATGGAGAAAACACTACAACACTAGATTAGGAGTTAGAAGATTTAGATTCTATTATGATACTGGCCTTTTATTAGTCTTTCAAAGGTCCTTTGAAATCTTGTGCAACTCTCATAAACTTGAGCTTCTGGGTCTTTGTTCCTAAAGGAAGTATGAATAAAATGAGAGTTCCTGTGGCCAGGATTCTCACCTGGCCGTGGTTGACTAGCTCACTGCACACCTGTGGGCAATACATGGCTATTGACTCCATATAAAGAGCTCCACCCTGTGCTCTAGGCGTGACACGGTGGCATGGCTGCAAGGCTGCAGGAGAGCACAGCAGAGACTGGAGTGGTGGCAGCGCCGAGGACAGAGTCCCAGAGGACGGCTGTGTGGGCAGAGGGGCCCAGAGGCAGAGACCGGCTTGCTGCATGCAGACTTGCTCTGAGTGAATGGGATTCTAGTGACTGACCTGCCACCTGGAAATAAAGTTGGATATAACCCTTTCACACCAAGAACGTTTTGCTGTCAATTTCTTTGGTCACATTGAATCCATAGTGAACTTGCCTGGGGCTGAAACCCACTGGCAAGACAGAAAGTAATACAAAACATGTCTTGACTACATTATGAGCATTGTATGAAGTAATCTGTGTGGAAGGTTCCAGTCTGGATTATTCAGAAATAAACATATAAAGCAGTAGAAAAATGAATGTATGAGATCATAAGAAGTGCTGAGATTATGCTTCACCCATTCATGATTTCAACTAACCTTTAGCATTAATAGCAGCACTGCAAGGTCCCAGACTTTGAGGCATGTCTTGTGGTTCAGTTACAGTTGAGCAGCCCAGCAAAGGGTTTATGTGGCTTCTAAGTTTCCTTAAAATGAGTTCCTTCATTGGAGCCACTATGCTTTACTTCAGACTTTTCTGGAAATGAATCTCTGGCAGTGGGACATAGGAATTTATATTTTAACATCAGAAAATGATTTTTTAATATTGGGGACACTCTTCTTGTATACAGCTTGGTGGCAATCACATATGCCACATAATCACTACCTGGCTAGAAAGAGAACACTACTGGCATCCCAGAAATTTCCCTCCTATCCTTTTCCAGTCTGTATCCACACTCCACCCAAGGTAACCATCCTTCTTATTTTCATGTCATCAATTAGTTCTGCCTGTTTTTGACCTTCATGTAGATGGAATCACATCATATGTACTCTTGTGTCTGGCTTCTTTTACTCTACGTGATTTCTGCGGGTCAATGTTGTGTATACTGGCATTCTTTCTTCTATTCCCTTATATGAATATAACAACATTTATTTATCCATTTTCCTGCCAAGGACTTGCATATGTGGGAAATCAAAAGTAAAAGAGACTATTCTAAATAATGGGTAGAATAAGTCATAGATGTGGGGTTGAAGCCCTGCTGTACCATTTATTGGCCCAAGGCTGTTTATTTTCTTCTCTTTCAACTTTGATTTTGTTATTTGTAGAGTGAGAAAATAATACCCATCTTCCAGGGTTATTGTGAGAATTAAATGGGATATGGCATAGGTAGTAGGCCCTAACACACAGTTGGTATTCAACAAGTGTTAGTCTTTTTTTCCCAGTTCTTGATTATATTTTTTCCCTTGGTGGCCCAAATGGATCCTGCAAAAACTTCCTGAAGGAGGGAATGAGAGCCTTTTTACTAGTGAGGTCATTAGCTCACAGAAGGAAAAGTAACAACCACATTGTTACATACAATATTTTTTATAAATAATTTTATTTATAGGTAAATATAATAATTTAAATAAAACAAATATTTTTTATACTCAATTTTAAAATTAACTAAGAATATTCATATAATTCAATAAATTAAAAAAACTCTAGTCTTACATTCAGATCAATTGAAGTAGAGAGAAAAAATGTAGATGGGACAGAAAAACATGAACAGAAACACAATCACATTTAAGAAAGAGACAAAAATGACTGAGAATGACAGAGATACAAATGGAGAAATAGGAATGTGTAGTAGAAGGCAACCCAGGGAAGTAGAAGGCAGGAATTATCTCCTGGACACTGAGGTGCATAAATACAGAAAAAGATGCTTGAATGAGTGACAGAAAGAGAATCAGGTTGGGGGTAGGGAGGGAGGGAGAGGTAGGGAAGTAGGATGGAGGGAACACTTGGATAATTTTTGGCCTGGAAGGATTCTGACCCAGTGTAAAAATCTACACTGAATCTATGACCAACATTATGTGATAGTTACTTCAATTTTATTGAAGTATAATTCACATTCAATAAAATGCACCTATTTTAAGTGTAGAGTTTGATTTGTTTGATAAATGTGAACACCTGTGAAACCACCACCCTAATTAGGATATGGAACATTTCTGTCAACCCCCAAAAGGTCCTTTTTGACCTTTTGCAATGAACCCCTTACCCTTCTGGCTCTAGATAACTTCTGTCAGGCAAACATGATGACTATTACACTACAGAAACTGCTCTAAACAACTTATGATTTGATTTCTATCACAATAGATTAGTTTTGTTGTCTGTTCTGGAGGTTCATATAAATGGAATCATACAGTATATTCTCTTTTGTGTCTGGCTTCTTTCACTTAACAGTAATGCTTTTATAATTTATTTGTGTTGTTATATGTATTAGTTTGTTTCTTTTTATTGCTGTATAGTATTCCATTGTATGAATATACAAAGTTTAAAAAAATTCATTCATATTTTGATGGACATTTAGGTTGTTTCTAGTTTGGGCTATCATGAATAAAGCTGTTAAGACTATTTTGTGAACATATCATTTTGTGGGCATATGTTGTCAGTTCTCTTAAACCCATGGTAGAATTGCTAGCTAAGGTGTGGTGTTATCTTGTGATTTTATTTTACATTTCTTTGTTCTAGTTATCTAATATTGCATAAGAAATCAGTCCAAAAGTTAGTGGCTCTGATTTCCCTCTTTGAGAGGCTTTAGGGTGTAGGAAATGCTGGACTCATAAAGAGAGCTGGGAATTGTTCCCTCTTCTATTTTTCCTGGAAGGAAATTGTAATTTTTTTTCTTTCTTGAATTTCTGTTTAGTAGGATTTGCCACTGAAGCCACCTTGGTCTTTGGTATAGTTTTTGTTGGAAAGTTTAAAATTACTAATTAGATTTATTTAATAATATTTAAAGGATTATTATCTATTTCTTTTTGAGTTAACTTTAGGAATTTATAACCTTTAAGAAATTTCATTGATTACTTTAAATGTAATTTCATCTATGTTGTTGAATTAAGCAAGTTAAGTTGTTCATGATATTCCCTTATTAATTTTTGTACTTAGGGTTAGTAGTGATGGCCCTTCTTTCATACTTGATATTGGTAATTTACATTGTCTCTCTTTTCTCTGTGGTCAATCTGGCTAGAGGTTTACCAATTTTATTGATTTTTTTCCCCAAAACTCAACTTCTTGTGACACTCTAGTATTTTTCTTATTTCAATTTCATTGATTTCTGGTCTAATTTTCTTAACTCCTTCATTTTATTTGCATTGAGTTTGATTTGGTCTTATTTCTAGTTTAAGGAGAACACTTAGATTATTGATTTGAAACCTACCTTCTTTTTCTGCTATAGGCATGTAATGCAAAAATGCCCTCTAACAACTGCTTTAGCTGCATTGTAGAAGTTACATTGTGTTGTAATGAAATTTCATTTACATTCAATTAAAAGTATTTTCTAATTTTCCATTTGGCTTTCTCTTTGACCTATGTTTATTTCTGTGTGTTTTATTTCCAGATACTTGGGGATTTTCCAGATACTTTTCTCCTATTGATTTCCAGTTTAATTTTGATACAGTATTAGAGTATACTTGATTGGATTTCATTTATTTAAAACTTGTTAAGGTTTGTTTTATGGCCCAGAATATGGTCTGTCTTGCTGAATGTTCCATGTATGCTTGAAAAGAACATGTTTTCTGCTGTTGCTGGGTGGAGTATTCATCAATGCTAATTAGGTTAATTTACTTAATAGTGTTGTTCAGGCCTTTTATGTCCTTATTGATCTTCCATATATGTGTATTTTCCATATTACTATGTATTACCAATCAGGGAGTGCTAAGGTCTCCAAGTTTTTGTTGTGTCGATTTCTCCTTTCAATTCTATCATTTTTCTTTGTTTCATATATTTTAGAATTCTTTAATTAGATGCCTATATATTTAAGATTGACTCTTGATGATTTGGCTCTTTTATTATTATGCAGTATCTCTTTTTATCCCTGTGATATTTCTATATTGAAGTTTATTTTGATTGGTATTAATATAACCACTGCAAGTTTATTTTGATTAGTGTTTATTTGGTATATCTGTTCCATCCCTTAACTTTTAATCTATGTCTTTATATTTAAAGTGAGCTTCCTTATAGAAAGTGTATAATTGGATTATTTTATACTTGTATATTGTATTATTATTTGTATCGTTATTTTAGTGGTTGCTCTTGGGATTACATAAATATTTGTATGATATATATGTAAATTTTCAGTATACTTTGAGTTGACATTTTACTATTCAAGTTAAATAGAGAAGCTTACAACCCTATAGGTCCCTTTACCCTCCCATTTTATGCTATAGTTGTCATATGTGTTGTATCTATATATCTATATATATGGTCATATAGTATATATAGACATATAGATATACTATCTAGTAGGGTTTTAATAAAAAAAATATATATATACACACACATATATAGCTCTTGTACATATTTCAAATAACTTAAGAGGAGAAAAATAGTCCTTTATATTTAACTATATACCATTTTTCTTCCTCTTCCTTCTTTTCTGAAGTTCTAATTTCCTTATTTTAACTTTTCCCTTCAACTTAAAGAAACATCCTTTTACATTTCTTTTAGTGCAGGCTTATTGGCATCAAATTCTCTTAGTTTTCCTTTATCTAAGAATGTCCTTATTTCATCTTTTTTCTGAAGTATGTTTTGATTGGCCACAGAATTCTGAGTTGACAGTTCTGTTCTTTTCTCACTTTAATAATACTGTTATTTGTACTTTCTGATGAGCCTTCTGCCATTAAATAGTCTTCCCTGTGTTTAGCTGTTTTCAAGAGTTTTTCTTTGTCTTTCATCTTCAGAAGTTTATGATGAGCCTGTGCAGATTGTATTTGACTTTATCTTGTTTGCAGGCTGTTGAGATTTTTGAATCTGTAAGTTTGTGTCTTTCATGAAATTTGGAGAGTTTTCAGCCACTGTTTCCTCACTTTTTTCTGCACCAATATTTTTCTCCCCTCCTGTAGGACTCCAGTTACACATTTGTCAGACCTTCTGATGTTGTCTCACAGCTCTGCTATTTCTTTTTTCAAATTTTTCCTTTCTTTTCTGCAGGTTGGACAATTCTATGATCTATACTCAAGTTTATCGACTCAATGTTTCCATTTTGCTATACTTTTAAATTTTAGATATTGTATTTTTCAGTTCAAATTCCCTGTCTTTTAGAATAACTTCTATTTAGCCTACTTAGAACCACATTTCCATCCATTTTCCAGAATGTTTCCTTTATCTCATGGAGCACAGTTATAATAGATGGCTTCTTTAAAGTCTTTGTCTGATAATTCCAACATCTGCATCATCTTGTTATTAGCATTTGTTGATTATTTTTTCCCTTAAGAAATGGTTTTTCTTTTCTTTTTTTTTTTGGTACATTGAGTAGTCTTCGGTTGTATACTGGAAGTTTTGAACATTTTGTTGTCTGAGACATGGGTATGGTTTAAAACTTAGTTTTTTTTTTCTTAAAGGCTTTGTTAAGCTGTTTTGGGTCTGTCCACACATGTACTGCTCAGAGATGAGCTGGGACTCTGAGCCAGTTTTTTTCACAGAATTGGCATATTTCCTTCTCCAGCCCTTTCTCCTCTTTTAGATTGTCTATAAACTGAGAGTTTTACCTACCTGTACCACGTCTGCACAGTTCCTCCAACAAAAGTTGCCATTGGGCAAAACAGAGAGACAACAAAGAGAAACAAAGCAGGGATTCACTACACACTCTTGAGCCTGATGGATCCCTTTTCCCAGTCCTCTGTCCTGAAAGATGTGATTTTTAATAAGGTTTCTATTAGAGTTTTGGCAGCTGACTTTGCCAGCCATGCTGACTCTGCTGAGGGCTCACTATCACAAGATTAAAGACAAAGGAGAAGAAAAAATGAAGAAATGGAGATTTCCCTCCATGTTATAGCTCTGACCTTTTGACCAGGAGGAAAGGATTTTAATGGGCATTTCAGCTGTTCATGAATCACCACCACTGCTTTGCCAGGTGCCCAAGTTTGGCTCACATGTGTAAGAGAGAAAGAAGTAGAAACGAAACCCTCACCTCCATGTGGATTACCTTTCCAGGTTTTTACTCTCTTCCTCTATATTCCTTTTATTTACTTTTCAGAGTCCCTTAATAGTTGTTCTTTTGTATTTTGTCCAGAGTTTTTAGTTATAAGCAGCCGGATAATAGGATTTAGTGGGCTTACTCCATCTTGCTGCACTAGAAGTCCCTTGTTCTTTATTGAATCAGAATTTCATTCAACAATATTTTTCCTTCATCCTTTAATATTTAATGTTGTGCCATTCATCTGTATTTAAATTCTTTCAAATTTTATTTATGGAAAGTATCTATTTCACTGAAGATTTTTACCAGATAATTTTTTGGTCGATAGCATTCTAGTGATGTTCCATTGTTTGCATTGTTTCTGCTCAGAAGTCAGATATTTCTTTATGTATGTTTCCCCTTACATCTCCCTCAACCCTCTTTCCCCAGTTTCTTTGTATTTTATTGCTTGGCATTTATTGGGAGGCTCTTTGTTCTGTAGGTTTATATTCTTCATCACATTTGGAAATTTTTCAAATATTTTTTCTGCTAATTACAATTATGTTATAGTATTTAATGTGTTCTCACATTTTACTAAGGGTCTATTCATTTTTTTCCAGTCTGGATAGTTTTATAGTTTATCTTGAAGTTTACTGTTTTCTTCTGCAGTGTCTAATATGCTGATAAAACAGCTAATTTAATACATTTCCAGTTTCTCAGCTCTAGAATTTCTACTTCTATTTTTATTTCTGTATGTATGTTTTCCTTTAAGTTCTTGAACATATTTATAATAGCTATTTTAACGTTCTTTCTGAGGCATTCTGGCAACAAAGGACAGCCAGTAGAGCAAAATTGTTTGGATTCAGATCTCATCTGCAATAATTAGAAACTGGGTTGATCATAGACAAGTTATTTAAACTTTCTGTGCTTTAGTTTTCTCAAAATGGCACAAAGACATTACCTCCCTCAGAAGGCTATTGTCAGAATATATGAGATAATACATAATGCTCAATACATAATGCTCTTAGAACAACAGTACCTTGTACATAAGGACTCAATAAACATTGAGTTTTATAAAAATATTTTTGAAGTTTCTTTCTACTTATTAAATGATTTCTGTCATTTCTCTGTTTCTTTTCATCAGTTTTTCTCTTGGTTGAAGGTCACATTTTCCTCCTTTTTGCATACCTAGCAATTTTTTATTTGATGTTGAACATTACAAATACTACATTGTTGAATGTGTGGATTTTGCCTTCATTTCAAGACTGTTGAATTTTGTTTGCCAGGTAGTTAATTTACTTGCTTACCAATTTGATACTTAAAAGGATTATTGTCAAGCTTTGTTAGAGGGAGTTTAGAGGAAACTTTATTCCATGGTTAGTTTAGGCCTGCTCCTAAGTTTTGGCCTTTCTGGTGTCTCCAAATACCAAATCTCTCAAGTATTCAGTGAGGTTTTCATTATCAAGCACTTCACTCTGATTATTAAGTACTTAAACATTTCCCAACACTGTGAGCTTCAGAAGTTGTTCAGCTTGCAATTCCTTGCTAGGTGTGCTTTTTTTATTAGCTGTTCTTTGCCCAGCCTTGTGGACTCTCATCCTGTGAGCACACAACTTAATTATTTAGAAAGACCCTCAAGGGAACCCTTCTGCTCTTTCATGGAGAGTTTCTCTCTCTCTCTCTCTCTCTCTCTCTCTCTCTCTCTCTTTACCTTACCCTCCATCTCTGGTTTTATCCCTGGAAATTTGAGCTGCTGCAGCCTTCCCACACTCCATGGTCTGTTACCTCAGACCAGTGAAAGCACTCTATTTGTCCCTCCTTCTCATGTCAGCGTGTGGTAAATACCTCCAGATAGAAAATCAGGACAGTGTTAGGGCCTAGCCACATTTATTTTCCCTCTCTCAAGGATTATAGTCCTGTGGTACTGATTATCCAATAAAAGTGGGTATTTTTCCATATATTTTGAACAATTTTACAACTGTTTATTACAGAAGGGCTAGTCCAGTTCTCATTACTCCATCATGGCTGGGAACCTGTGCAATGAACTTCGAGATCACAGTCATAATGATCTATCTCCAGATATACTATATAGATTTGTATGAGAGGTTCTCAGCAAACAGAAATTAAACAAGGGAGTCCTTTTATGAGATTTATCTGTAAGGTTGGACTTTTGCCTGAGGAAATGCTTATTTATTGGTTCTGTTTTTTACTGAGCACTTACCAAGTTGAATGAAGTACAATCTCTTTCTCCCAGGAGGAATTCACAAACTGGCTGCATAGAGAAGGCAGACAAGGCATTCTAATAAACACCTCCAGTGAAAGGCAGCACTTGAAGGCTGAAGAAATTATGCAAGTGGTTACAGTGGCACGGTGGAGGCTCGGGAGAGGTCAGATCCTACAGGAGTGAATAGTGATAGTTTTGTTCTGTACCTTCAGATCTCAAAAACCATTCCCTTCAGGGCTGATGAGCTCCACTTGTTCAGTGCATAGTGGAAGGGGCAAAGTTCCTCCACGGCAGGAAATCAGAGCTCTGGAATTCTAGAAAGAATAAGCTGATGACCTTTTGGTAGAGAGTCAGGTCAAAGGACATCTACTGAGAATGTTGGTTTTATTTTTGGATTGTTGTAGAAGTGAGTTAGAAAAAACTTCCAGGAGGTGATTTGAGAATAAGGTCTTGGAGGGAATACAGAATTAGACTTGGAAAAGAAAAGAGGAAGTACTTTCCCAGTTGGAGCAGTAGCAAAAAAATTATGCCCATAGGAGGGACAGTTATTGGTAAGGGAGAAATAGAGAGAAAGAGAGACTGTGTGTGTGTAGGTGTGTAAGAGAAA
This sequence comes from Manis javanica, assembly GCF_040802235.1. NCBI lineage: Eukaryota > Metazoa > Chordata > Mammalia > Pholidota > Manidae > Manis > Manis javanica. The sequence goes on from NC_133156.1 coordinate 219,310,789, forward strand.
GTAGGACTAGCCAGAGCAGAGAGGTCTAAGGAGTATGGGAGTTGGGAGGCTGTGTGCTGAGTCAGGTACTCTGAGTTAGAGGTAGGGCTGGCTTCCTGAGTCAGGAATTTACATTTGATGCTGAAGAGATCAGAAAGTATTGAGTTCTTAGGTATGGGAGATGCATGTTGACTGCACATTCTTTAGTTGATAAACTTCAGTTAAATGTAGTTTGGTCATGGGTCTCAGGCTTGGACCTTAGAAAACGCTGGTAGTTGAATTGGAGTCTTGAAAAGCTGTTGCACTGGCTCAGGAGTGGAGGGCTCAGGGGTGGACTAAGAGACACCAGATATAGGAGGAACAAAGAGAAAGGAGCCAAAGGTCTAAGCTATTAGCCTGGGGATCCCGAAGACTTGTGATATTACTGATAAAGAAGACAGTTGGAAGACGATCTGGTTTGAGGGGAGAGTGGCTGACATGGTAACAGTTGTACTGGGCATCCATCTGAAAGTCAGGTCATCTGGTATGCACATGAAGATCAGGGGTGGAAGCAGGAGCAGGTGAGAGGTCCAGGTGGAAGACGTAGATGTGGGAGTTACTTATATAGACTTGGCAGTTTAATTCTTGCGAGCAGATGCGTTTCCTTGAAGAAGGAGAAAGGGAGGAAAGTCACACCTTGGATTTAGAAAAGTTCATTATCAGTGGAATGGATTCAGCGATGTCACCAGAAAGAACTTTCTTACAAGAACAAAGAGAGTCCACTGGATTGTGTGGTGCCATGGAAGCTAAAGGAGACAGATATTCAGAGATGGAGGGGGAAGGCCATCGTGTTTGACCCGGAGCCTTCTGGAGAGCAGGCATAGGCAGAAGGAAGTTTGAAGGGAGTGCGGAAGAAGCCAAAGCAATATGGGCTTATGTAGTCATTCACTCTGTAAAAGGAAGTAGAGAAGAGAAAGAGAAGGAAACGTCAGTGTTATTTAGAGGGTTCAGCAGAATGAAGTAGAGAAGAGAAAGAGAAGGAAATGTCAGTGTTATTTAGAGGGTTCAGCAGAATGAAGGGAAGACGTGTTAGGGATAGATGAAACTTCTGAATGTCAATAATAAGGGAAAAAGCTAAGGGGAAAGGAGGTTTCAGGTATCAGAAAGGGAAGGGATAATTGTGTGACAAGGCCACTCAATCTAGGCACTGCAGGTTCTTCTATAGGCCTTAGATGCATTGCATCCAGGCCCCTGTTTGCGTCTGCAGTCTCTTCTTAAAATTGAGTTCCTGCCATCTCAACTTTTTAAATATTTCTGGGAGATGAGGATTGAAACTTTATTAGACTGCCCTGAGCTTTCTGGACAGATCTGTTGGGGAAATTTTAGTACTATTTAGTACCATGATTGAATTCTATCCCTCTGTAACTTAATACTAATTAATGGTAACAGCCATTGAGCAGTTTCTCTATAACAAGGTAAGGTTGATTTTATTATTATTCCCATTTTCCAGATAAAGAAATTGAGGCTCCAAGAGGTTAAGTAACTGGCCAAGTTCACATAGCTGGTAAGATAAGGATCTGATATTGAATCCCAGCCAATTTGATGCTGTACTTATGATCTCTATGTCTTCTTGCTCCTATTTCTGCCTCTAAGTGCCTGATACTACCTTTCTCCAACATGAAGGCCATTTGGACGTTTGAAGTCAGTTATAGCACATACCATTTCTTTTGTCTCTTCCTTCTTTTCTTTATCTTCCTCTTTCTCACTTTCTTTTTCTTTTCTTTTTCAAAAAATTGTTAATTCAGCAAATAATTATTGAGCAGCCTTAGTGCATCAGATACTGTGCCAGGTGCTACATAGACAGCAATGAATGAAACAAACCAGGGCTTTGCCCTTATGGGGTTTACAGACTGGCCAGGGAAGCATAGAAAATGTATAAATTAACACATAAATACATAATAGGCAATGAGGAGTGCCGTGAAGGAAATGAACATCTCTCGTCCCTTTGCCTCCCTGGGTTTCAGAGTCTTCACCATGCTTGCTTCTTTCCTGCTGACACCCTCTCCTCGTAAGGGGTGGACTTCAAATGAGGACAAGTTTCTGCCACTGTGATCTGACTATCCCAGTGCACAGAGAGGCTCTTCACTGGGAAACCTCACGATACTGCAGCTTAGAGGTAGGAATGGGCAGAGCCGTAGACAGGAGTGACTGGAGTGAAGGAAAACAACTCCCTGCTTTGAGAGAAGACAGCTGTGCAGAGGGCAAAGGAAGGAGAACCCAGGATTGGGGCCAGATGGTCTCAGACCATTTCACGAAGTATGACCAAGGGTCATGCTAAATAGATCATGAAGCTGTGCATCCCCCTCTATTCCACAGATCCTGCCTTTCCCTTCATGCTCCAGCCCCTCTGTACTCACACATCTGCTTGACAAATGTAGCTGGTGGGGAAAGCACAAAGGTTTACTAAATACTCATGCGTCACCATGGGCTGCTAAGGTGAGAGATATGCTACAGAAGAAGGTTTCTCCTTTCCCTTACTCTTCTCTCCTTCCCATTTTCTCTTCCTCCTTCCCTCCGTCCCTCCTTTCTTCCTCCCTGCCTCCCTTCCTTCCTTCCTTCCTTCCTGTCACAGTGTTAGTCTCCATACTATAAAAATTTGGAAGAATCTGGTTGGAGAAAAATGTCAAAAAGTACAAATGCAGATTTGATATATCTGACCTTTCTTCTCCTCAGAACAATAAATGTCAAATAGCTTGAAATGACAGCAAAGATGGCTAAAGATTATTTATGTACTTAAATATTTAGGGAAGAAACATAGATTAGACTTAAGTCTAATTTATATGAAGATTCTGACCTATGATGTTAAGTATAAGCAGTGATGTTTACATTTCAGAAAACAGAAAATGTGAAAAATCAGAATAGAATGAAGTGGCAAATGATCCCTGATAGGTAATGAGAATGTTTGATAACTTCGAGAAATTACTTTGCAACACAGAATTATTTTGGTTTTTCATATCTGCATACTGTGATATGGTGGCATTCCAGAGAAAGATCCACAATCCATAAAACAGCCCTGTGTTATGATTAAATACAAAATATTTTATGTATTCATGTTTACCTGTATCACTTCTCCCTATTTTACTAGACATGCTACTGCTGAAACAGAAGGAGGGAGAATTCTCTTGCTCCAGCCATGTAAATCCTGACAGAAGTGTAGTCCTTCCAGTCTGGAGTGTAATTCTCTACTCAACCTTATAGTCAGTTATCATCAGAAGCAGCAGTGTCCCTTTCAGAGTAGAGGCTATGAAAGGTGTTTTTGTTTGTTTTTAAAGAACTATGAATATTAGTTAATTGAATTATTTCTGAAAGGAGACAGTATATGGCATTGTGTTAAGAAAATTGAATCTAGAGTTAGTTTCTGGGTTTAGAACCCAGCTCCAGACCTTACTAGTTAAAAGTTCTTAAGATAGTAAGACAATATGTAATTTTTCTGCTTTTGGCATCCTCATCTATAAAATGGAGATTATTATAGCACTTGCCTTATAATGCTCTTATGAGGAATAAGTGAGTAATTTTTAAGAAGAGTTTTGTACAGCACCTGGCATATGGTTAAAGTACTGGAAATATTATACACTATCTCCTATTTTATTATTATTATTTTATTAATGAAGAGGTTTCCTCTAATTATTTTTTGTCTTCCTTTCCATACCATCTTTGCTGAAATCTAACTATACTCACAATTAAAGTTTATCATGTAGGATTAAATTACATATCATCTAAATTAAATAAATGAAAGATCGAAGAAATATTTAAATATTATGGACTAAAGCAGCCTATTTGCTGAAAGATCTAAAGTCATCAGCAAATCAGTGCCAAGTGTGCATTGCCTAAGAATTCCATATGGAACCAGCAAGTCTTTTATTTATTTTTTTAATGTAAAATAATTTGAATTAAGTCATAAAGATTATCTCTAAACTCTTAAGACATTCCTTACAAAATCTTTTACTTTCATAGCAAAAAGAGACTTTATTTCAATAATCAACTACAAAGTTTAAAAAACTATAATGTGAGTTGAGGCAATGGAAGGAGTGAAGAGAGTTCTGGACCAGAAGTTGTGGGATTATTAGGTTTTTATTTTAGGATGTGCTGAGTTGTCCTGTTTGCATCTGGACAAATCACCTAAATTTTCTGAGTCTTGGTTTCTGTCATATAAAATAAGGGAGTTCTAATTTTTACTATTCCTTTCATATTACAATTCTGTGATTCTAACGTATTTCCTAGTCTGATCCTGAAACATTGTTGGGAAGATGAAATTTCTACAATCAGTTGCAGGGTCAATTAAAATTTCACAGAATGCTAATAAATAATAACCTTCTCTGATTCTTATATGTTTGTAACTAGCAGATTATGATAAGGGCTTAGAGACTATGATAAGAATAAATAAGTTTATTTTCACTTCTACCCCAAAGGAAAACCCAAGTTATTTTGGTGCTTTTTTCTATATATAGCGAGCTTACCCCAGATGTTTTGTTCTAGTTTCTTGTTCTAGTCATTACAGCTAGTCAGGGAGCAATTGTATGGACAGAGACAATCAAAAGATGATGGGTAGGTAGATAGAAAGAAAGAAAGATACATACTTACCTTCTTTCCTACATATATACATAAAACCTCTGCCTTATTTTGGGAGCGTTTCTGTAAGGGGTGGGATTGAGGGGAATGGGACTCCTTAACTTATCTATCTCAGTATGAGGGACACAGGAAGTACTCAGTAAATACTTGCCGAGTCAATAAAAAAAGGAACAAAGAATGAGTGAGGATTGAAAATGTAGTATATGAAAAGGGCTACTGAGCAAGTCCTTTCCATCTTATAACCCATGCCAGTGTGTGTCTAAAGTTTACTCACTCACTTTCTAAGGGCTCAGTCACTCTTTCCTTAGTGTCAGTTGTCTAAATAATCACAGAGACTTTTTGTGTGTGCAGAAGTTTGTGATATTCTATAGGGTATGAGACAATAAGTACAGAATGTGGTCCCTGACTTTAGAGGGCTTATAGTCTAATAAAGAAGATGAAAAATGTGGGATTTGGAGTAAAAAAATTGGGAATTCAAGACACCAGCATCAATTAGCTTTATGATCTTCATTAAAAATGTGCAGGAATGATTCCAACCTCACAGGGCTGTTGAGAGGCTCAAATAAGATTATGTATGTAAAATAGTGTTCTATAAAATTGAAAGCACTATACTCATTACACCAACTATTTAATTAGAAATAATACAAGAGGGTGTGGACTTAAAGGCTAAGTGCCTTAGAGCAAAGAACAAATTGAGTGAGGGTGGTGAGCAGAGACTTCCTGATGGAGATTGGTGGGTCCTGGAGGATGAGTGGGTTTGGGCAGTCAGAGTGAGAGAAGGAGAGCATTCCCAGGAGGGAGCAGGGAGCAGAGAGTAAGAGATGCTCAATTCAGTTTAATTCAATCCATTAGTCTTCCTGGAGTACTTAATGTGAAACTCATGCTCTTCTGGGACCTCTCTGTTTAGAGAAGAGATTTTGTGTTGGAAAGGACAGTTGGATGGGCAGGGCAGCATTGGGACATGACAGGAGAGCCGCAAGAGCAAACAAGAATGTTTAACCTCCTCATGGGAAGAAATGGGCAGCTATCCATATGTCTGATGAGAATATCATTTTAGGAGGATGACTCCGGTAATGGTGTGCAGTCCAGATTAGAATGTAGAGACTGGAGTGGAGTTTGGGGGAAGATTTGGAAAGTGGGATGGCAGAGAAAAGAGTGACTCCAGACAGCTTCATAGGCCTTGTCATCAGAGGTACAAGAGGGAGGAATCCAAGTTTTCCTAGAACTTTTTGCCACCAAGATTAGAATATCAATGACCCATTCAAGAAAAGATTCTGGGAGGGAGAGTTGAGTTCCATTTGCACATGGGGAGCTGAGATGGTGGTCAACTCCAGGCAGCAACATCCAATAGGCAGTTGGAAATGTGGAACTGGAACTCATATAAGAAGTCAAGGTTGGACGTGGGGATTTGGGAATCACCAGCACAGAGACTTCTCATAAATTATACACTTTGCTTAGAACTTAATTTCATGTTTTTTAAGAAGATAAGATAAATGAAAAGCTTGCTGAATTATGGATTATGCAACTGTATTAAAAGTAATTCTCTCCCCCTCCCCTCTGCCTCCCTGGTGATTTTATGTTCTGTTCTTCCCTCTGATCCACTTCCTCTTCCTCTAATACTTTATAAACCGAGGGACACAATATTCTGTCAGATCAGAAGATTGTTAATGAAGAGATTAAGATGGTCGGGAATGTTCACCGGAAGATACAGCAATCCTTGGGTACCCTCACCAATCCTTGGAGATCAGAGGGATAGAAGGTTTCTCTAGAGGAAAGCAAACATTTATATTTATAGGAGGAAATGTTTAAAGAGCTAAATTCTCAGTTCCCTGGATAGCTCTGTTGTTTGATTTGCAGCTTTTCTTAACATAAAGCACTGATTCTCAACAAGAGATGGAGCTGCTTGGCAGATCCTGTGATCAGATACAGCAGGGCTTTCACACCAGGTGGATGGGCTTGAAGCTGGGGCTCCTGTCCTGGCACCAAGCAGGTTTGAACTGAGTTAACACAAACAGAAAGTCCAGCCCTCAGAAGAGGAATTTTCTTTAGTGTAATCCTCTTCTTCCCCTTCAAAGAGAAAAATTTCCCAGCAATTTACTTAGATGTTCTCAAGCATTACCTGCTATAGAGAGTATCAGACTTGACTTTAGGTAAGGTGTGACAGGGAGAGGAAGGTGGAAAGGAAAGACACATAGTGCTAACATTTATTGAATATCTGTTATATCCTAGGCACTTGACAGACATTCTCTCATTTACTCTTTACAACTGCAAATGATGAATGTTTTAATCTGTGTTTCACAGATGAGGCTCTGAGGGGTTATGTGACTTGCCCAGATCATACAACTATCAAGTGGCTGAAGTGGGATTTGGTTTCTCTAACTGGGATTTGATTTCCAAGCCTGGAGATCCCTCCTTGTTTTAAGCTTGTGCTTCCATCCCATTCATATGATAAGGAAAAGTACTTTTTAGAAAAGACTCTCGGTTACAATCCCCTGCGCCCTGTGGAGTAGAAGAGAATCCAGTAGTGCTCACATGCATCTACTTCTCAGCTTTGTCCCTCATGTCCTTGGCCCCCTTTCCTTCCTGCCTTCTGTTTCTCCTCCGGCTGTCACAGTGGGATGTCTTCCTTCTTTCCTCTCTCTCTTGAGGTGGGTGGGTTACAGGATGAGTCAGAGTGGGGAGGCAGTACAGTATCAAGCATTTTTCAGGGCATCTACCTCCTACGGAGCTTGGACTGCAGCTTGGCTGTGTTACAACTTCTGACTTTGATTCTGACTATGAACAGACATTGAGAGAAGTACCTGCTATGTACAAGGCACCACAATGGGCATTCGAAAAATTACTTTGAAGTGATTATGTTGGGATTTCCTTATAATTAAGAAAAAAATGTGTGTGCTTAAGTTGTGCATATTGAAGAACTATGGGCCAAAGAGAAAGGAGTGGAGAAGAGAGAGGAGTAGGTAGCAACTCTACTTAGAGGCTAACTAGTTGCTGGGGATAAAGGGCAGGGACAGCTTGATGTGTGGCCCCAGTCACCTGCCCTGGTGCATGGTCACTGCCTGGTCCACAGCCCTCAGGGGTCCAGGCTTTCTATTAGGCAGCCCATTGTCACTGACTTCCTTCAGGTGATACTCCATGCAGGCTCTCTACTCCCTTTACCTTTTTCTCCTTCTCTGAAATCTAACATATGAATGAATGGATGAGTTGGTTTACCCTTAGGGTAGATCTATATGTGTTTTCCAAGACCTATTAATCTGGGCAAGACAGGGAAAATGGAGTGGGCCAGGGCCTCTCAGAGCACTCCCAGGTCAGCCAGAGCATACTACAGCCTTTCAGAGAAGTGTTGCTAATACTGAGGATTTTAGGTCAATGAGGAGGTGAGGCCAGATGTGGAGAAGAATTGGGGTGATGCTCATGAGGCACTCACTGTAGAGCTTGGACCACGGTAAATGTACCATAGATGTTGTTGGTACCATGATCATGCTTATTCTCACTGAGATCATGCTGAAATGATTAAAATGAAAGTTAAAATGCTTTTGGATGCAAGTAACCAAAGACCCAACTAAAAGTAGCTCAACAATCTTACATAACAAGAGGCTGACAGCTAATCTGGCCCCAGGTAGGTTAATTGAGCAGCACATGACAGACTCTAGGACTCAAGCCCTTCCTGTCTTCCCACTGTGCTTTCCTCAGGGTTGGTGGTACAAAATCTTCAGGTACCTTCACACATAGCTGAAAGGGGCAAACGTTTGTCCTTTATTCCTTCATAAGGAAAAGGAAAATTTGTCCAAAGATTCCCCAGTGGATTTCCCCTTGTGTCCCATTTGCTAGAGCTGCTTCACGTGACCATGCCTAAATCAAGAGGAGATCCAGAAGAGGTAACACAATTCACTTAGTCTCAGACTTGAACGTGCACCCGAGTCACTGGCAGGGCTTGCTGAAACAGACATTGCCGGGTCCCGTCCTCAGAGTTTCTGATTTGGTAGGTCTAGGGTAGGGCTGAGTATTGGCTTTCTAACAAGTGCTGTGTTGGTGTGGGGACCACACTTGCAGAACCACTGGCTTGAACTATTCAGCAGTCCTCCCCCAGGCCTAGGGAAGTGCCCTTGAAGAACACAGATGCCCTAAACCTGATCAAAGTCAAGCTTCTGTTGCAAAAATGAAGGGGAGAAATGCCTGCCAAGTAGCCACATGAAGATTTTTAAATTTTGGAGTCACAGAAAGGGCAGGCAATTCCACATAAGGCTCTTGATTCCCTCTGGGTCTTATCTTGTAAGGGGACACTTAGGATGATCCTGGGACACTTGGGACAATCTTGAGAAGTGTCTGGATTGCAAATCCAACTCAGCTGAAGATAGGAGAGATTTCACTGTCATTCTGGTACGTAGGCTTGTGGATATCGAACATTGGGATTAGCAGACCCTGGAGACGGTGGTGGTGGCTGCTGCCTCTCCCTGTCCTCTCCCTCCCCTTCCTCTTCCTTCTGGTCTTCCTTCTTCTTTTTCATACATACAAATGTCAGTGTCACATGAAATGTCTACTTTTAGAAGAGCACATACTTCCTTTCCCTGCCCTGGGTGCTCCCAAAGCTCCCCGCGTTGAGGGCACGCAGCTCCTGGGCAGCGAGGGCTGAGGGCCTCTCAGCTGGAAGCTGAGCCACACGAGCTCAGCCACAGGGAGGTTGATGCTGCGGTTTCTTCTAAATGAACACTCGTTATTGATGCTAATTGAACTTGAAGTTAATGAAAAAGGATTATTTTACAGGGCTTAAGTCGAGGCCGAAATTGTTATTACAGGTTAATTATCCTCTTAAAAGGCACCATTACAGCCATGATTGTTTTTTATCAGGTTTTTCTCTGCTGCTGAGAGAGATTTCTTTGAAAGCAGATCCCTGATATAATTAGTCACCTCATCTAATTCTTAATCACCAATCATTTCTCTCCAGATAAAGGTTAATCAAAGGTATATGAGTTGGATATTCTGCCTTAATTGCATTTGATTAGTTTCAAAGAAACCTTTTTCTCCTCCTTTTTTGGAGGATGAATTTGGCCTTTCCCTGTGTTTTTAAACCTAACATCTGGAAGGAGGAATCCAAATGGGCTCTTGGAAAAAATGTGCCTGGTCTGCTACTGGTGGCAGCACAAGACGGCCATCTCTGGGAGTGCCTAGGGCTGGAGAGAGGGCGGGAGAGAGGGTCTCTGTGGCTCTCTTGTTAGGAACCAGTGACATAGAAACTGGGTGTTCTGCTCTCCTGTCCTTTCCTTTCACTCTGTCCTCTTTCTTTCTTTCTTTTCATGTGGGTTGTTAAGGCTTTAGTATATAAATTTGGGGGCAACACATTTCAGTCTGTAGCAACACCCAGGCCACCATCATAGCTCTTGCTTTTGTCAAGCGGTTCCCCCTTCCAGGTTACCCTTTCTTTTCTCTCCATCCTGGGAAATGCTCTTTATGCTTCCAGTCTCCACTCAACTGTCATCTCCTCCAAACACACAGCCTCTGTAGTCTGCTCCCAGCTTCCACAGGAGAGACCCACTCCCTCCTTCATGTTCCACAGGACTTGTGATCACATGCCTTGTCTTGCCACTTCTGTGGCAGTTTCTGTGACTTCTGGCACTTCCATTACCACTTCTACCCTCCCATTGCAGGGAACAGTTTGTGGGCCCCATGGGAATATTTAGTATGTGCCCCATAGGTCAGGATGGAGACCTGTGCCAGAATCTTTTGGTACCAAAGACAATGCCTGGGAAATGCATAGAAGGCCATGGAAAGAGAGAAACCCATAGCCTGTGGCCAGCCCCCTTCTTTAACCCGTTGGGCTATTGAGAATGCTAGAATCTTGAGCTCACTGCTGTGATCCTCCTTTGAAATGCCCAATGGCTGAAAGGGAGTCCTAGGAGAGCTGGTGAGCTGGTAAGCTGGCCGGTAACTGACCAGATTGAGGACCACAATTCACTGTTGAATTGAGATGGTGAGGGACCTCCTGAATTAAGCCACTGGAATAAATATTAAAATGCAAATGTTATCTAGAAGGAATGAAATAAACTGTGGCCAATCATGCAGCCTTCATTTACAAAGACCGTGGTTCTTTTCCACATTATTTAACCAGACACCCAGTAGGTCTCTGAGGGGCAGTACAGGAGCTGGACCGGGGCTGTCAGGCTGCCAGCTGCGGGGCGGGGATTCTTGGAGCTGCGGTTTCAGGCTCCTAGTCTCAGTTTTTGTCTCTCTGCCAAGACTCAGTCGTGATACTTTCAGCTCACAGCCCATTTCCTGTTAGAGAAAAGCCTTGTCTTTTAACCCTTGTTCACTTTCAGTATCTTTCAGAATGAAAAAAAAGGATTTTTCTAATGGAATCCTGATTCCCTCCAGTGTTGTCTGCCTTCCCAGGTTGTCACCCATTCCCAGTGCAAAATGGCAAGGAGGAGTAATAACTTTCAGGGCTAATTAGGGTTTTAAATCATCCTAGAGAATTAGGATCAACCAGCGGCCCTCATGTGTGGCACTGTTACTTGCCAACCCCAAATCCCGCCTCATCTCTGGGCATAAAAGCCACATTAAGTTTTAAGACCTGATTCAAAAACGCATAATGGATAATGATGACACCTTGATATTAAGTCTTCAGAAAGGAGCCTGGGCATATGACTTGACATATTGAGGTTTTACTGATAGAAATGTTAGGGCCTTTATGGTTTCCATTGATTGTTAAGCAAACACTGCATCTTTCTGTAGGAAATACTGACCCAAAAAGTACGTTTTAAGAGGAGTATGTGTAAGTGGTGTGTGTGTGTTTGTATTTGAAGCATCACCATTCTCAGATATTGACATTTTACCTTGTCTTCCTCCTAAATGGAACAGCAAAATAATTGAGAATTTAAAGGAAGTCCAGAGTCAAAGAATATACTGCATTAAAAAAAAGTGCTTAGGAGTAAGAATGAAACATTAAACATTACAGCACCCTGATGTTTTAAAATTTCATTTTTCTGCAGTAGAAGAAAATATTCTGACTAGAAGTCATGCTATTTGGGTTCTTATTGCTCTTCTACCAATTAACTTAGATAAGTATTGAGAGTTTGAAGAGCTAACACTTTATTGGTTGTTTTGTTGTCGTGTGTTTTGCTACCATTTCTCATATGACCCTCCCAGCAGTCCTGAGAGGGAAGTATGATGGCTCTTCCCATTTCACAGGGGCTTACAGAGGGTAAGTCACCTGCCCAAGTGGTAGAGCTGGCTTTATCTCAGGGCTCACAAACCCCTAACACCTGCCATTGGCCACCATGCTCTACTGATTGCCTTGAGTCCAGTGACACCATCTACAACAGCAGCGAATACTGGGCGCCAAGCACGAGTCAGGCACTGGCAAGGGATGGAAGCGGATGTGTCCCGGCCCTCAGAGTTCGCAGGCCAGGACAACTCAGTTTGCTCTGGGTTTCTTGATCATTTTCTTCTATGAGAAAAGAGTTCAGATCCCTGACATGCCTTTCAACTTGAAAGCTTATGAGGATTTAAACTATTTGCAATGACTTGTAGTCTTTCATTTCTTTATTAATATTATTAATCATACACTTTTATTGGATGACTGTCATGTGCCAGGCACTCTGCTAGGGGTTTTTATAGGACTCTTGAATTTAGTCTTCATACCAGTCCAGGGAGAGACTGCAAATGAGGAAATGAAGGCTCAGAGAGGCTACCTTGGCCGAGGTCATTCAGTTTATAAATGACAGAGTAGAACTTGAACCCAGCTCTGTCAGCTCCATGCTTTTCTCCTTGTAAACAACTTTTTAAGCTACTACTCTTGAAATTTAATAAACTCCATTTATTTAAATGGCTAATTCCTAGAACTGCCGATATCATGGAAACAGAAATTTAGGTAACCAAGCAATCTTGAAGCCTGGGAAGCAGTTTGCTTATTATAGGCAGTATTGTATGGCACAGAATTCAGACCTGGATAGCCTCAACCCTGGCGTTTGGTTTGTTTGAAGCTGACATTGTTCCCCAGAACTTTCACGGCAGTGCGACGTACCATTTTACCATACGCTGAATCAAACTTGGGGAGTTTTTAGTTATAAAAGTAACAACAAGAACTGATATTCATGCACCTCTTTATAGTTTCCTAGGCCATTCCACATCCATTATCTCATCTGGTAAGAGTAAAATAATAATGGAATGAGTTGGAAACCTGTGCATATATAAGAATGATATTGAGTCTGCCAGAGAGAAACTCGGAGCAATGAGAAGAAAGACCAGGGTCACTTGTCAGAAGTAGACGAGCTTATTTTTAAATACCTGATCAGGAAGGCAGCCGAGCAGTAGATAAATATAAAAAGGACCATGAAGCTGAAAATAAATGGAGCAATCTTTTTCTGAATGGAAAGTAGCTGAAATTCCAGGGCCAGGAAAGGGGAGGGGTGGAAATATTAAGAAATTATTGCTTGAGGAGAATCCCTAGAGCTGTCAGGCAGCAGGGAATGACAATGGCCCATTAGTAGGGGCCCAGAATAGATGGCCCTGTAAATCAAGGGGAAGAGCATTGCGGCCATTGCCAGGTACCACTGTTCCCTAACGGCGAGTAGACTGGAGGACTTTATGAAGCTGGGTCTGCTAGGCTCTGAGCATGATGGAATTGACCCTGTCAACCTTGAGAAGGCTCAAAATTCAGCTCGGTTTTAAAAATGGGTTTGTGGGGTGCTTAGATCATTCTGAAGATCCACAAATCATTTTTTCCCTCTCTCAAGAGACTATTTAAAATAAAAAAGATTATATTCTTTTTTTGTGTATTGGAGCAGGGGAGAGGTTCCTAGTGTTCAGGCCCCACTGTGATCCAATTTCATCAGTGCCCATAGAAACAGTCTGGAGTGGTGATGGCGGGAACCTGGGCTGTGGCACAGATGGGCTTGGTTTCAGGTCCAAGATCATCCACTTACCATGAGACCAGTTCCTTCAGCTCTCAGTCCTCAGGTTTTCTCAGCCTCACTTTTATCATCTGTAAAATGGAGACAATAATATCTCAATTATAGTTCAATGTGCAAATCAAATGAGCTAGTGATTCTAAAGCACTTAACACAGGGTCTAGTGCAGAGTAAGTGATCAGAAGCGATTTTTAGAGGGGGACAATAGTTGTATCTCTTTAACCAGGAATTGTAATCTGACAAACGATGAGTTAATTATGCTGCAAACATAACCTAAAATTCTTGTTGCTCTACACCACTTACGTACTTTGCAATCATGCTGCTGGTTGGCGCCTTGGGATGGCTGTTGCCACTCTGCTCCAACTGTCAGTAGGTTCACATCTGCCCCATGCATCTTCTCATTCTGGAATGAGGAGTACTCATTCAGGATGAAGGGGTACCTCTTATATGAACCTTAATATTCTCATGGTGGAGGAAACTGGTACAAGAGAATTCTGAGAGCCTCTGCTTGGAGCTTCTATATACATTCCAGTTGCCAGAAGAAATTCTGAGGCCAAGGCTAACATCAGGGAAATATGTCCTTCCATGGGAGGTGGGGAGGGGAGACAATATTTGCAGGATAATAATAGAGTCCACCTCAAGGGGGATGCTAGGGACCTTGCTTGTGTGTTCAGAGTCATTTCATTAGATCAGGGGAGATTGGTTATATTCAGTCAAGCTGCTGTTTACCAAGCAATGATCAGAGAATGGGCTTTTGCAAGTCTTACTCTTGCCTCTGGCATTGCGTGGAGTTAAGTCTGGATGTCAGGAGGGAAATGTCCAAGTTCTCCCCACCACTGTTGCCTTCAGGTCTTGCTGCATCTGTGCTTCTACCTGTGGTATGTCAATGACCTCACTGACCAACCCCTTCAGCTCTCAGCCTCAGGGTGGCAGTTTTGGGTCTGTGTGAGTTAATGGTGAGTCATTGTCTCCCTAAACGTTTGAATGTAAATGTTAATACTTGTTCCCAGACAGCATCAGAATTCAGCAGTTTCTTGTAGTTCTTACAGTCCTCCCCAGAATCATAAAATATTCTTCTTTATGGGCCTCAGACTTATCATTTTTAAATGAGATGTGGTAGAGTGATCTCTAAGGCCATTTCCAGTTTTTATGGTCTGTGACTATGATGATTTGAGAAGTGTTTGGGAGGCATGTATGAAATACTTGATCTGAAATTTCCTAATGCAATAAGTGTTAATTGCAACATTATGCTCACAAACATTGCATTGCATTACCCACACTATTATAGATGGGTGATTGTCACCCAGCATCTTCTTCAGGTCTCCTGTTACCCTGGCATGCTTGTGTTTCTCCTATGTCCACTTATTTCAAAACATTTGCTACAAGTCTACAATGTGTCACTAAGGTGTGCACAACTGCTCATTATTTCTGTTCTTGGAGGAGATGAGTTTTTACCCCAAAGGAATGACTTTTAAATACCATGGTGTGATGTGTATAGAGGAAGACATTTTAGGGCAGAAGACCCCTTTTTCCTTTATTCCAATGTTATAAATATTATGGAGCACCAGTTATGTTTCTCACTAAGCCCTGCACTTACCTTTCTGTTGGCTCACTTAATCCTTACAAAACCCCCTTGAAGGAAGTATTAGCATCCCCATGTTATAGATGAGAAAACTGAGTTCCAAAGAAATTAATTTACCTAAAGTCATACAACCATAAAGGGCAGATCAAGGATGCAAACTAAGCTCTTTCACTGAAATTTCCATTCCCTGTTTATTACATTTTGATGTGATGTGCACTGAGCCTCAGTGGATGGATTTCACTGAGTTAGGGACCTCCCTCCAAGATGTAAGCCTGCTTCTGGCCCATGTGGCCTGAGTCAGGACTCTGACAATGTGGAATTAAGGCAAAGGAACATTTAGCTACTAAGAGACCTTTATTTTTAGATCTAGTTTCACAGCTTGTATTTATTCAATGACTTTAGATTAGTCACATATGTAAAACAGGATTTGCCTTACCTATCCTGACCACCTCACAGAGATTCTGAGGGAGTCTAAGGAAAGAGTAAATGTGAAAATACTTGTAAACTGTTTAAGATTATGCAAACATATGGCATTTTTGGTGGTTCTCCGTAGAAAAAAGAAGCTGCCACTTCCCCTCTTAAATACAAGTTCTGCATGAAAAAGAAATCCTACCCCCAAAATGTTTGTTTTGAGGAATCCAGGATACAGAAGAAGGAGTATCAAGGCTGTAGTTTCTTTGTAGCAGAGAGAACAAAAGGTAGAATTTCAAACTCACTTTCAGAAAACCCAAAGCATAGAAATCCAGATTCCTATCAAAGGCATTTGGGGATTCAGGCCCCGGGTTCATTTGACTTTGGAAACTCCCACTTTATTCATCCTAAAACGGGATGAAAGTTAGACTAGATGCTGGCAGAGTTTACCAAATATAAGACATGGTAGCTTTACTCTAGTGGCATACAGTCCAGAGAAAAGTCCCATATACATAGACTAGCTAAATCAAGTGTGAGGTGGTGTGGGATATGGGGCTTATTGCCAGAATGAAGGCCTGGGTGAGACACAAAGTGGAGTTTGCTTCTCTCTTACTTGTAGGTGCTCTATAATCAACTGAAAGTGTAGATGACCTGGAAATACTTGTTTAGGGGGTTAAAAACCTCAGGGTGTACATATTTTTAGAAGCGTTTTTCTATACTTTATTTGTAAAGCACCCTGTTGTCTTGTTTTGTCAGCTTATTTTCACAATAAACTCCAGCCATGGCTGGTTGCTGGCTATTGTTCTTTTCCTTTAACAATCTGGATGGTAAAGAAGCGAAATGACTTCTGGGTCATTCAGGACTAGGAGTACTTGAGCCCATCTTCATCAGAGGATCTTTGTCCACGTCACCTGCTCATCTCTCCACCTTGGTCTCATTTGTCCTTCCTTCTTCTATAGATGGAGATAAAATGGTCAAATAGAATGACAAGATCTTCTTTCTTTCTTTCTCCCTTTCTTCTTTAGAGAAGCCATTGTACAGCTCTGGAAACATTTTGTTCTATTCAGATGTGCTTTTGAATGTTAATAAAGTAAAAAGACAGAACTTTTTAAGAGGAAGCTGCCAGATTAGTTTTCTATGTCATGTCACTCTTTTATTTAAATTAACCTCTACCCAGTAGTTTTCAAACTGTGTCCAGAGATGGAGGTGCCCCCACTTTTGATACCACCATGGGTACTCACTTTCATTAGTTTTATACACAGGGATCCGCTTAGGACTTCACTTGACAAAGTGTTCTGATAAACAGCATGCGAATCCCTCTTTTACATGAACAGTGAGTTTCTCAGGAGTCAGAAGGAAACAGTGTACTGGATGTTAGACTAAAATTTTTCTAATGATCAATAAACCATTTTAGAAACTGGCTTGTAACTTGGTATTTTTTCCCAAGTGGTTTTTGAGTGAAAGTGTAAAAGATGTAAAGATTATGGGTATAGGAAGAGGAAGTCCTTTTTGGGAAATTGATATGAAGTCAGGTAGATGTCTTAGACTTGGACGTCTGTGAAATGAGAGTCCTCTAGAGCTAATATAGTATACTGAAAAGAAACATAAGTGATTTTTTTGTGTGTGTGTGAGTGACAGCATGTATTACGAGGCCACTGGTGCCTATGTGCCTCTGATTCCCGAACTACTTTCAGTGGTTGGAGTAGCATAGCCCCTGGAAGTTCTACACAGAATAAAACCTGTACTTGTTTTGGTTGAACATAAGGAAAAATCCCTTAAAGAAAATAGCGGCTACTATGATGGTAATTTGTAACAGGTGAGAGTTCATCCAGAAGTCACCATATTGTGCCTTCCTGTTTGTATTTCTTTGAATCCTGCTTTGAATTGTGTCATTCCTTAGCATACGTGTTAGTAGATAAAGTTGTGTTAACACTGATCACTTGCTAATACATGGGCTCTTTTTTTATAGAAAAAAATAATTGACTGGAGTGTGTGCTCAGCGCCTTTAGGCCCAGCCCTCTACACACAGGAACAGCCATGATGGTTGGATGATTAGCCTGAATCACCAAAACCCAAAGTATCAATATTTACCAGTCATCAACCAGCTGAGTCACAGATACAGTCCGAGTATCCGAGGGGTGATGAAGTGCCAGGGAATTCTCTTCTAACAATCATCTTTTTGGGTATGCTTCTACTCAAATGAATGGGGGAGAAAAAAGTACCCAAAAGGTTTTATGATTACCTGACCTGACATCCTCATTTGCCAAAGGTTTTCCCTTTAGCCATCCTAAGCTCAACTGTGAAATCTAAACACAGAGATGTTTCTTCCTTTTGAAAGAAGAACATAGCAGTCCTTCCAGTGAGACTGAGAACATATTGGCTGGCTGAGTTCTAACTGAAGTGAAGCTACCAGGGAATGAAACAACAGAAACAGCAGCAGAAAGGATTTTGGTGCAATGGGAGATGAACATAAGATGTTGTTGTAACTTTTCCTTCTCAAAGTGTGATGTGTGGAATGCCAGTGTCAGCATCACTTGGAATTTGTTAAAAACGCAGAATCCCAGGCACCACCCCAGACCTGCTGAACCACAATCTACATTTTAACAAGATTTCTAGCATGACAGTTTAAATATTGGGCCCAATTTTTTAAATATTTCTCTCATTGAGAAGTGGGGAGTTTGTGTCCCCTCCTCTTGAATCTAAGCATGCTTGTGACCATTTTGACCAATAGTGTATGTCAGAAGTCACTCTGCATGACCTTCTAACAGTGGGTCAGAAATGGCCACGTAGCTTTCACCTGGTTCTCTTGAGATGCTCACTGTAAGGGAAAACAGCTGCCATGTAAGAGGTCTGAGCATCCTTAGACAGCTATGAAGACACTGTCCCTCCTAAGCCTAGACTTCCAGCCATCCTTGCCAAAGTGCTGGACATATAAAGGAAGCTGCCATGGGCCCACCCACCAGCTGAATACTACCACGTGACCGCAGTTGATGCCACATGGAGCAGAAGAATCTCCAGGCCAAGCTCTGCTTGAATGTTGGGACCACAGAATTCATGAGATATAATACAATGGAGTTATTTTAAGCCCCTGCATTTTGATGGTATTTTGTTAGGCAGCAAGATACCTGAAATATAATGTTGCAGGTGAACAATAAATAATCAGTCAGGGAGGCACTGAAACAAATGTGCAGAATAGTCAGAATGATAGGGTGGGTTAAGATGTTCCTAATTTCAAGTGGAAATGTTCCTCTTTCAGTCTTTCTCTTCTCATCTTTCACGGTGTAAACTGTGGCAAGTCTTATAAGAATTTACAAGTTAATGTCTATTAAGTGTTTACTTGCCAAGCATTGAGCTAAGTGCTTTACTGTGTTGTATCATCTACTCTTCATGACAACCCTATGAGTTAGGTATGATTTTCCTATGTTATAAATGATGGAACTGAAGCAAAAGAAGTTGCATGACTTGCCCGGTCTAAGCCATCTGGAAGTTAAATGTAGGTCTCTGATTTGAAGGCCTCTTTTCCCCAGGTTGTACCATCTCTTGATGGCACAAGGTTGAGAAGCGTTTTTCCTCAGGCCAGACAAGGTACTGTGGAGGAAGGACACTCATCTTCCCTTCTCTTTCCTCCTGGAAGGAAATGGACCTGGCTGGCACCACTAGGCTGTGTTTTGAGTTTCATCTTTTTTTATATCCACACTCTGATGGAGGGATAACAAAGACCAAAATGGGGTACCTGAGAGGGTGCAGAGCCAGAGCACTGCACACATGTAATGGATTTTTCTTAGGCAATAGGCTCAAATGTAATTAATTGGCCTAAAAGAAAATTCTGTCTTTCTGTTAAGGAGTGAGTAGGTCTGAGCCTAGTTTTTACCCCAACCAGTTTGAGTTACTCAGCTTCTCTGTATTCATCTCTTGGAAGAGAAATGCATTTTAATTCAGCATCTCTTACAGAGTGTCAATGTATGCCTGGTGCAGTGCTGGCACTGTTGGGGGGATACAGTGGTGAAAAGATTCTGCAATCCCTGAGGACTTCATCATCCTACACTAATGGCTATCACTGGGCAGAGGCCAGAGGATGGACAGGCTGGGAGGGGAAGGCAAGATTTTCTAGAGAAGATGGTGTAAAGTAAACCACGAGGGATTTCACAGGCAGAGATGGGCTAAGAACATTCAGGAAGGGGGATACTTAAAACAAAGGCCTAGGGAAAGAAAAGGCCAGGGTGATTGGCAAATGGCAAACAGACCTCAGTGGCTGGACTTAGTTCAGACTTTGTGTTGTGTGTGTGGACAGGGTGAGGTTGGAGTGGGGACCCTATCCTATTAACCACCCTCACAGGGAAGTAAGGAATTCTTTAATCTTTTTCTTTTTTGAAAAAGATTCCCTGGCAATATCAATGATAAATTTACTTGTTTTTCCATTTATAACCAAGGAAAAATGTTTGGGTATTAGGTAGAGTTGCTAAATGTAGCAAATAAAAATACTAAAAATATTATAAGAAAATAGAAATATAAGATAATCAGTTAAATTTGAATTTCAGATAAACATATTCCATACAGTATTTGGACTACACATGTGCTAACATTTATTTGTTCTTCATCTGCATCTCAAATTTAATTGGTCATCCTGTGTTGTATCAGGCAACTCTAATCTTAGGAAAACATAAACACCCCATTGGACTCTTCATGTCTATTCCACATGTGAGGTGAAACATACTTGGTGTTGTCTAGTATTTATAAGTAATTGAAGTTTCAATTTAACCCAGTTTAATAATTTATGTCAAGACATTATATTTTGCTTATACATTATTATTATTTTTTTATTAAGGTATCATTGATATACAATCTTATGAAGGTTTCACATGAGCAACATTGTGGTTACTACATTCACCCATATTATCAAGTCCCCTCCCATCAAACCCCATTGAAGTCACTGTCCACCAGCATAATAAGATGCTATACAGTCACTACTTACCTTCTCTGTGCTATTCTGCCTTCCCCATGACCCACCACCTACATTATGTGTGCTAATATAATGCCCTTTAATCCCCTTCTCCCTCCATCCACACCCACCCTTCTTACCCCCTTCCCTCCCTTTGGTAACCGCTAATCCCTTCGTGGAGTCTGTGAATCTGCTGTTATTTTATTCCTTCAGTTTTGCTTTGTTGTTGTACTCCACAGATGAGTGAAATTATTTGATACTTCTCTTTTTCCACCTGGTTTATTTCACTGAGCAAAATACCCTCTAGCTCCATCCATGTTGTTGCAAATGGTAGGAACTGTTTTCTTCTTATGGCTGAATAATATTCCATTGTGTATATGTACCACATCTTCTTTATCCATTCATTTACTGATGGACACTTAGGTTGCTTCCATATCTTGGCTATTGTAAATAGTGTTGTGATAAACATAGGGGTGCATATGTCTTTTTGAATCAGGGGATCTTGTTTTCTTTGGTAAATTCATAGGAGTGGAATTCCTGGGTCAAATGGTCTGTTTTTAGTTTTGAGGAATCTTCATATTGCTATCCACAATGGTTGAACTAATTTACATGCCCACCAACAGAGCAGGAGGGTTCCCCTTTCTCCGCATCCTTTCCAGCATCTGTTGTTCCTTGTCTTTTGGATGTTGACCATCCTAATTGGTGTGAGGTGATATCTCATTGTGGTTTTAATTTGCATTTCCCTGATGATTAGCGATGTGGAGCATCTGTTCATGAGCCTGTTGGCCATCTGAATTTCTTCTTTGGAGAGGTGTCTTTTCAGATCCTCTGCCCATTTTTTTCCAAGTTATTTGCTTTTTGAGTGTTGAGGCATGTGAGCTCTTTATATATTTTGGATGTCAGCCCCTTATTGGATATGTCATTCATGAATATGTTCTCCCATACTATAGGATGATGTTTCATTCTGCTGATGGTGTCCTTTGTTGAACAGAAGCTTTTTAATTTGTCGCCACATTTGTTCATTTTTTATTTTGTTTCCCTTGCCCAAGGAGATATGTTCAGGAAAAAGTTGCTCATATTTGTATTCAAGAGATTTTTGCCTACATTTTCTTATAAGAGTTTTATGGTTTCATGACTTACATTCAGATCTTTGATCCATTTTGAGTTTACTTTTGTATATGGGGTTAGACAATAATCCAGTTTAATTCTCTTACATGTACCTGTCCAGTGTTGCCAACACCAGTTGTTGAAGAGGCTGTCATTTCCCCATTGTATGTCCATAGCTCCTTTATCATATATTAATTGGCCATATATGAATGGGTTTATATCTGGGCTCTCTATTCTGTTCCATTGATCTATGGGTCTGTTCTTATGCCAGTACCAAATTATCTTAATTACTGTGACTTTGTAGTAGAGCTTGAAGTTGGGGAGCATAATCCCCCAGTTTTAGTCTTCCTTCTCAGGATTACTTTAGCTATTTGGGGTCTTTTGTGGTTCTGTATGAATTTTAGAGCTATTTTTTCTAGTTCATTGAAGAATGTTGTTGGAATTTTGATAAGGATTGCATGGCATCTATAGATTGCTTTAGGCAGGGTGGCCATTTTGACAATATTAATTCTTCCTATCCATGAGCATGGGATGTATTTCCATTTATTGGTTTCTTCTCTAATTTCTGTCATGAGTGTCTTGTAGCTTTCAGGGTATAGGTCTTTCACTTCCTTGGTTAGGTTTCTTCCTTCCTAGATATTTTATTCTTTTTGATGCAATTATAAATGGAATTGTTTTCCTGATTTCTCTTTCTTCTAGTTCATCATTATTATACAGGAATGCAAAGGATTTCTGTGTATTAATTTTGTATCCTGCACTTTGCTGAATTCAGATATTAGTTCTAGTAATTTTGGAGTGGATTCTTTAGGGTTTTTTATGTACCATATCATGTCATCTGCAAACAGTGGCAGTTTAACCTTTTCCTTACCAATCTGGATGCCTTTTATTTCTTTGTGTTGTCTGATTGCTGTGGCTAGGACCTCCAGTTCTATGTTGAATAAAAGTGGGGAGAGTGGGCATCCTTGTCTTCTTCCTGATCTTAGAGGAAAAGCTTTCAACTTTTCACTGTTAAGTATGATGTTGGCTGTGGGTTTGTCATATATGGCCTTTACTGTGTTGAGGTACTTGCCCTCTATACCCATTTTATTGAGAGTTTTTATCATTAATGGATATGGAATTTTGTCAAGTGGTTTTTCAGCATCTATGGAGATGATCAGGTGGTTTTTGCCTTTTGTTTTGTTGATGTGGTGGATGATGTTGATGGATTTTTGATATTGTACCATTCTTTGCATCCCTGGAATAAATTCTACTTGACCATGATAGATGATTGTTTTGATGTATTTTTGGATTTGGGATGCTATTGTTTTGTTGAATACTTTTGCATCTATGTTCATCAGGGCTATTGAGCTGTAATTTCTTTTTTTGTGGTGTCTGCCTGGTTTTGGTATTACAGTGATGCTGGCCTAATAGAATGAGTTTGGAAGTATTCCCTTCCCTTTTACTCTTTGGAAAACTTTAAGGAGGATGGTTATTAGGTCTTCTCTTAATGTTTAATAAATTCAGTGGTGAAGCCATCTGGTCCAGGAGTTTTGTTTTTAGGTAGTTTTTGATTACCAATTCAATTTTATTGCTGATATTTGGTCTGTTCAGATTTTCTGTTTCTTCCTTGGTCAGCCTTGGAAGATTGTATTTTTCTGGAAAGTTGTCCATTGTTTCTAGGTTATCCAGTTTGTTAGCATATACTTTTTCATAGTATTTTCTAATAATTCTTTGTATTTCTGTGGTGTCCATAGTGATGTTTCCTCTCTCATTTCTGATTCTGTTTATGTGTCTACACTCTTTTTTTTCTTGCTAAGTCTGTCTAGGGGTTTATCTATTCTGTTTATTTTCTTGATAAACCAGCTCCTGATTTCATTGATTCTTTATATTGTTTTTTTCTTCTCATTTTATTTATTTCTGCTCTAATCTTAATTACGTCCCTCCTTCTGCTGACTTTGGGCCTCATTTGTTCTTCTTTTCCTAGTTTCATTAATTGTGAGTTTGACTATTCATTTGGGATTGTTCTTTCTTGAAGTAAGCCTGTATTGCAATATGCTATCCTCTTAGAATGGCTTTCACTGTGTCCACAGATTTTGGGGTGTTGAGTTGTTGTTTTCATTTGTCTCCATATATTTCTTGGTCTCTGTTTTTATTTGGTCTTTGATCCATGATTATTTAGGAGCATGTTGTCAAGCCTCCATGTGTTTTTGGATTCTTTTGTTTTCTTTGTATAATTTATTTCCAGTTTCATACCATTGTGGTCTAAGAAGCTGATTGGTACAATTTCAGTCCTTCTGAATTTACTGAGGCTCTTTTTGTGGCCTAGTATATGATCTGTTCTTGAAAATGTTCCATGCGCACGTGAGAAGAATGTGTATCCTGCTGCTTTTGGTTGGAGTGTTCTGTAGATGTCTGTTAGGTCCATCTGTTCTAGTGTGTTATTCAGTGCCTCTGTCTCCTTACTTATTTTCTGTCTGGTTGGTTGATCTGTCCTTTGTAGTTAGTGGAGTGGTGAAGTCTCCTCATATGAATGCATTGCATTCTATTTCCTCCTTCAATTCTGTTAGTATTTGTTTCACATATGTAGGTGCTCCTGTATTGGGTACATAGATATTTATAATGGTTCTATCCTCTTGTTGGAATGACCCCTTTATCATTATATAATGTCCTTCTTTGTGTCTTGTGACTTTCTTTGTTTTGAAGTCTATTTTGTCTGATACAAGTACTGCAACTCCTGCTTTTTTTCCCCTACTAGTGGCATGAAATACCTTTTTCCATCCCTTCACTTTTTGTCTGTGTATGTCTTTAGGTTTGAAGTAAGTCTCTTGTAGGCAACATATAGGTGGTTCTTGTTTATTTTCTCCATTCTGTAACTCTATGTCTTTTGATTGGTGCATTCATCCATGTATGTTTAGGGTGATTATTGATAGATATGTAGTTAATGCCATTGCAAGCTTTAGATTCGTGGTTACCAAGGGTTCAAGGGCAGCTTATTTACTATCTAACAGTCTAACTTAACTCCCTTATTCCACTATTTCAAACACAATCTAAAGATTCTTTTTTTTCTCCCTCTTTTTCTTCCTCCTCCACTCTTTATATGTTAGGTGTCATATTCTGTAGTCTTTGTGTATCCATTGACTGACTTTGTGGGTTGTTGATTTAATTTTGCATTTGCTTAGTAATTAATTGGTATACTTCCCTTACTGTGGTTTTATTTTCTCTAGTGAAAGCTGTTTAGCCTTAGGAACATTTCCATCTTTAGCAATCCCTTTAAAATACACTGTAGAGATGGTTTGTGGGAGGTAAATTCCCTCAGCTTTTGCTTATCTGGGAATTGTTTAATCCCTCCTTCAAATTTAAATGGTAATCTTTCTAGGTAGAGTATTCTCAGTTCGAGGCGTTTCTGTTTCATTGCATTAAGTATATCATGCCTCTCCCTTTTGACCTATAAGGTTTCTGCTGAGAAGTCTGATGATAGCCTGATGGGTTTTCCTTTGCATGTGCTTTTTTTCCCCTCTCTCTGGCTGCTTTTAATACTCTGTCTTTGTCTTTGATCTTTGCCATTTTAATTATTATTTGTCTTGGTGTTGTCTTCCTAGGGCCCCTTGTGTTGGGAGATCTGTGCACTTCATGACTTCAGAGACTATTTCCTTCCCCAGATTGGGGAAGTTTTCAGCAATTATTTCCTCAGAGAGACTTGCTATCCCTTTTTCTCTCTTTCTTTTTTCCGGTACCCCTATCATGCGAATATTGTTGTGTTTGGACTGGTTGCACAGTTTTCTTATTATTTCATTCCTAGAGATCCTTTTTTCTCTCTGTGTCAGCTTCTTTCTTTTCCTGTTCTCAAATTTCTATTTCATTTGCTGTCTCCTCTATCTCATCTAATGTGCTTTTAAATTCCTCCATTGTATGTTTCATTTCAGATACTGTATTTTTATAGTCTCTATTTCTTTCTTGAAGTCCTCCCTGAAATCTTGAGTATTTTTCTGTAGCTCTACGAGCATGGTTATGATTTTTATTTTGAAATCTTCATCAAGAAAATTGGTGATTTCAGTTTCACTTAGCCCTCTTTCTGGTATTTGAGGCATTTGGGTTTGTACAAGATTCTTTAGCCATTTCATATTTCTAATGATTACTATGGAATAATAGCTTTGTGTAGGTGGCACCCTCTAGTGCTCAGAAGCTCTATTCTCTGGAGCTACCCAGCACCTTGGGTGAAGGCAGGCATCCCATGCGTGCAGCACACCTACCAAGAGGAAAGAGCTCTTTCCTGTTTCCTGGCTACAGTGCCTGCTTCCCCTGCCAGGTCCTGTGGGCCGAGCACACAGGGAGGAGCCTCTGCCTTATGCCCCTGTAGCTGCCATAGGTGGGGTGTGGGGTGGTAAAGAAGTAGGAAAAGTTTCAAGCAGCAGTTGGCATTTCAGCTGAGCCTTTAAAAGACAGGTAGAATTTTTGCCCCATTCTTGTCTATGGAATCTCATTTACTTTCTAGTCCCATCTTGTTACTTTGTGAAGACTCCAACTATCCAATTTGTAACAGCAAATTGGGGGAGTCAGGGAGGCAGCCAGCCCCTTGTTGTGTCTGAATGAGCTGGCAGGGGAGCCTGCCCCACAGGCCCAAAAGTTTGCCATGCCCACAATGCTACCATGCCCTTTGTTCTAGAGTCAGAACAATTTAGCCCCATCTATCTCCCTTGCTTCCTATAAGATACAGAAATGCTGCTCTTTGAAACTTGGTAAAAGCACCAACATGTCAATCAGAAGAAGGAAGATCATAATTAATGATAATAGCCCTGTTTCAATTATAGCTATTTAGCAAGTTAGCAGAACAATACCAGTAACACAGCTCTACAGTGAATGGGTTGAGAGCAACCTGATGTTTCTCTCAGCATTCAAGCAGTGCCTCTGAAACCTTGCAATATTCAGCTCCCTGTAACTGGAGGGACTGCAGTGGGAACTAAGCAGTCAACATCTCCCACCTTCCCCAGCAAGGTCTTTCTTGCTCTCTTCCATACCATTTGCATTCATGCCAGGTGTATCTTACTTGAGTCAGTGGCCTCTGAGGCTCTAAGGTTGAAGATGGACCCACATTCTGTTGGAGTAGAGGCAAGAGCTGCCATATGCAGATTCCCATGAGGCCCTTTCCCAGCTCTCCATCCTTGGTTCATCTCTGTCCTGGACCGACCTAGAATCCTAGGAAGCTAGTGCTGAGAGTGACCTTGGAGATCCTCTAATCCTGAGACTTTCAAACCTTTTAAGGCCAGAAAGACTGTCCTAATTGATGGAGATGGCTGAAAGTGTGTCCACGGAACTCTGCTCACTAGCTTCCGTTTTGCCCTTGCCTATGGCTGCCAGGTTGTTCCATAGACTTCTTAAGGCTCCTTGAAGAAATGGTCCATCACCCTCAATTTTAAGATGGGGGACTAGAGGAGACATGTCTCTCTCACACCAAGCAATTAGATCCTGGAAGAATCAAACCCAAATCTCTCTGTCTCTCTTCTGGGTATATGCCCTTATAATAAACCCTCTTAGGATGTTCTTTCAGTGCTGGAAACCCAAGTCTATCCATTGATCTCCAAACACCTATACATAGATTCCCAAGGAGGAAAAGAGGAGCCTCAGTAGGGCTTAGGGTGGGGGATAGCCCCTAAGCCAGTGGCTTTTAAGCGGCAGTCCACTTGTGATTGAGGAGTCGTGTATGTGTGTAGTGTGTAGTACTTAGGGGGTGCTTCCTAAAAAATTGCTGAGATTAGGGTCCATAGTTTTCATCAGATTTCAGCAAGATTCACGATGCCCAGTATTTAAGAACCACTGCCCAAGGATACTGAGCAAATCAGTGAAGGGCTTTGACAAGTCACAAGCTCCTGCTTCCTTTCCAGATCAGATCACACCCTCCTGCCTTGAGGTGCATCAGCCTTCCCAGCTGGCTCTTCCTACTTCACAGCTAATTCCAAATGACCACAGACCCAGTCAAGATAGAAACTGACAGGCAGCAAAGGCATGAAGCAGAATAGAAAGGAGCAGGTTCTTCCCCAAGACAGCCAGGGGGAAGATTTGCTCTGAGAGATGATAAAGTGGCCTTGTCATTAATGAGACAGGCATCTCTCCACGGATGAGTCTGCAGAAAGATAGTATTTCCTCAATGTCGTTTCTGACAAGACACAGCATTTAATGGATGTAGATGAAATCTGTAGGATGGGGTTTCTTGGATCTACTTTTAATCTGCCATGGGACATAGGCAGTTAGAAAAGTCATTTCAGGTGATAAAGAGTTGCACTAACATCAGTTGACTCTGAAGTAATCATTTGTCCCTTTGAAATTATTCAGGTGGCCTTTCTTCTCTCTGACAGATTTAGCTCATGAAGTTTCAGCCTTGTTATTTACCAGATTTACAGGAAACTTACTGGCTACTTCTTACCAAAGTGAAGAGAAGTTTCTCCCTAAAAGGCTTTGGCCTGGCAGTTTTCCTCCCTCTTCTGATTCATAAGTGGGCATGTCGTCTTTGTTTCCAAGGAACAATAACTCCACTGCTTTTGAGAGCAAAAGGATATAGAATAAGCAGGAACATGGATCTTTTAAGTCAGGATGAATAGACCATTGTCTGGGAAGCGAGTTCTTGAGGCCCCAACTTCCCACATTGTCAGTCTTCTGGGACACAAGTGGAATTGCAGTGCTGGTTTGGGAGAAGGAGGGCATTAGACTGAGGAACTGGAGCAGAATAGCTTAAAACAGGGTGCCTGGTCTCGCATTGTTAGCAGTCATTGATGAAATATGGATCTTGCACTAGAGTGCAAATCATCTTCATCACTGGGTTCACAGGTTAGTTCAGCTGTATTTTTTTCACAAGAGCTTCTCCAAGGGCAGTGCAGAGTGTGGCTGCATGCTCAGCCTACATTCCTTATTTTGTCATGGACTGGCACTTTGAGAAGCACTGGCTGAAAATGGAAGTATTCCCATAGCTTCTTTGTCTAAAGGTTGGAAGTTTTCCAGCCAAATGCTCTCAGAATCCAGGAGAATTGATTGGAGGAAAGATCTTGTCCACTGGGTCAGGTCTGTGCACCCTGCTGCTGCTCAGCAGGTCCAGGCTACCTGTGGACCGTAGTAGCCCTTTAGGACCATTTACAGGAAAGCTAAGTGCCCTCATTTACTGAGTTCAAAGGACCTTATGGCTCTGGAGTTGTTGTTGGCAAAGAATGCTTGGTGGAACTGCCCTCCCTGGGGGCACTAGCACCCACCAGGGTGATGGTCCCTGGCCTTATGTCTTGCCTTTTGCCTGCTCTTTGCTGGCCCTCTGCCTGGATTGTGCTCAGCCAGTCTGCTGTGTTTTCATGCAGTTCTTTGCCCTGGCTTCTCTCCTCACACCCACCCATCAGCCTTGCCTTCTTGACTCTGGATTCCTAGCCAACATTATCTCCTGATGCTGCTTTCCTCATAGACCCACTGACTGTACCCCACAAACTTGCCAACTGTAATGTTCCCCAGTCCTTCAGCCCAGCTTTCTGCTGGGCCTAGTGCCACTGTGCTGGCTTAACTCCTCTACTTCAGAGTTCTCTTTGCTCCCTAATCCTACAGCAGGGGGTTTACGTCATCATAGTAAATGGCAAGTGTTTCATTCTCTAGGGTGCACTGTAAATTCTAAAGTTTGTGTAGTGACCTGGCCTGCTGGCATCATCCAGGTCCGAACTGGGTGCAATTGTGTTAGGAAATGCTCCTGCAGGACAGTGTGGCATGTTCGCCTAAGAGTGGTGGTCAGAGAACAAAACTGAGGTTTGGGTTTAAATCTGGGGTTGATGGCTTATCAGCTGTTGGAGCTCAGGTGAGTCATGTAATCACTGAGCATCAGTTTCTCAATCTGTAGTAAATGAGTAACCACAGGAATGTGTGAGGACAACAGATGTAGTGGACACAAAGCTTGGCTTATAATAGTTTTCACCATTTTCACTCAACCTCCTTCGAGACCTAATTTCCCTAAAGATCTGTAACTTTCTTCTTTGTCATTTCTCTCTGATTTCTGTACCTCTCCTCCACTGCTCAGTGGGGAGAATACTGTGCTCCACACTAATATTTCTCAGAGGCAATCAAGTCCCTTTACAAATGGTAAACAGGTGGTTTCTTGGTAAACAAAAAGCTGTGTACTTGATTTATCCTGCAATCCAACAAAATGAAAGAGACAGCCTTTTATTCTATACAATAGCAGAAAAGCCATTCTTACCAAACAATACTCTCCCCAGTTTGTCTTCTAACTTGGGGTGGATGGGATAATGGCCCCTACAGAATGCAGAAAGCAGGTGGGCTCCACATCCTCTGATCTGGTGGCCCTGTCTCTCCTTTGTGTCTCAGCTAGAGGCAGTGTCCTGGTGCTGGGCAGAGGGCAGAGGGGCTTCCTTGCCTCTGCTTCATGGGGAGCCATGTGGCAGCTGGTCCTGGGCCATCAGTTGGCTTCATTTACCCACCACTGAGCCAAGGGCAACCACAAGGAGGAGGCCTGAAGCCCTCCTGCCCTGACGGCCTGGTTCCCAAACCAGAGAGGGGCAAAGCCTCTATGTGGGGGAGTAGCAGAGTGGGAGTCTTATCCGTAATTTGCCTCTGCATTCTGCAAAATTTTGAACCAGTTAAATTGATGGACCAAGGCTTCAGGAGTTCATTCCCTAAACAACTAACTGACATACTCACTGAATGAATGAATGAATGAATGAATGAATGAACAAATGAATGATTATTTAATACCTATTGTGTGCCAGGCACCATTCTAGGCACTTGGAATACAGCAGTGAACATGTGGGAAAGAAATTCCTGCTCTCATGGTGTTTATATTCTAAAGGGGAGAGCAGACAATAAGCTAAGAAATACAAAGCGTATGGGAGGTGACAAGGAGCCTGGGAAGGGTATGGACAGGGATGGGGCACTCATGTACATAGGGGGGGCAGGGAAGGCTCTGATAAGCTGATGTTAGAGCAGGAATGGGAATGACATGAGAGCTGGGCCATGAGGACACCTGGAGGAAAGATCTCCAGGCAGAGAGAATACCAAGCACAAAGGTTCTGATGTGGAAGTTTCCATTGGCCCACAGCAGACTCCAGTTTTAGCTTATAAATAGGCAAGAAGAAAGTCACATGCTTATTTCTGATACATAAATGTGACCCCACAGGGTCAAAGGAGGCACTGATCCTCAAGCATCTTCATTAGACCTCAGTTTTATTCATTTATGATATAAATGTGTTGCATTAGGTTTCTCTGAGCTCTCTTCTGTGGGACAGGGTTTGGAGGCTGACTTTTATTGTGAGTGGTGGTAGGGAGAAGCCAGGACCAAGGCCATCATACTTAGGTGTGGTATCTTTGTTTTAACTCTCGAGCATCCAGACCTGGCAAAGAGGTGCTGAATAAATGATTGTTGAATGAATGACCTAGGAGTCAGGCAGGCAGATAAGGGCCGGGGGGAAAAAGCTAAAGTCAGGAATGGAGCAGGCACTTGGGAATAAAGGGGCTGGGTGGTTAGATTTGGTGACTTTTAAGGTCACTTTCTGTCCTGAGAGTGCAGTTCAACTCCAGTGTTTGAATACAGGCTTTGCGGCATATCAAATTATCCCAAAATTTGGCAGCAGCTTGAAATGACAAACATTTCTTATCTCTCAGAGTTTCTAAGGGTCAGGAATCCAGAAATGGCTTAGCTGGGGTTCACAGTCCCTCCTGCATGGCAGTCAGTGTCAGCCAAGGGTGCAGGCACCTGAAGGCTGGCATAGGACTGGAGGATCTACTTTCAGGTGGCTCACTCACACGGATGTTGGCAGGAGGCTTCCCTTCCTCATCGTGAGGCCTCTCCGCAGGGCTGCTGGAAGATCCTCACCTGGCGCACTAGGACCAGGGTCCAGAGTGAGGCAAGTTTCGGCCCTGTTCCTCACGGTATAGCGGCTAGCTTCTCGCAGTGTGGTGACCCGCGAGGGGAAGAGCAAGCAGGGCTCTATTCTGTTGGCGAAAATCCAGTCCTCAGATCGGCTCATACCCTAGGGGAGGTGTTAGGTTCTACTGCTTCAAGGAAGGAGTATGAAAGAGTTTATACACTTTTTAAAATCACTACATCGACTTTTTAGCTGTGGGAACCTCATCAGGTTGTTAAACCTTTGATCCTCAGGTGCTCCTTTCTGGCTCTTAGCATACTGCTTAGAACACACAAGCATTTGATTGTTTATTCCTTTATCTGGAGAAAAGGCAAGAATGGGTGGACCAAAGCCTGAGAGAGTTGTCACATACTAAAAACCACATGGGTCACACCCAAACGGTTCTGATTCAATTTGTTTTAGGTAAAATTTGACCACAGGTATGAATTTTATAAGTTTTTTGTGCTTATTTAAAAAAATGTTTATGTATTTATTTCTTATTGTGGTAAAATATGTATAACATTAAATTGAACATTTTGATTAGTTTTAAGTGTGCATTCAAAATGTTGTACAACCATCACTGCTGTCTTTTTCTAGAATATGTTCATTACCCCAAACAGAAACTTGATAGCCATCAAATAATAACTCCCTATTCTCCCCTTACTATAGTCCTGGTAACATCTATTCTACTTTCTGTCTCTATGAATTCACCTTATCTAGGTACTTCATATAAGTGGATTCACACAATATTTGTCCTTTTGTGTCTTGCATATTTCATTTAGCATAATATTTTCAAGGTTTATCCATGTTGTAGCATGTGCCAGAATTTCATCCGTTTTTAAGGCTGAATAATATTCTGTTGTGTGTATTTACCACATTTTGTTTATCTTCTCATCCACTGATGGCATTTTGGGTCTTTTCTACCTTTTGGCTGTTGTGAATAATGCTGCTGTGTACATGGGTATGCAAGTATCTGTTTGAATCCTGCTTTCAATTTTTTGGAATGTAAACAGAAATGTAATTGCTGGGTAATATAGTAATTGCATATATAACTTTTTGAATAACTGTCAAACTTGAGTATGTTTTTAAAAACTCTCTAGGTGATTCTAATGAGCTGCTGGGTTTATAAGGACTGACCATAGGTGAAGACTGCTAAAGAGGTTCACCTGATGAGTGAGGGAGGCGGGAGCTAGGAGTCAAGGCAGGCCTTGGTAATGAAGTCCCAGGTGTTTGTATCTATGCAAACTTATCATTTCCGAAGGCCCCTCTAAAATTAACTGATACAAGGCCAGAATCCGCTCTTGGCCTCCCTGTTGGCCTCCTGTAGGATTTTTCGAACACGATTTCCCTATATATATATCCCAGTTCCTTCATGTGAAAACCTGTATTGTACCTGCTCCCCTTCTCTCTTTCTGGCATGTTGAGAGATGACATTGGTAATGTGAAGACAAAATGTCTGGAGTGTGCTTGGGAAATATAAACAGTATTTTCTCTGGCTGCATGTGGGGTTAGAGGTCTGCCCAGGGTGTGGCAACTGCTTGAGGCAAGGGCTCCAGAAATGTCCCTTACTTTAACTGTCTGAATTTTCTTGTTTACTTCTGAGTTCCCTTCCAGAGGGAGGAAAATGTCTGATCTGATGTATCTGATATTTTACTTAGGCCCTTTGGATTCAGCTTGTCATTGTCAAGGTTTTGCTCAAGTATGTCAGCCTTTGTCACACGGACAGAGTGTTTTTTGTACTTGGCTCCATTGACGAATGTCTGGTGTTGCTTGGTCCTGGGTGGTAGTGGTGGAGTGGTGACCAGTGAAGGAAACCATACATAAGGAAATAATCGTCAGTCCTTTAAAGCCACAGAAGACTCACACCAACAAGTGCTTTGTGATGCACAAACCCCAAGACAGCGGGACGAGAGGATCTGTATGTGTGTTTTCCGTACGAGTCGACATGCTCAGCAGTTAGTGGGTCCTGTGATAGGGGAGCAGTTTCTGTTCACCATTGGGGAGGTAATTGTTAAGAATGGCCTTCTGTGGAATATGTATTTCTCCACTGCTAAATTTGGGCCACACCAAAAGAGAGAGCTTCCAGAACAACCCAGGTTCTCATGGAGAGGCCATTGCTTTGTTGGGGACATTTGAAAAGGCAGGCTTTTGAGGCCCAACCTCAGAGGGGAAGTGTTTCTCAGGCAACTGCAGTCTGATGCCGAGGAAACAATAGAGGCTCTGGTTGTTCTGGTGGCATTTCCATATCACAGGAGCCCCCGAAGAGTGACTCCAGCCTCACGGGCTGTTGCTTTGCCCAGGAAGAGGTCACTGTTCTTCCTGTGAGGCATCTGCTTCTTTGCTGCTTTTAAGATTCTGCTCTGACTCCTCATACTGAATTCTCTTCCTAGAATTTGGCTGGATTCTGTCTCTGGGCAGATTTCTAGCATCTTTGTTTGCTTCATGATTTCAGTTGCCTCTCTTCCTCTTGTCTGACTTGGGGCTGATCCTTGAGCACAGTTGTTAGTACTGTTCTCCCCACTGTCACTGCTAGGTTCCCCATCCTAAGGGTCTGTACACGCCAAATGCCAGGGGCGTGGGCCCACCTCAGCTCCTGTTGCTCCCTCCGTGTGTGCTGAGCTGGCCTCAGGAGCTCTCTGCATCCCAGTGATCCCAGTGCACACCTTCCCTCCAGCTGCTCCCCTCACCCCCCTCAAATGTCATTCTGGCTCGAGATATGATCTTTGGGAGTTTTATGGGGAAGAGGCATATGAGACCAAGTCATTGGATTCTTGACTTTTTACCATTAATCATGAGAAATGATACTTGCAACTCTTGCTTGTATGCAGAGGCAACTCCTAGCACTGAGCTGTCACTTTGGTAAAACATCAGAGTCATGGCCAGAGCCACAGCATGCGGTGGACATCACCAGTGTCCCTGATTCCTGGAGGGAGTGTGGATGGGGACACAGTGAGTTGAGGAGACCACACAGTGCAAGACACTTCCAAGGAAGCCTTTGGGAATGCCCTGGAATTCTTCCAAGGAGAGATGCTGCTTACTTCTTGATGGGTAAATGTGCCAGCCAACTTGAAAATGAGGATGAGAGATGCTTTGTAACAAATCTGTAGCAGGGATAAGGAAGAATAAACCTAAAGAAACATATAGCTTTAAGAGACCTTAGTAATTATCCATTTTGATTACCTGCTTTGCCTACTCACCAGATGAGGAAACTGAGACCTGAAAAGATCACAGGCTGTTCTAAGTTCCATACTGCTCTCCACCAGTAAGCTGCCCTCTCTCTCTGTCTCTGTTCTTAAATTTCTTGGACTTACAAGGCCCTAAATTCTCTAAATTAACAATGTTCCAAAGACCAGTTCAGTCAACCCTCTATCATTGTTAAAATGTTCTGGAGTCTCTTCTCTGAAAGCATCTAAAGCTTAATCAAAATGAGAAGAAAGTGAAGTGTGTGAGGTTTTCTGAAGCTTGGGTCTGAGAGTCAGTGTGTCCAACAGGCATATGAGATCATCATCAGCCGTGGACTTACTGATACCCAATCTAGGGCTTGGAGGGCAGCAAGCTGTGTTGTTTCTTTAGCCAGGAGGGCAGGTTAGAAGGCCTAACTCTCTGCCAGATATGGGTAGTTTCTCTCCAGCCCAGTGAGGCAGGTTTGTCATGCTCTCAATTTGTGATTGCTTCTTCAGAGCTCATGCCAGACTTCCATCAGAATTAGTGTAGGATATGCTGTGAACCAGCTCTTTGGCCTTGGATAAGTACCTTCCCTCTCTGTGCTTTAGTTTTTCTCCTCCATAAAATAAGGGAGTAGCTAACATCTAAGACTTTTAGGCTGTCTGTTATTCCATGACCCATGTGATATTGGTAACACCTGCTGAAGAGTGATGCCAAGCCTCTTTTTAAAGAGCATCTTCAGTTTCTGCATTTCTCCCAGGCTTTTTATGGTCAGGGATATAATTGGAGCCATTGGTTGAGAGTTGGTTCCAGAATCAGAGGTTTTGTTGCTCTAAGATGCTGGGCTTGCCCTGATTTGTTTTTATTCATTTCATATGCTTGTGCCTATTAGGTTTAAACTGCCCACTGCCACATATTCAGCCAATGACTAGCCCTGGGCTCCTATCTATGAGCAAGGGTGGGAGGACCCCCATAAGGACATGTAGTGGTTGATACTATGAAGATTGTCCAGGACATTCCATCCATAGGCTTTAAGAGGTCAGTGCAGGATAGTAGCAAGGATGTATTATGGTCTTTGTACTAGTTGGAAATAGTCTAGGGGATCTTGGATTAGTCTAGATACAAACTTCTGATAGGCCAGAGGAGCCTGTGCTGGTGTTTTGTTGTAGACTTGATCTCACCAGAATCTCTCCCTCAGTCAGGCATCCTATCCCTCAATACTTGGTTGGCTTCTACCAACTTTCCTAAAGCCAATGAGGTCTGTACCAAGCTTCAGGTGTGTGACCAGCCAGACCTTTCTGTCTCTACAACGAAATGGAAAAAGGAACATGAAACATACTCATCCACAGACTGAAGGCTGATGTCCAAGATGGCCCTGGAGTTGTCCCATCTGGTGCCTTTGTGTCCAACGGTGGTTGTTTGAACTGACCTATGATCATGCATGGCCTTGTGGTTCTTGTGGTCCATGAGAATTGCTCTTCATCAGAGACCTAAAGCATTTATCTCCTCTTACAGGGAAATTGGGACCCAAATCTTGATCAGTCCTGCCTTTTTTTCCCCCTGAAAAAGTCTACCAAAACAGAAATGTATAAAGTAGATGAGAAAATTCACCAGTAATCCCCAGAAATAACCAGAATTATTAGTTTCAAATAATCTTAGACTTTTTTCTTTGCAGAAACATATATATATATGTTTACTTTATTTAAAATTCAATGGCATTTTCCACATCTTTCAAATCTCTTTGTAAACATGATTTTAATAAATACATAATATTTTCTAAAGAGATACATTATAATTTGCTTAACTGTTTTCCTACTGGTGGAAATTTACTCTAAATTGTTTTTGAGTCTTTTTCCTTCTGTTTGCCGTTATACACATTTCCAACTTCACCAAAGGTTATTTAAATGTATACATCCACCACAGTATGAGAATATTCAGCTCACAATGCACCATTATTATCATTTTGCTATTATTGTAGATGAAGATCATTATTACTTCATTATTACTTTTGATTTGAAATTCTTTGATAACTCATCAGATTGGATAGTTACCATTTGGATTGTCTTATTTAGAGTTTTTGTTTGCATCCCTTGCTCATTAATCAACTGGGATCTTAGTGTTTTTGTTTTGTTTGTTTTTTGATGTTTGTTCTTTGCTTCTTTGTTGCAGGTATTGTTCCTTGTTCCTTGTCTTTTAATAATGCTTATAATTTTTTGGCATACAATCTAATCTATTAGTATTTTCCTTTGTAGTTCTTTTGCTTTTAAATTTAGAAAGTCTTTTCCTCCCCCAAAATGAAATATACCTTTGTCCATATTTTCTTCTTTTATATTATTTGGTTTTTTTATATTAAGCTCTTTGATTCATTCTGAATTTATTTAAGTGTAGTACCTAAAATGATTTTCTTTCAAATAGTTAACCAGTTGTTTCAGTATCAGTTTTTAAATAATTGTTCCTTCATTACTGATTTATGATACTTCCTTTAACTTTTATTAATATTTGTTTCTGGGCTATTTGTTCTTTCTTGCTGATCTCTGTTAGTGGTAATATTGAGACTATTAGGTCAAGGGACAAAGAAACATTTTAATCTTACCTTATCAAAACCACCTCTTCCCTCTGTAAGGTGCCTAAAGAAGGTATATGCACAAGTGACAAATAAATCAAAATAATATTTTATTTTATAAGCTGGGATAGTTCTCTATACTTTAATATGGGTGCTCCAATTATCTCTTGCTGCATAACAAACTGCTCAAACCTAGAGGCATAAAACAACCATTTATTTTGCCCATGGATTATATGGGTCAGGAATTAGAAGGGGCACAGCAAATGTGTCTTGTTTCTGCTGCATAATATCTGAGGTTTCAGCTGAGAAGACTCAAAGACTGGGAATGACTTGATGGCTGGGGGCTGGAATCAGTGGAATTTGTGTACTCTGCTGTCTATTGATTGAGTTGGCCATCAGAGGGAACCTCAGCTGGGGCTGTCAACCAAAATACTTATGTGTGTTTCCTCCATGTAGCTGCTTGGGCTTCCTCACAGTGTGGTGGGTGGGTTCTATGAGTGAGTGTCGTAAGAGAACGAGGTAAAAGCTTTATTACCTTTTATGGCTCAGTCTCAGAAGTATGGAGGATCACTTCTGCCAAAGTCTCAAGATTTAAGATGATGGAAGGAGTGTCAAAGTCACATTGTAAGGAGAGCATGTAGGATGGGAGATACTGTTGTGACCATCTTTGGATGAGTTACAGTTGTCAGAGTTGGGAACTTAGACAAGTGGGGCCAGGGCATGAGGCTTAGACTATTTCTCCTGCTTGATTTTATTTCCTCCATGTCTTGCCTGAGTATTTCAACCCCAGGCAGGTTCATTGTGGATTCAGTGAGACCGAGAAATGACAATGGAACATTATTAGGGTACAGGGTCCATACCCAGCTTTATTCTCGTGGCAGTAGGTAGAGTGCTAGAATCATGTCTGCATCCAGCAGTCTGCAGGTCCATAATCTGCCTCCGCTCTGCCTCCACCCAGAGCACTGGGTGGAGCTCTTTATATAGTGACTCAGTCAATAAGTGTCAACGGGTATGGAAGCATTCACCTAGCAGTAGGCCACTTACATCATCAAGTAGTTTAGGGTCAGGTGAGGATCCTGGCCATAGGAACTTCTGGTTCCCCACACTCCAGATACCCATTTGGTTTACTCCCTTACTAATTTAAGATCTTTGCTCAAAGCCATCTTCTTAGTAAGATTTCCCCTAACCACCTTATTTAAATTTTACCTCACCTACACCCTGAAACCCTCTGTTACTCTTCCTTGCTTTGTTTTTTTTTCAATAACACTTAATTATCTAACATGTTATCTAGCTGACTTTTTTTGTTATTATTTATCATCTGTCTCTCCTCTGTAGAATATAATCTCTGAAAAGGCAGAATATTTGTTGATTAGTGTTCTTGGGTGTGGGGAAAATGCAAGTTCCTATGATCAGGATCCTTACCTGACGCTAAGCTGCTTGCTGATGTCATCGGCCTACTGCTAGGTGAATGCTTCCACACCCACAGGCAATTATTGATTGAGTCACTGTATAAAGGGCTCAACCCAGTGCTCTGGTGGGTGGCAGAGATGGAGGTGGTTTATGGACATGAAGACTGCCTGGATCACACATGATTCTAGTGCTCGACCTACTGCCATGAGAATAAAGCTGGGTATAAACCCTTTTACCTTAATAATGTTCTGTTGTCATTTCTCGGTCTTACCAAATCCATAGTGAACCTCTCCAGGGCTGAAACCCTTAGGTGAGACAATGGGTGCTTCCTATGTGCCTAGAACATTGACTGGTACATGGCAGATGTTGAAAATTATTGAATGACTGAACAGATGAATGATGGGCAGGGGCCCCTCATTCCATTCTTTCTCCTGCCCACCTTCCTTTTTGGGGTTTCTTTGGAAGCCAAAAGAAACAACCAGCCCATATGCTTTCCTTCCTTCTCTTTTTCCTGGCTCCTGTAATACCACCTCCCCACCTCCTGCTTCAACTATAGCCTTTCTGCTCACCACTCTCTCTTTAGTGCCAGGCTCTCGCTCTTCTTCAGCTGAGCTTTGGGGAGTTCTGTCCATGTGCTGAGCCTCCCAGGTCACTCATGCTCGCCATCTGATTCTGCAGACCCATGTCTTCTCTGTCCTCATGCACTAGTGGGAAGTAAAGACACTGATCTCTGGGCAGCTGTCCATTCTCCCATCCTCATCAGCTGTGGCTGTGTCATGTCCTTTCACCACACTCTTCACTCAGGCCGGACAAGGAGAGTTGGTCTCAGGACAACCCTGGGAGCCAGGAGGGCTAAGTATGGAGGCCTCCATTTACAGATGAGGAATTTGAAGAGCCATGTAGTAAAAGAGTTTCCCTGAAGTTATAAAGGCTAGCAGCTAGGGCTAAGATGCCCTGACTTGGGAGTCTACAAATCTACATTTATATGCCTCAATCTCTTCTGATGTGGTGACTATCTGAATTTGTGACTCTGGGCCACTTCTCAGTCTCTTTGTGTTAATGTTTCCCCAAAGGGGAATTTTAAAAAGTCCTAAGTTGTAGGACAATTGTAAGCTGTCAAGCTGTCAGGGACAAAACAGCATTGTTGCAATTCATGAATCAGTTGAATCAGTTGAATAGCATGAACATGGCAAGAAAATGGTTGAAAATCTCTTTAGGACAAGTGAACCTTGTAATTTGATCAATTACCTTCCAGAAATACCATTTTGACTATTTTTAGTACAGAAGTTACATACTGAGCAAATGATTATTTTGGTTATGGTACTTCTACTCCCACTACCTTTAGTCTGGAGAACATTTTGACAATCTCTCTTTTTTTTTTTTAAGAACTAAACTTCCTTGAAGGGATGTGAGACACAAGAAAATAACTTTATTTCACCTTCTTTGACATGTTCATTTGAGCACTGGGTCTTGATAAAATACAAACTATTTTCTAGAAAGTTCCCCTTCAACCTATCATTCTGTTGTTATTTAATGGTGTCCTGCAGAATGTGGAGTGGGTTGGAGGCTTCCTCTATGTAAATATATTAATCCTTCTACTACCCTAGCAGCTGCCATGCAGTACCAACCAGATAAGGAACTTTGCCCCTCAACTATTGAGCTAGTATATATATTTCAGTTGAAAGGTAGAAACTGGCTTGTTTGTAAGTGGCAGAAAGGCTTAGGAATGTGCAGTTTTGACAGATGCCACAGGGTTCTAGAGCACACCACCGCTATGAACCACAGGTCAGGGCGAATAGGAACAGAGAGTCCTGAGAAACCCTACTGGGCACTGTCTGGTGTGCTTGTCTGCCCATATGGCTGCGGTAAGAGTTTGGAGTTTCAAACATGAGGCTTGTGCTCTATATGCCACATTTTCAATAGGTCTTTAAGGACTACTTCCTTCAGTCCTTTCTCTGTTTCAATCTCTCATGGAGTTCTTCCATCTCTGCTAACCCTAATTCCTCCTCAAGTAGGTTCTCTTTAGGCATTGCTAGTCCCTGGTAAATCTGAATATCATAGTGAGAAGCCTGGGACATAGGGATATAGCTTATAAGCTTAGCCTGTAAATAGAATTGGAGTTTAAGCTCCTTATTACCATAGAAATTAAAAATTCTTCCACGAACACGTAGGTTTGGTCCTTAGGCAGGGTCTGCTAAATCTGCCAACTCCTAGCGGGCTGTGGAAGCCTTGTGCTTGCCATACACTGAGCTGACACTTGGAAAGGCATCAGACGCCGCCAGCTCCCACTGCTTAATGCCCCCGTGTGCTGTGTATTGTGCTGTCAAAGGCTCCTCTGTAAACACAAACGGCTTTCCCTGCTCGTCCTTTCAGTCCAGTTACCAGAGGGCCCATGGGAGTGATTTCAGGAAGAAGACCCCCATGTCCCGAGGAGAGAGGTGGACTCACTCCACTTACAGGGGAGCAGGAGGAGCCCCTTGCTGTCTCTGGGCTGGTCAGGGTCCGTCTGCAGTTTTCCCTTGCTTTCCTCCAGGCTGTGTCTTTCTTTGTCCTAGAGAAAGACACTGGTGCTACTGTAGTTCTAGAAACAGTGGAAACAACTGTTAGTATGGTTAAAAAAAATTTACAACCAATTCCCTGCCAAGCACCAGGCTAAATGCTGAGGACTGGTCCCTGTACCCAGAGACCCTTGGACCCTGGGAGAAAGACCTGGTTTCAAGTTTGGAATCCTTTTTTACTGGCAATAAGGCTTTGGGCAATAATAATGATAATAACTTCTATTTTTGGAGCACTAACTATATGTCAGGCAGAATGTTAGGTGATTTTACACATTATTTATATAAATTTGCCTTTTCAACTTTCAATTGAAA
The DNA here is from genome assembly GCF_040802235.1 of Manis javanica. Classification (NCBI taxonomy): domain Eukaryota; kingdom Metazoa; phylum Chordata; class Mammalia; order Pholidota; family Manidae; genus Manis; species Manis javanica. The sequence goes on from NC_133156.1 coordinate 219,352,183, forward strand.
GTATTGGGCAGATGTTTTGGTAGCCCAGCTCTTCCCCCATCATAGTCCCCAACCCTGTGCCCCTGTGGCCCTGGCTGTGTGATCTAGGGATGGATGACAGCTGTCTGAGCAAAGAGGACAATAGTTCTTTATCCTGGAATTTGAGAACAGGAGTGAGCTGTGTCAGGAGAGAGAGAGAGGGAAAGTGAATCTTGCCTTCTGGGTGTCTGGGTGTGTGGTTTGTTACATATCAAACCCAGGAGCAGCAGAGGAGCCGAAGAAGTCAATCCACACATGATAAACAAATAAAGCAGATTGGCAGGAAGGTGAACACCAAGGAAGGTGGGAGGGGTCCCAGGGGCTCCCCAGGCTTGGGTACCAGTGTGCTCTGGATGCTCAGCTGTTTGCATGTTCCTGGTCTCTGTGGGACAGCCTGAGGCCTAGTAAAATCTTCCCTTATTGGCCGAAGCTAGTATGAATGGGCTTTCTAGTCACTGTACCAAAAAGTCCTAAATAATACATTTATTTTGTGCAAAGGGAAATTGTTGTCAGAATTAACTGCAACCATGTGTCTGAAGATACTTTATAAATTACAAGGATTTATTTAAAATGTCAGAGATTATTGGATGACAATGATGATGATGATTGATATCATACAACGATGGACAAGTTAAGTTGATTATAAGATATGAGATGAAGAGAGTTTTCCAGTAGAGCTCAAATGATGCTGGTATTACGTGGTATCAGGTGGAATAGATCTGTATTCAGTGCTAGACCCAGTGGCTTCTGGGGGTAACTTAGTTGCTTATCTAGAAGTTTGAGGTCAGTGAAGATAGAGCTTGGCCAGGGTAGCAGGTGAGTTCCCTCTTGAAAGATCCCCATGAACTATTGCCCTTCATCTGCCAGAAAGGGTTTCCTTCCATCCCCAGAAAAGATCTGTTTCCTCCTCTTGCTCCTGACAACCTTGACCCTAACTCTTAACTCCACTCTCTTAAATGGCTCTGGCCAGCTGCTCAGTAAGAGTAGGGGGCTTAATTACAGTTCCATGGAGTTCACATGCCCTGGTGGGTCACCTTAATGTGGCAAGGATGTCATGGCTGTGTTGTGAAGACATCACCTTGCCAGATCACCCAGCCACCAGCTCCAATAGTTTAATTGTCAGCAGCAGAGTTTTGCCTCGGGCTGACGGGGGCAAACTCACTGAACTCAGTAGCGTCAGGCCAGACTGTGGCTGAAAGGACTTGGCTGACATCTCTGACACCGTTGATGGATATCAGCCCTGCTTGATTTCCAGTGTCCTTCAGGGTTGAAGACAGGAGATGTTTGTCATTGTGATGTGACTCACATGTTGAACTGCTAGCTCTATACACATCTCTTCTAAGAAAAATCCTGCCTTTCCTCCAAAGATAGGATGTGTCCTCACAGGTTGCAGCTTTCCCATCATTAAAGATACCCGGCACCTGTGGCCATTGTAGTGCTGTGAGTACACCTTTTTCTCCCATCCTATGGATTTAACCTTTTTTTCTTTCCTTTGTGTTCTCTTGCCCTTGTCTTTAAACAAGCTATTATTTATGGGAAAATGCCATGCAAATACATTCATTTATTTAACCATTCATTCATTCAACAAATGTGTATTGCCTATGTGCCAGGTACTGTACAGGAATTACCAATGCAATGGAAAGAAAGGCATGATTCTTGGTGCCCTGGGACTTGCTTTTTAGAGGCAACAACAGACAAAAACACTGAACAGAAAAGTAAAGGAAATCATCTTATAATAAAGCGAATGCTCTGAAGGAAATAAACCAGGGGCAAAGGTGGAGAAAAACAGAGAAGATGTAGTTAGTTAGGCAGGCCAGGGAGGACTCCTCTGCCAAGACCCACAAAAGGGGAAAGAGCCAACCCTTGAAGAGAAGAATATCCCAGATAGATGAAACTGGGCAAAGAGCAGGAACTGGGCTTGTTCAAGATGGAGAATAAGGCCAGTGAGACTGCAATGATCTTGGATAAGTACTTAACCACTCTGTACCTCATCTGGAAAATGGAGACAATAGTACTTCTATCTTGGGTTATCATAATTATGAAATGGGATAAAGCATTGTGTTCACTCAAGTCTTCTGAGAAGCAGATGCCAAGACAGGATTACGTGTGCAACCAATTTATTGGGAGAAATGTCTTGAAGGAGAAAGGTGGGGAAGCCAGAAAAGGTGAGAGGGTCTTCAGATCTCAGTGCAGGTCTGACATCTACACAGGAGAAAGGGAAGGAAGGAAGGCATTCTAATGAAGCTTTGTCCAGGCTAGAGGGGAGTCCTTGAGCCAGAGCTCCTTGTTGGGCTGCTCACAGGCATGGGCTGATAGTGGTATCACTGCTCTGCTCAGTCATGGGCTGGGAACTGCCCAGGGAAAGGTATGGCCCTTCGTGGACTTCATGGAGCCAGAGAGATGGCTGCTGGGCCTGTCAATCAACTCTGCTCTTGGAGCAGGAGAGCTGAGCAGTGCATTTTCTTGGCTGCCAATAAATGTGCTCAGCAGGCCCTCTGGTATGTAATAGGTGTTAAAATTAAGTGTAGCTTTTGTTATTATAATTATCAAGAAATCTCAGTAATTACTACAATTATCTTATCCTTGTTTTCCTGATTCCTTTTTTGTTTCTTTCTCCCCTGCCTTGGCCCTTCCCTAGCCAGCTGCTAGAACCTCTGCATATAACTCGTCCTCATGGCTGAGTAAGGTGGTTCCTACAAGAGGGGCAGGCAGTTGCCTTGCGGTGGGATCTGAGAGGTTCCACTGAAACTCCCTTTCTTAAGAAGAACCTGATCACACTACCAAGGGTTCCATCATTAAGAATTTCTTCCTTTGGAATAAGCCTCCTAACACAACTGCCAAAGGGATAATTTCAAGGACTTATCCTTGAAGGTCTTTCTCTTTGTTCTCTTCAACCATTTGGAAGCACTCAGTGTTGCCAAGCCTCTCCTCCTTGAAATTCCCTTCTGCTCTTCCATGAGTCCCTGCTATTCTGATTGTCCCAACACCCCTCCCCTTCCTTTCTTCCCTATCTATAGTCTATGCTTCTCTTCTTCCTCCCATTATTTGAGAACTCTCAAGCTGCTTCCCTCAGAAATCTACTGTGACTTCAGTTAGAACATGGTTCACCTCTCTTGAGCTTTATATCACATCTTTCTACTTTCCTATGGTCATTTCTCCTGGAAGAAGTCCTCCAGTAACTCAGTCTCGACATGATTCAGCGTGATCTTCTCCACCCCAGACCGTTTCCCACTGCTGGGTCTCCTGTTCACTCGGGCTGGGGATCTGGTCACTTCCATCTTCTTGGTCACTCGGGCTAGAAATCTGGGGAGCACGTGCGACTTTCCGCTCTCCTGCCGCTCCACTTCCAGTCACTCGTGTCTCCTCTCTTTGCTTTTCACAAGTGAGCACTCCTTTTTCTGTAGTGTCTCTGCCATTATCCCCATTCAGGTTCTCTCCTTCCCCCTATGGTTTTGCCATGGCCACACCTCACTGGTCTTTTCGCTGCCTGCCCTGATCCCTCTTCCGTTTATTTGGAACTACACGTTGATTACCTAATATATATGAGTGAAATCAAAGTGTTTCTAAAGTTCTTAAAATGGTTTGTTCTCAACAACTTCAGCCACTTACAACCTCCTTTACACCTGTCACTATGCATAGGTCTGGTTCTTAAATGAGAGCAGAGGCCAACTTCAGCCCCAAGGCTTTTCTTTCAGGCCCAGCCTGGCTCCCATTCCAGACCTGACTACTTGCTGAACGACAGTGGTCTTCACCTGACCTCTCAAACACTCCGTCTTCTTGTCACTCCCATTATCTGCAGGGCGTTCCTGTTTCCAGTGTGTGGTCACCCTAGTGGGGCAAATCCAGTTCCTAGCCTCTGCCCCTCCTCTGCATCCAGTCCCACCCACTCAAGCTGTTAGTGGCTATTTCCTGAGAATGTCAAAAAGTTTAACTACATCAGACCCATTGTCGGTGTAGACCACTCATAGCACAACAGAGAACTTTGTGAAAGGGGTAGTTCAACTCTGGGTCTCAGTTATTCACACAAGGTATGTTCATCATCCTTAATTCTGTGCTTTTATTTATAAAATGTTAGAGCTCCTATGATTCCATGTATACAACAATATTGAAATGATCAAATTGTAGAGCTGGAGAACAGATTGGTGGTTATGGGTGTTGGGTATTGGGGCAGGAGGGAGGTGGGTATGGTTTTAAAAGGGCAACATGAAAGATCCTTATAGTGATGGAAACATTCTGCATCTTAATGTGGTGGGGGATACAGGAGTTAATACATGTGCCAAAATTGCACAGAACTAAACATACACATGTATCTGCACACACAGGTACAAGTAAAATGGGGGAAAACTGATTAAGTTTATTAGATTGTATCATTGCCAGTAATCTGGCTCTGTTGTATTTATGCAAGTTGTTACCATTATGGAAACTGGTTAAAAGGTACACCACAGGATTTCCTTATGTTATTGCATACAACTACATGTGAATCTACACTTACCTGAAGATAAAAAGTTTAATTTAAAAAAGTGTTAGCACTCCTAGTGGTAGACAACCATTTATTATTCCAGCCACTTCTGCTTCTTGGGAATAATAGATTTCATGGGATTTTTGTTTACTTAATAAGAGAATGTTTCCACTTTTTTCTAAAATGTATCTCTAGCTTTAGCTGCTCCAGCATTCTCCTTATTCTTATATTCATGATTTTGTAGCCATCATTCACACCTCCCTTGGTGCCCTTGCCTGTGGACTGAAGAACCCCAGTAATTTTAGTGCAACCTCTGTGTCCCTTTGATTGTTTAAACTGACTCCTCTTCTCTGTTCTTCATCTGGGCATTTTTTGCTTTCAGAAGGTTACGGATCAGAGCCACACTCAGCCGTGGACCAACCATAATCAAACCATGATTTGGCACAGTCAAAATGGTTCTTCTGTTGGGTTTTTATTTTCCCCTTTCTTCTTTTTTTCCCTTTCCAACCATTTTCAACCACAGAAACACCTTAAATGGAAGGCTTGGGGTCCAGTCCAGGAAAGAATCCTCAGTGAATTCTCTGGATCTTAACTGAGAACTCAGAGCTCTGAATCCTGCAATTTGGATAAAATTCTTCTGCCACCTTTTTGCACCTATTCACATAGTCTCATGAGAGCTAAAGGTAGAAAACATAGTTTAGTGCTGTAAGAAGGCAAATGTAGATGATCAGATAACTGTACTTGAACCATCAGACAAATTAAAGCAGCCCATTTCTGGGATCTGTTCACATCCCATATGTTCTTTTAACCATAGATAGTCTATAGTCATGAGATTTTGGGGTGCTACAACTTGCACCCCTCCCAACTCCTGGTTGAGTTCCAACAGTACAGATCCAGTCAAATTCGTTGTCTCACTGTATGCACATGCCAGCCTAGACATCTCCCTCCTCCTTCTTATGGCAAGTCCAGGAGATGGTGGGCTGGATGCAGCCACAACCGCAGCATCGTCCGGATCCCTGTGGAGGCTTTTTGATGATCATCCCCCGGCACGAGTCCTCCAGAGAGTGCTGATGCCGGAAGCTCCTCCTCATATCGTATCTTAGTTCATTTTCTGGGTATCCAAGCTAGGCCTTGATCTTCTGCGTAGAAACAAACAGACCCTTTGCCCACACTTTGACATGCCCTCTATACCACTGTGCAGAACTCATTGGAGGTCAGCACACAGTAACTGCTTTTTTTTTTTTTTTTTTAATTAAGAGAAAGGAATATTATCAGAAAAGAGTACCTCCATAGCTGATCATCTGACACCCTTTAAGTGATCAACATTAAGGATATTTAAAGCATGCGTTGATCTTTGATTTACCAATAGTTTTATCCTGTTAAGGAGTAATCCCCCTTTTCTTTCTTTCTTTCTTTTTTTTTTTTTTAATTTTTAATCTACACTTACCTGAAGAATACTATGTTTACTATGCTCTCCCCTATATCAGGTCCCCCCTAACAACCACATTACGGTTACTGTCCATCAGCTTAGCAAAATGTTGTAGAGTCACTACTTGTCCTCTCTGTGTTGTGCAGCCCACCCTCCCCTATCTCCCTCCCCCCCATGCATGCTAATCTTAATACCCCCCTTCTTCTTCCCCCCCCCTTATCCCTCCCTGCCCACCCATCCTCCCCAGTTCCTTTCCCTTTGGTACCTGTTAGTCCATTTTTGGGTTCTGTAATTCTGCTGCTGTTCTGGCTTTTTCCCATCAATTGACCAGTTCAGTATCCAAAAAAGGTAGTGTCACCACAAAATCTGCACATGCCATACTCTGGGTGATTTCTAAATAAGCTAAATAAATTTGAGTCCAGTTCTAATTCCTCAGAGATGTGCATCCAGCCCTTCTGGATGTTTCTCACCTCTAGGTCGGGGTCCTGTATGTGCCAAATCCCATCCCCACAGTGCCCTGCCCAGCAAACACAGTTATACAAGAGGAGCTGGGATGACTGAGTGAAAAAAGTAAAACCAAGAACTGTGGTCTGACTTACTACAGAATCTGACTTACGGCTGCAGAAACAATTGCATCTTATTTGTGAGGACATCTTATTGCTAATTCAGCACTCTACCTAACTCAACAGCCTGACTTAGACATCCCTTCTTTCCACAGCTGTTTGCCCTCCAACCTCTTATGCTTCTCTGCAGATCGAATCCCCTGTCCCCTCAGTGCTCCACCTGCTTATGCTTTCAGTTATTTTGTGCTCTTCAGGGGTAAACAGATGACACCACAAGTCCTTTATCAATGCATGTGTGAGCATCTCCATGGGGGTGTGATGTGGTGAAAGTAGCCTGATGGTGGAGTTACACAGATCTGGGTTCAAATATTTATTCCTGCACCTACTAACTGGGTAACTTGGCAGATTACTAACTCACCCTCAGACTGTTTCTTCACATGTAAACCCTATTTCAAAAGGGTGAGATGAGAACTAAGTGAAGTCCTATATGTAAATACCTGGTGTATAGTAGGTGTTTTCACTGTAATGACTGACATTACTAGTAGTAGTTGTAGTAATTTACTGAGTACTTCCTGTGTGTTAGATACTGTGTTGAGCACATCACATGCAGTGTTTATTTTTCCTCTTCACAACCCTATGACAAAGGTGCTATTATTATTTCCCACTTGAACAATGAGAGAGCTGGGACCAGGTTGTCACTTGCCCAGGGCCACATAGATGGCAAATGACAGAAACAAAATCCAACCACACGTTTTCCTGATATCACAACAAAAAGTCCTAACCCACAACTCCATGTCATCTGTTTTCCCCTCTTCCCTCTGAGAACCTCAATACATTAATCAGGCAGTCATCTCACATCTTTCTTGGGAAGAGATGGCATATCAGTAAAAAGAATATGCATATTTTAATGGAAAGGAGCCACAATACCCCTCAATGTTTATGTAATTATCATGACTTTCAAATTAATGTCATCTGAATTAATGGGGTCACATATTAAAGAAACAAAACATGATCTTTAGGGTACTTTTTGGTTTTAAAATTTAATGATTTTATACACATAGCAAATTACAGGGAAATAAACAACTAAATAATTAAAGAATTGTCTAGTTTTGATCAGGATTATTCTAGGAAATGCAAAGCAATGGGCATCCTAAGACAAAATGGCCAGGGCCTCTGTCCGATCCTCTCCAAGCTGTCAGCCCCAAAGCAAGAAACAGGGCATAGATTCCTGTAATCACTTATTTATAGGAGGCACAGAGACTTTTATTAGTGTGTTGATTCCTACTAATTAATTTTTAGGAGCTCTTCTGTTAATTTTTCCTGAAGTTCAAGGGTATAATACTTGAATTTTGACCAATTAATTAAAGGTTATGTATGGGGCCATTAATCAAGGTTCTCATCTTTATATACCATTTCCCCAGGGGTGTGAGGCAGCAATCTCTTTGTAGATGGAAGATGGGTGTAAGTCTTTCAGTGTCATTCCCAGGAAATGAGCATGGCACGGCAAGAGATAGGTCACTTATACATCTAGGCAGCAACACTGTGCAGCATGAGGCCAAGATGCACACTGCCTGAGGTGTCAATCTCTTAACCTATGAGCCTTGGTGTTCAAGTATAGAAAGGAAATAATAATATTAGTACAGGGCAGTGGTGAAGATTAAATGAGGTAACTTATATTAAGGGCTGCAGTGTCTGTTCATTTATTGGTTCATTCAATAACTATTTATTGAGCCCCTCTGTGTGCCAGGACCATGCCGTGCACCAGGATTACAGTGGATTACATTGTGTACAGTGGAAAGTAAGGCAGGTTGTTCCTTTCCTCAAGGAGCTCACAGTCTAACGGAGAGAGAAAATTCATAATTACAAAATGTGATAAAGGACATGGAAAAGAACACAGCATAAAAGAGAATATGTCAGGGGCTTGGAAGGGAGGGAAATGGGAAGTTGCTGTTTGGTGGGTATTAACTTTCAGTTATGCAAGATGAATACGTTCTAGAGATCTGCTTTATTACATTGTACCTATAGCTAACAATATTATGTTGTGCACTTAAAAATTTAAGAGAGTAGATTGCATGTTAAATGTTCTCAGCACAATAAATAAATACATAAATAGTGTATTTAACTCCAAAAGATGTGTGCACAAACATCAATGAATTGATATTAGTAAAGTATTTCGAATATTGCTTGGTACAAAGGAAGCGCTATATAATGTATATTGACTTAAATAAGTAAGTTCAACTAGTAAGGCTTTATTCTAAGAAAATAATTGTGGGATGCACAAAGATTTAATTTTTAAGGATATTTAACCCCAGGTTTGTTAATCTAAAGTTGGAAACTAAGTGTCCAATAGTGGATGACTAAGTAAATGATATAAACCCATAAAGAATAAATAAATAAAAGAGAAGCCAGGGAGCATTCCTATGGATGGTGAAGGCCTCTTTGAGGAGGTGACAAACTGATCATGAAAAATGAGAAAGACCCCTCCTGAGTGGGGTGCCTGAGTTGGGTGGGTGGCGAGAGGACAGAGGAGAATGTTCCTGGTGGAGGAACAGTAGATGCCAAGGCTGGGAGTTAGGGAGGGGCTTGGCAAGTCTGAAAGATGAGCTTCAAGCAAGGAAAGAACAGAAGGAAGGAGAGGGATCAGGAAGCCTGGGGAGCCAAGCAGGCTCTGGTCCTGCCGGGTCTCCCAGACCATCAGAATGAGTTTGGATTTTATTCCAGGTAGAATGGGAAGCCTTGGAGGAGGTTTAAGTGGAAGGATGGCAATATCTGATTTCCACGCTAGATTGCTCAGATGGCTATGTGGGGAATGCGTGGGGGGATGGCGGAGGTAGAGGCTGGGAAGCTGTCTGAGAGGCTGCTGGTCAAGACTAGGTAGGGGATGATGGCAGCTGGACTGGCATGGTTGAAGTGGGGAAAGCAAGATGGGAGGCTCTGAGAGACAGTTTGGAGTCAGAGCCAATAGGTCTTGCTGATAGTTGGGTATCCAGATGAGACAAGGTAAAGAATTAAAGACAAGGCCTGGATTTTTGGTTAAGTAATAGGAAGAATCAAGGTGTCATTCACTGAGATGGGGAAGACTGGTCTGTGGGGAGAATGATGAGTTCAGCTCTGGACCTGTTGGATTTGAGGTGTCTGTGAAATGTCCAAATAGAGAGATCAGACAGGCTGTGCACAAGTTGGAACTGGAGGTATACGTTTGGAGGTCATTGTATTCCTATTTAATAATAATAGCAACTTCTAGCTTATGAGTTTTCTCTGTGCTGTTCTTCAGTTGTAGCTGTCAAACACACCCATTAGGTTGTGTACCATTAGGAGTTGTAATTAAGCACCTTAGGACAAGGGGAATATTTGTGGAGGAAGATTTCAGAACCTTTGGAATTCTCTGTGGGCAGGCTGCTCCTCTAATCGCACCTCCTACAGTAGGATTTAAGAGATCTGTCCCGTAGTGGGTGTAGTCCTGGGGGTAAGGGGGTTCCCCACCAGGGACTAGTTTCCTGTGAATCCAGTAAAATCACAGTAAGACGAGGGGAAGGGCAAGTTGGGTTAAGGGGCTATCACGTACGGCTTGCTCAGGTTTGCTAGCCAGGCTCCACGTCGTGGGTCCCCTCCAGTCGCAGTGTGCATGCTCCACCCCGACTGCCGCGCCCTTCGGGCAAGAACTCCTTGGGCAGGTCCCACAATGGCTGACCAGCACCAGACCGATTAGCTACCAGGAACAGAGGGGAGGAGAGAATGGCCATTTTCTCTTGACCCCTTGCCCCAGATCGATCAGAGGCCCTGCTGTGGTAAACATCCCTTGGCATGTAAATGGACTAAGGCCTGGTGGGAAATTCAGGACATTTTGGGTGAAAACATGCATTTACCCCACAGTGGGAGAACTTCCTCAGCACTTTGGAGTACAGAACTGTTCTTTTCCAAGGCCTACCGGAGGTGGTCCATCTTGGTGAGCCTGGGCGATGGCGGCTGAGGCTGCAGGCCTATTTTCTGAGTCTGGAGGGGCTAGGGAGAGCCATGTGGCTCTCAGCCTCTGTGTTGACCTCCCTTCTGCCCATCTGACTGCCCCCTGGGCTGTGAGGCCTGTGGAAAGGTAAAATAGTGTGTGAATTATTGGTCCATGCTACCTGAACTACCTTAGCCTAGCTCCCTCCAAGGAATCAAACTTTGTGCCACAGGTCATGGGATAAATGCTACCTAATAGGCGAGAGCTCTATTCCTGTGGAAACACCTAAGGAAACGAGAGAAAAATCGATGAGTTTGTTTTTTTTTTCTGTTTTCTATCTTCCCCTATAGGCAGAAATGGCCAGAACAGAGCAGTAATATAAAAAAGTTCTCTTGGGCTGAAACATAAGAAAATGCAGGTTCTAGCTCTCATTCTACTGCTTATTGCCATCTGACCTTTTTCTGCATGTCCCTTGAGCACCCAAATCTCAGCTGGTCAGCTATTTCTTGAGGAATAGGAGCAATCTACGCTTGCTCTGCCTTCTCCCAGAGCTGTTTTAAAGAACAAATGAGACAACAGGGGTGATGGTGCTTTGGTGACATTAAAGTGCCATGAACGAATGAGATGTCTGTTTTCCTGTAGTCAGACACATCCCTGCCCTTGTGGAAGTGACTTGTTCCTGGAGAGCAGGATAAACACAGAACAATGACAAGTGTGACCATTAAGAGGGTAAGAAGAAGTGTCCTTGGAAAATGTAACACGGGGGCACTTGGTCTTGAGTCCCCAGAGGAACAGCAGCACCTGGGAACTGGTTGAACATGCAGATTTCCAGGCCCCACCACAAACCTACTGAATCAGAAAGGTGGGGGGGCTTGGGTTTCAGTGAGCCCTCCAGGAGACTGATTCGTGCCCAAAGCATTCAGGAAGGCCTTCCTAAGAAAAGAATTTCAGTGGAACTGGAGAAGTAACTAGAATTCAGTCAGACAAGGAGGAGGGGAGTATGGGGTTAAGAATACTATCCCAGAGCAAGATCCTGTTAGGGTCCGAGACTCCTCCAGAGAACAAACCACACGGATGCGGAGATGTAAATTCAAGCAGTCTTTAATCAGCCAGCTAGCTGGGGCCGACAGCACCTCTCCTGACTCGCAGGTAGAGTCCGAGCTGCCGACCCCCAAGCAACTTTAGGTATGGATTATATAGGGTTTTCACAGCTGTTGCACCGAAGCCCCCACCTTACCACAACCAATGAATTTGGAACACATTCTATACTTTAGCCAATAAAACTGAAAGGGGAACACATGGGTTGCCTGACCTTTACACAAGCATTCCTTTGTGACTTACCACAAGTTTCGGCCCTAGGAGGTCGCCCACTCCTAGTTATCTAACTTAGGGCAGGGTCAAGGAATGTTAGCCTCAGGCAGTTTCTAGTAAACCGGGTGGTTTTGTTCTAAGGTGCAGTTAAATTTTATCCTGATGCTTGATGTTCTGCATTCCTTTACATTTCCCCCCTTTTCTTGATCAGACTGAGGAATCTTCCACAGCGGCATTTAGGGCCTGATACCTTTGACGAGGGACCAAAAGTTGGACAGTGTCAATTTTTTCTCGCACAAACCTAACAAGCCTGTTAATTATGCACGGGCCAATCGTAAGCAACAACAGCAGGATGACCAGTGGCCCTGCAACGGCCGAGAGGAGGGTAACGAACCAAGGTTTGTATTTACACCAAGACTCAAACCATCCCTCACCACTTTCATATTCTTTACGCCTCTTCTCTAGATCTTTCTTTAGTTTGGCTAGGGAATCTCTTACTGCACTTGTCTTGTCTACATAGAAACAACATTCTTCCTTTAAGGCTGCACACAGTCCACTTTCTCTTAAGAACAAGAGGTCCAGGCCCCTTCGATTCTGTAGGACCACCTCTGACAGGGAGGTGAGGGATTGCTCCAGGTCTGATATTGTCTGTCGAAGTTGTTCTAGGTCCCTATCGACAGCCAGCCTCAGGGCTGTGAGCCCTTTTTCCCGAGTTACAAGGGCTGCGACCCCAGTGCCTGCCCTTGCTATCCCTAGGGAGAAGAGGGTCCCAATGGTCAGGGCGGTAACAACCTCCCTCTTGCTCCGGTGGGGGCTCGGCCTTTCTTCCCAATCAGAAAGGAAAGACTCATGAGAGTGATATATTAGGCGAGGTAGAATGGCCACCATCGCACAAAACTCACTGTTAGCGTTGAGCACAGAGGTAGGTAGGGCTGGACCGAGGCCTGTCTTTGAACAAAGCCACCAACCCGAGGAGGGCATAATCCACTTATGCTCCTCCCACGTAGTGTAGGTGTAAGAAGAGCATAACTGGTTCTGGATCATCGGGACTGTGCTTACGCATGTACCGGTGGCTGAAACCTGAGTGATCGAGATCCCCGGTGGTCCATTGTCCCAATAAGTGGGATAGGAATCAGTGATAGTGTAGGAGCCATTTATCCCAATCACCTCATAAAAAGGGGGTGAACTTAGGTAGCACAACCAACAGGGATTGGCGAGGGAGGGAGTGGTGCGGTTCAAAGTCTCTGCTGCTGCCTGTACCATTTCCCACAAGGGATTATCTAACCCAGAGGGGGTGTGCTGGGCTCCTAACTCAGAGGTCAATGGACCCGGTTCTCTTATGGGTTCTGGGGCCGGCGTTCTGGTTAACATTTTCTTATCTTTTTGGCCCAGAACAAGGATCTGGGGAGTTGTAACCTGCTTAGGACCTACGGCGGTGTTGGGAGCTGGCGTGGGAGCTGACACAGTTAATTTAATGGTGAGGGTTGAGCCTTCTTCCTCATGTCCCCAAGATTTATAATACTTTATCCCCCATGTTAGCCCGTTTATCCAACGCGACACCTCAGTATTTTTGCCTATCTCGGTGAATTGAATTCGTACCCAATCCCGGTCCCAGTCACAAGCCTTGTCCCTGGGGACATGCCATGGGATGTCCTGATTGACATAAGAAAATTTGACAGCATCCCTTTTTTTAACTGGCCATTTCTGACCCCCATCGTTCGAGGTTACACAGTCCAAGCTAGCACACCAGAAGGGCCCCCACCCACATGCATCGCTTTCGCCTGTTTTCGGGCAAGCATAAAATCCCTGGGCGCTATCCGGAGGGGTGTAGGGCCCCAGCCCCCAAAGGGTCCGGTAACCTTGGTTGATCCGTCGAAGGCAGAAAAACAGGTCAGACCACCAAGTTCCGAGTGGCGTCCTGTGTTCCGTGGTACCGATGACCTCCCCAGTTGCGCCATTTACCAACATCCAGGTCAGGTCCCATGGCTGAGGGGGGTTGGTGCCTTCAAGCTGGGGGATGGTGACTAAGGCACTTATCAGCAGAATCCCCTTCATCTTCGGCTTCAGTGTAGTTTTAGGGGATTCACAGGATGCCGCCGCACCTTCCACTCTTCTCCTCGGGCTTCTGGATCTTTATGAGGCAGGACCTTCCGAACATGGGTGTGATGCACCCAGGGAGCGATACCATCAACCTTGAGAGCAGTGGGGGTGGTAAACAACACAACATAAGGTCCCTTCCACCTGGGTTCGAGAGTCTTTACTTGGTGTCTCTTGACCCATACCCTATCTTCTGGGACTGTGCCATGTTCCGGGCTCGGAATCTTCCCGCCCTCATAATATGCTCTAATCATGGGCCAGATTTCCTGCTGCACTTTGACGAGAGCTTGCAACACATTCAGATAGTCAGGGGCCGGGTCCTTTGCCCCAGGAAGCTGCACTCGCCGAGTTATGGGTGGAGGGGCCCCATACATTATCTCAAATGGAGTTAAACCATGTACATAGGGGGAGTTCCGAGCGTGGAAGATGGCTAAGGGAAGGAGGGTCACCCAGTCTCCGCCAGTCTCCACTACCAATTTAGAAAGGGTCTCCTTCAGGGTCCAATTCATCCTCTCTACCTGCCCAGAGCTTTGTGGGTTGTATACACAATGTAACTTCCAATCTACCCCCAAAGCCTGGGCCAGTCCCTGCAGGATCTTGCTAATGAAAGCCAGGCCGTTATTGGAGCCTATGGCCTCAGGATCCCATATCAGGGGATAATTTCTTCAATTAATCTTTTTGCTACTACCTGGCTGGTCTCATACTTGGTTGGAAAAGCCTCCACCCACCCTGAGAAGGTATCCACTATAACTAGCAAATACTTATACCCATACTTCCCTGGTTTTACTTCGGTGAAGTCTATTTCCCAGCTCCTCCCTGGAGCCCTCCTCCTTTCCTGAGTACCTGCTGGGTGCGGCCCTCTTGGGGCTGGTTTTAGCATTGTACAGCTCCTGCATTCTCTCGTGATCTGACGAGCTGCCTCATTCTGGTTGGGAAACACCAACTGCGCAGACTGGAAAAGGCTGAGCAGCTTTTTCCAGCCTAGATGGGTGGACTTATGCAGATTAGCAAGCATGTACTGTCCCAATGCTTCTGGCAGGACCAATCTACCTTCTTTGTCCCTACTCCAATTTCCCTCCCCAACTACTTTCCCCGAGACTTGTTTCCTAATCCACTCAAGATCCTGAGGGGAATACTCAGGTTTGGGTGGCAGGGTGGGCAGTTCAGGTATAGGTATTTCGAGGGCTGCAAGCACAAGGGAGTCCAAGAGGGCCGCCTTCCTAGCTTCCGCATCAGCATGTTTGTTGCCGGTGGCCTCAGGCGTCTTCTTTGATTGGTGGCCTGGTACATGTATAACTGCTACCGCCTTCGGTTTTTTGATGGCAGCTAGTAATCTTTGGACTTCTTGTAGATTCCTCAGTTCCTTTCCTTCCGCAGAGTGGAATTCTCTTTCCCGGTAG
The DNA here is from genome assembly GCF_040802235.1 of Manis javanica. NCBI lineage: Eukaryota > Metazoa > Chordata > Mammalia > Pholidota > Manidae > Manis > Manis javanica. The sequence continues at coordinate 219,367,403 of NC_133156.1, forward strand.
ATGGCACCGTGGACATGGACAGTGCCAAAGGCATACCTGCTATCTGTGTAGATGTTGGCCCGCTTGCCTTCTGCTCTCTTCAGGGCCTCAGCAAGAGCAATAAGTTCCGCCTTCTGTGCTGAGGTGCCAGGGGGCAGGGCTGCGCTCCAGACTACTTCTCCCTCGTGGGTCACCACCGCTGCCCCTGCTCTCCTGACTCCCTCCTGCACAAAGCTGCTCCCATCTGTGTACCAATTTAGTTCACAGTTTGGTAATGGCGCGTCTTTTAAGTCTGCTCGCACCTGGACAATTCCGGAAAGAATATCTTTACAGTCGTGGATGGGTGTCGACAGATCTGGGTCCGGCAGAAGGGTAGCAGGATTTAGGGTCACCGGGTCAGAGAAGGCAATTCGTGGATAATCTAGTAAGAGCCCTTGGTAATGGGTGAGTCTTGCATTCGTCATCCATTTTCCTGGAGGGTGCCTGAGGATCCCCTCTACAGTATGTGGGGCTGTTACCCTCAGGTTCTGGCCAAAGATGAGCTTGTTTGCCTCTTTTACCAGTAGAGCAATAGCTGCTAGGATACGCAGACAAGGTGGCCATCTGGAGGCCACTGGGTCTAGTCGCTTGGACAAATAGGCCACAGGTCTTTTCCATGGGCCTAGCTGCTGAGCCAAGACTCCTTTAGCCACTCCTTTCTTTTCATCTACAAACAGGATGAAGGGTTTTTCTGGGTCTGGTAAAGATAGGGCAGGGGCCCGGAGGAGAGCTTCTTTTAGTCTGTCAAAAGCCTCTTGTTGTTCCTGAGTCCATTGCCAGCCCGGCCCTTCTTTGGTCGCCTCGTATAGCGGTCGGGCTATTTCTGCGTACCCTGGAATCCAGAGCCTGCAGAACCCGGCTGAGCCAAGAAATTCCCTCACTCCCTGGGGTGAGGAAGGGATGGGGATAGTCAGAATAGTTCGTTTCATGGCCTGCGTTAGCCACCTGGCTCCGTTAGATATTTTGTACCCTGGGTAGATCACTGACCTTTGACAGATGTGGGCTTTCTTGGCGCTGGCTCAATATCCCAGTTCGCCTAGTTCAGCCGGCAAGTTCCCTGTGGCTTCTTCGCATTCCTCACGGGTCTCGGTGGCCAGCAACAAGTCATCCACATACTGCAGCAGTGTCACACGGGGGTGGCTCCTGTGAAAGGGCTCCAGGTCCTGGCTTAGGGCTTCATTGAATAAGGTGGGAGAATTCTTGAAACCCTGTGGTAGCCTAGTCCAGGTTAAGCTGTCCTTTTCTTTCTCCCCCTGGTTCTTGCCACTCAAAGGCAAACAAAGGCTGACTAACTTCAGAAAGGGGGATGCTGAAGAAGGCATCTTTCAGGTCCAGAGTAGTATACCACACATGTGAGGGTGGCAGGTGGCTGAGCAGGGTGTAAGGGTTGGGCGCTGTGGGGTGGATATCCTCGATCCTTTCATTAACCTTTCGCAAGTCTTGCACCGGTCAGTATTCTCTGCCACCAGGCTTCCTTACTGGAAGCAGGGGCGTATTCCATGCAGATTGGCAGGATTTAAGGACTCCTACTTCTAACAGTCGGTGGATATGGGGTGCTATCTCTTTCCTAGCCTCTTCTGGTATTGGATACTGCCGGACTTGGATGGGCAGGGCCGCGGCTTTGAGGTGAACAACAACTGGGGACAGATGTTTGGCGAGACCAATTCCTCTGGTTTTGGCCCATGCAGAAGGGAACTTCTGCAACCAAGAGTCCATTTCTCCCTGGCCCCCCTTTTCTTGATCTGCCTGAAACAGGCGATGCTCATCGGCTAGGGATAGGGTTAGCACATGCACCGGTTGTAGGAGCTGCCCTTCTTTGTCCATGATCTATATCCCTTCGGGTTCAAAATGGATGCGCGCCCTGACTTTGGTTAATAAGTCTCTGCCCAGCAACGGTGCGGGGCTCTCAGGTACGACCAGGAATGAGTGGGAGACCTGATGCCTTCCTAGGTCCACTTTTCTGTTAGTAGTCCAGGCACATTTCTTGGACCCTGTCGCTCCCTGGACTATACTTGTACGTCCTGGGTTTAGGGGGCCATGGGCTTGGTTGAGAACTGAATACTGTGCCCCAGTACCTACCATGAACCCAATGGGAGTCCCCTCCACGCACAGGGTTACCCAGGACTCGGGGAGGGGTGCCGAGCCCCGTCCCCGTCAATTCTCCTCTAAGTGGAGGGTCTCAACGGGGTTCCCTCCTCCTTGTTCTTTCCTTTTGGGGCACTCTCTCTTCCAGTGCCCATATCCCTTACACAGGGCGCACTGATCTCGCCCTAGCTGAGATGGGCAGGGTCCCTTTTTTTGAGGTGATCTAGGGCTCCCTTTTACCCCGGCTAAGAATATCCTAGCCATTTCTTCTCTCTGCTTCTTGTTCTCCCTCTTCTGAAACTCTCTGTCTTCTTTCCTATTTTTCTCCTGTTTCTCTTCCCATTTCTCTTTCTTCAGCCTTTCTTCTCTACCCTCCGGAGTCTCTCTAGCATTGAAGACCTTCTCTGCCTGCTGCAGCATTTCTCTAATAGAGATCTCTCCTAAGTTATCCCGCTTGTGGAGTTTTCTCTGGATATTGGGGGCTGCCTAGTTGATAAATGAGAGGACTACAGCTGATCTATGTTCCTCTGGGTTTATGGGGGTATATTGCCTGTAAGCATCAAAAAGCCTCTCCAGATACGCAGCCGGGCTTTCCTTTTCCCCCTGAACAATAGTTTTTACCTTAGCTAGGTTAGTGGGCCGTCTGGCAGCCGCCTGGAGACCGGTCATTAGAGTCTGGCGGTAGACCCGAAGATGCTCCCTACCTTCTGCCGTCCCAAAGTCCCAGTTTGGACATGTAAGTGGAAACGCCTCATCGATGATGGGCTGGAGGGCAGTAGGTCTTCCATTTTCTCCGAGGACATTTTTTCTGGCTTCATTGAGGATGCACTCTCACTATTCCATTGTGAAGAGGGTGCGGAGCAACTGCTGGCAGTCGTCCCAAGTGGGACAATGAGTGAACATAATGGACTCTACCAAACCTATAAGACACTTGGGGTCCTCCAAGAAGGGAGGATTCTGAGTCCTCCAATTATAAAGGTCACTAGATGAAAAGGGCCAATACTGATATTGCTGGGCCCCGCCCGGACCACCTGCACCGATGGTACATACGGGCAGAATTGGCACTGCTTCCTCTGAGGTGGAGGAGGGAGCCTCCCTTTCTTGCTCCCTTGCCCCTCGAGGCCTCAACTGCATTCCTCCCGCTCTACCTGGCGCCCAGCGTGGGGCCAGGGCGGGGGAGCATGAGGAAGCTCTTTCCGGCCTCCTGCCTTCTCCTGCTGAAGAGTCTGGGGAAGCTGTGGCTGCCTGGTCCCTGCTGGGCTCCCCAACCTCGTTTTCTACCCCTCCGGCAGCTTCACCCCCTTCTCCTGCATATGGGGGTGGCTGCTCAATCGGCAGAGGGGGGTAGAGGGGGGAACTGTCAGGGAGAACAGGCGGCACACTCGGGCACACAGGGTTCTTGGCCCTGTGATCAGAGGGTTTTGACTCTTCCTGGGCAACTAAGATGGAGGTTTTAAGTGGTTCCGCATGAGATTTCCTCATCAAAAAGGGCCTCAGCCAGGAAGGGGGATTCTTGGCCAAATTCTCCCAGACAAGAATATAGGGAAGTTGGTCAGGGTGGCCCTCAGGGTCTGGCCAAGAAATGACGGCTTTGACCTTGTCAATAAGTTCCAGGGAAAGAGACCCCTGGGTCGGCCGGCCTACTCCAAAGGAGGGCCACTTGACTGAGCAAAAGGTATCAAGCTTACTTTTCTTGATACTAAGACTCATGTTTAGGGCCTGTTCCTTGACCTTCGGAAAGTGGGAAAGGATCAGACCTTTAGGAGTAGCCTGAGTCTGGCCCATGGTGAATAATACAATGAAGACAAAGGCGAAAGGTAGAAGTGCCACTTTAAACAAGATGACTGGTGTATGTGCTTGTGAACAGGTGCCTGTCATTGCACAGTTTTTCTTCTGTGGGGGACGCAAATTTACCTGGGATTCATGGCTGTGACCCCCTTATCCTGTCACGGGAGTCTTCTAGCAGCGGGCGCCAGAATGGCTCTTAATTGCCCGACCCGTGCCCGCAGGGGAATGATTTAGTGGCAGAAAGGAGGGACGGAAAGAACAGGAGAGCCTCAGAGTAAGAGAAACTTAAAAGGAAAAGCGCAAAAAGAAATATAAACCAAAACACAATCAAACAATCAACAATATCACCAAACACACACACCACATTTGATCGCACTCGCTCGGACCGGTCCTTCTCTCACTGTGGTGCACACCACACTCACCACTTTCAGGATCCTTAAAGACTCTCGTGACTCTCCCGAAAGGCGTCCACTCCGACTGCCGCAGGGTGACGAGCTCGACCTTTTCCTCCTCAGGCGCCAGATTCCTGCCGATCGGACTTGCCTTCCTAAGGCTGAGTCACTCGGACCTTAGGGCCAGGATCAGTTACCTGGGCTTCACCCAGGGTCACTAACCTGGGGGCCGGGATTACCAACCTGGACTTCCTTACTCGGGATCACTAACCCGAGACCAGACACGGGATGGCGACTCCCGCTTTATACTGGATTTATGCAGACACGAGGGGGCGACCCTCGAATTACACTGCCCCGTCCGGACAATTAGACCTTGCCTCCAGCTGTCCCTTGTTCTCAGGGAAGTCGCTCAGATCCTGGACGAGCCCCCAAAATGTTAGGGTCCGAGACTCCGAGGTTCCTACAGAGAACAAACCACACGGATGCGGAGATGTAAATTCAAGCAAAGTCTTTAATCAGCCAGCTAGCTGGGGCCGACAGCACCTCTCCTGACTCGCAGGTAGAGTCCGAGCTGCCGACCCCCAAGCAACTTTAGGTATGGATTATATAGGGTTTTCACAGCTGTTGCACCGAAGCCCCCACCTTACCACAACCAATGAATTTGGAACACATTCTATACTTTAGCCAATAAAACTGAAAGGGGAACACACCAGTTGCCTGACCTTTACACAAGCATTCCTTTGTAACTTACCACGAGTTTCGGCCCTAGGAGGTCGCCCACTCCTAGTTATCTAACTTAGGGCAGGGTCCAGGAATGTTAGCCTCAGGCAGTTTCTACGTACTGGGTGGTTTTGTTCTAAGGTGGAGTTAAATTTTATCCTGATTCTTGATGTTCTGCATTCCTTTACAATCCTGCACGTCGAAGAACTTACAGTCCCTCTGAGACCCTGAAATGAGCCTGGTGCGATCTGGTGACGTAGGAGCAAAGGAGAGCACGTTTGCGAGGGAACAGAAAGCGGCAGCCAGGTGGAAGGGGCCTTGCAAACCCTGGGAAAGATTTTCCAGTTTATGCTCAGGTCAATGGGAAGCCATTAAAGGGTTTTGAGCCAGGAAGGGCCTTTTTGATCAATAATGTGCTATTGTAATTTTAAAACATTTCCTTGCAATCCAATAAAAGCAATTAATTGTCTTAATTAGAGCTTACACTCTAATTCAGGAAAAGGCGCAATATACCTAGTGGGCCAATCCATGAATATATAACCACCACTAATTGAGTGCTTGGTTCTATGCTAGGCCACAAAAAAGGATGCAGAAAAAGATACAGCTTGTTATTTCTAAGGATTGAGAACCTGGGTGAGAGGTCAAGACGGAATTACCACACAATTCCCAGTGAAGGATGCCAGACATCTTCCCGTTCAGTTCCTAATTGCCGTCGTTTGCTGTGGCAGGATTCCAGAGGTGGAGCAGTGTCTTGCCAATGGGTTTCAGCCCTGGGCAAGTTCACTATGGATTCAGTAAGACCGAGGAATGACAGTGGAACATTCTTGGGGTGAAAGGGTTTATACCCAACTTTATTCCCTCGGTGGCAGGTCAGTCACTAGAATCCCGTCCACTCAGAGCGAGTCTGCATGCAGCAAGCCAGTCTCTGCCTCTGAGCCTCTCTACCCCTGCAGCCATCTCAGTCTCTGTCCTCGGCAGCCATGCCACCTTGTCGCGTACAGCACTGGGCGGAGCTCTTTAATTGAACTCAATAACAGAGTGTGAGTGAGCTAGCTGACCAGGGCCAGGTGAGAATCCTGGCCATAGGAACCTTCACTTTATCCACAGGTAGTTAAAGAAATGCTGGGACAGTCAGACCAGCCTTCCCAGAGGAGGTGGGACATAAGCTTGACTTGGCAGAGGAGAAGGGCTTTGGAGGAAAGTGTAGAAAGAGAGATTAGCAAGGAATTTCTCTGTGTCTTGGGGAATAAGGTGTACAGGGGTTCACAGTCCACATGGGAAGTAGTAGCAAATTCTTTGAGAGGAGCAACTAATACCAGATCGGACAACCAGACCTAGGGAGAGGAAGTCCCTAACTTGGCTACATAGCCCCCAGACTATCCTAACCCCAGTGAAGCCATCCTTGGGGTCATTGGCATGGGCCAGGCTGGGAGGCCTCGAACAGGGTAATGGGGGCCATTTTCTGTAATTGCTGCTTAGAATTTTTTCTCCCTCTCTTCCCCAGGCTCTTGGGTATCCCTGATAGTTGACTGTGCTTGTTTTTAAATTCTTTTATTGAAATACACTAATCATAGAAGAAAAGTATACAGATCTTAATAGCATCAAGAATTTTCCCAAAATGAACACACCTTCATTAACTCTACCATGATCAAGAAATGGGATATTTAAGCACCCCAAGACACCCCACTCCCCCAATGCCCCATCATTCCCCTTCCAGGGGCATCCCTCCCCTAGACTACAGTGACTATTCTGCTGCTTTTTGTACTTTATGGGTTCTTTTTCTGGCTTCTCAGCATTCTGATTGTGAGATCTATTGGTGTTATTGTCTGTAGTCATAAATTATTTCTTCTCATTGCTGTAGGATATTCCAGTGCATGAATACATGGCAATTTACTTATCCATTCTACTATTGATGGGCATTTAGGTGGTTTCCAGTTTGGGGCTACTGTTTTGTTGCCTTTTAACCTTTGATCTGGGTCTTCCTTTTGAGTTTGCTCAGATTCCCATTATTGTCATTAAATTCATCTCCTTTTAAACTTTGAAAGCTTGGTTGTGTGTGTGTTTGGCAAAGAAAATAAATAGCAAATAATACTAAATAAAAAATGAACAGCAAGAGATAGGTGGTTTGAGAAAACTGCCTCCCCCATCTTCTCCCTCCTGCCCCTCCCTCTCTCCCTCAGGGGACCCAGGTGAAGGGAGAGTCTGCAGCCTGCCCAGAGGTGCTGCCAGCCAGGCGCTGGGTGCTTGGGCCAGGGGGGTTGGTCTCGGGAGCCCATGGAGGCTTGGAAATGTACCTTGTTCATTTTTACAAGTGTTTGGTGTAGACACTTGGTAAATGTTTCTTGAATGAAAGTGTTTCTAATAAAACAAAACATACAAGTTGTTGTGAATCTATGATGTGCCCCATAGGACCTGAGAATACAGGGAGGTATGAAATCCTTCTTTTGAGGATCTTTTGAAAAATGTTAGTCCACCCCTTTGCCCTATGCCAGGAACCTAATAGGTGCTTTACATCCATCACCTCCTTTCATTCTTACACAGCTCTATAGCCTAGTTACTCTTCTTACCCCCACGTGCAGACAGGGAAGCTGAGACACAGCTGGCCTAAGTATATGCCAGGCCCAGACTCACAGAGAGTGTCATAGGTAACATTCGGAGCCAGCCAGTCAGGCACAAATCTGTGCCCTTTACCGCCACATTGCTGGTGTCAAACGAGCACAGCCAGCAGTAAGGGCTGTGGGAAGAAGAGAAGGTGGGAGCCTTCCCCAGGTGGGGTGTTGGCCGCCCAGCTTTTCAGGGGAAGTGGGGTTTGGGTAGGACCTTGAAGAAGGGGTGATGCTTATGCAGGTGGAGAAGAGCTGGCAGGTCCTGTGAGTTGAGGGACCATCTTGAGCACCCTACTGGGGTGGGGGCCCAGAGGGGTGGGGCTGTGAGGAGAGAAGGGCATATCCTGGTTGTACTGGGAAAACACACTCTTGGAGGGGACTGTGGCAGGTCAGTACACCAACCATTGCCTGAGTCAATGGTTCCCACTGCACAGTTTCTGTGGCTCTCTGCCTGCCAAATCTTGTGGCCCTGGCTTTTGCGTTTCCTGGCTCAGCTTCCCTCCTCACCCAGTCTCCTAAGTTGGCTTCTGTCCATCATCCCCAGGACACAGCCTTACTTGGGACCTTGGCCTGGGCCCTCAGAGTGAAGCCACCCACACTATGTCCTCCTGGCACCGGATTGCAGGGAGCTCAGAGCTAACACCTGCCAGAGCCTCTCCTTTCCCACAGGCCTACATTCCCCATGCCAGGGAACCCTCAGAACAGCAAACAAATCCATTAACATTTATTAAGGTTTTAGAGGCTAGGTATTAAAACACTATGCAGAAAGCCCTGCTGGCTAGCAGAGACACTTGAGACCTCCTCATCCCCCTTTCACCACCAGCAATTTGATAATTACCTTGAAGACCGTATGGTTCGAAAGCCCATACATCTGCATATAAAGATGTTTCTTTCCTTTCTCCCTTTGTCTAGCTTAGTGAGTCTGAAACTTGCTTGTGAAAAAGCTTTTCTGAACCAAGTGGTAAATGCGAAACCCATACACTGTACTTTACAGGCAATTTAAGGGATTTTCAAGCAGTTTTGACTGTGATTTTTACCTTTTGTGCTAGTTTCAGAATCGAGGTCCCACTGTGCTGCTAAGTTGGCTGGGAAGAAAAGCCTTGCACCTGCCTCCTCCTGGGGGGACTGAGGCACAGTCACACCCTGCTGCCCCTGAGCCCCTGGAGACCCTGGCAGCTGCGCACTCAGCCTTGCCGGCAGCCAAGAGGACACTTCTTGCAGACTTGGAAATCCCTGCCACTTACGCAGGGAATTTAAATCCGGTTGTCTCCTGAGCTGAGCCTGTGTGTTTGGAGCCAGGAGTCTGTCTTCCCTACTAGACAATGAGTTCGTCAAGGGCAAGACTGTTTCCTCTTCTCCACTCCTCTTCTCTCCCCTACTCCTCTCCCTTCTCCTCCTCCTCTCATCTCTTTTCTCTTTTCCCTCCTTTTCTCTTCCTCCGCCCCACTCCATCCTCCCCCCTCTATTTCTCCACCACTGAGCACAGTGCCCAGTACAGAACAGCCATTCTACTAAGTTAGATAAATGAATGAATGAATGTCATTATTTGGCTTCAGAGGAAAATTCTCTATTTTTTCAGTCTGGGGTGCTTGGAACTGGATTATCATGTTCACCTTTCTGTCTTTTTCATTATTCCCTGAAAGCATAAACTCAATTTAGGCCTTAGTGAAAAATGAAGAGCATTAGACCAACCTTTCGAAATTGCTTGGTCAGTACTTCCTGCTTGCCTGTACTTCACAGAGCTGTCATCTCTGGGTAATTATAACATTAAGTATGTACCTGATCAGCAAGTTGCTTTTAATTAAAATTCCCTCTTGGCTTCCTAGCAGCTCAGGGCTCCTGGAGCATTTGTTCAGCTCCTTGGTCGGCTGGCAGAGTTTCAGCTCCGGGGGGGATAGGAGCAGACTTCCAGAGGTCCCGGGTCAACGTAGCTCCCCCTTCCAAATCCTACCCCAGCTTTCCCAGTATTATTTTGCCAGCTGTGCAGTGGGTAACTCATCATGCTCCCCTCCAGAAGGGGTCTGCCTGTTTATAGGCAGGGGAATGCTGAGGCCCTGTGGAGGGGGAAGGAATCCCTGGAACCAGTTTCTCTTGGTGATTCCTAAACCACCTCAACCTGCAGTGAGATTCCTCCCTGTGCCTCAGCTGCTGGGGCTGCCTGGCCCCTCCTCCTAGGTTTCTGCACAGGGGAGATGGCAAGTGTGGCAGAGCTATTTCTACTCCTATTCCTTTTATGTGTATTTACAGATTCCACAGCTCAGCAAGAGTCTAGTTTTCTTGTTTATAAATCCTGGAGCACATGATTTTTTCTGAGCTTCATTTACCTATTTACAAAATAGAAATAATAATAGAACCTATCTCTTGGAATTCTTGTGGAGATTAAATGATATATTGTCTTGCCAATGGGTTTCAGCCCCAGGAAAGTTCATTATGGATCCAGTGTGACCAAAGAAATGACAGTAGAACGTTCTTGGGGTGAAAGGGTTATACCCAAGTTTATTTCCACGGTGGCAGGTCAATCACTAAAGTCTCATCCACTCAGAGCGAGTCTGCGTGCAGCAAGCTGGTCTCCTCCTCTGATATACAGTCAATAGCAACTTATTGCCACACATGTAGTGAGCTAGCCAACTAAGGCCAGGTGAGAATCCTGGCCACAGGAACTTCATTTTATCCACATATATGTAAAGAGCTTCACAGTTCCTGGCATTAAGGAACTCTCAGTAAGTGGTGTCTTCTACTCCTACTATGACTGCTGCTACTACTAGTAGTTCTTCCCAGCAACTACCCAGTAAGGAGAACTTTTGACAGTTCCAGAAGAGGATGTTACTGCTTTCGTGTAGTGTTGACTGTCCTTCAATGCCAGAGGAGGAGGTGAGTCCTGGATAACTCAGAAGGCTATGGAGAAAGGAGAACCTTCACCAGGATAGACTGAACAGGCACTAGAGACTGAGAAAGTCTAAATATGCAGCAACATCAATTTTTGAACACCAACCTATGTGCCAGGAAAACTCACTAATATTACAGTAAATATCTGTTTCTTTTTGCCAAAGGATTATATCTCCTTCACCCATGAAAACAACAAAAGTAATGTATTACTGTTTTATTTCGGTAGGTATGTATTGAGCAGTCACTGAATATCTAGTAGATGTAACAGATATTTATTCAACAACCCAGTGGCCTTTTGTGTGCCTACTCTGAGTTGGAGGTAGGTGCACACTGGAGAATAAACTGAGTTGCTGTTTAGAAGGATGAAATGAAGCACAGAGAGGTCAAGAGCCTTCCCTAAAGGATCACAGTGGCAGGATTATGATTGATCCCAGGCTTCCTCTTGCTTACCTGAGGGCCTTTCTGCTGTACTGCCCTGACAGTAGTCTCTACCTGCAAGGGGATTATAATACTTTTTATGGGACAAAGTTACCAGCAACAACATCATTAAAGCAATCCTTCATTCAATAAATTTTTACATCCCTACTATGTGCCAGGTTCTAATGATGGATAAATACAAGAGATTTCTTGTTCTCATGGAGCTTTTATTCTAAATGAGAAGACAGACAATAAATAAGCTTATAAATGAATGAACAAGGCATTTTACATGTGATGTATTTGTGAAGAAAATAAAACAAGGCAGTGGAGCAATAGACGATTTGGAGAGGAGAACTCCTGAGGCCCAGTGGCTGATGAGAAAGAGCCAGCCAGTGTGAATTGGCTGTAACACAGAGGAGGGGGCAAGTGCAAAGGGCTGGAGGCAGGAACACGCCAGACAAGAAGCAAAAAGGAGTCCAGAGTGAATGGCCCACAACAGGACAATTAAGAGTGAGGTCAGAGAGGCTGCAGAAACTAACACGTTATGTTCCTAAGTCCTAAATCAAATTTCTTATAATCATGGGCCAAAATGTATGGCCTAGCCTATAAGCACTAACTGTACACAGGATCATTGGAGACTCCAAGTCTTCCTTCATGAGGTAGGATTCAGTATGAGCCTTGGATGGAAAATAAGTGTTATGCATTGTGCTCAAGAGAGCTCTTGCATGAGCCAGGGCACACAGGCCTTTAGGAGCACTTTGGGGCCACATTTCCCCAAATCTGCCTTGGAGCACAGATACTATAAGATGTTCCTCAACCAGAGTCTTCTGGGAAAGTTTTTTTAAAGGTTTTGGGAATTTGTAAACTAGATTTCCTTCTTCAAGGTCAACAAAATGCCGTAAAGAGTTAGGGAAGTCTCACAGCGAAGACACAGTTCACCTTTTGTGATGTAAGGTATTCCAAGTCTACTTGACCATGGAATTTTATTTACTTTCAAAACTTCTGTTAACATCACTTAGAGTTAAGATACCAAGGAATATTCTTCCAGTAAATCCCTTATTACTTGAAGAAAAAGCTGGGGTTTGTATGGGCCTAAGAAATGAGTAGCTTCAGCCCCAGGATCCCAGAGTAAATGATTTACCACTTGTGCCCAGATTGTCCATGCTGATGATCCCCTCCAGTGACTCAAATCATCGAGTGTCAACTATGCCTTTGCTGGGTCTCATCCACTTGCTTCATTTTCACTTTGCTAGCAGGACCAGGAGGGCCTGGAGAGAGGAAGTGAGTAGACATGCATTCATAACTGCCTCAGACTTGGCTGTGACTTGAGCTGGGTATCAAAATGCTCTTGGGATTCAGACAACAGCCCTGAGAACCCCCAGTGCCAAGCTTCTGAAAGGGTCAATAACCACAGCCCGTGAGGGGCCTTTCCTTAGGATGGGTTCTGAGTGTGTGTTGGAAGAAATTCTGTGTGTATGCATGTACCTGGTGGGTGGGCGTGGATAAAATGAGTGTTTCTGTGGCCAGGATTCTCACCTGGCCATGGTTGACTAGCTCACTGCATACCTGTGGGCAGTACATGGCTGTTGACTCTATAAAAAGAGCTACTCCCAGTGCTCTGGGCACACCACGGTGGCAGGGCTGCAAGGCTGCAGGAGAGTAGAGCAGAGGCTAGAGTAGAGTGGTGGCAGTGCCGAGGAGAGAGGTCCAGAGACGGCTGTTCAGGACAACTGTGCAGAGAGGCTGGGAGGACAGCTGTGCGGGACGACTGTGCAGACAGGTCCAGAGGACAGCAGTGTGGGATGACTGTGCAGAGAGGTCCGGAAGACGGCTGTGCGGAATGGCTGTGCCGACAGAGGGTCCTAGAGGTTAGCTGTGAGGATAGAGGGGCCCAGAGGCAGAGACTGGCTTGCTGCATGCAGACTCACTCTGAGTGAATGGGATTCTAGTAACTGACCTGCACCTGGAAATAAAGTTGGGTATAACCCTTTCACCCCAAGAACGTTTAGCTGTCATATTCTTTGGTTACATCGAATCCATAGCAAACTTGCCCGGGGCGGAAACCCATTGGCAAGACAATGGGAGTGGGTGCAAAGTAAGGTAAAATTTCACTACCAGTAATAACAATTCATAACTGAAACCAATTCTGCATTGTGGTGGGGCACTAGGACCTCTTCTGGCTGACAAGTCCCTTCCTTTTTCTTTTGTTCTCATTCCCTTCCTCTCTATCAACACAACATCATAATGCCAGTACTACTCAAGTCTCAAGCCCTAATATCTTTCCCACCCAACCACCTTTACCTGCGCAACCTGCCCTTGCCACTTGATCAAGCCATGTCCTGGGACTTCACACAGTGAGGAGAGAGACCATGAACCCAGCTTCACAAAAGGCAAGGAACCATAGGCCTTCCCTTTCCTCATTTTCTTTGCACTTATTGCTAGAACACTTGATAATGTCCCCTTCCCCTTCCCCTCATGCCACCCAAAATCTGTGCTCTAGATCCCGTAGTTCCACCTTTTCAATTTACCTCTCCATTTGCAAGAGAGGAGTTTGCATGGAAGTAGGTGCACAAAGAAACATTTCCAGAGCTGCAGGTGCTCAGAGCACAGTGCACTTGTTGAGACTTCGTAGTCAAACATTGCACTTGGCAAAGCTGCTCTGATGGAAATGAGCCCTGCCTGTTCAGTACCTCCTCACCTTCCTGCCTCCCTGTATGATCCAGTCCCCATGTTTAGCCCATGCTAGAGGCCTGGAGGGTGATGGTAATCAGCTGTTGCTTATTGCCATTGGATAGATCCAGTCTTCCTGCCCTTTAACCACAGCTGCCCCCAATGCAGAAGCATATGTCTTCTTTGAAGAGCTGAGTGGTAACTGTGTGGTGTAGTGGGTGAGAACGTCCATTGTTAAGTGAGAAAAAAGACCCCAGATACACAGGATGCAACTTTGTGCCCCAGGGGGGCATTAGAATGGTGGTCGGTGAGCCCCAGCTTCAGATTCATCCTCCAGTTCCTGCTGTTTCTGAGATGTGGTGATTGAGTTCCTATGCTTGGGTCTTCTTCCAGTAAATCCCTTGTTACTTGAAGTAACTCATTGCAATTTTTAGTCCATCTAACTAGAATCTTTCCTAGGGTCCTTAATATTTTTTTCCTTTAAAAATAGTCATTAATTTACCAGTCATATTTTCCCTATCTTACTATAAACTCCTTGAGGCAGGTTCCAAATCATAATTATCTTTCTAGGTTTTGATAAAAATTGTTAGAAAAAAGAGAGAAAAGAAGGAGGGAGAGAAGGAGGAAGGAAAGAAGGAAGGAGTGAAGAAGGAAAAGAATGAGGGAGGGAGGGAAGGAGGAGGGGGGGAAGGGAGGATGCAGGGAGGAGGGGGGAGGGAAAGTTGGTTTTTAGGAGGGTTGTGACCTGTGCCATGTGCCTGTCACACCGTTGCTGGGGTAAGAGTGGGGAGGAGCTGGGTAGAATCTGGGATGAGAGTGAAGCTGAATTTCTCATGAAGAAAGGCCTGACAAGTCCTTAAGAGCAGAGTTTTGTTTTTGGAGAAATTAGTTTTGATAGGTATTTCTGGAAGCTGAGGAAATGGAAGTTAATTTCACCTTCAAGTCTGCCTGTTTCAGTTTGGCAAATACAGGTTTCTTCACATTGTTTTGTGTTTCAGATGGCACTGAAATGAGCAGCGCTGGCTGAGCCCTGCTGACGGGGCAGACGGTTAGTATAGCTCCCCAGGACTCCCCAGAGCACAGCAGCATTCCCCCTGCTGCCGCGCCCCGCCCCGCCCCACGAGGCTGTCTGCTATTACCCAGAGGGCCAATAGAGGGCTCCCAAGAACACTGAGCAAAATTGGGTAGAAGTCACCACTGAGAGGTTCAATTATAATGGCCGTGGTTATCATAGTTACCTAACTCTGGTAGAACTGGATTCAAATGCTGAAGGTACAAGTAGAAGGGCACCAGTTGTGTGAAATAAAAGCAGTTGCTGCACTGAAGGGATCTCAAAGTAGATTAGCCTGCATATAATGTCTATCATGTAGTATCCAGTATTCATGTATACAATACGCTGGATATGTTAAAGCCTTGATTCTGCGCACTGTGTTATCTTGGGGAAGAAAAAAAACACTTAATTCCTGGACCTCAGTTTATCTACTTAAGAAAATGGTAGGGTGATACTGAGATAGTGAGAGTCTGGCTTTCTAAGACCTTTTAAGGTGTAGCCTTCTATTATTAGAGTTTATAGGAACCACATTCAGGAGCAAACTGACAAAACAGGGCTTACTCAAAAGGAAGAAGATGAATCCTATCCCCCAACAGAGGCCTAACAAAATGGTCCTATTATATGCTTAGATTTATAGTTAGAATAGAGAGTGAGAGTGCAGTTTTAGATGACCAATGAGCTAGAGACAGTATGGTGTGGATGCAAGATAACATTAATTATCGCAAAAGACTTAGATTGAAATTTTGACTTTGTTAGCTAATCACTTCACCTCTCTGAGTCTTAGTTTCTTCTGTAAAGTTGGGATAATCCAAATTCATTTGCCTGGTCAGATAAGATAATAAAGTGGAAGTACTTTGTCTGCTGCAATGTGCCACACAAGTGTTCAGCTATTAATAGATGAACTAACTTACATGGTCCAAATTCAGTGACATAGTATTATTCAGTGTGTGAATGCTTTGAGTCCTTTTCTGAACTTAAGATCTCATATAAACCATATTACAGCCATAGTTTTTCTTTGTAATCATCTTTCAACAGAAAATAAGTTAGAAAAAATACTTCTGAAGTGCAGAGGAACAGGAGCTAGATTTGCAGATGTTAGAACTGGAAGCGAATTCAAGGGACTGAGCAAAACCAGGTTTTTTGCAGCCAATATTGAGATTAGGTTTGAAGTAGGCACTAAGATTTGTTTGTATGTATGTATGTATTTATTTATTTGCTTCAATTGAATGAGGTTCAATTGCTTGAGGTTCTAGGGATACACATTCTGGAATTGGGGAAAGAACTAGACTCTTGGAGTGGGCTTGTCTATCCATCCCTTCAAACATCTATTGAGATGTACCTATTTGCTAGACACCATATTAAATGTAGGAGGCAATACAAAGATGTAGAAACCAGGATTCCCCCCTTCACAGAGCACTGAGCACTCTGCCTGTCACATATAAAGTTATATACAGGTAGAGATAGATTGATTTTTGTTTTTGTTATTTTAGGAAAAATGAGACATGGATGTTGTCTTAAGATTAAGTGAGACAAGGTATTTTGGTGGTTAAGAACAAAAGCTATTGAATCAGCCTTGGTTCTAATCCTAGATCTGCTAAGTAGATTAGCTTTGTTCTTGAGCAAGTTATTTGGCTTGTCTGAACCTTGGTTTCCTCTTCTGTAAACTGGGTCAATGTTAATGCTGCCTACCTTGAAGAGTGCCTGTAGGGACTAAATGAACTGATGTGTGTAAAGCGTAACGAGAGTGTAGTAAACCCACAATACACGATAGTATTGATATCATTATCGTAGAGAGTCACAATACCAAGCCACACCAGACTGCACAGGACACACTGGGAGCCATGGAAGTCCAGAGGAGGGAGCACTCAGCAAGGTGTGGTCGGAAATGATTGGTAGGCCTCTTAAAGGATAAGAGGATTTTCCACTGGCAGGTAGGAGGAAAAGGTCATTCTAGGAGGACACCCAGAGTGGGATATGAGCAAAGGAGGGAAGGAGAGAATGTGGCAAGTTCTGGGGATGGCGAGCATTTCATTTTGCCACACACACACAAAATGCTCATGTTGTGATCTACTTAATGTATTCCTCTGACTTTGAATTTCCAAAAAGATATCTTGTTAAGTCTCTCTGTGTAGGAAATTGCCTCAATTTTCCTAATGCTTTACCGGTCTGAATTGGAGAGCAGTAATGTGGAATCTTGAAGATGATGAAATTTGTCTTCTGGAATTCTCAGCTACTTTTTCCTCTGCCAGTTTTCCATCTTGCCCTGTTAACCAGGCTCTCCATGTATTTACCAAAAAATACAAAAAGAAAAAAAAAAAACCCAAAAAACTTCATTTGTTTTTCTTATTACATAAGATATATAGGTTTATTGAGGAGAAATTAGAACATACAAGAAAAACTCTCCTGTGACCCTCATGGTATTTGACCCAGTCAACTCCACAAAAACACATTCCAAAAAAGGAGCTGATCCACTAATTTATAATAGAGTGCAAGTGGTTTTCAATGTGACTCCACATAAGGGCCTTTCACTTTTTGAACAGATATAGAGCTTCTCAGTGAATGAGTTAGAATTTCAGGCATTTGCAGGCACATAGGAAAGTCATTTCGGATGGTAAAGGTGATACCAGTGTGTACTTAAAAAATAAAAATGAATTTTTGACCACATATACATAGATGTTGATTTAATTTTTACTTGAAGTTTTTAAATTGAAAGATAATATATATAATGTATATATCAGGACATGCACATGTCTTTAGTATACGGATGGATGAGTTTTTACAGTGGGATGCACCTGCATAATCCTCATCCCTATCAAGATGTACATTTCCACTACCAGACAAAGAACTGCATGCCCCTTGCCAGTAATTTCCCATACAGAAACAATCACTGGTATTTCTTTCATCATAGATCCATTTTGCCTATTCTAGAACTTCATATATATATGGAATGATACAATATGTGTTCTTTTGTGTCTGGATTCTTTCACTTAGCATAATGTGTGGGATTGATGCATGGTTTGCATGCATCTGTTTTTTCTTTTTTTGATGATAAATAGTATTCCATTATATAATTTATTACAAACTGTTTCCCCATATTCCTGATGATGGACATTTTGGTTATTTCCAGTTGGGAGCTATTATGAGTGAAGTTTCTACACACATTCTTATACAAATCTTTTAAATCTCTATCATTAATTTTTAACAATTTTATAATGATGTGCCCTCATGTGCCCTTCTTTACGTTTTCCTTGCTTAGGATTCATCGAACTTCTTAGATCTGTAGATTTGTATTTTTCATCAAACTTGGAAACATTTTCACCATTACTTCTTCAAAAAAAATTTTTGAACCAACCTTTCCTTTCTGTTTGTTAGGCCTATTACATGTAATTTACACTACGTATATTTTCCCATGAATCACTGAGACTTGTTTTTTTTTTTCTTATCATCCTTCTCTTTGTTTCTCCCTTCCTTTTAGTTTGGATAGTTACTAATGCCTGGCTTTCAACTTCCCTTCTCTTTTCTTCTGTACTGTCATCTGTTAAGCCCATATAGCAAAGTTTTCATTTCAGATATTGCATTTATCTATTCTAGAATTGCCATTTGGTTTTTTTTTTCACTTGTCATTTCCCTGTTGTGATTCCTTCTTTGTTTCCTCACTAAGTTCATCATTTCCTTTAAATCTTTAATGTATTTATAATATGTATTTTAAAGTCATTGACTGCTTATTCATTCTTCTCTATCATTTCCAATATGTTCCTACTAACTGACTTTTCTCCTGGTAATGGGCCACATTTTCTTGTTTCTTTGCCTATTTGGTAACTTTTTATTGGATGTTACTGATGCTACATTGTTGACTACCTGGATTTTGTTGTCTTTCTTAAGGCAATTAATTTACTGGTGAATCAGTTTGATCCTTTTAAGGCTTGTTTTTAAAC
This sequence comes from Manis javanica, assembly GCF_040802235.1. Lineage (NCBI taxonomy): Eukaryota > Metazoa > Chordata > Mammalia > Pholidota > Manidae > Manis > Manis javanica. The sequence goes on from NC_133156.1 coordinate 219,385,971, forward strand.
TGTCTTAGGGATGGCCTAGAGTAAACTTCAACATAGGTCTAGTTTAGGTTTATTCTTAAGACAATCTTTCTGAGGCCTCTATATAATGATGATTTTCCACTGTGGTTGGTGAGAACTCTAATATCTCCCAGTCCTGTGAAATCTCTAGTAGATTGGGATACAATCTCTTAAATTAGGTAAGGGGACAATTATTCCCTGATAATTTTTCTTTCTCTGGTATGTGTTATTTTTCTGGTCCTGTGAAATCTTGCCCTGCACATGTACAGCATAGAGTTCAGCCAAAGACTCAAGGGCACTTCTTCGCAGATTTGTGGATCTCCTTTTTTGCACAACTCCCTTATTTTGGTATCATATCCCACAAATTCCAGCCATCTTAACATCCCCGAATGCCAGTATCTGTCTCCTGGCTCAGGAAGAACATGTTTGGGCTCCCTCTTGTTATGCTGCAGCCCATCAAGTGCCTCCAGATAGAAAACTGCATCAGTGGCATAGCTCATCTTATCTGTTTCTCTTTTCTCAACAATCACAGTCTTTTGCTGTTTGCTATCCAATGTGTGAAAACAGTGATTTCATATGTATTTTTCTGGATGTAAGATATTTTCATTAGGACATATAGCTCTGTACCAGTTATTCTATCTTGACCAAACTGAAAGACCACATAAAATAGTTCTACTACTTCATTTTGCATATGGAGAAACCAAGACATTGCCCATGGATTATTTAGGATCACCATATTACCAATTCATGGTAAAGCTGGAATAAAAGTAATATATTTCAGCTCTTGCTTTCTTTAACTGACCACACAGTCTCTTATAGAAAGTATATGTAAGTAATATGTATGATATTCATGGAAACAAAACCATTTTTCATAGAGAGGCAACAGATCTCAGGATTCTAAGCTCTGATTTATTGCAGTCGTCATTAGTGAAGTTTGTCCCTGGCCTGCTTTTAGTTGGGTGGGGCTATGAAACTAATTCAGGACAAGGAGTTGTTCACAGAAGTAATGTCTGCTAATTCTGAATGGACACTTATTTCTGGTCAAGAAATATTATTTCCAGTCTCCCTTTTTATTATGTTGTGGTAATTGGCAACATTCATGATGATGGCTCTGGAAGCCCGGGTCTCTGAGTGGCTAAGGTGAGCAGAGACCACTTCTTAACTCTAAATGGTGAGGTAACATGAGCAAGAAATAAACTTTGATTGTTTTAAGCCACTGAAATTTTGGGGATTGTTTTCATGATGAAATCTGTCCCATCCTGAATGATAGAGAGAATTTTGATAAGAGTTGTTTGTCTTAGGTTGGTTCCTTAGAAGCAGACACTGAGATGAAAATTGGTATGCAAGTGAGTTCTCAAAGAAGTACTCCCAGGGGAGATGACACGGGAGTGGGGGAAGCAGGATAGGGAAGGGAAGAAAGTGGGTTGAGGTGTGATCTCAGACAAACTTCCCTCAGATGTATGCTGCAGCCTGTTTTGCAGGAGAATTCTGGAACTTAAGTTTTTCCTTGGTGTTGTCCAAACTCAAGGCAAGGGAGTTGGGCTTTCTTATGACCACATATAGCCAGGGTTGGGAAGGAGACCCTGGTGCTTGCTGAATGACTAAAGGTGATACAAGGGGATGTAGGTGAAGATAAGCAAGGCCCACTACTGTGGTCATAAGGATGGAAGAAAAAGCTCTGTATCTTCACTTTCAGTTCTGAGTAACAGGAAGACTGATCACTTCTTATATCTTGTGAAATGACATGGAATAATTGCAGTGTAATATTTGAGGATGAAAATACTGGTGGTTGCAGAAATCTCAGGTGGGAAGGGCCTTTTCTCCCTCATGTCAGTATTTCTTGACTGTGAACAAACACTCCATAGTGTAGCCACTGAATTTTTTCCACAAATCTTTGTGTTTTCTGCTATTTTCTCAGCCTGTAATCAACTTAGAGCAAAAGAGAGCTTCAAAATTTGCCTTCAACTCCTGTTATTTGTTATTTACTGGCTGCCAGTGCCGGACTCAGACCCTTTGCTATACCAAAAGACATGGGTCACGACTGCCTGTTTCCTTGTCACTATTTGATTTCCCCTCCCACCAGCCCAGCCTGAGTTATGGCTGCCTCCTTATTTGGCTGACATCTCAAGACTTTGGGGAGCTTGTCAAATGGGGAGATTTTCTTTACTAAAAGAGCTGAATGAGTTACACTCCTTTGTACTCTTCTGAAAGGTAAAGCAAATGAAATTTTGCCTGCCGCGATTTGAAGTGAGAGTGTGATTCTCCTGCTGCTGTCGATGGTACAGTTGGTGCTGAAGGCAGACCAGGGAACTCTGGTCTTTTTGTGTTTTGGTGTGAGTGATGTGGATAGGCTTCTAAATCAGGTGCAGTACTGTGTTTTGGGACCAGTTGCCAACTGAGGAGTATAGGATCATATTCCTTTTTCCCCCCTCCTTTTTTGTGATCTCCCCTCTCCACACTCATACACTTTTTTTATTTGATGACATTTCTGGATAAAGTATTTCTGGTTGCAATCTTGGCTCTTAATCTTTATTTTTAACCTGATAGAATGTCTATTATATTGGCATTATAGTTGATGTCTAAACTAACTCCACTATTGACTTTGAAAAATCTTTACTGTCGCCTCCCACTCTATCTAGTTTCTACATTTTAGCATTGCTCTAATTGTTTAGAGTGGATCCTTCCTCTACAATCTTTTCCTCCTGCTCTGTCAACTCATTTACCATGATAACCTGTCAAATCAGTTGAGAAAATTGATGAGACTGGCCTTTTAACATCGTGTCAAGCCCATGAAACCTGGCTAACTCAACTGAACAACTCTTCACTGTTTTGCTAATTGGGTGGGTACCATGCAGACAATAAACATACCATGTGATGGGAGCTCCCAGTCAGAAAGAAGCACTCTTTCACATTATCTCCAAACAGCATTCACTGGCTGAGAAGTCAGTGGTTTTGGCTGAGAAGTCAGTGGTTTTGACCTTACCAGGTATGTGACCCTACTGGACACATAATATGTTTTCACTTGCATTTTGGAATCTCACATTCCTGATGAATGTCTTAGGATAATTTTGATAATCTATCAAACATTTGTATGCCCTTGGCAGTTTACAAAGTGCTCTTACATGTCTGCCTCCATTTTGTAGGATCAACTAAGTATGTCTTCTGTTGACTACATAATTAAACCGTGCTCTCTGGCTTGAGAAAATGAGGGCTGGGTTGGGTTGGGGTGTACAGTTGATATTAGTAATGACAAAGTCTATAAGGGGTCTCCAGAAACCAGGTAACCAAGTTTCAAGGACAATGGCACCAAAACTCTCTAGCTGGAGAATGCAAGTTCTGTTTGTAATTTTGCAGGAAAGGAAAGGTTGCCTTCCCCTGCTCTGTAGGGAAGGCCTTTAGAATTGGGTATATCTGGGCTTCAATCCTGAATCTCCCAATTTTTAACCGTGTCCTCTTAGATAAATTTTACATCTTTTAGACTGTTTCCTCATTTGTAAAATGAGGGTCAGAATGCCTACAGTGTGCAGCATTGTTGTGAAGATTAAATGGAACAATATGTGTGAAGCACAGGTACAGTGCCTGGCACATAATAAGTGCTCAGTAAAAGGCAACTATTATTCTGGGTGCTATGGGGAATCCTTCATTATGTTTAACTTCAGTTTCTTTTAGAGATTTCAAAATAGGAAAATAAATGACTCCTAATTCGTCAACTCCACTAATGAATATTCTGACTGTAGAGTGTAGGAGGCCACTGTGGCCAAAGACTGATCTGATACCATGAAGACAGCTAGATTTTTATTTTGTCCAGTTTCTTCCAAATTCAGGCTAGGCCCTTACTCAAGATTCCTTTCCTGTTGCTAGAGGTACTTTATGAAGCCAGTTAAGTACATTGAGATCTTTGAATGATAAGCCCCTACTCAGTTGGAAATCACTGTGAAACCCTAGCTTTTCTAAGGGTCTCAGAATCAAGCATGAAATGAAAATGGTTAGCCTCTTCAGGAGATATCAGTCATTCACCTAGACAGATGCTCACAAATAATGCCTTACACTTGCTGTATAATAATGAGCACTATTAAATATGGATGACCTCATTTGTCCTCTTGGCTTGTGTGTCCTATAGAGAGTGACACATATGTATATGGCCATTTAGCATCTGGGGAAACAGTAGCCTAGAGAGATTAAGTGATTTTTATCAACAACCAAGGCTAACTATTAGGTGCTGAACCTTGGGAAAGCATTGCATTCGGTGGACTTGTGCCATAAAGCCATAAATTAGAGTTAGGGCAGGATGAGAAGCCAAAATATAAACTGACTGTGTCAACAGTGTTGGAACTGGGTCTGCTGGGACACAGCGCATATAGTGAGAACATGAGAGACGCTGATTAGGAATTCAGCCTGTACAGGAGTTGTCGTACCTGAGGGCACAGAAAGAGAGATGTAAAACGTGCTTCTCAAAGTTAAATATACATACAGATCTCCCCGGGATCTTGTTAAAATGCAGATTCTAATTCAGGATGTCAGGGTTAGTCTGAGACTCTGTGTATTGAAAAAGCCCCCTCATGATATTGATGCTGTTGGTCACTGAATTGTCTTTAATAGCCAGGGTCTCAGCAATGCTGGGCTGAGACTAGAGAAGACTTTCCACCAATAGGACTGTTTTTAACTGAAGTATCTTTTGAAAGCCCCAGATCTGTTTCCCCAGTGGGGTCTTCCTACCTCTTAGGGTTGGGTGGGTAATAGCTGTCAGTGGGCCATACTGGGCTATGCCCACATTCTGGAAATTGACCAATCATTTTTCTCCTAGACTACACTGGCAACAACCCAACTTTTTGAAGATAGGGAATATTTTCCCCCTGCAGTGATTAATTCAGTTGAAAAGAGAAAGACTTATTTGTTGGTGGTGTGTTTGTGAAGGACAAAGCATGTATTTGTTCACACAGTTGTAGGAAATGACTGAAAGCAAGTTTTCCTGAAGGTATGTACAGCTGAGAGCCTCACTACAACATCCACTCCACATTGAATAGAGGGATGATAGGCTACATAAATACTGTCTTCAGCAAGTTGGAGCCAAGTCAACATTCAACTTCTCGGCAGCCAGCGTTACATGCCACTTTGGTTTGCCAAGGGAGTGATGAGGGATGCCCAGATTGGAAAGCAAAACCTTGGGAGAGACCGCAGATTATAGCATCAACTTAATGGAAATCTCAAATCTCCGCCCAGAGGCTGACAGCTCCTGGGCTCCCATCAGCCCAGAGCGTTTGCTGAGAGTTACAGCTACTGAGAAGAGAGATCAAAGTCCAATGGGGGAAGAGAGGCTCACAGATCAGGCATACCAGGCTGAGGAGTAGGCGCATGCCCCCATAGCCTGGGGTACAGACATCAGAGATCTGGGACAGCCTTGTGCTGGTAACCTGGGATTATTCTAATACCTGAACTCAGTAGTGTCAGGATGGGTTCACCATTCCCTGAGCATCTAATAGATAATGTACTTCCCTTTGTAGGTGGAAATGATCTTAGTAGTAGACCCATTTCATTCAGACAAGTGCAGACTTATAATCTGATTCTACATAAACTGTCCACAGAACAAGCCTTTGTGACAAGCCTAAGGCATGTACAACCTTGTTTGGTAATAATGCTCTTAGATTTCCATGCTGTAGGGCTGAGAGTAAGGAGTGTTCTTGCTTTCTGCCCTTACAAACAACTACCTGGGCTGCTTCCAACCCAGCTTCCTGGTTTTGGTAGAGATGCCTGAATCTGTAAGCTCAGCTCCTGCTGGTTTCTTGAGATGAGGTGGGTTAGCTTAGCCATATCCATCTGTCATCCCAGGGCTTCTTGCAAAGCCAGTGGTGGGAAGTTTTCTCAGGCTGTGGAACTAGTTTCTCAGGGCACTAAATCACCAATACGGTGTTTGAGCTTGAGAGTTAAGCCCCTGACCTTGCCCTCAGCCAAAAGAGCTCACTAAGCAGGTCAGAATAAATACTAGAAAACAAAAATAACCAGAAAGCATTTCTAATATGTAAATGCTGCAAAGAATTCATCTTTGATAGCAGCTTATAAGCAGAAAAGACCTGTACATTAGAGAACATGACATCATTGCATCAAACCACAGGAAGCAAGTGTGTTCCTTGTTGGAAATGTTTGTCTTTCCTCTTCTTAGAAGGTTGATGGGGTTTTGCATTAGACAGTGTGCCACAAATTAGGGATTTTGAACAAATTTCTTAGCCTCTCTAACCTTGATTCCTCACATACAAAATGACCTTTGAGGCCTTCCCTCCATCTCTGATATTGTAATTTTCCTGGGTTTGGCAAAAGCTGTGCACCCAAAGCTACTTCTGAACTTGATATCGTTAAGACTCCCTTTTCCTTCTAGCAATATTTGCTTCATCAAATATCTGATGATCACTGACTGAAAGATACTAGATTGAGACGGATTCTCTGTTTAGTCTCCAATACTTGGAGTTGAGTTCATATATTTGGAAATCAATCTCCTATAGAGTACAGCAGCTAAAGGCAAACCTTTCTGAAATGTCATACCATTACATGCCCCCTTAAATGGGTTTAAAGTTTGACATCTGACTAATGTCAGCATAGCTTGCACCTGTGGAACTGTAGCCACAAGCTTAGATAAAAGCATTCTGAGTGCTAGTTTAATTCTCTGTTCCTTACAGCAAAGAAACCAGGCACTGCCCTTTCTTTAGTGTTCAGTCGGTGCTCGGGGGTCCCAAGGAGGTGGCAGGTAGCTGGGGAGGACGACATCTGATTTACTGCTCCAATTAAGCACAGAGGGCAAGACAGGCATTGCTCTTACGCTGGACTTCCTCTTGAGAGAGTGTGAGAACATTATTCTCTTCATTCCTTGCACACCAGGAACATTTGTTGCTGTTTCAAGCACCAAAAGGGTTGCATAAACATTTTAATATTGCATGAGGCTTATAAGACTGACTGAGTATATGAATGCTAAACTCTGACATAAAGAGACAGAGAGAAAGAGGAAGAGAGAGCCTAGTAAAGACATAAGATTGTAGTTTTTTTTTTATCAGCTGGAGAGGCTGTCTGTAGTAACTCACAGTTTTTTGATGTTTCTCATTGTAGAATTTTGTCATGGTGATATATCAAAGCCCATGGTAAATCTAGCCCAAATGCTAAAAACTAAAGGGGTCCTTCCTGTTTTTGCTTGATTTTTTTTTTTTGAGAGGGCATCTCTCATATTTATTGATCAAATGGTTGTTAACAACAATAAAATTCTGTATAGGGGAGTCAATGCTCAATGCACAATCATTAATCCATCTCAAGCCTAATTCTCGTCAGTCTCCAATCTTCTGAAGCATAACGAACAAGTTCTTACATGGTGAACAAATTCTTACACAGTGAATAAGTTCTTACATGGTGAACAGTACAAGGGCAGTCATCACAGAAACTTTCGGTTTTGATCACGCATTATGAACTATAAACAATCAGGTCAAATATGAATATTCGTTTGATTTTTATACTTGATTTATATGTGGATCCCACATTTCTCCCTTTATTATTATTATTATTATTATTTTTATTTTTAATAAAATGCTGAAGTGGTAGGTAGATGCAAGATAAAGGTAGAAAACATAGTTTAGTGTTGTGAGAGAGCAATTGTAGATGATCAGGTGTGTGCCTGTAGACTATGTGTTAATCCAAGCTAGACAAGGGCATTAAAACATCCACGGATGCAGAAGATTTCTCTCAAAACAGGGAGGTGAAGTTCTAAGCTTCGCCACTGTTGATCCCCAATTTCTCACCTGATGGCTCCCCCTGCGACTGTGCCTGTCTTAGGTTGTTCCTCCCTTGAGGAATCTTACCCGTCTCTGGCTAACCAGTCATCTTCCGGGGCCATACAGGGAAATGTAAAGTTGGTAAGTGAGAGAGAAGCCATATTGTTTGAAAAGGTTAGCTTTTTACTTCTTTGCAGATTTATGCCCTGTGGCTTCTATGCCCAGCATTTGTCTTGAGGTATCTTTACCACTTGGAGGAATTATGATACTCGGTAAATTCGATATGAATTTTGCCTGATTTTTCACATGCAAAATAGTCTCATACAATCCCAGCCATTCTGTCTTCCTTCTTTTCTGAAAGTTTGGGATCTTGCAGTTGGATTTCTATTACCCCAGGTGGAGAGACAGGCTTCCTGTATATTTCAGAACTATGAATTCTCTGTCCTTCCCACCGAGTCATAGGGCCATGACAGAGCTGCTGGGGAAGAGGTGGTAGGGCAGCAGAGGCAGGCCAGGCCCAGGCAGATACCTCTTGCCTAAGAGGACCCCAGGGAGAGCTGGCATATAGGGAAAACTGACTTGGTTTGGCTCAGTATGCAGTGGGTCACAAGACCAAGCCACGGGCCACCTCAGTCATGATGCTCCAGCCTCCAGAGTATCTTTCTTACTGCTCTCTTTCAGGCCCCACTACCTCCACATCTGATTGCTCCTTTTGTTATTTTGATTCTTGCCTCCCTCTAAGTATTTCTCAGATGTTTCCATGTTCCTCTCTCTCCATCCCAGTCTCAGTTCAGATAGCCTCTGGCTGGGGTCACTGTACCCGCCTCCTGGCTGTTCCCTTCATCTTCATTTATTCAGTCCCTGCTATACAATGTTTTCTTTTTCAAATGAAAAATGCTGAAAATTCACTCAAAGATTTATTCTCAGATTCTTTTAGATGGAAGACATCATCCTTAAGCTGGAGTACCAGGCTCTGCAGACCTGCCTCCTGCCTCCTGCCTCCTTGCCAGTCAGCTGCCCCCATTCCCAACCTGTGCTTCACGGCCCAGCCCTACTGACTGCAAGTGTCAAGGTCTTTCATTCCTCTAGCTCCTCACACACACTTTGTAATACTTACATAGTTCTCTGCCTCTCTGTCTTGACTGTAATTAGGCATGGACTGACCTCTGCCCATCTTTATCATTGTTACGCCCCAGGGCCTAACAGAGAACCTGGCTACATTATGGAGACCCAACACATGTGTGATGAATGAATGGATGGACAGATGAAGAGGTGAAGCAAAGAAGGGGGTCAGTGTCTGGAAGATACTCTTTCTACTGTAGGTTTTTCCATGTCCTGTCATTAAATTCAGAAATGGAGGCGAAAACTGGGAGGGGTCTTTGGGAGAATATAACCAACTGTCTCATTTTATAGGTAAGGAAGCCAAGGCTCTGACCACCAAGTGATTCACCCAGCATCACGCAGTCAGCTGGTATACTAAAATTAAAATCCGGGCCTTCCATTGCCTATTCTAATAATTCTGTATTCTTTGCTATATATCCAAAGATATCATAATTGTCAACTCCTAGAACTTTATGTGAGGAATCTCTTCATCATTTTATAAGTGAGGAACCTCATGGAGCTCAGAGAGGTAGAGAGACTTGATTGGGTTAGTTTTTACAAATTACCAACATGCCAGAAAACAAGATGGGCATCAGGCACTCAAGTGTTGACACTGCCCAGCTGACATGAGGAGCATGTGACTTCTGACTACTTATGAAGCTAGGAGAGCGCCCCCAGCAAATGGTCAGAATTCAGCTTCAGCCATACTGGTTTTATGTTTCCTTTGCCCTCTCCCAGTTGAGAGCTGGTTCTGCCTTTGTCTTCCCTCTGCCTAATTGCTCTAGCATTTTAGCAGCCTAGGATTGTCCTGTAACCGCCAGCAGATTCTAGGTAGTGGTCCAGGGCCAACCCAGTGGAATTCCAGATCTCCCCCTTAGGCAGCAGAGACACGTGGAGTCACTCACCTTTCTGTGCCTTGGTTCCTTCCTTGGCTGAATCATTCAGGGCTGAGGAGCTGACTTTCCTGGATTACTGGGAAAATGAGCATACAATCTGTGGACTCTTTGGAGAAAGAACAGTGAATATTTCAGGCATCATCATCATTCTTCCTTCCTGCAGAGGAAGGCCTGATTTTGAGATTTCGAAGTTAACAAACAGGGACTGAAGAAGCTTCCTGAGATCCTTTGCTTCCTAACAGGCCACAGGGAATGCCAGGTGAATGTATAGGATAGCCACTTTGGTGTGGACTATCAGCCCCCAAATACCCTGTCTGTGCTCCTCTTTAGAAGGGCAGCTGTTAGGGAGGGGCAGTTCAGACAAGATTGATTTCCCTTTGCTAAGATTTAATCATGGCTGACAGCAGGAGATTGAGTTTTCCTCTCTTCCCCTAGGTCTGAGGAGTGGAAATAACAGAGGGAGGCCAGGACTCAGTTTGTGAAATGCATCCCAGTGGTTTCCCAGTTAGTGCCAGGAAGATGTCAGGAGCCATGTGGTCTGGAGTAACTGAGTGCCCCAGAACCCCTGCGCATGCCTCTCGTCAGGGGTATGGCTTGGGGTGGGGCTGGCTGCTTTCCCATTCTTGTCTGTGGAGACGGTCTTCGTCCTCTGAAGGAAGGATTGAATCTCAGGGATCAGAACTCACTGCGAGTTCCCCTAGGTCCTGAAGTACAGGCTGTCTTTGATCTCCTATGCAAGAGAAATTTGTCAGGGTTAGTGCTGGTCCTCCCAGAGTGTTCCCAAGAGATAGATTCTTGAGCGTGGTGTTGGGGGAGGGCAGAAGGTGGGGTGAGGGAAACACCCTCCATTACTCTCACAACCTTGCTCTTCTTTCTTGGGCACCAGTGAGTAGAAGAACATAAGGTGGGCTCCACATGGTTCTACACGATGCCTCAAACGTTTGCTAAATCAAACAGTTTCAGTGGGTCAGGCACCCAGGAATGCTTTAGCTTTATGATTCAGGCTCAGGGTCTTTGCTGAGGTTGCAGTCAAGCTGTTGGCAAAGGCTACAGTCAGCTGAAGGCTTGACTGGGCCTGGAGGACCTGCTTCCATCGTGGCACACTCGCTTGGCCTCAGTCCCTCTCTGTGCGGACCTCTCTGTAGGGCTGCTTGACTGAGCTCATGGCCTATTTGCTGGGTCCAGAGCAAGTAACCCCAGAATAAGGAGGAAGCTGCAATGCCCTCTACAATCTAATCTTCCAAGCCAAATACTGTCACTTCCACCACATTCTATTCATTAGAAGTGAGTCACTAATTCCTGCTCACTTTCAAGGAGAGAGGAATTAAAGTCCTTCTCCTGAAAAGAAGAGTATCAAAGAACTTGTGGACGTATTTACAAACTACCACAGCCTGTTACCCGAGTCACCCCAACCGTAAGGACAAATGTTTTCCACCCTTGTGCTGAGTGAATGTGGGTCCTGAAATTGCCTGTTCTGAACTGCAGTGGAGCTCAACCCCAAGAAAGGCACATTGCATTCTGGTCCACTAAGGTTAGTATCATGGATCAAGGAATGTGGGGGGTGTAAGGGAAGCTGTCACTTCTGGTAACATCTTTCAGTGCCTAGCTGACTGCAGGGAGTCTGGCTTTCAGAGTGAAGTCCTTTTGGCAAAAGAGAACAAAAGTATGTAGCTCCTCATCATCTACTTGTTCTAACCCTTTCCTAATGCCCTGACCCAAATACTACCATTCAGTTGATAACATCGATTTGATATGACACTGAAATTTTCTGCACACAGTAGGGGGATGTGAAAACACCAGGGAGAGTGGGAGGAGTCTGAGTCTTCACCCAGGCATCCCTCCCATGGTAATAATTGACACTCAGAGAACACTTAAAATGAGCCGGGCACTGTTGTAAGCAGTAGTAACTAATTTGTTTCTCACAGCAGTTCCGTGAAGTAAGTGCTGTAATCCTATAGATGAGGAACCTGAAGCACAAAGAGGTTATATAACATGCCCACCATCAAATAAGCAGCAAAGTGCTTCTGACCCTGGCAGTGTTTGAGCACCTGATCTGGGCTCTTAGACATAAGTCCCAGTGGCTTTACACATAACCTTGGGTGAAAAAACAGGGGAATAAGATACCATTTCTTAGTTTGTAATGTGAATATGAATCTCCTGGAGCCCAGGGGAACCTGCTAAAATGCAGTGCTGATTCAGTGGGTTCTGGTGGGGGCTGAGATTCTGCATTTTTAACAGACTCTCAGGTGATGCTGATGGAGTGTGGGAGGGGGTGGGGACCACACTTTTGAGTGATGTGATGTCTGTCCCCTTTACCCATTTTTCTTGTGCTGGGGCAGAGTTTCTCCACCCAGGCTGGACTTTAGAATCCTGGGCTAGGAGAGAAGTGGGGGGCAAAGATATTTGAGAAAACAAAACCAAAAATGAAAACAAAACCTTTGGCCCATGTTCCACCCTCAGATATTCTGATGCAATTGGTTTGGCATTTTTTCCTAGGGAAGCAGTATTTTTAAAAGCACTAACTGATTCTTATGTGCAGCTAAGGTGTAGAACCAACATCCTAGGGGTAGATTGGCAGCTTACTAAGAACATCCTGTGGCTTTACCCAGTACAGAACTGGACCTGTCTTGTTTTCCTAAGGTGACACAGGTCCCTATGGTGAGGGCTACCCGTGCTGGCCAGGCACTACCAAACCCTTTATCTGCTGAGGGGCTGCTGAAGGGACTGGGACAGAGCAGCTCCAAGCTGCATTACTTAGGCCCTGAAATGTTCTTGGAGCACTAATGGGCTGCCTTACTTTGCGGGAGAACAGCAGGCCCAGCATCAGGCTCCTGAGCCGTGCCAGCCTGGGAACCTGTGTGCTGCTCCCAGGCCAGCACATGGTGGAGGTGCAGCGCACACTCCTGGTCAGGCTTCCCTAACGTCTCATTTTGCATAACTCTTTTTGTTTTCATTATGCCTAAATTTGGCCTGCCCAGAGAGCGTGATTAAAATGAAAACCTTGTTCTAATAGAGCTCAGGAAAAGGGAGAAGAAAATCTAAAAATAGGCTGCAGAAAAGAAGGAAAACTCAAATAGTGTGGTGACCACGTTGATTCAAACACACACCCTTGCAGTAATGTCTCTTGGAAAGGAAAAACGGCAGCAGGGACACCCATGCAGGTGTTTGTATAATCCAGGTCACTTCAAAACTCCAGTGTTTTACAAATTCAAAACCCTGGGAAAAGTGGAAGGAAGCAGTAATAGGAGATGATAAGAGGAATATTAAGTCTTACTCTGTGGCTCTCCCAACAGCGGAGCTTGGTGAGCCGGGAGGGTATCTGCAATGCACTTTGTTCTCTGGGGTGAAATGTCGGATAGTGAGAGGAAACAGATCCTGAACATTCTAACACAACGTCTGAGGAGGACTGGCTGTGGGCACTTCAGTTTTGGTTTTGTTCCTTGCTTTCTCTGTAGTTAGATAACCCACCCTTAAGAGCTCAGCTTAAGCTTTACTTCTCATATAAGGCATTCTCTAGTTCCCTGACCTAAGTTAAATTCACCAGCTCCAAGTTCCCAGCATCCCCTCTTTTTCCCCATCATGGGACTTGTTTCTCTTTATTACTTTTGTTCAATCTGTGTTTAACTCAACCCTCAGCTCCATGACCTTGCATGACACAAGACAGGAGGTGTTGAGTATGAATGAATGAATGAGTGAATTCCTGGGGAAGCCACTTAATTTAAGTTCTCTGAGCCTCTGGGTCCATGTCAGTAAAATGGTGGAGAAGAGTTTGGGCAAATGATCTCAAAGCACTTTTTTCTTTTCTGACACTCCATTATGAAAACTTTAGTTTTTCTGGCTTAGCTATCTACTCTGCTGGGACAAAGTACTTGGCTAGGCAGACCAGTGGCAGAAGACATGGCCCCAGCCTTGTTGCTCAGAGGAGCAGAAAAGGCCACTAGAAAAAAATAACATCTTCAGTAACATTGCATACTCATCTCACACCTTGTTTGTCCACCACAGTCATGCTGTGCGTCCTGGGATTCGCTCTAGTGGTTGGGTGTTGGATGTGCGGGCTCCGGGTCTTACCGCCCTGCTCAAATCCCAGGCCTTGCTCTCACCAAGCTGTGGGACCTTGGGCAAATTATTGCTTACCTTCCCTGTACCTCCACCCCGTCCCCTGTAAAAGAGGAATGATAATTTTTCTACTTTGTAAGGTTGTGAGGATTTAATGAGTTAATACACAGAGCACTTATAACAGGGCCCAAAATAGGCACTTAATAAATGTCAGCTCTCTGTATTACTCCCTCTTTCTTGTATATTCCTGTCTTTGCCCCTGTGCCTTTATTTATGAGTTCCCACTCCTCTACTGAAATCTGATTCAACTTTCAAGGCCCTACCCCTCATAGACCATAAATCACAGCCTGTCAGACTGGGAGGAGTAGTTTAGGTAATTGAATCCAACCTCTTCATTTTACAGATGAGAAGTCAGAGGCACAGAGAGGGACAGCCAGTTGTCAAGGTCACAGAGCCAGCTGGTACAGTACCAGCCATGAACCCAGGGTTTTTCTTCCGACACTGGGCAGCCTTTCTCTTTGGAACTTGGAGGTCTGCTTGTTGGCCTCTCCTTCTGATGCTTGCTCTCTTGTGAAGCTGTTTTACTAGGGTATGGTTGGTAATCACTTTTAGGATAGCAATTCTTGATTAATCTTACTTCCCCATGTGCTGAGCATGTTCTTTTGTTCATAGTAGGTATTCACTAATAATAATAGTGAGCTATGTTAGATTAGGAGGTCATTGTTCACAAAGTACTTTCAGATGTATTACAGTCTCATCCATGCAGCAAAGCCAAGAGGCAGGGGCTAGTTTTATCTCCTTTAGAAGAGGAGAACAGATTGAGAGAAAGGAAGAGAATTACTCATGACCTCCAAGCCCACTGGAAGGGAACCTGTCTATCTCCGATTGGCCCTGCTATTCCTGCTTGCCTGAATGAATGAATGTGTTACTTAATACTTCATGAGGATTTTTCTTTCTTCTCTCACAACAAGGCTGGGCCCTGTGTGAAGAATTGGATATATTCTCAAAGAGTCTATAGTCATCACAGCAGGCTCACAATATGTGTTTGTTGAAAAAATTAGTAACAGTTTTTCACTGTTGCCTCCAAGCCTGAATTGATAGGGTCTGTCCAGACACAAATACCATGTGTGCTATGTCCTAATACACTTACTTTCTAGTCTGTGTTTCTCTCCCTTCCCTGTACGGTGTGGTTAAAACTATTTGCTTCCTTTCAAACTCTTGCTGATGCTCTGAGAGCAGTTGGCAACTAAACTCACGTGGACTCCTCTGACTGTTTCAGTGCAAAGCCAGAAGAGCAAGTGTGTATGGGAGCCTCAGGGCTCAGTCTTGGGACAGAGTGTTCCAGGATTATACCAGAAAGAAAAGTTGGGGTGGGGGGACAAGGACAGGAGGTGGGAGAGAGGCATCCTTATTTCATGAATTAATGATGGCACTACTGCTTTAATATCACTCATTAAAGCAGTCGATTCCATTCAAGTCTGCATGGCCTCCTCTGTAAGTCTCTCAAGAGACCTCTCCACAGTCCAATGGCAGAAGGCTTCCGTAAGCAAACCTCTATGCTCTCAGAGACGGAATGGAGCAAAAAGGGGGGTGGCCCAGGGTCCAGGTGCCTCCCTTGCCCTCTGGGTCCCAGTAAAAAGAACTGTTTAAATTAAACAGATGGTGGACCAGGATTAGTGGGGTCAAAGACTTTCATGAACAGCCCCTACTTTCTCCCTTTTATTTTTACATAAATTAGGAAGATCTATAGAAACATAGACAATTTAATCCAAAGGGATAACAAATTTAAACGGCTATAGGTACAGGCAACTTATGCAATTAAATTAAAGAATGAAAAGAGTACCAGTCTTATAAAGTGGGACAGGCTAGCTTCAACAAAAAAAGGCAAGCTGAGGCTGACCCTTGCTCTATGGGCATCTGGAAAGATAAACGAAAACTCACTGCTTTTAAGTGTTGGCAACTGATTTAAATGAAAACAAAATAAACGATATACACAAAACCTTATGGGATGAACAAGACTGATGGGGGGCAGGATGCAACCTGGACTCCCACTCTGAGAGATCCGGTGGCATGATTGCACTCACATGACTAGTGCCCAGGGCCTAGCCTTGGGAGGGAGAGAAGCTTTTGAAGGTATTCAGGAGGCCAGAAAGATATTGCTACTTATTTTTTTAAAAGTATGCCCCTAATGACTATAAAGAAATGCCAGGTGCTGTGCTAAATACTTTACAAACTATGACTTTAATCCTCATGACCCTGCAAGTTGGCTATTATCTCCCTTTGACAGAGAAGATTACAAAGGCTAAGAAAGCCTGTGTAGTTTATCCAGAGTCACACAATTATTAAGTGACAGAAGTAGGGTTTAACCTCAATTTAGACTGCTGCATGAGGAGCATCTGATGTTCCAGACACAACTCACAAAGCGCTCTAGATTTTTATGGTTCTCTACTAATGGCCTGCAACACACCAGAAACTATATTTTATACCATGCCTGGATCTACTCATCTGTTTATCCTTTTCTTCACTCCATATTGGATTAGAGGGTCTCTAAGTCTGTGATTTTGAGACATTGTCCTCTACCTCTACTGCCTAACATTTCTCTGCATTGATAGCTTACTAGTTTCCAGGTGCTGTTACGTGCATTTAATTGCATGCAATTCTAACACTAATCCTATGACACAGTGTTAGTCCCATCTCACAAAGGAGGAAGCTGAGGCTTAGAGAAGTTAAATAACTTGCTTAAGTCCATGCAGCTAATACGATGGACCCAGGACTGGGGCTCAGGCATGTCTGACTCTTAATCCCTGAGCAGAGGCACCTGGATTGGAATCATAGCTCTGCCACTTACAGAAAGGACAGTGTGACATGGGCAAGGCATGCAGCCTTCCTGGGCTTCAGTGCCTCATCTGTAAACTTCAATAGCGGTAGTACATCTCCTCCTGGGGTAATATATATTGTTGATTTAACGCATATAGAGTGCTCAGAGCTATGCCTGAAACATACTGAAGGGTTGGCGGCTGTTTTTATTTTATTTTCTGAGGAGAGGAGGTCAGCCACACGTTTGCTTCTCCCTTACCACCACCATCTGAGAAATGCAGCCCCAACTTCTGGAAAGAGGCTTGAAGAGACACCTCTCTGATGTTATAGAAACAGTAACTTAGCCTTTCTTTCTCTCCTTAAGTTTCTTTCAACCATGACAGGCACAGACTTAATAGAATTGAATTCACTAAAGTTCTATTAGTTCTGGATATGAGTTATAGGAGACTCTTTCCCTGGAAGCTGCTTATGGGCCTGGCAGTGTGACAGCTATTGGCCACACAATTACAGATTAAAGGTTCCACAAGGAGAACGTGCTTGCATAGTTTAGATGAGAGACTTGGAGCGGCAGGTGGGGTGTTGCGAGCATGTGCATTGCTCATGCTCTCTTCAGTGTCTCATCGAGGTAGCAAGTTGGTCTCACTACAATGGAGCATTATTTGTGTGGGGGCAGAGGCCCTCGCATATCTGAGGAAACATATAACCATATCCCTGCAAGTACTAGGGGATTTATTTTTATGCTTGTTTTTCCATCCAAATAATGACTCCAGTAGACTGTCTTGAGGGAGACATTGTCTCCTTGCTCCTGGTGTAACAGGAATATGCAGTCTTGGGCCCTTGGTGGGATTACTTCTTCGGCCTGTTTCCCCTCCCTCTCTGTCCACTCCCTAATTGCTCTTATACCTTTGTCCTTAGTGCCTAGAGATCCTAGCTTGTGATACTGTGTGTGTCCGTCTGTGGGGTTCACCAGCCAGGCCGAAAGGGATGATTGACACCTGCACCTAAATACAAGGAAAAGCATGCTGACCAGAGGGTGGGAGCCTGGGAAAGATGACTTTGCATCTCCTTTGACATCCGTCGGTGTGGAGCCCTTCGTGAGCGCTCAGCACATGCTGGCTGAAGGAAGGCATGAATGGGCTTTGCTCAGAATCAGCCATATTTACTGGGATGCTCCTCAGCCCTCCACCACCTCCTCTCTGGAGTTTTTCCTGAGTGTGTCTTCATCCAGAAATGTGTCTTCCAATTTGAAGTCCCACACATTTATCTCTACCTCTTAAGCGTATCGCACTTCATATTGCATCATCTGTAACTCCTGGTTCCATGCCAGGCCTGCAAATGTCTTCAGGTCAGGACCAGGCTGACCCCATCTTTGTTCTCTGTGCAGTGCCTGGCATGAGCCCGTTGCTGAGGAAGTGTGTGCATGTGTAGGCACCTGAAAGCATTGTCTCTGGGAGGGTGTTCTGCACTGTACCTCTACGTCTGTCTTCCCCAGTGGACTGTGAGCCCCTCCAGGCTAGAGACTGTGTCTTACTCATCTTTGCCTGTCTAGTCTGTGGCAAAACCATGTGCCCCCTTGCACAACGATGTTTATAATCCCCTATCAACTGCAGTTTTCACCTCTTTGCCAGGGATGCGCATTTCTACTCCCCTTCTGTGACCCTGCTCAACTCCTACCAGAAGAGGACCCCATGAAGAAGAGATGACACCCCCTTTATTTGTGCATCACTGTACCTAGGGAGGGCGTGGGCTCCCTGTGTACCTACTGGAGAGCCTTATATAGTGGCTGGGCAGGGAGATTGTTGAATAAATACTAGGGCTGATGCTTTATTAACACATGCCAAATAGATGATGGGACCTAAGAAGGAGACCAGACTCCGCTGTGCATTTAGGCCAGTGTCATGTTTTATGTCTGTCTCCTCGCCTAGATTATGTGTGTGTGTGTGTGTGTGTGTGTGTGTGTGTGTGGAGAGAGAGAGTGTGTGGCCCCAGTGCCTAGCTCAGTGCCTAAACACATAAGTGATCCATAAATAAGTGCTGAATACATGAAACCCAGGTGGAGGTGTTATGGGGGAAAAGCAGCCCAGGAAGTGGAGGGACGGTGAGCTCTGGGAAAGGCCTTAGGTATGGGGGTCGCCCAACAGGCGGCCCCCTCCCCTTCATGTGACACCATCAGCTGGAATTGGCTGAGCCAAATCAGGGGTTTTTTGTGTGTCTCACTGGGTTTCTGATTCCTAGAGCCAGACATCATTTTGCTGATACCATTATACTTCCATTTGCTTGGTAGAAGGCAAATGGATTTAATCTGAAATACACACACACACACACACACACACACACATACACATATATCCCATTCCTGTTTTTATGGGGTTTCAGTTTTACGTTTTATGTGTGTGTGCATATATATATGTGTGTGTGTATGTGTATATGTGTGTATAAACATATACACACACTATATATTATTATATGACATATATATTATATATAAATACATATTTTATATAAAATAAATATATATTCCATATACATATATGAATGTAAAGTCCTTCCAGTGAGTGAGAAGCATCAACGATGCTCAGCAGTTGTTACAGCTTTGCATTTCCCTCTCCCCTGGTGCTGTGTTGGAGTTCGGCTCACACCGAAAGCCAGTTATGTGCATCTCCTGCAAACTCTGTTCTGTGACTTTTTGTTAGCAGTTAGAAACTGATAATGGTGGGAGTACTTACACCACAGAAATTGGCAAATGCTACAGATCAGAGCTTATCTCCTCTCTTCTCATTCATCAGCGTAGCCCCTCCCTCCTGCAGACTTTGCCTGGGTGCACTTAGCATTGGTGGGTTTGGCTGTGATGGGCCAGCACAGGGAGCATGTGAAGGAGGACTGGTTGACTGTAGACTGTTGTGGCCTTCTGGCTCTCCTACCTTCAGGCACCTGCATTCCCCCAGCTAACACCTGGTAGGCACAGGAGGCGTGGAAGACCTCAGTTATTGCCATTTAAAAGCAGGGATTTACTTAGTCATGTCTCAGATTTGTCAATGTCTCCCACCCCTACCCAATTTGATTTTCTCTCCCCTTGCCAAATTGAATCCAGTGGTAGAGGTTTCCTGTGTTGTGAGTCTGTATCTGAGCTCCACGGGGATGGCAGCAGGATTTATTATTTATGTCTGCTGAGAGTGTGGGAAGCAGGTCTGGCTTTGCACATGCCATATACTTGTAGACCCTGGGTTCAATCCACCTCATTTTCATCCAAGGATCAGAAGGATTGAATCACTTCCTAGCAAGATCTCATACCTCACAGGTAGCTAAGCTGGGATTCAAAGCCAATCTTTCCCCAGTGCTTTACTTTGGACTTCATTTATATAATGAGATATACAGCCTTGAAGGAGGAAAAGAGAATCACTAGTAACATGAATTTTTAATCCAGATCAGAACCTGGAATGGAGAAGCAGGGAGATTACAAATCTTACAACTCAGTCTACCATCCTCTGCTTGGTTTTATTCCTTTCCACTTTAGAGTCACATCCTTGTGTGAAATAAACTTATGTGAAGAGAAGAACAAGATATTTCCCTGTGTGAAGCAAACAGTTAATCCCATCTCATACCCTGTCCATGAGTCAGTCACTAGCCTGAAGACCGGAAAGTGCCACACATGCATAGGCTTCAGAATCACTCAGTTTGGAAGAACTATTACATTTGGTATAATTCTCTTCTCTTGAGCAATGGCTCAACTTCATGATGACCCAAAATAAATACTATTCTAAACAACTCATGAGTTGGTGATCTCCACATCTCTTATAGCTACTCATGGAAAGGGTTTTGACCCCTTCTCTCCATTGTGCTACCTACTGAAGCTACAACCCCTGTGTCTCGTGCTCTAAATCCCAAAGGCGGGGTCAGAATGAGCTCTCTGTACCCCTCACCTCCCTGTTGTTCCCCCACTGTCTGGCCTGAGGCCCTATATGAACACTGGGACTGTTCCTCATTTGTGTGTCACTTTACATTTCTTTTCATACCTCCTCTCTGGAACCTTACTGGACTGCCATAATAAGTACCACAGAATGGATAGTTTAAATAACAGAAATGTATTTTCTCACAGTTCTTGAGACTGAAAGTCGAAGGCCGAAGGTGCCATCATGTTTGCCTCCTGGTGAGGCCTCTCTTCCCGGCTTGTGGATGGCTGCCTCCTTGCTGCGTCCTCCCATGGCCTTGCCTCTGTGCATGCATGGGGAGAAAAATCTCTCTGGGGTCTTTTCCTCTTCCTAAAAGGACATCAGTCCTGCAGGAATAGGGTCCCACCTTTATGATCTCCCTTAACCTTAATTACCTCTCTGAAGTCCCTATCCATGGATACGGTCACATTGGGAATTAAGGCTTCACCTTATGAATTCTCAGGGAACACAATTCAGTCCATAGCAGAGGAGAGTCAGTATAGGAACAATGATTGCCATTTTACTAGTATAGGATCTGAGGCTCAGAAATCTGACACCGGAATCAAGTGACTCGCACAAGGGTGCCAGGCTGGTCAATGTGGAATCTGGGGAGAGAAACTGTGTTTTCTGACTCTGCCCCTGCTCTCTTCCCATTGTTCTTCCAGGACCCCAACTTGTGTTATCCCTTAACTAAAAAATACAACAGTCTCCTTTCAGTCTTTATTTTCTTGACAATATTTAAGAATATGACTCACACTCATTATGATTTTTAGTGATGACATCTCAATTAAATAAATTTTACAGGTGAAAAATTTCCCCGGAACACCATTGTCTTGACACCATGGCTTCTCTCCTTTGTCTGTGTCACCTTTCACGTTTTATCCACATGTACTCATTAGACTCAGTTGTAATGAATAGGTTGGCTCAGGAAACCCACGGGCTTGTCAAGCTCTTCAAATCAAACATTTGGGAGATTCTAAGCCACGAGTAGATATAAAACCACAGAGTAGAAACTGGTCCTTTCCCATGATGCCAGACTGTCCGGTGCTACTTTGTCTCTTCACAAACCCGTTGGCCAGTACTAGTTGCTCTGTGGAATTTCCTGGCTTTGTGTAGGTCTCTGGGAAGGAATCATGTGAATTTAGGATAGAGCAGTGGAAGACACATTGAGAGTCCCAGGAACCCTATGCTCTGACTATATCTCAAGATGGGAGGTGGTTGTCATGGGGATTTCAAATACTATTCCAAATGTCCTGTGTCCTCCACATCAGGAGAAGAGGCTGTGAGGGGCAGGATGCCAAGCTTCAAGAGAAAACAGCTCCCTCCCCCTAAACCAGGCTTCCTTGCTGAGAGAGAGATAGTGAGGTGTATGACAGGATGAGTATGGATGGAGTGAGACCAGCTAGAGTTTACATCTCGACTCTCCCCTGCAGTCATTCATTCTTTTATCTCCTCCCTTGTTCCAGCAACATTTTAGAATGGCTTGCTGTCTTGCTTTTTGCTATTGGGGTCATGTTCAGCAACCCACTTAACTGATTCCTGATTGTCAATGTAGTGGAAATGCTAACAACCACCTTGTAAGGCTGTTTGGAGAATTAAACAAAATAATGCATGTAATTATGACATGTGGCACATAGTCGGTGCCCAATAAACAGTATCCATTATTTAAAAAATGGAAATGTGTGACAGACTTGTTTTTGCAAAGCCTTGTGTAAGAAAACGTCCCTCATTTGGAAGCAGCTTAGTTTCTGTGTAAAGTTTATGCTGCCCCACCTTCGTCAGTAAGGGACTCATTATTTTGTTGGTTTGGTGAAGCAATCCCTGGAAAGGCATTCGGATTTGGGAATGGCATGTGATTATGTATGGGGCTAAATTATTTACTTCATCAAAGTGTCTCTGGGCTTTATCATGCAGACCTGTCATAAGAAGCTGTACATAAAGATGAATAATGGTCTCTTTAACTGAGGGATCTGAAAGGTCACTGGGGCCGTGGCAGACATATAAAGTTGTGTTTGCTGCATCCATCAAGATGCAATTGTGTATGGGTATGATGCATGGTAGGCATTCTGAGGGTGGACTTTTCCTTTCCACTTTGTATTCCAGTCACACTAGGCTGCCATGTGGAAAGGCAGTGATTAGCCCTCTAGAGGCCCAGAATCCTGTATTTACACCGTTCTTTTTAGCCACTACCTGCTATGGTGGAGCATTCAGGACAGGAGGGGTTTTGAGAATGAACCAGTCGAGTGTCTGTTTTTCCATCTGATAGATGTCCTGGCTTGAGCTCACTTGTTATCTCCCAGGGATCTAGGAAATTGGTGGAAAAGGAAAAGAAAACGAGATGATGTGACTAATTCTGTAACTGCCAAGTGACAAATCCCAGTGGGGGTCAGTTGACTCTTGGTTGTAGGTTTCTTGGCCTAAAAAAGGAGGGATTAACTCCTGCTTGAGGACTTGGGACCAGAGCTTTAGAGAAGTCATGTGGCTTCTCCAAGTTCCACGGGCTTTTTGCACAAGGCTGACTTAACCTTTTCTCCCCCTTCACAGAAGCCCAGCAGCAGGAGTGGAAGATACCAACCAAATGTGCCACTGTTGGGGAGTCATGTCCTGCTCTGGGCCCAATACCTTCAGTCTCCAAAGTCCAGTCACATTCATGCCACCTGCATCATCCACATCCCGTTTCTTCCTGTGAACAATTTTTTTATTTCAAAAAATTAATTTTAAAGAAGAAACTTTAATTGCTATGGTAAATGGACATAGAAAATATGTGAAAGAAAGAAAGGATAAAATGAAAACCAGCAATGAGATTAAATTCTTGCTAGATGCCTTAGCCAGATCAAAGTCTCTATACCTGAAGCTTGCACTCTTTTTGTTAAAAAGAGGGAGCTTGCAAGTGTTAAAGT
Organism: Manis javanica; assembly: GCF_040802235.1. Classification (NCBI taxonomy): domain Eukaryota; kingdom Metazoa; phylum Chordata; class Mammalia; order Pholidota; family Manidae; genus Manis; species Manis javanica. The sequence continues at coordinate 219,409,412 of NC_133156.1, forward strand.
ATTAAAGACCTGGTAGCACCCAATGGGGACTTTCTCTCTGAGGAGGAGCAAAAGAGAATTGAAACAGGAGTAACTGTCTCACAATGTAATTTAATGTTGTTTACTAACCCATCCTTCTGTCATCTACAGCATTTTCTGGACCATCTAAAATCATATGTCATACTAACAGTGGTATGAATCTTATACTTTAGGGAACACTTGTACTAGCAACCTTTAGTGCCCTTTCAACTCCGAATTTTTATTACTTCCATCTGTTATCCCTAATGATCACCTAATTAACCATTTCTATTTCCACTTTCACTCCTACTGCTTGCTTACTGGGCTGTATTAAACTGGTATTTATTTGAACCGCCCATCCAGCTCTTCACACCTTAAAAACTCCCAGGTGCTGATTAAAAACCATTGACACTTAAACTCAGCAAACTCCTGGAGCCTGGAATCAGGCCAGTGAACAAGCCCCTGGAATCCCTCTGCCCACCACTCCCGGCATGCACTGGGCCCTTGAGTGCAGAGCCCTCCTTAGTGGAAGGAGGCTCTGAGCTCCCTTCCTGAGGGCTGCCACCATTCCAGTGAAGCAGATGCAAAATCGACAGCACTAGACTCACACCGCTCTGGTTACCTTCCATTCTTTTTCATTCACCCTCCCTTGGCTTTCCTGGATGAGAGTCTGGGGAGACATTCATCTCCTCCCTTGTTTCTTATTATATCTCTGTTGTAGCCACAGGGATGAGAGTGACAGATACTTCTAGGTTGTCAAGGGGGAGATAGGAAAGATGAGCTTTTTTAGCACCTCATCATAAAGACCCAAAGAGCTGTTTGTGGGTTTTAAAAAAATTAATGTTTTAATTGTCATTTTCAATCTGTACAGATTGTAATCCTTGCTGAGGATCACTCCCAAGTGAAGCTAGAAAGTACTTAAGATGGTTAGGTTGCCTGAGATCTCGTTAATGAAGGGATGTGTGTGTGTGTGTGTGTGTGTGTATTTGTTTTCATTGACAGTTGTCAATGCTCTTTTTTCCTCCAAGTCCCTTGTTAATTCTTCTTACTGCCATCTAACTTGAGACCTTCCTCTGTGACTCCCTCTTTTTGCTTCCTATGACTTAGTCATGTAGAAATGGGCTCCCGTCCAGGCCTGGACTCTCCCTGTGTTGTTGGAGAGCTGTTATTCAGCAGTCATTTCCCTGTCTGACCCCCTTGTGGTGTCACCAGTTCCTCAATGACTCCCTGGGAAGCTTTAAGTCTTTACCTTTGTCTCCCAGTCCCAGCATTCTGGAAACATCCACAATGCTCAGGTAGAAAATCTTGCCAGGTAAGCACAGGGGAGTGCAGGAACCTTGGTCCTGCCCGAGTTTGCCAGCTACTATACAATCTTCAGGTGGATTTATATTTGCCCACATGGACTCATAGGTCCTTCTCCCTAAATTACGGTAGGGTCTACAGCTCTCCTGTTATTTTGCTGAGATACCCATAGCTTTCTATCTCATTTCCTTTTTTAAAAAACTCTTTCCTCTTCCTCTACTTCATGGTTCCTTTTCCTTCTAACACATAAAACACTGTTAGTCTTTTCTCAAATGCTATTAAGAAGATAGTCACAGGCCTTTGCCATTCACACCCTCCCCGAACCACAACCACAACAGACACAATGCACAGGAGCACACGCGGGCTCTAGGGCTTTCCTCTTAGCCCTGTCTGAGCCTTGTCCTCAGCCTTAAAACCTCCCTAAAGCATGCAGGCCTTTCCATTAGGTACCACAGCTAGAAGACAATGGAAAAGTATGACAACATGTTGGAGTTTTTAATTAAATACCTGCATATTTAAAAACTCCTGAAAGTTATTCACCTATTGAGGGTTGTATCGATTCATCTTTAGTTTCCCATATGCCATAGTTGTGTGTGTGTGTGTGTGTGTGTGTGTGTGTGTGTGTGTGTGCATGTTGCAGACACACACAGGACCTCTCCATTTCACTTCCTCATTCTCATGTGCATTCCTGGTATCTTTGTCTACCTAACCCAGCAATGTGACGAGGGTGTTAAGGAGTGAAACAGGAGGTGCAGAGGCGGTGACCGAGGGGTGAGAGAAACTAGCAGCCCGATACACCCAAACAATGGCAGCAAAATGTGGTGATAATGAGAAAAAGTGCTGTCTGGGGCTGTGCCCATTTATATAGCGTTCCTTATCTTCTAGCCCTTGATGTATGTGAGGACTCCTTGTCTCTTGTCTTAGCTGCTCTCCACAGTCAATCTGTGAGGTTGGGAGGTAGTTACTACCCTGTTCTCATTTTAGAAGTGATGGATCTAAGAAATGGAGAGGATGGGCATATTCTGGAAGGTCAGAGGTAGAACTGATGAACTGGCACCCCCACCCCTGGTCAGCAGCTTAAACCCAGTCCTTCAGAAATAGAAAGCACCTCAGGTAAGGAAGTTATTATTCGCTAGATAACCTCCTTGAACTTCTATTGTTTTATCTGCCAAATGCAGACAATCTTCCTGGTCTTATTTACTTGTCATGGTCATTAGCTGCATATGAAGTGAAGGTATAAAATTCTTTGTAATCTGAAGATTGCTGTGCAAATGTAAAGCTCCTGGGACTAATTCATACCCTGTATCCAGGCCCACTCCACTTCTCATATAATTTATTAGTTCCAAATGGAATGAAATGGCATCAAGGGGGACAGAGTGCTGGCCGCCTGTCTTGTGCTCCACCTGTGACCCATATTTACCTGGCTGTGAGGCCAAGGGCAGCAGGCAGGTACCTTTAATACTGACTTTGGAAATTTGTCCATAAATATAATAGTTAGCTTTTGGAGGATGAGATTACCATTCTGATAATGTTATGTTTGCATCGCAAATAGGCAGTCTTTTACATTTTGCTTTGCAGTAATCGGGACAAAAAAGAGATTTAGTTTCCCTGATTTGCCTCTGAGTATTGCCTAATTGTCTTGAAAAACAATTGACTTGGTGTTTCTTACTCAGTTTCTAATACCAATCATACATATATTATGTCTCCCAGCTTACTTATCTATTTACCGCTGTTGCTTGGGGAGGGTTAATTTCTCCTCAGTCTAAGCTATTTGTTCCCTGAAAATGTTGCCTGTAAGGGACACCAAGGCTTAGCCCATATACATATATGAGGAAACGGAGAGCTGTGTGATTTACTGAGGCACAGACTTATGGAATAGCTTTTTCCATAGTTCCGCCAACCCTTGACCTCAAAGCATGGATCGCATTATCTATTTGCATAACTGTCTTAAATCTGCATTTCACTATGTAGACAGTCTGTGAGACAATGTTTACTCTACATGAATGAATCAACTCTAGTGCAGTCAATTTATTTCTCTTAGTAGGATAAAAAGGCAATTTCCACATGATGGATCTGACCAAACATACAGCAGTCTGAATTAATGATTAAGAAGGTGAAGACCAGCACTCTGACAACCCAGTGTTGTTTTTCTCTCTAAACATAGCCAAAGATGGTTAAAACTCTCTATTCAATTTTCCACACCCGACTATGGGAAATACTTGAGAATAGCAGGATAGCAGACCCATGCAAAACACCAACCAACTACTGTTTTAAGAAATTAATAACCAGTTGCTGGTCACTAAGTGTTGTTAAACAGTTGAATTCAAGCAAACAACAATTAGCCTTACTATATTCAGCTTTTCAATAATAGCTTACGGGAGCTCCATCTCTTCTGGCCCATTCCCTGCCCACGTCAGCTGCTAATGAGCTAAGTTGTTCAGAACCCTGTGTAACGGAGTTGTGGCGATGGCAGATTTCTTTGGTCTGAATTATGTGGACAGTTGCCCAAATCACCACTTTGTTTTGTTGGCATCTGTACAGCTCACTGAGAGTGAGTATCTCCCTGAGGTTGCTTTAAAAAAAGATTTGGCATTTAATAAAAGCAATTTCTTATTTGCCTTACAGTTCAAGCCATTTAGATAATTAAGAAAGAATTCCTTTGAATACATCTTAACTATTTTTAAAAGTTCTCTTATTTATTTTAAAAACCCCATTTAGGTTATCTTCATGTTCAAGGGGAAACAAAGAAACTGGAATTAAGCCAGAACATGTGGTCAGGGGGCTGGTGTAGAAGGAACGGGTGTGACTGTCTAAAATACGTCTTGGACTTTTTGGTTTTCAGCCTCCTTTGTTATTTTGTTATAAGCCACACCTGCTAACCAAAAAATTAGTTTTAGTGTTTTGTTTTTCTTTTCCTTTCCAGTGTAGATATGAGGAATAGAATAATGATTCAAAAATTATGTTGGCAGAGAGAGATGAAAGAATCAAAGATCCTGAATAATCTACCAAATTGATTATCAGCCCCTGAATACAGAATTGGCTATGGAGGGTATTCCATTTTCCTGTCTCTGTCTCTTGCTCTCTCTCTTTCTAATAATAAGCAAACAAAGACCATGAAGTTGTCTATAGCAATGAACTGTTAAGCTTTTGTCTCTCATTCAGTCTCCATACTTGACTGAGCTTAAGTGGCTGACTGTTTTGGAAGACATGCATGGCTGTCTTATGTGACTGAGCAAAACATATTTGATCTTAATTAGGTTTGGGTGATTTTTATTTTGTTTTGTTTTGACATTTAAGCCAAGTCAACATTTGAAGCAGAACTATTTTCTTTGATTGTATAGTTTACGTTACAGAACTAGAAATCAGTTTTGATTTGGAGTCAATCTATCATTATTATTACCATTATTTATGCCCTTTTCAACCTAGGGTTTAGGAAGTTGTTAACTCTATCATGTCCCAAATTGATTTGTCCTGCAGCTGCATTGCAGTGCTGCAGTAGAAAGAATGCTGATATAGGAGCCCTATGTCAGATCTCAGAGCTGACTCAGTAAACAACTGTGACTCTAGCCTGTGATTTCTTGGCCTTGATTTCCTCAATATGAAATGATGGGTTATTGGAAGATTTCTAGAGGCTCATTTAACTTTAATGGTCTGTATACTCCTAGCAAATGGAAAGATATGTTTCTTTCCTTTGGGAGAAAGAAAGAAGGCAGGCAGAAGGAAAGAAAACAGAAAATGAAGAAGTTAAGGGAAGAAAGCAAAAGCAAGTAATAGAGGCCAGTTTCTACTGAAGCGGCTGCATGCTTCCTCCGATCCTTGAAGGTGGAAGGTAGCCCCGTAACAGCGTCACAGTGCACGACTCAGGCAAAACCTGCGCATCTGGGAGCTGAGTTCGCAATCATGCCAAGTAAATGGGAAAACTGAAGTGCTGCTCAGTTTAGGTGGTTATATTCTAGTTTCTCTAGCTCTTCTTTTTTTTAAACAGAAACAGTCTCTGGAACCAAGCAATAGATGACTAGTCATTAAGCTTCAAAATTCTGTGCATTTTTCAAATTAGGTGCAATGAAGGGGAACTACAAATTGGGAAAACAAATGGGTTAGTTTCCCATGTTTATTGTTTTCTTCTCTTACTCTTGGTGAGAGACATTTCTCATACCATCCCCTAGTTATTATATATAGTGTCCTTTTTCTCTGCATCCAGATCAGGGAGTGGTTCCCCTCAGCTCCATGGTCTTCTCTGGGTTAAAGATTATACCTGTCTTGCTATGTGTGGATGCGTGGGAGCTTGGGGGAGCATCTGTCCCTCCCTGGGGAAGGAGAAAGCTACGCATGCCTTTAGGGCTGCTCTGCTTGCTGTGAGTAGGACAAACCTGGATCTAGATGAGAGAGTGAGCCAGTGCAAATAGGAGCCAACAGAGTGGACATTCCTGGCTGCGTGGCTCTGCTTTGTCACCACATATCAGAGCTATGAAGTGACCAGGCTGTGAGTTGGCGCCCCATATTGTTTTGCTTAGGACCTGGGACTCTAGGCCTTGGGGAAATTGTGGTCCTTTTCTTTTACCTGCACTCCTTGGTGGTGGGGTGGATGGGCTAGATTTGAGCCAAAAGGACTCTTCTTGGGTCTTAAAGAGAAGAACCTGCTAAGTCCAATGTGGAGGAAATCTGAATGTCTTCAGGGCCCTGGCCCTTCTGAAAGATCTCTACTAGCCAGTGTTTCCCACTGGAAGCTCCAGGGAGCCCTAATGCCAATGTCTTTCTTTGGTGGTCGGGAGAGTGCAGTTGTAGGGGGCTGGAAGCAGTCTGACCCCAGTGACCAGCAGCTTCTGGGAGGAATCCCATTCTATAGCAGCTTATTCTCTGCGTAGCCCTAAACTCCTCCTCCCATCTCCCTTCCATGAAGCCATCTTAGATTACTTTTGAAATAAGACAGGGTACAAATAACAAATAAATTAAACCAGGAGTGGCTCAGGTTCCTTGCCTGAGCTTCAGGAAAGGCTGGGAGCGGTGAAGACAGGTGCAAGGATTTACTGGTCTGTCCAGATGAAGACTGAGGGCTGACTGAATCTGGGGCCCTTCCTCTGGCCAGCAGGATAGTGGGTGGATGATGGAAACTTAGTTGGTTTTGTTGTAATCTGGCTGGTGAGAAATACCACATCAAAAATAGCTGGTTGCAGCCATGGGTTCAAATTTCAGACATTTCACCACCCCTCATCTCATTGATTCCTTACAATAGCTGTGAGGTAGTGAAACAAATCTTTACACTCCTTTTAAAGGTGGTAAAACTGAAACTCAGCGCTCAACAGCTAACCCAAATTCTTATGGATATTAGCTCAAAAGCAGGCCGAGGGTCAGGGCCCCGACTGTGCAGTGATTCTTTCTCTTCTTTTCAGGAAAACTGCACAGAGAGGTCAGTGGTCTTCCTCCCCTAGGACCAGACTTTCTGTGCACGTTCTCCTCAGGAGTGGGAGTAAAGGCTTCTCTACCTCTGGGGCTTGAAGGGCGAATGGTTCTTTGGGTGTTATTGTCCTAACTTTGGATATCTATGGGGTAGGCAGGTTCTAGTTACGGTGGCAATTTATAGAACATGGTCACAGGTAATCTCCTAGATTATCTAGAGAGATTCAGTTTCTTAACTGCACATGAAAGTATCTTTTCCAGAAAGAGCTGGATACCAGGAATGGAATTTTGTCATTTGTGATGGGAAGACTAAATTCTACGTATTTTCTAGCCAATACAGAATCTCTCTACGTCATATATGATTTCTAAATTCTGACCACTGATTCACATGCCAGCAATATTTGAAGCCCTAATTTTTCAACTGTAATAAAAAAAGAATTCTAATTCCTTCAGTTTCCTTTTAATGGGATTTATGTGTATAACTTTGACTGTTAGTGAACCTAGGGCCGAGGGAACCTGGCTATACCAAAATGGAGGAGGGCCAGTAAAGGTACTGATTTTGTAATAAAATACCCAAAATACCTTCCTGCATGCTCACAGAAAGGGAAGATTTGACCACATCATAATTACCAAGGTGGTAGTAATTATTTCCTTTTTGGGTTTAGACTTCTGAGCTTGTTTCCTAATTCACTAATATAATTACAGATACTGGCAGGTATGGGAAATCTATCTGTTCACCCTCACCTTTGCAGATCTGTATGGATGTCAATCCCAACGTACTGCTGACCCTTAAGATACCTGGTCATTTACCCTCAGACAGCATTCCCCTAGATGTAAGAGTTGCTTACTGATCAGGGAGATCAGAAACTCCCCACCAAACTGTCTTCTGCAGATGATCCCACCCACTCATTTTTGCCTTCCCCTTGTACCTCTTCAGTGGCTAGGACTAAAGCCTTTCTTAGCCCAAACTCTCTGGCCAGCAACTGCCTGAATAAACAAGACTAGTCTTTTGGTGAAAGTGAAATACTGCTCACATTTCTCTATTCTTTTTTAAAAATACTCAATTCAACAAGTATTCATTTAGCATCTACTTTTTGCATGGATACGGACATGAGTAAAAAAGTCTCTGATCTTAAGGAGTTTAAAAATCTATACATAGACAAATAACTAGTCAGTGTATAAGTCATTCATTCATAAGCGGGACTACATAAAACTAAGAAGCTTCTGCACAGCAAAAGAAACCACCAACCATATGAAAAGGCAACCTACTGAATGGGAGAAAATATTTGCAAACCATAAATCTGATAAGGGGCTAATATTCAAAATATATAAAAAATTCATACAATTTAATAGCAAAAAAAAAAAACCCCCAAACAATCCAATAATAAAATGGGTAGAAGATCTTAATAGACATTTTTCCAGAGAAGACATACAGGTGGCCAACAGGTATGTGAAAAGATGCTCAGCATCACATTTGATTTGAGAAATGCAAATCAAAACCACAGTTAAATATCCCCTCCCACCTGTTAGAGTGGCTGTTATTATTAAAAAAGACAATTAACAAACAAGTATTGGCGAGGATGTGGAAGAAAGAAACCCTCATGTACTATTCATGGGAATGTGAATCGGTACTGCCACTTTGGAAAGCACTGCAGAGGTTCCCCTCAAAATTAAAAATAGAATTACCATATGATCCAGCAATCTCACTTCCGGGTATTTATCTGAAAAAAAACAAAAACACCAACTCAAAAAGATATCTGCACCCCCCCATGTTCATTGCAGCATTATTTACAGTAACCAAGACATGGAAGCAACCTAAGTGTCCATTGATGGATGAGAAATATTGCCATTTGTGACCACATGGATGGGCCTATAGGACATTATGCTCACTGAAATAACTTCGAGAAAGACAAATACCATATGGTCTCTCTTATCTATGGAATCTTAAAAAAGAAAACTTCATAGATACAGAGAGCATATTGGTGATTGCCAGCAGAAGGAGGTGAGGGGTAGGAGAAATGGGTGAACTGTCTTTTTTCTTTTTTTTCTTTTGGTTTAAATAAATTGAATAATTAGAAGGAAAGAAAAAAACCTCTCCAGCTTCCACCTAAGCCTTACTGTCTCAGGGATCTTTGAACTGTTGTATAAGAAGTCTGACTGTAACAGTGGTGAGGTTTCTTTTGGTGCTCTGATCAACAGTTCCAGTTGCTTCCACCCTGTCAACTCTCCCTGCCAAGGCACAAAATCTATGAGGCCAACTGTCTCAGATCCCTTAGGCCAGTTCCTCTCCCAGCTGAAACCAACTCTGTTGTGTCTAGCAACTTGTGGAGGGAAATTTGTGCACGGAAAGAGTCAACCTGCCTGAATTTATGCCAGAAAATGATGAGACAGAATAAAATGATTGTTTTAAGCCAATAAGTTTTGGAATAGTTTATTATGCAGCCGTAGATGGGGGGCAGATATTTGTACAGAGAAAGGCAGGATTTCTGTTAGCATTTTTTTAGGTAACATATGCAACATAGGATGCACATTTTCCAGTTTACTCCAAACAGCATTTTCCACATTCTTGAGAGGAGAGCCGACACTAAAATGAGTGGAAATGATAGAAAGCAAGTAGCAAATAATAAATAAAACAAACCCAAAAGCAAAAAAATAAAAATAAAATCTAAGAGTAGAGAAATAACTAGTCAGTAAAATCACTCATTCATTCTGTGAATATTTGGTGAGTGCTTCTGTGCTGAGCACAGTCACCCACACTTGGGCTGTACTGATGGAAGAAACACACATGGCCCCTCTCTTCAAAGGGCCTGTAGTGAGATAGGTGATTAAACAAGCAGTGATAGCAAGGAGTAATAAGCGATTTGGTGGGAGAAGGATAGGGTGCTGTGGATCTCATAGTCAGGGTGACTACTCTAATCAACTGGGCTTTAAGATAGATTTAAAGGTGAGAAATTAAATGTAATTGGAGATAGAGGGACAGAGATCAGAGGATTCTTCAAGGAGGAGCCTATGGGAAAAAAAATCTCTGAAAGATCAGTGAATATTAGCAGGAGGAGAGGGTTTTTGGTGAAGGGAATAACTTGAATAAAAGCAAGGAGATGGGAAAGCAGAGAGTGTGCTCAAGAAATAGAATCTCTGGACTGTTTAGAATAGTTATTTATATACCCAGTCACAGAGATAGGACTGTTAAAGGAAGTTACAGAATAAATCATTTTAAAATTTATTTTTAAATCTCTTTTAAGTCCAAAGAAAAGTTGCTAGAATGGTATTATAAGCTCAGTATATACTTCTGTTGAATTTTCCAGTTGATAACATTTTGTTACATTTCCTGTCTCTCACTACACACACACACATACACACACACACACACACACACAATACATGAATATCTACTTTTATATATATATATATAGATAGATAGATAGATAGATAGATAGATAGATAGATACAGATCTAGATCTATCTATATATAATTTTTTGTTATTGCTGTTGTCATTGAACCATTTGATAGTGAGTTGTAGACATCAGGACCCTTTGTGTACCTCTAAAAACCAACAGATAGGATTTTATTTGCAGTTACTCTTTTATATTAAAAGAAAACCTTAAAAGATAGCCCAACTATGCTTCCCTCCCTCCGGACATTCATCATAGACTGTTTCCCACCCTGCTCCCCCCAAACCCCAGCAGTAAGTTTCCTTTTAAGGTAGTTTCATCTCTACCTGTACCTTTCTGAGCTTTGAAATGAACAGCTGCTGAATAGCCAGGTTGCTTGGAGAAAAGGAACAAGTTTAAACAACTGCGAAGTCATTCACAGTCTCTGCTGGGTTGAAGCAGACAAGGCCATCTGTGCTTTCTGCTCCTATCTCGGGACCTGAAAGAAAATATTCTGTGAGGCTTAGGAGAAAATGACATAAAATGAATCCATTCTGCTGTCAGAGATCATAATGAAACTGGAGAAGAGGTACAAAATCAATTCATTCTTATTATAATTTTCAGATTTCCATCTTCCCGTTTGTTCTGATGCAGGTCTGATGGCTCAAATTGGTCTTTAGAATATTTAAGGGGCTTTTTTGGTCCCTTAATACTGGCTTATCAGTTCCAGTAATTTTACCTCCCAGAGTGAAATTGGCTGCTAACGTTTGGAGGAAATCCATGCTGTATTTTTTTGTAAGTTTTGCTGATCATCACACACCAGGCTATAGTAAATGTGCTTTTGGCGTTTTAAGAAGACAGCCACAGAGACTGGACGCTTTGTCACAAAAGCGCTGGTTGTTCAGGAGCTCTTCCCCAGCAGAGAGAGCCTTTGTCAAGCATTTATCTGTTTTTTGCCTATGTAGAGGAAGTCCTTGCATTTGGCTGCTAGTATGAAAGAGAAAAATTAGGTCTGCAACAAGTGATTCTTTTATTTCGCCTTCAGGGCCATGTGTGTGGTTTTCATAGGACATTAGGAAGGCAGAGAAGGTTAGAAAGAGTGACTGAGTTGGAAGACCCAACCCCATTTTTCTTGTGTTGCAAGTAATTGGAATGTGCATCTGTGTTTGGTTTATGAAACTGCTGTTTTAGTTATGAAATAATATATATTAATTTTCAACAATTGAAAAAATATAGAATAAAATAATGACTCATAATTCTAACCAAAATAACTACTTTGAATAATTTAGGATTTCCTGCCAGTCTTTACATTGTGAATTTTAAGCATATATTGAAAATATTTTACATATAACATTTTGAAGATGGTTTTTTTCACTTAACATTACATAAACTCTTAATAAACATCTTTTTTTTTTAGAGGTTACACAATAACTAACCTTACAGATAGATATATGTTATTATTTCTTATTTTGGACAGGTAGTTTGCTTCCTAGTTCTTGACTTGTTTTTTTCCTTATAGAGATTAGAGTGATGAATATCCTTACACAAGAAGCTTGTATGTGTATATATCAGATCATTTTCTTGGGCTACATAGTCAATAAGTTAAATAGTACTGGGTCAGAAGGTAGGTACAATGTGAAGACTGTATTTGTCTTCAGAGGCATTTTTTTGTTGTTCCCTATTCTTTTTTTTTCTTACTTTTTAAAAATTTTGGTATCATTAATATACCATTACATGAGCAACACTGTGGTTACTAGATTTTCCCACATTGTCATGTCCTCACCACATACCCCAAAACATTCACTGTCCATCAGCGTAGTAAGATGCTATAGAGTCACTACTTGTCTTCTCTGTGCTATACTGCCTTCCCCGTGAGCCTGCCTATGTTATGTGTGCTAATCATAATGCCCCTAAATCTGCTTATCCCTCCCTTCCCACCCACCCTCCCCAGTCCCTTTCCCTTTGGTAACTGTTAGTCCATTCTTGGGTTCTGTAAGTCTGCTGCTGTTTTGTACCTTCAGTTTTTTCTTTGTTCTTATACTCCACAGATGAGTGAAATCATTTGGTACTTGTCTTTCTCCACCTGGCTTATTTCACTGAGCATAATACCCTCTAGCTACATCCATGTTGTTGCAAATGGTAGGATTTGTTTCCTTCTTATGGCTGAATAATATTCCATTGTGTATATGTACCACATCTTCTTTATCTATTCATCTACTGATGGACACTTAAGTTGCTTCCATTCCTTGGCTATTGTAAATAGTGCTGTGATAAACATAAGGGTGCATATGTCTTTTTGAGACTGGGCTTCTGCATTCTTAGGGTAAATTCCTAGGAGTGAAATTCCTGGGTATTGCTATTTTTAGTTTTTTGAGGAACCTCCATACTGCTTTCCACAATACTGAACCAATTTACATCCCCACTAGCAGTGTAGGAGGGTTCCCCTTTCTCCAGAACCTTGCCAACATTTGTTGTTGTTTGTCTTTTGAATGTTGGCCATCCTAATTGGTGTGAGGTGATATCTTATTGTGGTTTTAATTTCCATTTCTCTGATGATTAGCGATGTGGAGCATCTTTTCATGTGCCTGTTGGCCATCTGAATTTCTTCTTTGGAGAAGTGTCTGTTCATATCCTCACAGCCCATTTTTTAATTGGATTATTTGCTTTTTGTTTGTTGAGGTACATGAAATCTTTGTATATTTTGAATGTCAACCCCTTATCAGATATGTCATTTATGAATATATTCTCCCATAGTCTAGGATGCCTTTTTGTTCTTCTGATGGTGTCCTTTGATGTACAGAAGCTTTTTAGTTTGATATAGTCCCACTTGTTCATTTTTGCATTTGTTTCCCTTGCCTGGGGAGATATGTTCATGATGAAGTTGCTAATGTTTATATTGAAAAGAGATTTGCCTATAATTTTTTTCTAAGAGTTTTATGGTTTCATGACTTCCATTCAGGTCTTTGATCCATTTTGAGTTTACTTTTGTGTATGGAGTTAGACAGTAATCCAGTTTCATTCTCTTACATGTAGCTGTCCAGTTTTGCCAATACCAGCTGTTGAAGAGGCTGTCAGTTCCCCACTGTATATCCATGGCTCCTTTATTGTGTATTAATTGACAATATATGCTGGGTTAATATCTAGATTCTCTATTCTGTTCCACTGGTCCATGGGTCTGTTCTTGTGCTAGTACCAAATTGTCTTAATTACTGTGGCTTTGTAGTAGAGCTTGAAGTTGGGAAGCAAGATCCCCCCTGCTTTATTCTTCCTTTTCAGGATTGCTTTGGCTGTTTGGGGTCTTTTGTGGTTCCATATGAATTTTAGAACTATTTTTTCCAGTTTGTTGAAGAACACTGTCGGTGTTTTGATAGGGATTGCATTGAATCTGTATATTGCTTTAGGCAGGATGGCCATTTTGACAATATTAATTCTTCCTAGCTAAGAGTATGGGATGAATTTCCACTTATTAGTATCCTCTGTAATTTCTCTTAAGAGTGTCTTGTAGTTTTCAGAGTATAGGTCTTTCACTTCCTTGGTTAGGTTTATTTCTAGGTATTTTATTCTTTTTGATGCAATTGTGAATGGAATTGCTTTCCTGATATCTCTTTCTGCTAGTTCATCTTTAGTGTATAGGAATACAACAGATTTCTGTGTCTTAGTTTTGTATCCTGCACCTTTGCTGAATTCAGATATTAGATCTAGTAGTTTTGGAGTGGATTCTTTAGGGTTTTTTATGTACAATATCATATCATCTGCAAACAGTGACAGTTTGACTTCTTCCTTCCCAATCTGGATGTGTTTTATTTCTTTGTGTTGTCTGATTGCCATGGCCAGGACCTCCAGTACTATGTTGTAAAAGAGTGGGGAGAGTGGGCATCCTTGTCTTTTTCCTGATCTTAGAGGAAAAGCTTTCAGCTTCTTGCTGTTAAGTATGATGTTGGCTGTGGGTTTGTCATATATGGCCTTTATTGTGTTGAGGTACTTGCCCTCTATACCCATTTTGTTGAGAGTTTTTATCATGAATGGATGTTGAATTTTGTCAAATGCTTTTTCAGCATCTATGGAGATGATCATGTGGTTTTTGTCCTTCTTTCTGTTGATGTGGTGGATGATGTTGATGGATTTTTTAATGTTGTACCATCCTTGCATCCCTGGGATGAATCCCACTTGATCTTGATGTATTTATGCATTTGGTTTCCTAATATTTTGTTGAGTATTTTTGCCTCTATATTCATCAGGGATATTGGTCTGTAGTTTTCTTTTTTTGTGGTGTTTTTGCCTGGGTTTGGATATTAGAGTGATGGTGGCTTCATAGAATGAGTTTGGAAGTGTTCCCTCCTCTTCTATTTTTTGGAAAATTTGAAGGAGAATGGGTATTATGTCTTCTCTAAATGTCTAATAAAATTCAGTAGTGAGTTCATCTGGTTTGGGGGTTTTGTTCTTGGGTAGTTTTTTGATTACAGATTTAATATCATTGTTGGTAATTGGTCTGTTTAGATTTTCTGCTTCTTCTTGGTCAGTCTTGAAAGGTCAGAAAGTTGTCCATTTCTCTCTAATAAGTTGTTCTCTAATAATTCTTTGTATTTCTGTGGTGTCCATTGTCTTTTCCTTTCTTATTTCTGATTCTGTTTATGTGTATAATTCTCTTTTTTTCTTAATAGGTCTGGCTAGGGGTTTATCTATTTTGTTTATTTTATCAAAGAACCAGCTCTTGGTTTAATTAATTTTTTTGTATTGTTTTATTCTTCTCAATTTTATTTATTTCTTCTCTGATCTTTATTATGTCCCTCCTTCTGCTGACTTTGAGCCTCATTTGTTCTTCTTTTTCCAGTTTCAATAATTGTGAATTTAGACTCTTCATTTGGGATTGTTCCTCCTTTAAATAGGCTGGATTCCTATATACTTTCCTCTTAGAACTTCCTTCATTGTGTCACACAGAAGTTGGGATGTTGTGCTGTTATTTTCATTTGTCTCCATATATTGCTTGATCTCTGTTTTAATTTGGTCATTGATCCATTGATTATTTAGGAACATGCTGTTAAACCTCCATGTGTTTGTGAGCCTTTTTGTTTTCTTTGTATGATTTATTTCTAGTTTTATGCTTTTGTTATCTGAGAAGTTGATTGGTACAATTTCAATCTTTTTGAATTTACTTACTCTTTTTTTTGGCGTAGTCTGAGGTCTATTCTGGAAAATGTTCCATGTGCACTTGAGAAGAATGTGTATCCTGCTGCTTTTGGGTGGAATGTTAGGTCCATCTGTTCTATTGTTTAATTCAGTGCCTCTGTGTCCTTACTTATTTTCTGTCTGGTTGATCTGTCCTTTGGAGTGAGTGGTGTGTTGAAGTCTCCTGGGACGAATGCATTGCATTCCATTTCCTCCTTTAATTCTGTTATTATTTGTTTCACATATGCTGGTGCTCCTGTGTTGGGTGCACATATATTTATAATGGTTATATCCTCTTGTTGGACTGACCCCTTTATTTTTATGTAATATCCTCTTTGTCTCTTGTTACTTTCTTTGTTTTGAAGTCTATTTTGTCTGATTCTAGTACTGCAACACCTGCTTTTTTCTCCCTATTGTTTGCATGAAATATCTTTTTCCATCCCTTGACTTTTAGTCTGTTTATGTCTTTGGGTTTAAGGTGAGGCAGCCAATAGATGGGTCTTGCTTTTTTATCCTTTCAGTGACTCTATGTCTTTTGATTGGTGCATTCAGTCCATTTACAATTAGGGTGATTATCGATAGATATGTACTTATTGCCATTGAAGGCTTTGGATTCATGGTTACCAAAGGTTCAAGGGCAGCTTCTTTACTGTTTAACCATCTAACTTAACTCACTTATTACACTATTATAAACACAGTCTGATGATTCTTTATTTCTCTCCCTTCTTTTTATTCCTCCTCCACTCTTTATATGTTAGTTGTTTTATTCTGTACTCTTTGTGTTTCCCTTGACTGATATTATGGATAGCTGATTTTATTTTGCCTTTAGTTAGTATTTAGTTGGTCTGCTTCCTTTGCTGTGGTTTTATTTTCTCTGGTGACAGCTATTTAGCCTTAGGCATACTTCATCTAGAGCAGTCCCTTTAAAATACACTTTAGTGATGATTTGTGGAGGTAAATTCCCTCAACTTTTGCTTATCTGGGAATTCTTTAATCCCACCTTCTAATTTAAATCATAATCTTGCTGAAGCAGTATTCTTGGTTCAAGGCCCTTCTGTTTCATTGCATTGAATATATCATGCCATTCTCTTCTGGCCTGTAAGGTTTCTGCTGAGAAGTCTGATAGCCTGATGGGCTTTCCTTTGTAGGTGATCTTTTATCTCTCTCTGGCTGGTTTTAATACTCTATCCTTGTCTTTGATCTTTGCCATTTTAATCATTATATGTCTTGGTGTTGTCCTCCTTGGGTCCCTTGTGTTGGGAGATCTGTGGACTTCCATTGTCTGAGAGACTATTTTCTTCCCCAGATTGCGGAAGTTTTTAGCAATTATTTCTTCAAGACACTTTCTATCCCATTTTCTCTCTCTTCTTCTTCTACTCCTATAATGTGAATATTGTTCCGTTTGGATTGGTTACACAGTTCTCTTAATATTCTTTCATTCCTAGAGATCCTTTTATCTCTCTCTGCCTCAGCTTCTCTATATTCCTATTCCCTCATTTCTATTCCATTAACAGTCTCTTCCACTTCATCCAGTCTGCTCTTAAGTCCTTCCATTATTTGTTTCATTTCTGTTATCTCCCTCCTGAGTTCATCCCTTAGCTCTTGAATATTTCTTTGTAGTTCCATCAGCATACTTATGACTTTTATTTTGAATTATTTTTTAGGAAGATTGGTGATTTCAGTCTCACCAAGCCCTCTCTCTGGTATTTGAGGGATTTTGGATTGAACAATGTTCTGGCTTTTCATGGTGATGGGAGTAGTTGCTTGCAAGTGGCATGTGTGTCAGCTGGGAGAACAAAGTCCTTTCCTGCTTGCCAGTCACCTTGCCTGTCTCCGCTGTCTGTGCCAGTCAACCACG
This sequence comes from Manis javanica, assembly GCF_040802235.1. Classification (NCBI taxonomy): domain Eukaryota; kingdom Metazoa; phylum Chordata; class Mammalia; order Pholidota; family Manidae; genus Manis; species Manis javanica. The sequence continues at coordinate 219,426,504 of NC_133156.1, forward strand.
CATGGGGGCAGCCTCTGGGTTAATCCCCTAAACTGCCATGGGCAGGGTGGCCCTCGGGCCTGCCTAGAGTGCTGGTGGGGGTCACAGGTGAGCATCTTGTGTTCTGCCATGAGAACAGAGCCCCTTCATGACTCCCAGACTCTGCATCCCTCTCCTCTGTCCTTGCTCATCACCCGCATGCAGGGAGCAGCCTCTGGGTCTGGGCCAGTTAACCATGTGCAGGGAGATGCCTCTGTGTGGTTGCTGTAGGCAGGGCTGCTCTGCAGCTGGTCCACAGCAATGGTGGGGACAGCCAGCTTGCTTGCATGTGCTGGCTGAGAGGAAGGAACCACAGGCTGCTTATCACTGTGAGGGGTCTTGGAGCTGTGTTGCCAACCAGGGGGTTAGGGCACCTGAAATTCCTTAAAGTTCCCAGCCTGCTGGGCCGAGTGTGCCAGGATGATTTTGTCCACCTGTTAAACCCTTGTCCCCTTAAGACTTTTAAAGCACCTGCTTTTCTTTTGTTCCAAAGCAGCTGGCTGTGGAAACCTTTTTACAGTCTTAGCCTTGGATTTTGCTTTTCTGTTCCTCTAATATCCAGTACACCATGCAATGTGTGTCTGTGCTCCTGGGGAAGATTACTAGGGATGGTTATTTAGCAGTCCTGTGCTTCCACTCCCTACCCACTCTGATTCTTTTCCTCCCGCTGGTGAGCTGGGGTGGGGGGAGTGCTCAGGTCCCCAGGTCACAGCTTAGTATCTTACCCTTTTCTGTGAGATGTTGGGTTCTCGCAGATGTCGCCTGACTGGTGTACTGTATCTTAAGGTCACTCTTTTAGAAAGAGTTGTGTTTGCTGTATTTTCAAAATATATAACGTTTTGGGAGGAGATTTCCGCTACCCTACTCACGCCGTCATCTTTTACTGTTTCCCAGAGGCATTTTTTTTTGACCTGCTCTGCTGGAAGAGTTTATACTCCCACCATCAGTGTTTAAGAATGCTATCTCATCGAACACTTGCCAGACCTGAATGTTACTCTAAATAATGTATTTTAATTTAATAGGCAAAGAAAAGATGCTCTCTTATTTTAAATTGTATTTCTTTGCTTACTAGTGAGTTTGAACAATTTTTCATGTTTGTTAACTGTGTGTGTATGTGTGAATTTTTTGCTAATGTCCATAGCCTTTTTATCTACTGGTCAGTAGTTTCCTAAATTGTATAGATATAAGGAATAATCCATGTTAGTTGTAAATTTTTGCTGGTGTGAAAGACTTTTACATAATTTTTATGCAGTTATAAAATTTCATGTGGTCACATTTTCTTCCTTTTTCTTTTAACTTTCTAATGTTTTCATCTTAGAAAATCCTCTCTTAGAGATACATGAAACACTGCTTTGTATTTCCATTGAGTTTTGGTATGGATTTTTTTTTTACTTTATCCTATCTGCCTTTTATTGTGGTAAATGATTTGAATTGAGGTTTCAAATGAACTTTCCCCCTCAAAATTAACCAGTGGCTACAACAGTATTTATTGAATAATGCTACCCTCCCAATACACTGAGATACTCCATTTATCATATATTAAATTCTTCTGTAGACCTAGTACCCTAATCTATGGTAAGAGAAGCCCCATCCCTTTATTAATTTTCTTGTTCAGAAAGAAGTTAAATTTTAAACTATGTTAAACCCTAAATGAATTTTAGGATCACTTTTCCAAATTCCAAAGTAAACCTATTGGTGTTTTGGATGAAATTGTTGAACCTCTATATGAACCCAACCTTCTTCAATATTCCAAGTTAAACTTTTATTTCATTGTCTCATGTTATGATCAGCATTGGTGATTTCTAAACAGAAGCATTAAATACCAATTTTCAGATCACTTGGTGCATCTGTGTCACTCCAGTGTTTGGCAAGAACTCTGAAATGGAATGCTTCAAATTCTCTAGAATTTCAATCACCTAATCATTAATGACAAAGTCTGTTACCTGGTCTGTACTGGACAATGAATGAATGAATGAATGAATGAAGTTACAGATGAAACAAAACATCTTGCTTACCAGAGGCCTCCATGCCTTCTGGGCAAAGTGACTGTTACTTGGAAACCCCTGGTATCAAGTCTAATAGCATCACCCAATGGTTCCCTATGTATGGTACATAGATTGGAAATGAAGTATTTATTGAGCTATGCTAGGCACTTTGCTAGGTGCTTTTCATGTGTTAGCTAAAAAGGAAAATACAGTAGAAGAAAGGAAGAGACTTACCCAGAGGTCTTGGAAATTGTAAGAGGTGGAACCTGATATAAATTCGTATTTCTTGGTTTTCAGAGTCTTTACAATCCATTCCAGTTCCTGTGCATGGGTAGGTTTAATTAATAGTTTAATTAACAGATGAAAGAAGATTATTTCATCTGTTCCAGTTTCAAGGTATCAGAAATAGCACAGATAGTAACATTCTAGAAATAGATGATTTTAGAAATGATGATTATTTTATTTTAGAAATGATGATAAAAACATTTTAGAAATGATGATTATTAACTCTTGTAAAAGACCCACAAGTTTCATCTTTTGTCCCTATTATATGGAAGTAGTAGATGCATATAGATTTGGGCCTTAAAAGAGTCTCCTGGTGTGTGTTTGAGGACCAGAGGGTTCTGCATAGATTAAAGTCCAATCTGTATTAACTGTGATTGCATAGACATGTCTCATGAAGACTTGACCTGGCATCTAGTCTTAACAGGAGTAAACCTGCTTTAATCTACTTTCCACTGTGCTACTCTCCATCCAGGCAAGATAGTCTAGTCATGGCAGATGCAGGGCTGTGAACTGTGGTCTATTCTTCCTTGAAAAAAAAATGACATTAATGTTGCTGTAATCATTCTTTAGCTGCATGTATTAGAGATTCCTTCCCCAGAGCCCCAAACACTTTGCAAATATGACCTCATTAACCCACATGCCAACCCTCTGTGGTAGGTCAGCCGACTTGGCAGCATTTGGGAATTGACTTATTCAAGAAAAAGTGGTCTTTACAGAGCTGCCCACTAGCTGGGGATAGGATCAAGACTAGCAGCAAATCTTAGAACCATATAGGGCCCTAGATGTCACCTGATCCAACATCCTTATTAAAGAAACAGGAAACTGAGGCCCAGAAGGGCTATGTCACTTAACTCCAGGGTTCTCAGTCATGGCTGTATGTTATTATCCCCTGGGAAGCTTTAAATATATACATTATTGTCCAAGCTCCACCCCAGACCAGTTTAATCTGGGACCTCACTCCATCAAGATATTTAAAAGCTTTGTAGATGACTCTAATGAGTAACCAGAGTTGAGGTTCAGCTGGACAAAGGCAACCAGGGGGAGAAGCACGGTCTGTACACTCCATCCTGAGGATCTGTGTGTGGCTTCCTTTGTCATTCTCTGTCATGCAGTTTGGCTTATGGAAGAAGTTCTTGAGGTTTTAACAATCTAGGCTGGCATCTTTGAAACAGGAAGTATTTGTAGTAATTTTATAGCTTTTTTATTTCATTTCTCCAATACAGGCATATTGCAAAGCTGGGGCAACATAATACTGAAGTAACTGTATTATTCTGTCAAGCTAGTCAATCAACTAGTCAGTTCACTGGACAAAATCAGTCAGATTAGTTGGTTGGCTGACGTAGCCATTTCAGTCAGAATGGTCTGCCTAGTTGTCTAAACTGGACATTACTTTTCTAGATCTTGCCTTTTACAGGAGGTATGAAGATATATTATATTTTCATCAAAAGCTCAGGACTGGGGAGCACTGAAGAGTCTCAGCTTTAGCCCCATTAAAAAATAAAGAAATCCTATACCCTGGCATTATAAGGATTAGAGACTGAAGAGTTTATCACAATGCCTATCGTAGATGCTTGATAAATGGCAGCAATTACTATGCTCACATTGCCTTGGGAGTGTCACAATGACCTACAGATCCAGACTGAGGTCCTGCCTGGACCTGTGTTCTGTTCCCATTGTCTCAAGTCTTGCTTGTTTTCCTGTGAACTGTTTTCTGTCTCATATTCAGAAATTACACCCCTCTCTGTTTCCCTTTCTTATAAGTCCCTGAGTCCCTGTGTAACCTCTCAGTTCTTTCAGGCCCAGAAATCCTGTCTCTGCATCACATAAGCAATACATATGGAGAGAAAGTGATCAGTGCTCCCAGTCTCCTAGGCAGGCTGTTGGGGATCTGTTCAGACCTCTCTGGTTTCAGCAGCTAGACCTCTTCCTTCCCTGATGCATAATGTTATGTTAACTTGTTCACTGAGACATCCCTTCACTGCTTGCCTCCCTTGACACTCTAGCCCTTATTGTCTTGAAACCTGTCATGACAGGTGCTCTGGCTATGTGGCCAGGTCGCAAACTATGTCACTGAGGCACTCAGCAAGTTAGGATTAGGTTCTTTAATCTAACCAGCTGTTCCACCCACATCAGCTGGCTAGATGAGCTAAGCCAACTCCATTTCTTGTCCCTAAGATAGGTCACAACAAAAACACCAGGCAGAGGCTATGAAACAGATCTACTATCAACTGTAATCACTGCTTGCTTTCAAGAAACTTTCTTGCCTTCATGGAAATCCTAATGTCTGCAACTAATGATGATGTATTTCCATTTCCACGACTATCCTTATGTGCCACACCTAACCAATTTTTTCATATACCAGCACTTTCAGCAAAGGCTAATGTTGCTTAAATGGGATTGACACTTGCAGAAGAGTACCAGAGAGGATCATTGGTGACTTTGATCCCAGTCTTCTGTGGTGTGGGGCACAGTGGGTTGTTTAGTCCTATCCACCTTTTCAGTGTCATTTCCTGCCTGTCCTTCAGAGAACCACTTAAATCCTCTCCCTAATGGAACCCACCCTATAATCTCACATTTCATATTTTTATACTTGCTACTCCCTCTCCCTGGAATGTCCTTTTCCCATTCTTTTCCTGGCTAATTCTTACTCATCTTTCAAAACTTGACCTACATGTCAACTCCCATGTAAAGCCTTTCCTAAGCCATCCTCCTTCTCTGTGCATATATCCCGTGGACCATTTATATTTCTTTGAGCAGTCTGAGGAGTCTGGGCATAATTTAGTTTCCTGTACATCATGTGCACAGAATGAATGCAATAAGTGTTTTGGCTCAGGCAAATAAATTTAAGTGCAAAGTAACAAACATGGGGCCTTGAATTGCCATCTGTTACTCCTAGCTAAAACATGGAAAAAATGACTTAAGGGAGGAAGCCCTGATTCATTCATCTTTGTATTATTCACCTGGCACCTAGGACTGTGTCTAGCACATAGTAGGTGCACAATACATGTTTTCTAGGTGAATGAACCATCACCAGGTGGTTTGCTGTGGTGTTGATGTGCCCTACCTAAAAATTATGTTTGCTCAAGCTAGATTAAACCCGACATGGGAACATCCAGAGAACTAAACTTTAGGAGACTTTTCTTTCTTTTTCATTCCCTTTTGAAAGCTCCCAGGGCAATCCTTGGGGCATTTGTCTGTATGAACTCAAGAAGCAGAGAGCAGAAAAGGAAAACTTTTCATTTCATTTATTTTTCCTGTGGACTTTGAGCCCCCCCACCAAGACTCTGACCTCCATTTGGGGAACTGTGTGTTATTCTCCTTGAACCCTAATTTCCTAGCCCAGTGCCGGGTATACAAATGGTATTTTATAAATGTTTACTGAATCAATGACCATTCAGTGATCTCTGTATTACTCGGGAGGCTCTCTAGCACCATCTCTCCTGACACACATTTCGGTGTAACATCAGTCATTATGCATGTCATTTCCTCTCTAGGCAAAGTTATTTGTTCAAGTGCAACTTGCTTGCCTTTGGATTGTCCTCAAAAAAAACCAAAAAAAAAAAATCCCTGACCGATGTTCTGATGCTTTAGCTAAATGAAATGAGGTGAATTTCATTTTCATATTGTTGGAAACTGCCTTTTGTGTTGGTTCGTGGATATTGCTTAAGGCTGGGGGTCAGCCCTTGTCCTTTCAGGGCTCTATAGAAATTTCAGATAATTTCTATAGAGGGAAAGAAATAAAAGATTGGATGGAGGAAGGGGAAAACACTAAGGTAGGCAAAGAAAATGACTATGAAAAAACTTCCAAAACACACAAAAATTGGTGGCATTCATCATTAGAATGAGGAGCATCAATCATTCTCAGTCTCATTTTATTTTCATTGTGCATGTGAGTGAAGGTGCAAGTGGAAATGACAATGGAGAATAACTTTTAAAAGCCACTTTATCCAGGAATGGTGAATAAGAAAGATATTTAGTTCCAACCTTGCAGATTGAGTAAAAAAAAAAATCTGTCCATTCTAGAACTTTGGCTCCTTGGTGGATGACATTCCTCTGAACCTTTCCTGTGCTTCCTAATATCAAGGGAATGGAAGATAAGAGGTAGTCAGTCCCCACAGGGATGTGCCGATGGGAAACCAGGGTGGGGCCAGAGGTGGTTCATGGCTGCACTTCACACCAAATTCTTTTCCCTGCTGCAGGATCCATTGTAGTCCTGTCTGCTTGCTTTCTGGGTCCTAGCCTGTGGCCCAGGCAATTTGCATACCTTCCTTCTTGTTTTACACATTTTCCCAAATCACATGGACGCACACCCATTTAACTCTCCTTTGTCAATGCAAAGCTATGTGAAAGGTTGCGGACAAATGGAACTTTTGTAAATTTAATCATCTTTCAAATGTACATGGGAGCTTTCTATTTAACAGAAGCCAGGCTTGAGTCTTGCACAAAATGAAAAAGACTTTAGTAATCCCACTCACATACTGGCTTGTCTCCTCTGAAAGATAATTTCTTTTTAATCACCAAATTTGTTTAAGCTGAACCTGACTCCCAAAGCAATGAATAGGCGCCCGTAGTCTGCAGGACATCAGTGTACTCTGCTGAAACAGCTCCACTCTGTCCACTCCCCTTTTTAATACCAGGAAGTGTCTGGGACAGAACTGCCCCTTACTTATGTCTAATACCTGATACCTATTGGCACATGTGCATGCAGGTTTTCTTCAGTACTTGGAAATAGGGGGCAGGCAGGGACCATGCAAAACCACGTGAGAAATTTGTGGCAAGAGTCAAGACCCTGCTCTCCAGATGTGTGAGTGAGTGCTTGGCCCTCTTTTTGCTATACCGTCTTCCCACAGTGAGATTCATCCTGTAGCATGATACTTCTTGTCAGTGATTTAGTATTCACCTCGATCCTCCCCTTCTACATCAGCGGCACATTCAGAACTGCTCATGGATGAAGACGCTGCCTTTATCGGTGTGTCACAGATCCTCTACGTGAACTTTGTAAACTAAGGCAGAAGAGAGTCCTGGATCTCTTGCTAAACAATTGAGAGAATGGCTTAGGAGGCAGTATAACAGTGGAAAGTCTGGCTTGGATTCTTGGGTTCATCATGGTATAGTTAATTATTAAATCAGTGTGAACTTGGACGAGTTTCTTAACTTCTGTGAACCTCAGTTTCCCCATCTGTAAAATGGTTGTATTAACACCAACCTCAGAAAGCTGTGGTATTAGAGAAAATGTATATACCGAATGAATATGCATTTGACGTGTTTATGCCAGTTCTGAATAAATAGGAACTATCGTTATTATTCGTGTTCATTAGCACAGAATTGTTTTGACCCCGTCTTCTTTTATCCTCAGCTCCCCGCTTTGTCTACCCTCCAATATTCTCTTATTATATTTCTCTTGTGGATGCCTAAAGACACTTTCTATTGTCTGTCTCCTACTCCCTGGTTTCTTCCCCTCCTCTCTCCCTTGCTTGCCTCTCACTCTCTTGCTCTCTTTCTCATACCTAATTTATGATGTCCCATTCTCTCTTCCCTCTAAGAATCATAAAATGTCAAAGCTAAAATGGCCCTCAGAGATTCTCAGATCCAGCTCGTGTGTGTCCGAGGAGACAATGGAAACGCAAGCAAATTGACGTCTCTGCAAAGTCACCGGGCAGTGGACTCCTGGAGAACTCGGGCAGACACTCAGCCTCCCTGCTCTTTTATGACTCTGTCCCCAGGGGTGACCACGTGGGGGACGTTTGTCCCCAGGGATTCTGGCAAGGACAGGGATGTTACAGTTCTCAGTCTCCCTAATGGATAGTGTTTTTCTTCTTACCTTTCTAACCTTTCAAGAACATTGTATAATTCAAAGCTATTTGATAAAACAGCTAAGCCAGCTCATCTCCTGGGGCAGCAAAACTCAGCTGAGATTTCTCCTGAAATTCTCTTGTTGTTGGACTTAGGGGTACTTCAAATTTTTTTCTGTTATAAAAAATTCTGTAGTTGCTCAGCATGGATAGTACATCATGAATGAATAGTAGTGGGCCTTTGATCTAATTTTTTTGTGTATCTGCTTTCTCAATAATAAATGGGCTTTTGTTATGAGACAGGTTGACACTTATTGAGTTTGCTTTTCATTGGTCCATGGCAAGCTGGGAGCAGCTGAGGATGTTCTGTCTTCTTAGTCCTATAGCAAAACTATGATTTGACACATAATTGAACATTGTTGCTGAGGCCTTTTCAATATTCCAGGCATTGAGGAGAGAGAAAATTGTGTATTTTCCATCCAGGAGAATAGCATCCAAACTAAATGTCAGATGACAATTTAGCATAGCGGTGCCTGATATGATCCATCACAAAAGAGAGGAGAACTATTGATTACGATGCTGAAAAGAGAAAAACACATCTGAGAGAAAAAGGCAAAAAAGAATAGGGAGCCTATAACATAGCAGCTGTCTTTAAGGCGCTGCCCTTGAGTAATGACAGGTGTCTTGCACTGGCTCAGATTTCTTTGAATCAGCCTGGAAATGGAGCCCAACACTGCTACCATCAAAGGCAGCAGGAGTGATGTTAAAGGAAGCTATTTTGAGTAATGTTAATGTTGAGCAGAATGGCTCACACAACAGGACATCTGTCTAGAGTGTGGTCAGAGAGCACTCTGCAAAAGGGCCTGAGAATAAGGATTGCAGAGAGGAACTGGCATAAACACGTCGAGAAGGCTCATTTGTCAGTGCTCTCAAAAAGGCGAGGTGAGAGGCAAAGGCACACGGAAGACTGACTCTGGGGAGTGATAATGGCGTTTGGGGCCTTTCACTCCAGTGCAGGTCACTGGTTCAGTTCAAGCCCTAGCTGCAAGAAATTGTTACCACTTGATGGCTTATGGGAAATTGGGTCCTGGCTTTCAGTGGATTTCCTAAAAGTATTCTCGGTAATTGGTCTCCTTTCCTGGAAGATTACCGAAGGCTGGGAAAGGCAACAGGTACAGAACTATTTTGAGGCCAGGAGGGGATTCTGGGATGAGAAGGGGGATAAATGCTGGGCAGGCACAGGGAGGAAAGGCCATTCAGTGGAGGGAGAAGAATGCTTTATTCCTCTGGTACCAGAAAGTGTGAGGTTGCAGGGATCCTGAGGCCAGCATGTAGGCAGACCACCTTGGGGACATGGGACAGAGAGTTGGACTGAGTCCCATAAGAAATTCATGTCAGACCCACAGGCCTGATTCATTTCTAGCACCCTCCCCACCAAAACTCGAGTCCTAATCTAATTTTGGGGCAGAGAGTATGATTTGTGAGCCAGCTTCTGAAACCCTTGGTTAAGCCTCCAGTCCTGCAGCTTTTAGGTAATTGCAAGCTCCGGCTCTTGCAAAGCAAAAGCTTTTACTCTAGATTTCAGACATTTTTCCTGGTTTTTCTACTGTTGTCATCCCTCCCCTGACACAGTGAATAGGGAAGGGGGTATGTCACTGAGCAAGAGGAAATATAAAGAATAAAAAGCTAATCAGTTATTATCTCCACCTGTCATCCTGCTCCCCTTTATTACATGTGTTCCTTTTGACACTTACCCTATTTCTGGGCTTTTGAAGCCTGCACCAAGGTCAGCCAGTAGGCCTGCCATTGGGTCCATCAGCTTCTTGTCAAGGAAAAATTCTTCTTGTGGGCAGTTCACAAATCCAAAAACACTGTGACAGTCTATTTTGTAGAGTATGATGGGGGACACAGGGCAGGAGACAGAGGAAAGATTCCATGAGGAACCCAGCTGGGTCTCATCTTTTATGGCTTACAGCCTTTTGACCAAGGATGGGAGAAGAGAGGGAAAAAACTGAATACAACTCATCACCCATCATAATAGGTAGGCAGTGTCATTAATAAGCAAGATGATTTGTTTGCATATGTACTGATTTCAGGTCACTTTGCAGATGATCTTTTTCTAAAAAGCATATGCAGTGTGTCTACAGGCACATTATTTCTCCTTCCTGAAAGTGGGGAGCTTGGTCTCTGCCCTGAGGGCCCATGCGGGTAGGCAAACTGGTGTGCTGAAGCTATTGGTAAGCCTGGAAGAACCCTAGAGAGTGGTTTGCACTTGTCTCTGGAATACCAGGTTTGTGCAGAAGCTTAAATGCCGAAGCTGAGAGTGGGGTGGAAAACAAAGATAGTGTTCTTGGGAATAAGCTGCTGCATTATTCAGTCTGGAGTGAGGTGGGTGTGTTGTAGATATTTGTATGTGAGTTTCTGCTGCACTACACCTTGCACTCCCTGGAGGCAGCGTCTGAATCATCTCTGTTCCCTTCATTCTTAGCAGCTGCCAAACACATAGCAGCTGCACAGAAAATGCTTGTTTTAAGCATGAGTGAAGGGGAGACCAGAGTTCAGGGTAGTCCTGCCTTTTCGGAAAATAACGGTTGGCTGATATGGCATATTTTCAGTCAGTTCCCACCTGGCCAGCTCTTGAAACTATACTTAAGAATCTAGAATGTCATTGAAGCACATTTTGCTGAGTAGGTGAAAAGCAGATCTTGAAAAATAAGAGTTTAGGCTTCTATTTGATGATAAGGCCAAAGCTTTGTTAACTGAAAGGATGATGGATATATTTGGAGAGCTTTTCTCCCACTTCACCTTCATCAGGCAACTTGGGCTTTTCCTTGTGACATCTGTCACCCTCTACAGTTCACAGGCTGTGCTAACACAGCCCATCAACTTCAGTGGAGGGTGCTGCTCAGACCTCCCTGGGGTGTCCCCCACCCACCTTCCTCTTGCAAGTTCTTTATCCCACGTGATCCTGTCGTGTTGCATTTAGGCTTGATCAATAGTCTTTTAAAATAAGCTTTGCCCTTTGAAAACCAGCCCTAAGCACTTTGCATTCCTCTCCTGTTTGAAAAGTTCACTTTTGTTTTATTCTCAGTTCTAAAAATACCAGAGTGGAGGCCCAAACCATGCAGTTCAAAGTTGTTCTGGTAGGGAAGTCTCCAGGACTTGGCAGTGACCTTACTGGGCTGAATTCATCACCTCCATATGCCTTCAGGATCCGGGCTTCCTTAAACAGAGTAGGAAGCTGAGCAATCTGTCCTATGGTAATCTCAACTCCATGAAAGACAGAAGGGCACCCAGATTCTGAAAGTTGTTGAGGTGCCTGAGTTGGAAATGGTTGTGACATCTTGCAATTTTTTTCTTCTTTTCCAAGATGGATGCAGTGTGTAGACAGTATTGATGGCAAGTCGATTGGTAATCTTCTATCTGCGTTTTTGAGTGTATTTGTGGAGATCAGGAGTCAATACCCATTGTCTTCAGGGCTGGGATGCTTAATCCACAATTGATGCTGGTTATTTGTTTCTCAGCATTCCTGAGAGCAAGGAGTCTTGTCAAAAAGCCCCATAAATGAAAGACTGTTTCCAGGGTGTGAGTGAAATAATGCACTTCTCCCCTTTGCTTGTAACTGTCCCAAAGTGGATAGCAGAGGCCAATCTCTGTTTTTACTCTGTGTCCTTGGAGAATAAAGCACACTGAGATATATGCTATTCAGACACTAAGCTCTTTACACTCTGTTTATCTGATTCTTCTGCCTAATTAAAGTTACCTTCTATACTTGATTGGTTTTTAAAGCCCAGTGTTTGGCAATTAAACCTTCTTTATTCTAACAACTGGGTGGCACTTACCTGAGTGATTTAGCACATGATGTATTTGCTACAGGACCAAGGACTGGCTTCCTTGGAGAGGTCCTCTTGCAAAATTTAATGTCTGGGTGGCTGCTCTGAACACTCACCAAGAAACTTGTAGATTGAATTGTTTGATTCAACCCAGGAGTCCATGCAGCTGGTGTGCAGAGGAGCTTGGCTTCAATTAGGAATCAGGAGACCTGATTTAATTTGCAAATAAACTGTTCTTCTAGAGCTTCCTCAAGGACTTAGAGGTGCTTCTTTATCCACATCTACTCACAGCCAAAGAAGTGTGGGTGCTGGTGGAGAACCTGGCCTGACCCCATCACAGTGCATACTGAGCCCAGGCAGCCTGGGCCTGTGCTTGGCCTCCCTAGTGCACAGAGTGCTTGACGGGGAGAATACTGAAAGACTCAGGATGCACAGAGTTTCTAAATCAGACTTGTTAAGACATCAGGAGCAGATTACCTCTGCTTGGTCCTTCCTAAAGGCCTAGGGAGGCTTTTTTTATTCCAGGTACTCTCAGACAGGAAAACCTGTGGCAGGATGTGCAGGCACTGGAGGAGGTGCCAGGTCATGATCAGGACCCCAACCCTTACCTCAAAAGAATGGACTCTTTCCTTTTTAGGTTTGTTGGATTTTTTAAGGACAAAATTTTAGTATCACCTTTTCCGGGGAGATGGATTAAGGTGGTTGAATGACCTTTCAATTGCCATAGAAAGAAGGAGGTAAGCTGGTAGCCTCTCCACACCTTGCTCTTGCTGCCCTCCCAGCACACACACAATGCGAACACATGTGCATGTAGACACATGAATGCACACAAACATGAGCACATGTGTGTACACACATACACACACACAAGCTTCTATGCACAGCCTTATATCTGCAAAGCCAGCAAATCTAAGTCATCCAGTAGTGCACACAGTACTTCATTCTGGCCCTTTCTCCCTCTGGTGGGAAGATACCTTCTCTAAGTCTGGCATTTGAGCCCAAGTTTACTGAGTGACAGTGGCCCCTCCTGGGAGCCTGGTCCAACCACATAAGGCATTCTTTATTTGTTTGAGAGTGTTTTCAGTCTTTTATCCTCACATCTGAGTCCAGAGTGATGCTTAAGGAAGGCTGAATTACTGCCACCAACCTGCTCTGCTACACTGGGAGATGATTAGCTCTGTCACCTGACACCAAGGACCTCCGAGGGCATCCGAATGTGTTTGTACTCCCTGTACTGGACTGTAAATGATTCAGGGGGTTTCCTCTAGAGTTTGTATACTCTCCTGAGGAGGACACCTGAGGCTGTTGAAGGCCCTCTGGAGTCATCCTGGCCTATCTGTAAGCTTCCTCAGCAACTGCCCCGCCTGGAGTTGAGGCGTCCTCCTGCTACAGGAGTCCTTTCACAGGGGGGCTCCACTCTCTTCACCAGGTGGAAGGCCAGGCTGCTGTGTGGGGACAGCACAGACAGGAAGCAGACTACAGGAATGATTCCTGAGACTATACTATTCTGGGAACTTCTGGCTGAGATGGTTCTGGGGTGAGCTCACAGACTTGAGGCAGTCAGAGCTGGAAGGGCCTCTAGTCCCTTGCTGCTGTAAGGGTGGCCTGACACCAGAGGCGTCATCATCCAGGAGCTTGGTAGCATGCAGAATCCCAGACCCCAACCTGGATGTGCATTTTAACAAGAGCCACAGGTCATCTATAGGTATGTCTGAGAAGTCAGCCAGGCGCCTCCCTCATCTTAAGGGCTATTCCAATAACTGTCCTTCTGAGATATATTGTACTGAGAAAATGTCCACATGGAGAATAGACAGGAAGTAAGCCAGCAGAAATTTGCAGCCTGGATTTCTGATAGGTGGGACACTGGGATCTCTGGGTGGCAGAAGGACCTCAGAAGCCAGCAGTAGGCAAAAGGAGAGACAGTGGCCCGAGAGGGTGCAGAGAGATCTGAGTGGAAACAGGCTTTCTTGACATTCTTTTCTCCTCTTCTCCTACCCCACAAGTCAGCTGCCTCTGTCAGTGGCACTTCCAGGCTGGGTGGTGATTTTTAAGAGAGCCTGGATCCCTAAGAAGTTTATGCTGTGACCATTTCCCTACTCGTGCCATAGAATTCGAAATGAAATAACAGTCAAGTATAAAATGGGTATAAAAAGTCTAATGAAATTCTACCTCTACCTTGATGAGTACCTTGATCTTTGCTTTAAAACAGCAAGCGCAAGTTTCATGTGTGAGCCCCAGCTTTTTCAGCACCCAGGCACATCCCTGGGGTATCAGATCCTGCCCAGTGCACCCCAGCCTGCCCTTCCTGCAATTTTAGGGGACTTGTTGCCAATATACTGGTGGAGAAGACAAAGGTCCTTGCTTACCAGCCACTTACCAGTTGATCGCGGAACAGAATCTGGTTTCTGGGTTCCACCTATCAGGAGCTTCTACTCAGGTCGCAGGTAATCCGAGGTCCACCTTGGCATAGCTGGTGCCCTGAGGGACTCATGAAAATAATGTTGGCTTCCAGGGCTTGACACAATCTAGGATCTGTGTTGAGTTTATCCACATCTTAGTATCTGGATGCTGATGAAAAACAGACCCGACTCAGACTTGAAAAAGGCCAACTAGTCATTCAACTGACAGCATTTCTCCCCATGCTTGCCAGGGGTCAGAGGGACAGCTTGGCTCCCTGAAGGGCCTACAGGAGGCTCACCCCAAGGAACAGGTCCCTGACAGACCCCTTCGGGTCAGTGTAGCCAGAGGGAAAGGGAGAGGCTGTCCTCCCAAAGGCTGTCCTTGATTCTCCTCCACCGCTGCCTCTCGCTCAACACTGAGTTGAAGTTGGAATTGGGAGGGCTGGAGAGGGTTAGGAATTACAGCTGCTTTTGACTTGCCAATCGGTTTTTGATTAACATCCTTCTTGCCCATGCTTTAGGGGCCGGCCCGATTATCACAAAGTCTTGCTCTCTTTTCCCAAATTCCTTTGCCTTTTTTTTTTGGTTTAATTACAGCTAAGTGATATAGATCTTGTTTCTTCAAGGAGGCTCTGAGTGTAATTAAGCATGTGATGTGCCTAGTACCATGCCTGACAAGGAGAAGATCATCAACAAATGTCTAATTCAGTAAAGGGTTTGTGATACCATCAATCATGTTTCAGTGCTTCAGAAGTGGAAATTAGAAAATATCTCTCTCCACTGCCTTACAGATATTCCTCTAGTAGACCTGGGACTTCCTGATCTTTTAAAAGCATGTGACTTTTTTTTCCAAATAATCAAGAATTTGTGCAATAGCCCATGACATCAAGACTTTTCTTGCATGGCCTTCATGGTACTCCTTTAGGGCAGCACTTTCTCACTGAAAGTTGGAACTAAAGCAATTGCTCATTCTAATATTCAGTGGGTGGTTACTACATTCCAGCCAGGAGGCAGTTCCTATGTTCCTGCTTAGCTGTGCTAAGAAGCTCTACTTAAATTAAAGAACTTAATATCTCTAGGTCTATACTATTATTATCCCCATTTTACAGATTAAGTCACTGTCTCAAGATCACCCAGCTAATAAGAGGGAAAGCAGGGATTTGATGTCCAGGCGGTCTGTCTAGAAGAACCAAACTATTAACCACTGTGCTATCACCTCCTAAAGGTATATGGAGCCTTCTTTTTTTTAACCTCCTCTTTGCCTTTTTTTGCAGGAGAGGGAGACATTCATGACCTGTTTGGTGGAAAAGGTTTCTGACTTGAGGAAGAGGTTGGGGGGATAACATCTCAATCCTCCATGTCATCCCTTCTTGCAGTTCAGTTGCTTAGGAGAGGTAGTGGCAGGACTACCTCTAGCTCCTTGACTTAGCAGTGTAATAAGACTCTGTCACTTTCCATTAGGTCAAAGTGTTTTGGTAACAGAAATAGTCACCTTCAGTGACACATTATCCTGACTTCATGACTTCCAAGTTAGAGAACAGTTATGCTCTGAGTTCATCAAGATTGTAGGGTTAGAAGGGATTTTAAAGACTGTGGTTCAAATACCCATGTAATTTCCAGATCCCCCTTATAATTTTCCACTGAGCATCATGTTGTATGTTGGTTTGTCTTTTAATCAGTCAAAGGTGGCCTTGTGCTTGTTGGCACTTCCAATGATTAAAATAAGAGATCACTTTTTTTTGCCTTGTTCTTTATCTTCAGTCTGGCTTTCTTTTCTCACCTCTATCTTTTCTCTTCTTAAAACCTATTTTTTCTGCTTGACATGAAATCCAGGTTAATTACACCCAGAGAAAAATCCCTTCTTTCAATTATAGAATGATTAATTGTGTACATTTAAATTAACCCATCCCCAAGTCAGAATTTTGCAATCGTCTTTTTTGGCAACTCTTTGGTGAAGTTTGTTTCACCTGTTGATTTTTCTTAGGAGCACAATTATGTCATCTGTTTTTAAGGAGAGGCCATATACACACAACTGAAAATGTTTAATGGCTGTCTCCAGTTTTGATACTTTTCTGGCCCACAGAGTGGTTCTATTTTGTATTCTATTAGAAGAAATTCCTCAGTTGCATGACATTCGATTTTTACCTCTTCGGCACACCTTAGAGTCCACATGTCAGCATTTTATGCAAGAGCACTGGGCTAGAAGCCAAAACAACCAAATGAGTTCTAGACTGGATTCTGTTTCTGAGATTTTGGTCAAGGCATTAACCTTTGGTAATCCTGGTTTCATTCTCAGGAAAATGGGCATTCTGCCAGCTCAGTCCTTGTCAGGGGATTGTTGAGAGGCTCAAAATAGGGAGTGTATGTAAGAGCATTTAGTAATCTTTAATACAGGATGGCAAATAAAAAGCCAAAGTCCTTGGTTCTCAGCTAAAGCCCTGGGTTTCCAGAGTGGCTATGAAGTGCATAAGTATGGAAATGGGGAGTCAGAGAGCAAGAGAACCCAAGACTCTCAACCAGACAGTTGATTCATATCTTTTCAGAGTATGTGTCTGCATATGTCTGGGAGGGGTTGAGATGAAGTTGCCTCAGAGCTGAGCATTCCTGTCAGTCAAAAATGTGTCAGGGAGTTTCAAAGCCACAGGAGGCAGAAAACGAGCTGACAGCCATTTGTACAAATTTAATGAACACTAATTAAGCATCCTGTTTGTAAATAGCACTAAAGATAGTTTAGCATAAACCTTACCTGGGCCATTTCAGGAGGTGGCATTCTCTGGAGGCATATTGCTCCAGCCACCACTGTCCCTTGCCTCCAATGGCTCTGAGCCTTGTCAGGTGCTTTATTTGTACCGTGTAGACATTTTCTTTAACAAGACTGGCTCTCAGTTGGATATTATCCTACCCAGTTATGTTTTTCCCAAGATTTTTATGTATCTGGTGCCTTCCTAATTCTAAGACCTTCTCTTTAAAGAAGGCTGCACATTAAAGAAGTCTCCCCAGATCCTCTTCCTTCTTCTTGTTCCCTCCCAGATTCTAAATTAATCTCTTTTTCCTTTGAAATCCTATTTCTTATGATGCTTTTTGAAAAGAATAGAATTTCAGGAGGAAATTCATGAAACAAAATTCAGCCAAAAATGAACTTAGTGTTTAAAGCAACAAATAGTTCAGTTGTTTTTTCCATCATCCACCCCAGTGGATGAATGTTTTACTTGTATTTCTTTGAAAAATAATGATTCGTTCAATTATCAATAATTCTTAATTTTATTCCAAAAGAACTCATTATTATGTAGTGAGTTTTTTCCTCCAGGGTCATCAATGCCAATGCCCTTTGAGGAAACCCACCAAGTTACCAGTTGGTGGAATCAGAACAGAGTCCCTCCCAAAAGTTAGAGGCTTCCTCTCCCCAATAGCAGAGAAAGAAGAGGGGAGGATAGAAATTGTTTCCAAGAACATAGGTTTCCAAGAACAATTATTTTGGCCAATTCTCTGTTTCTAGTCAGGATTCTTCATTCCTCACTCATTCCTGAGCAATAGCTGTAGGTTCAGTGGGATGCCAAAAAATGTATAATAACCAGCACTCTGAAAAGAAAAATACGTGTGTGTTATGTGTGCATACGTATGTACACACACACACAGATTCATTGTATATTTTACTGAAACAAAAGATGTTCAGTGAACAATTTACAAATCATCATAAATATTCTTTTTCTTTATAAATTCAAATTGATTCTCACAGAATGCTTTTGTTGATTTTTGCCAAAACTCTGCCAACATATGGTTGTAATTAACATATTCTGACATCCATGTTAGTTGATATTTTTATTTACAGTAATAAGGGAGACACACATGAAACAGCAAAGATGTGTGTTGGAGCTCCAGCGCACATGATGGGAGTCCCGTTTTCCCAGGGCTCCAAGGAGGAAGAGGCCTTCCCAAAGTCCCCGTACTGCATGTTCATCCAGTCCTCTGCTTTCAACAAGAGAACAGATAGGAAAACACTTGTGACCTGCAAGGAAAAAGGGCCCTTGAAGAATTGAGATTCACTCTCTTTTTAATGTTCTAATATTTTATCAAGTTTTCTACATGCCCATAGTTTAAAAAACAAATTACATATAAGACTTGTCATGAAACACAGCAGGCCCGTCTCTCCCACCTCCATTTCTTTTCACCAGAGAGCACCTTCAGCTACTTAGCTGATTTGGGGGGCATACAGCTGCCTATCTCTAAATGATATGCTTACATAGTTGTATCTTGATTTGGAGTTTTAAACACTATCTATTAACCTCTCACCAAAGGAAGGTGAGGAACGGGGTCTTCCAGCCTCCACCATCTCTACTGCCTCCCACCCCCTCATCCTACTCTACATGCCAAGACATGCCTTTCTTTTCCTTCCATTCTCCCAAAAGTGTTACACTTTAATTTTGCTCAAATCAATATTCAGTGTTTATATTTATGGTAATGCAAATGATATTCATGGGTAAGCTTTTACTTTTCCATCCATGCACAATCTTTTGTTTTCCCTAGAGGTTTTGTTTGTTTTTATTTTGTTTTATATGTACATTTAGATTACATTATATTCTTTTATATTAGCTTAGTTTCCTCTGAATTTATCACTGTTTCAACTCCAGTCTCTCTGCCAGTTACCTAGATGTCTTCTCCATATGTCAGATGCCTCTGTTTTCCTGCCAATCTTCTCTTCAAGAAATCTCTCCTAGAACCCTCTGCCCTGCCAGGTTACCCTCTGACATCCTGGGTCTGCCGTTCCGCCTCATCCTGGGAAATGCCCTTCCCTCTCCTGTGTTAGACCCCTCTCTTACAGTGTCCTACAGTATAGTGGAGCACATCAGCTGGCCACTTCTTGAGAATGCATACAGGGATATAAAACATTTGAGGCCTTGCATATCTGACAAATCCATTCTTCTATCCTCATATTTGATAGGTAGCATCTCTGTCAAATCCTAGTATAGAGTTCTAGGTTGGAAGTCATTTCACTTCAGATTTTTTAAGGCATTGCTCTATGTTCTAGCTTCTGACATTACTGTTGAGACGATCAAAGTCGTTCAGATTCACAGTCTTTGGAATGGGATCTGTTTTATTTTTCTCTCTTGAAGTTTATTTGTGTCTTTTTCCTCTGTGTTCTAAAATTTCATGATGCTGTGACTTTTGAGTTTGTTTTAATATTGTATGGACCCATTTAATTTAGAAACTCAGGCCTTTCAGTTGGACATTTCCTTGAATTATTCTGTGGTTAGTTTCATTCCCTCCTCTGTGTGTGTGTGTGTGTGTGTGTGTGTGCATGCGTGTTTAGTTTTTTTCTTGCTGAAACTGTTGCATGTTGTGCATCCTGGACTTGTCATTTACTTTACTTATCTTTCCTGCCCTACTCTCTCTTTGTCTTGTAACCCTCTGTTGTCTTATTCCATTTCTACTATAATATTTTTAATTCCCCCAGTCCCATTTTGTTCTGTTAGTGTTCTTTTTTTGTATTCAGCAGTTCTTGTCTTCACATATGCAATATATCTTCTTTTATATCTTTCAAGATATTAAATACATTCTGAATATAAATTATTTTCTTTGTGTAATTCCTGTTTAGATTGCTTTTATCCTGTTTGATTTTATTTCCAGCTTTCATGTTAGGGATTTTCCTTAAATGTCTGTGAACTCTAGTTTCTGCTCTTACTAAGAGCAGAGTGCTCAAATGGTAGGTATCTAGAAGCTCTGTGCTTGCCCTTGAGGACTGTCACCTGTGGGCTTCACTGTACATTGTGGCTGGGCTATTTTGTTGGAGAACCTTGATGCCAGTGTCTAGGTTTTTCCTCTTGTGCTATTTAACTCTCCCTGGGTAAGTTCTCCCAGACTTCTGCTTTTAGATCTGGTGGCCATTTTTGTGGAAACCCAACGGGGAACACGGTTGGAGGTATTGGCATTTAGCATGCACATGCTCACTCCTTTCCCCTGTGTCCAGTACTCTGCCCTCCTCTGCTGATTGTGCCTGGTGTCCCTTGGACCAGGGAGTCTCCATCTCTCCCAGTCCAGACAGCAAACACACCTTTTGTTCCTGCTGGGAATGGAGATTTGTGGATCCCACTGCTTCTCAAAAGGCCTTTGATCCAGCTTCCCTGCTTAGCTCTCCCTTCCCTCCCTCCCACACTCCCAGAGGTAGAAGAGTCAGTTCCTCACCCTTCTGAGGGGTTCTGCTGGGAAAATCGGGCTGTTTCTAGGCTGCCACACTGTCAGTTAAGGATACGACTTTCTCAGATCTGGTCAATCAGTTGGTTTTAGTCTGGTCACCCACATGTTGCCTAGTTTCCAAATTGTTGTTTCAGTCGTCTGCTTTCTCATTCTCTTTGTCCTTGTGCATTTATAACCCCCTTTTCTCCCATGGCATTTCAGTGCACATTTATTTCACAGCTCCTCTTTTTGTGTGTTACAACTCATTGTAAATCTGTCTAATCTCTTCTCTGAAGAGGGAGCTTCTCTGGAGGAAAAGTTGCCTCCTGCATATTTAATAGTCCTCGGTGTTTAGCACCAAGAGGTAGCCATGTGCTGAAGTGTTCCTACTCTGAGGCCCGCTCAGTGGCCCACCTGGCATGGAGCTCAGTATTGAGGCTTAGACACCACATGGCCCAGTCTCCTTCATCCAGGAGCTTTTGGTTGGGTGCTGTTTTCCTCCCTCTATCCACAGGGAGTCTGGTTCTGACTGTTGGCATCTCAACAACTTTCCTTAGGGAGGTGAAAGACAGCCTAGAAGCAGAGACACAACATTCTATAGATGGTAGAAAAAAGGAAGGTCTGGGGTGAGGATGTAAGTCAAGAGACATCAACCCCTTTCCATATTCTTCTTTGCCCTCCCTTTATGAAAGATGGTTTCATTATGTAGCAATACAAGCTCAATGTAGGAAATTTGAGAAATAAAGAAAAATTAAAGAAAAAAGAGTTACTCCTAATCCCACTTCCTTAAAATATACTGTTAGAATTATGTGTGTTTGTGTGTATATATATATATATGTGTGTGTGTATATATATGTGTGTGTGTATATATATGTATATATGCTTGTACATATATATACACACACAATTTAATGGCACTGGGATCATACTGAATACTGAATACTGCTTTTATACTCAGTCTTACATTGTGAACTTTTCTTAAATCAGCAAATTTCCTTTGAAAGCATGATTCTTAATGACTACTGTGTCGATATATTTTGCATTTTACATTATTTAGGTTCTTTTAATTTTCATTATGATGAAAAATGTTTTAATAATCATATGCAATATCATTTTAATCCATTTTGGATTATTTCTTTAGAATTTATAGAAATGGATTTACTGGTTTATAGGGAATGGGCATTTTTAAAGATCTTAATGCATATTATCAAATTGCCAAACAAAAAAGTTGCACTCATACTTTGTAGCACCAGTAGAGGATAAAAAAGACTGTTTTTTTAGTCCCTTACACTGTGTGTGTGTGTATTGCTCAAGGAAATTTAATTTTTTAAATTTGTATTTCCATATTTGGTTAAACTATGCCCCTTCTTATTTTTTTAAAAGATATTAGGTAACTTTAAAAAATTATTATTTTGTTAAATTTTGCCAAATTTAATATTTTGAAGTTCATCATTTTTATTTGAATATCAAGAACTCTATATATCAATGTAATCAATCTTTTTTGTCCTTTCTTTCAGTTTGTTTCCTTTTTTTACATTCATTTTGACATCTTTTGACATAGAGATGAGTAGATATTTATGTAATCAAATCTCTCCTTTCTTTGCAATTTCTTTTTGCTTTATACTAGGAAAGTATATTAAGTAGATTTCCTGAACAGGACTAAGTAGGTTTATTTCTCAAAATGCCAGTGGATTTTCCTGCAGTTGCTCAATTACCATTTATTAAGCCCACATTTTCTTGGGATCTGGAGCCAAGCTTGGATACTATGTGTGAAAATTAGGCTTTTTAGAGTTGTGGCCTCTTTGCTAAATCTGTCCATTCTCCCCTCTGTCCCTTGCATAGAGAGGACATGCTGGCTGCTGGCAGGACCACAGAATTGCCTCAGCTCTCCTGAGATTCTAAACCATGCAAATTCCCTGGTAGCCCCTTCAGCTACTCCAGTCTATATACCCTTAAGATATTCCACCTTCATTTGAAAGTCCTTGGATCCTCCCCCAGAAGACTTGCTAAAACAAGAAATAGCAAAGACTGCTCCAGGCACTAACTGACAGCTGGACAGTAACAAGTCATTTTTCTCTCTGTAGCTACCTAATGAGTAACTGTCACGACTTCCCCCAGACTGAGGCTAGGAGACAAGCAGTATTCCTCGGAGTTATGTCCTTTCATCTCTCCTGTTTGACATCCCTGTTGACAGGACACGCGATGCCAGGCCAGATGGCACTAGGCACATTGTACAGATGAGTGGCAGGAGTGCAGGTGTGCTGTGCAGGGGGAGGAGGCCAGGGAGAACTGGGCATTCATCACTGGAGTGTACTAGGAAGAGCAGTTCCAGCTGGGCTCTGTCTCTTGAAAGCCTGAGAGCTTAATGTTCTAAACAGATTCTGAAACGCCTGTTTTACTCAAGGCCCAGGGAAAAAAAGACTACATGCATCCTAATGACTTCATTTTCCATTATAAAGAGAGAAAGGTACTGTTTGTGGTGGAAAGAGCACTGTACTGGGGGTCAGAGGCCCTGGGTTCTACTCTCACATAGTGTGACCCACTGTTCGGTTCGCCTGGGTTGCCCAGGACATGGGACATTTCATTTCAAAGTTGCAACAGTGCTGAGCAAAACAGACAGTTGGTATCCTTATCTAGGTAATATGACCTTGGCCGTGTCTTTTATCCTGCTGAGCCTCCATCTCCTGACGTCTATCCCTGCTCTGTCTTTAAAGAGTTGAAGTGAGAATCCGAACAATTTATAAGTCGTGTGACCTTGATCAGGTTTCTTTACCTCTTTAAGCTTGATCTTACTCCCTGTTCTCCAAGATGGGGGTTATACTAGTGAACACCTCATCAGATTACTATGAGAATCAAATGAAAAGTAAAAATTAAGTGTAAATTCCTGATCCAGTGACTGGCATGAAGAAGACCCTATTACATGTTAGCTGTGGCTCTTATTATCAGTGCAGTAGAATATTGTCAAAAATAAACCACAATGATGTCATTATTACTAGAAGCATCCTTGAATTTGAGAAGCGTAACTCTGCCCTCTTTGGGTTGTATTGCCCTCATCCAGGAGTCTCAGAAGGCCAGGTACAGTGGCTTTTAGAAGAACCTCCTGGGGGCTGGGCTGTGGGCAAGTTAGGAGCCACACTCAGAGATGGCAATAAAGATATTTTCCTCTTCCCCTGTACATGTGTTCCAGTTCTATGCTTCTCACTGGAAAGTAAAAGCTTCCAGAGATGTGGAAAAGTATATAAAGGATTTTATTCAGCAATCATTTATTAAGCTCTGGCTGTGCTCCAGGCTTGATGCAAATTGCTGTATATAGGAAGATGAGGAGGACTCAGTTTCTGTCATATCTTTGAGGGGTCGTCGTCTCCTTGAGTGACAGATCTATGTACCTTTAGATCACAGACTTTAAGTTCTGTCACAGAGGTGTGTGTTTTCAGTGTTGAGAAGCCCAGGGAAAGCGCTGACTGCTTAGAATATGTCCTGAAGAATGAGCAGGAGATGGTGGAGGAAAGGAAGTTTCAGAGAGTGAGGAACAATGTTCAAATACATGACGCATAGCCTGTATGGAGAATAGGGAGTGACTCATGGTGGCAGGGGAAGAGAATGCAGCCCACGTTGTGTAAGTTTAGATTTGCAGCTTGCAGGTAGAGAGACCCAGAGTGGCCTGAAGGGCACTGGACACCCTATAAAGGAGTTGGGTTTTGTGGTTGGTCTAAGGGGATCCATCCTAGATGTTTAAGGAATAAACAGAGGAGACAGAGAAGATCAGATTCCTGAATTTGAATTTGCTTTTCTACACAGATTTATCCTCAGTTATGTTCCCCATAGCATTGTTTATACTAGCAAAAGTTATAAAGAGTTTTTATGGATTCTGTTGAGTCAATTCTGCATTGATAAAGCATACCATACAGCTATTTAAAATCATATTGGTGATGTATATTTATGGCATGGAAAGACTTTAAAGAATGGGTTACAAAAAAGGATGTTGTATTTCCACATTTAATTTAAAATTATATATGTGTTCTGCAATGTTGTGCTAGACCCAGCGCATGAGTTCAGGAGAGCCAATTGTTAGTATCTCTTCACAGGTTCATGTTCAGTGACACCATGTTGGTATCCTGATTATCAGTCAAGGGGAAGTATTTATCATAGAAACTGGCAAATACTACAAATGAGGCCTTTTTGTTGTTAACAGAGAGCCACTTATTAAACATTACCAGTGTATCACTGTGTATATATATTCAGAAAAAAGCCTGGGCACCAATGGGTAGTGAGATTAGAAGTGGATTTCTTTGCTTTTCTGTATTTTCCAAATTTTAAAGATTAATATGCTTTACTTTGGTTAGTTTTTGTTTCAATTTAACAAAGGGGGGACTCATTCTGTCGGCATTGTCATGATGAGGGATGCGAGTAGGGAGACTACTTTCCAGGTTATTCTGACCATCCTAGAACTCATGACACCTGGCGACTGGGCGCTGCTAAAGTGGGGGGAGAAAAATTGACATAATTTTCTGAAAAAGGCCACCTTACAACTTCAAAAACTGTCAGTCACTTTCAGATAAGAAATCCATGGAAAATAAGTACTTGGACAATAGTTTTATATAACCAACCCAAGGAAACCAGAAACTAGTATTATGGAAGTGAAGCATCATGGGTTTGAATGTGACTGCTGACATTCATTCTAGCCCAGAATATCAAATCAAATCTTCTCCTGACCTCACTGTTACTGAAGCTGATGACAAAAAGGAAAATGGCTGGACTTGAATGTCTTGCTCTTCACAGTCCCCATGGTCCCTGTGGGGACAGATCGTGGCAGAACAAAGGACATAAGTGGACAGAATCTATTATTTATTTTTATATCTATAGTGCCTTGTGCAGTGCCTAGCCCAGAGTGAGTACTCAAAGAATTTTTGATGAATGCATGAACAAAAGGTGGGGCTTCCCCTGTGGTGTGCTGGTGAATGTTGAACAGCCAGCTCACTGGAGAAGAAGTATCCTAATTTGTGGCATTTGATAAAATTTGTGATGTTTATACTTCCAGCATGGCCAATTTCAAGCTACAGGTGTGAAGTCACCAGACTTGGGGTTGGGAAGAGATGAGCACAGTTGAGTCTCAAACAGGAGGAGTGGCTCTGGCCTGTCACTGGCCACTTGGTCATAGGGCTTCTAGCGCTCGTGGGACTCTGCTGGCCCACCCTCCCCCCAGTCGCTTGGACTGCTGTGCTTCACCCCGAGTCCTGTGGTCATTTCAGCGCCTCTCTCTGACCTGTGGACACTTGGCAGTGAATGCTATGGTCCCTGAACAGAGTCCAGGAGAAGTCAAGGGATTGATTTGAAGTCACAGGAACCACTGGAAACATTGCACTGGATTAGGGTTGAAGGAAATCTAGGTTCTATTCATGACTGACCACAAGGTGGTCACAGGGTGTCTCTGGTCTCTGTCCCCTTTGTGATCAGTGATCCCTACTTCCCAAGGTGGCTGTGAGGGCAAAATAAATAACTCATTACTGGAAGAGTTTTAAGGATTCCTGAAAATGGCGTGCAGCCCTGAACAGAGCTGTTCTTCCTCTCCTCCTTTCTTTCTCCTCTCTCATTGCACCCTGCTCGCCAAATTTGCCCAAGCCCTATTATATGGGAACAAGAGCAAAGACTTCCTTTCAGTGTCCTGGGGTTAGAGAACATGGGCTAAGATCTCTAGGATCTCAGGGGGCTGTGACAAAGCATAAATAAGTTGTGGAGCACAGCCCTCAAGGCTGATGTGAAAGGGACAGCAGCAGGACAGTGCCCTCACCCCTTCTGCTGCAGCCTCCGGCCTCTCAGGCAGGGCCAACTGTTTCTCTGCAGCAGGAGTGCTGTGAGCTCCTCCTGAGGTAGCTGGGTTTCGAAAGGCCAATAAGTATGGGGGCCGAGCCTGCTTTCATGGGGAAACACTTAATTTCCTGATTTATGAAGCAGTCGTTTTTATTAACTGTCCTATTTTATTAGGCCTCATCCATGGCCTGGGAAAATCCCTATCTTTGTGATTCTCCATCCAAGCAGAGAGATGCTCAGGAGTTATATCTCTTGGAAGAAAGCTGACTCTACAGTGATTAGAAGGAGATAATTTCATTAATAATAATTGTAATATTATTTTGGTGCCTACTATGGGCCTGATCCTGGATGGTGCCTTATATGTCACCTAATCCTCAGAGCAACCTTTATATGGTAGATATCATTACCCACCTTATACAGATGAAGAAATCAAAGTTTGGCAAAGGTATGCAACTTGTCCAATGTCACACAGCTAGAAAGTGGTGGTGTGTGACCCATATCCAGATCATCTGACTTCAGAGCCCATTTTGAGGCCCTGCCATAGATTCTTAGAGCTAGAAAGGTGTTTGTGGCCCTCCCTGCCAGCCTCCTCATGCAGCTGGGCACCATCAGCTAGTTGCTTAAACCTTCTATCCTCATTTCCTCTTCTGTTTCATAGTTCCGCAGCACAGTGGGATACATCTCCATGAGCTGCTGTGTTTTAAGAGCAACATCATCTCAGTCTTAACTGAGTCCTAACCGATCCTTTATTTGTTCTCCTCTCCTGAAACATGGATCTGGCATGATGCTTTTCACTTGTCAGATGGATCGAGGGCTACAAGTTGCTCCACAATATATACTCATGGCGTGACTGCAAAAAGCAACCCTCTGTTCAGCTATTAAAATAACCTTCTCTCTGTAATGGATTAGTTATCTCAGCGATGAGGCCCATTTGAAGGGAGATCATGAGATAATTGACTGTCAAACAGTTGAGCAATGCTAAGGTCAATTGTAGTGTAGGTCAATTCGTTTGAACAATGGGCTTTCTTCTGACAGGCCTCATAATGTTGATAATAATAACTTTGGTTTAATGGAAGTGTTCAACGATGTTAGAGAAGAATGAACTATTAGATGTTCAGATTAAGTATTGTCTAAACCCAGAAGGTTTTGGAAATGGTTTGGTCATAGCAAATGCAAAATCCTCAGCTAGGGAAAACCGACTTTAAAGAACAGCTGGATTTAATGTCAAAGGCAAATGATTTTCTTTTCCCCTTTACCGACTGACTTGAATTTACACTGTGCAGACCGTGATTATTCCCCAACTATATATTTATAGCTTCTCATTTGCATTTTCCAGAATAATTAAGAATTTAACCTAGAATGGGCCATTTTTGGGTAGAGGTGAATGCTCTCTGATTTTTAAATGAACCATCTAAATTAGATACTGAATATACATTGTATTCTCCTTGCCTCCTGCTTAAAGTCCTCCTAAACTTCTGGACTCATTACTGGGGCCCAGTGGAGAGATTGTTCACCCCATCCGGAAGTCTGTCTGTGTCTGAGAGGGTGAGTCTCATCCACAGAGGATGATCTGGTTCACAAACATGACCCTCTACCTGCAGTTGTGTGGAACCAGAGGACAAGCCCGGTGGTCTCTTAAATGGGAGACGGAGGCCTTCCCAGCAGACAGCACAAGGGGAAGGCTGCTCTGTATTCTTTGCTTAAATTCCACCAGAAATCATTTCCCAACTACTTTGCTTTGCCTGCCAGTCCTGGCTCTTGCTTTTAAAGGATCTACTTCTCCAGGAAGTATAACTGCACACACCCAAATAATGCAGCTGAGAAGGGGACAGCTAATTCTCAGGAATGACTGCTCCTTGGGGTGGAGCATCTTCATCTTTACTATTTCCCCCATTGGACAGAGGAACTGAGGCTCTGAGGGTTAAGAAACATGTCCCACATCATGAAGTGGCTGGAAAAAGTAGGAGCTTGACCCACATCTGTCTACCTTAAGGTCTGCTTACTTTTCTTCCCTACTGGGCTACCTTCCACCTTTATAAATGGGGCCTAATGTCTTAGGTCTTCAGCAGCAAAAGCCCATGTCTGCTCCCTACGTTCATTCCTCTTAATGGGCAGGGAGCATCTAATGTCCTACAGCTGCCAAATTCTGCAGTGTAACAACAAAGGCCCTAAGAGAAGGGATGTGTGCTTTCTGAGCAGGGGGACCCTGTGTCCTCTGGCAGGCATGATCAGAGCTGCAGAGACAGCTCCTTAGAGATTTCCAGAAAACCTGCAGCCACAGGCAGTTGTTTCTTCCCTTAGAGCAGATGGGAAGAGGGGACACCATAAGGCTCTGGAGTGGGATAGGTATGAAAATAGCCAGAGCCTACTTTAGAGTTCCGGGAAGGAGGCAGGGCGAGCTGAGGTATGTGATAGTTTGTCAGATCTTACTGTAGGTCAGTGAGTTGCCTGCAGAGTTCTCTGTGTGGTGGATTTCAGGGTCCCAAATGCTCCTTTCACCAAACAAAATTGAGCGGTGATCCCTTCATTAGTGTCTGTAACACCCATTGCAGGAGGGTCAAATGGCAGCCAAACAGGATAACCCAGGGATCCACGGGTATCCGCTTGGACCAGGTCAGAGGTCAGATAGGAAACACCAAGAGGGAGGGCTTTATGGAATTTGATGGGCCCATTTTGCTGTTGAAGTCCAGTGTTTGGGACATCCCTGGGAGGGTGGGCCTCAGTGAGGTTCTGTACTGGGAGGACCCTAGCTAATGATAATAATACTTGCGGGCATTTAGCAAGCCCCTACTATGTGCCAGGTGCAGCAGCTAGGACTTTGACATGCATTTTCTCACTTCCTACTTACTTAGTAAGGATGCAAATGCTATCATTATAAACATACCCAAATGAAGAAACTGAGGCTTGGAGGGATACATAGCCTGCCGGAGGTCACCCAGATAATAAAGTGCTGGAACCAGGTCAGTCACTCAGACTCCGGAGACAGCCTGAGCCAATGGAAGGGTGTGTGGTGGGGGCAGGGAGGCGGTGTTGGGGTTGGGGGGAGGTGGTGATGAAAGAGGGGCAGATTTTGCCTACTTTATATTTGTCCTGAGTTGTGCTGATGCTCTTGAGACTGTATGGGGAAAAAAAATATTTATAGAAATTCCGCAAATGGTCTGTATTTACCATCACTTTCTTCCCCATGGTTGGGGCTATCAGATAAGATTCTCAGTATAAATGGTGATTAGCCAGTGCTGTGGGGGCTTCTGTTCATCTAGAAGGCTGATATAAAATTCACAGGCAGAGTGTAGCAATTATCAAGCTAGTTTTCCAATATCAAGAAGGAAAAAAATGTCATATTGGAACATGTTTAATGACTAGACCTGTCCTGAAGGCCTTCTAAGTAACCCACCTTTAGAATTTATCTTCCCACTTTCTAGCTAGATCAAATAAGACCAAGCATCTTGCCTGGTCTGAAAGCCAGAATAGATTGGCAGCTGAGTAAAAGACTTCTGGCTTTGTCATACTTACTCAGATGGAAAAAAAATGAGTTTACCTCCATGAGAATCACAGGCGGGGGTTTAAGAAAATCCTGGAATACTTCCTTTGTTTTGGCTTCAAACATGCTGTTGATAACAGCTGCTGCCAGTTTACAGTGTGTTTATTGTTGAGTAATTATGTTTTGCTTTCATATTGGCAAAGCTATTATTTGCACTTTTAGGAGTAGCGGACATCTTGTGTGCACAAATGAATTAATGTGACAGTGGCTTTTGACTTTGGGAGCAGTGACGTATTAATACTTTCATCTGCAGTGTTGTTAAATAAATACTCAGATGTGCCCATCATGGTACCTATGACTAATAGGTTTCGCCAGCTACAAATGCCACAGAATCATGTAATCCAAAGGACCAAATTATAGAAAAGAGAGAGAGACATTATAGACATCTCTCTTATTATGGTTTTTTGAATACTGTCCAAAAGCCAGAGAGTGTTCCTGATTTAACACAGTCAGACTGGTCAAAGCCAGACACTAGACACTCCCCAGAGAGGATGTCAAGGGGAAGACTCCTGCACTGTATCCTGTCCCTAGAAGACTGAATCAAAATGACATTCCTCTCCTTTCACCCACATATCCAGGAATCTTTTATTTCTCTAGAACATCCTAAGTACCTGGTGGAGGGCTGAGTCAGTAGTGTCGCTTGGCTGTTTTATTGTTCCTAAGCGTTTCTTCTACACCAGGCACCATAGAGTTAGCTGAATCACCCAGTGAGTGGGCTGAATGGAAAGGCAGACA
Organism: Manis javanica; assembly: GCF_040802235.1. Taxonomy (NCBI): domain Eukaryota; kingdom Metazoa; phylum Chordata; class Mammalia; order Pholidota; family Manidae; genus Manis; species Manis javanica. The sequence goes on from NC_133156.1 coordinate 219,457,071, forward strand.
GAAATCCTAAGGCAGGTGGAGGGTGAGGAACATTTTCAAGAAACAGGAAGGCACAATAATGAAGAAAAAGGTCTTATATGAGGATCCTGTAGACTTGCATTCAAATTGGTTAACTGCAGGAAAGAGAGGAGGCTGGTGAGCAGCAAGGAGACAGCTTAGACACACAGAGAAGGAAGAGATGGGACATGAAAGAATTCCACTTGGCAGATATTCTAGTGCCTTCATTATGTGCACAGTGAAGTGTGGATTGCAAAAAAAAATTTTTTAAGCCAGACATGGCTTTTAATTCTTGGAGAAGTCAAACTGTAGGACGATGTACACTAAGCCTAGAAAGAGGCGACAGTTTCCATGCTTATGAAGGGGTCCGGTCAGGCATAGGGAGAATGAAAGCAAAAGGAGGCTTTGTCTCTGAGACTCTTCCAGGCAGATCTGAAATGTACAGAGAATGGGAAACTCGAAGGTCGGATGGAAGGAGGGAATGTATTTTGGCCGAGGCCTTTTTAGTTAGGAAGAGAAGAGAGAGAGAAGCCGTGGAGACCAGGAGGGGGTCACCTATGGGGACAGGTGAAGAGTGGCAGAAGCAGAGCCTGGGAAGAGGCAGAAGCTGGGAGAGTGCCAGAGGCTGCAGTGCCAGCACGCAGAGGGAAGGGGAGCAGAAAGGAGCACAAGGAGACATGGCCGCCAGGTGCAAACCCGGCTCCTCTCCCTTACATCCCGTGGGCATGCAGGCCCTAGGGTCAGATCACTGTTCCAGACACAACCAGGACAAGCCAGATCCTCAGAAAAGGCTTATCCAGTATCATGTTAATCGGGAGCCACGGTTAATCCCTAATGCCAAAGTGATGCCAACTCCGAGACCAGCAGGCAGCTGTTGGTCTAGGCCATGAACCAAAACTCAGCCAGCCCCTCCTGCTCCCAAATAAGAGCACTGTGGGTAAGAGGTGAGTATCTCTCAGGAACGTGTGAGAGTTTTTCAAATACAATGAATCAAGACCTAAGTTGGACCATGTGTGTCCAGTAGTGAGCTCACAACCTTCTAGACAAAGGATCAGAAACTGCAGCCACATGTCCTACTAGCTCAGAGTGGTTTTTACATTTCAAAGCATTGTTAAAAATAGACAGCATCCAAAATCAAACAAAGCCCAAAATATTTACTATCTGATCCTTTGTAGAAAAAGTTTGCTGACCTCTGCACTACAGGAGTCTGGCACATTTATGAAAAATCCAAAGTTTATTATGGTTTACAGGTAATATTGACAGATCTCTGACAAAAACAAAAAATGACAAGGCACCAACAAAACCAGGATGCCCACAAAATCTGGGGATATACTTAAACTAAAACACTCCTTACTGTTCATCTGAAATTTGAATGTAACTAGGCACCCTGTAGTATATCTGGCACCCTTATGTTCAGGGTATGAAGGGGCAGTATCGCCAAAGCGTGGGCTCTGGAATCTGATTGCTTGGGTTTAAGTCCCAGCTCTGCCACAGAAAGAACAGAACAGGCAACTGATCTTTCTATACTTCAGCCATATCATCTGTAAAATGGGGATGATGGGATCTCATATGACATCTGGAACAGGGCCTGGCACCAGCTGTTGTTGGTGCAGCTATATCACCTCACTCCAGGCCACCCCTTGGACTTCACCTCCTGCTACTCTCCCTGTCCAGACTTCACTCCAGGCACAGTGACCCCCTGGTCTTTCCTGGACCCTGACACATGGGCTCCTGTCATAAAGTCTTCACACCCATGGCATCCTCTGCCCATAACTCTCTTCCCCTGGTCTCCCCTGGTGTTCGTACCCTCCATAGATACAACTGCTCCCTCTCTGGCCGCCCTGTCACTCTTTAGCCCCCTATTCTGCCTTCTTTGTCCTTATGGCTTTTACCTCTCCCTGACATACGTGTATGCTCTTTGCTCCTGGTCTGCAATCCCACTAGGATGTCAGCTTTTTGGGGGTGGGGGTAGTGCTGGATCTTGCTCCTCATCTCTAGCACAGTGTCTGGCACTTACCTGAAGAATAAATGAATGAATAAATGATGAACTGTACTTCCTTAAGTGACTTAAAGTCCCAACACAGTTATAAAACAGGGAACACATGTTTTGAGGGTCTGCTGCAAGCCAGGGATAGCGTGGTGAATAAACAGATGGGGTCCTGGCCCCATTTTGAGTTACAGCCTAGCTGGGAAGGCAGATATTCCATGAGCACTTGAGAATGATGAAATAGAAAATGCAAAAAAGGCTATCAGTGAAAAGCCCTGGGGGCTTTGAGAGCATTGACTGGGAGGTCAGGGAAGGCTTCTGTCAGGGGGGCTTCTGAGCTGAGCCATGAAGCAAGAGCATAAGTCAGCCAAGTAAAGAGGGGGAAGAAGAGCACTAGGGGCTGAGGGAACAGCACGTGCAGAGGTTTGGAGGTGGGGCAGCCGCAGCGTGTCCACGGAGCACAGAGGGGCCTAGGATGGCGTGCGGTGGGTGTGGGGAGGTGTCACCCTACTCAGCAGCATGTCCATACTGCATGCGGCATTCACAGTTTTCTGTTCTGGCTTGATGCTTACGTTGGCACTACTGAGATGGATCTGGGCTACCTGCAGCCTTCTTGCATGTACTTTTTAAAACTTGTGCTTATTAATTTTATTTTTTGGAGTCATTTTAGCACTGCTAGAAAGGGATGAACTCACAGGTCTGAAGACTGATGCATGGTTTGACCATACAGCGTAGACACCATGAGTAACCACCACCTTCATTGCTGTTTCCTTTTTGGTGGGAACAGCCCACAGGGAGAGCCCAGGCTTCTGGCCTGCCCTGTGTGCTCTGCTGACAAGCTCTGGCCTTGGGCATGTTAGCTACCCTTCCAGAGCCTCAAGTTCCTTGTGTATAAAACAGGGAGGTGGGTATTAATATGTGCCTCATAAAATTAGTGAGAAATTTACATGAGAAGGGATTTCATATGTCTGGCTTGTTCCCTGGCACAGGCAGAGCACCCAGGAATGGTGAGCTTTTTCTGTCTCCCACTTGCCCCTTGCTCCAACTCAGTCCTCTCCTACTTGGTGGGACTCATTCTGAGGACAGGGAAGACTTTATGTTAGCATTTCCCACCATGTGTTCTTTAACTTCCCCTCCCCTGAGACAATGTGCAGAAATAGGTGCTGTGGTTAAATAAGTCCCCAGAGAACTCCTCTCCCCCAAACCCCAGGGTTCCATGCCAAAGCACCGACGAATGGATCTGTCTCAGCACAGAGCTGAGGCTTAGGCATTTGACACATTGGAGCTCCCTAGAGAAATGGTTTTATGACGCAGCACAGTTCCTCACATGGGGCCATTCACCTGTAGAGTCAGGGTGCTGCGAGTGTAAGGTCAAGGCGTTTTGCAGTGAGGCAGCTGGAGCTCTGAGGGGAAGAGGGGCTGATAAACCAACAGCCCCCAAACAGCAGTGTTAACCATCAGCTTTGGGGTGAAATCACCTCATTGTGGAAAAGTGCTAGAGGGCTCCTCGCTGGCCCCTCCCCCGTGATCCCCCAGCCTTCCCCTCCTGAGGTCAGTGCTGTTAAAGAAGCTGCAGGAGGAGAAACGTCATCAACATTCCTATGTATGCGGTGATCAAGTTCGAATCACCTATGCATACATGCTTCACACCGCTCAGGGGCTGGGATCTGGCTGAAGTTTTGCCATCTGCATACACATGCTGGCATCCAGCAGCTCCTTAGAGTGAGTGAGTATTTTATCCTGCACATTTCTGTACTTTTCCTTAAATGAATGTAGAAATTGTTGTGGTTAGGGAAATAGAAACTCATTTAGAATTTTTTTAAGTTGGTAAATAATAATATCATTGACTATTAAGGTACAACTATCAACATGCAAAAATGTTGGCAAAAATGTTTAGTTTAAGAATATATTTTAATTCCCAAATAGATTTGGGATGCTGCTTTGCAATGTCTGGTTGTTCCCTCATCACAGATGAAGAAACTGAGTCAAGGAGGAGCTGATATCCTGCCTACACTCTGTGAGGGTGGGCAGGGGATTTGTGTGCCAGCTCATAGCCTGTGGGAACAGGTCACCTTTCAAACTGCTCTGTCCTCCATAATTCCTTCTGCAGAGAAATGCATCTGGGGGAGAAAGGATGCAGTATTCTGCTGTGCTTGCTTGAGATCATCTTTGATGGCCTGGGTTTGAGACCTGGTTGTTTTTATCTGATAAGCTCATGCCCGTGTTTGGGCTGGCAGCATCCTGCACCTGTGCCTGGTAGAACAGAAAGAGCACTGCGTTAGGAGTCAGGAGACCTGGATCCTAATCCAGTTGAAGTGTTTATTATCCTTGTGGCTTGGGGTCTGTTAATTAATCTTTCTTTGTCTTTCAGTTTCAGTGATCATATCTGTATTAAGGGGGTGAGGGGCACAGAATCTCCTTTGTCTTCCTTAGAAGGATGCTAGAAAACAACAAGATGTGAAACACTTTGAAAATATTTAAAGCAATTCAGCCATATTCAGGTTGCTCACTCTATTTAGGTGTTAATGCCAAAAAGCAACTATTTCCATTTCTTTTGGCCTGTTTAGCCTCAGATTCATGGCCTGGGATTATCAGAAACTGACCTGAAAAAGTTTCTTGGGGTCTGTCAAGGGCATCCTGGTATAGTTCAGTTGAGTTTAAACCTCGGGAAGTTGCAGGATGAAATTGGAAATCGCCCTGGGTAATGGGAGCCCCAAATTGGGCCTTCGAGTAGGTAGCAGAGTGACTTATATTTTAATGTTTCCAACATGAAAGAGCACAATTGATTTTTTCCTCCTTAATCCTTCCAACTTCCTAGCTTTTATTGTTTCTAAAATAAGATAAACCAAGCAGGTATTATTTCAGCTCTGTAAACAATCTTTATTTTTCTGGCCGATAGGAATGGAAATTGAGATGGAGACCAGGCTCATGAGGGGGGAAGCAAGGTAATCAAGGAAATCATTGATCTGAACTTAGTGGACTCCTACCACTTCTGCACGTGCTCACAGTGCTTCCCACCCCACCCCCCCGGGTCCCCACTGTAACTCACCCTCTGGTTTCTGTCAATACCGCATGAAAGTGCGGAGCCTCCGGCAGTGAAATCTTGAAGTGCTCTGGTTCCTTGCACAGATCAAATCGCCCTCGTTATTTTTTAAGATTAGTAGCTGCTCTGAAAATGACTTCACTTTCTCGATCCAGGCAAATAATTGTCAAATGATTTTATTTTAATGCTTTGGTGCTGGGAACATTGAAGAGGTTTCCATTTTATTGCACGTTCTGTAATTCTCAACCTGTTTCTCCTTCCTTTGTCTGATTCTGCCGTGGGCAGAACTATATTAGTTTCAAAGGTCTTTTCTGAGTTGGCAGATCCTCAGCAGGATGCTTGGAGAGGAGAAATGAGCCTGAATGGGCCTAGCCGAGGAGATAGGCATTTACTCCTGCGCTTGGTAAGGGCGTGACGGTTGGAATGCACAGTCCCGCCACCTCCAGCCCCAGAACCCTGGGCAGCTGGTCACATGCGGAGCAGAGGATGTCCCATTTGACTGTACTTGCAGACCCTGGCAGACACCCAGCTAGCTGCTGCTGGAGCCTGGGCATCCAGCCAGCCATACGCCAGTCCCTGTTCCAGCTCTGTATTCCTTTACTCAGCCTTGGGTGTGTCCCCCAACTTCTGGGGGAGTGAGGTTGGTGTGGCTGGCTTGGACGACAATCCTCTTTTAACTTCTTCCTACTTCCAGGGCTACTGTACCACAGTGTTGGTGGATGTGCAGGGAGAAGCAGCATACAGAGGACAGGAGAGATCTTTGGTGACAGATTCAGGTGAGATAGTGGTAGCTTTGTGCAATTTCCTTGGCTCTCTGAGTCTGTTTCCTTATCTCTAAAAGATGACAGTACCTATATCATACAAGTCTCAAAAATGTTAGTATAATTATCATCATTGTTATTTTAAGGTTATTACAAATAGTATTTCTAGGGTTTATGTTTATTTTCATCACTGAAGACGAGGACTTGTGGTTCAACAAGAACACAGAATATTAGAACCAGAAACCAGTCCCTAAAAAAACCTTGAACTTGAGAACATGGTGAGCACGCTCTTTGTCTTACCTTACCTGGCTACGTGTGCCTCACGGGAGGTGTTTCCTGTGCTCAAAACTGTTCCTGAGCTTTGGCAAATTGGGGCTTCATATAGGTAGGGTCTTGACAATTGAGATCCTATGCTGCTTCGGAAACCAGTTGTCTGTTGTAATTAATTAACTCAGAGTGGCAGAAGGCAAGAGGGAAAGAGTGCAATCATTACCTAGAAACAAAAAAAGCTGAGATGTTCATACCCAGTAATAGGGTATGAAACCCCAGAACAGGCTGAACTCAAATAAAACGACTTCTTTGTATCTCACCTCCATGTACCTTCTGGCCAAGGCTGCCCTTGAGATGTTGACGTGAACCTGCTTTCCAGGGTCTGGCGATGTTTTAGGGGAGGGGAGCCACAGGTCTAATTACCACAGGTCCCAGGTGGAATGTGTTCCCATCTCATGTAACAAGAGGACTTATTTCTCTTCTCTCTGTCTTGTTAGAATCTGGGGAATAACTCAGTGAACTAAAATATGTCACCCTGATTTCCATATGGATAAACTGTTAGGCTAAACTGAAGCTCCTCTCATGTGGGCTAATAAATGATTGAGTTCATCAGGCTGGAGGTGTTTGGCTATGGAGGAAGCCATGACCTCCTTTTCTTGGGGACTGAAGGGAGAATGGGGTCCTACCACCTGTAGGGGAGTTTCCCTCCTGCTCAGCATGGTTAGGCCTTTCCTTGCAGGACTTTTAGGACTTCCTGCAGGGATAGGAGGCACAGCGCCATTTGAGACGCCTGTCCCTAAGTTGGCATGCAGTACCACAGGTCCTTCTGAGGTCTTGAGGATACTATTTAACTCTATCATCTATTCATGATTAAAGGACCTTCTCTTCTGAGTACTTACTCCCTGAAGGGTACTTAGCACCTAAGGAGCTGTTTTAGAAGACACTTTAATGGCTTTACACCCCCAAGGCATGTCCTAATGAGGTGGGAATGGAGAGGTGGGTTGAAAGGCTACTCTGGTGATTTTAATAGACCTACCTTTCACCTAGACTAAGTTTTCTAAGTGTGGGGGCCAGACCAGATACTTGTTAGCAATGCAGATTCTCAGACCTTGCTCCAGATGTACTGAATCAGAAACTCTGAGGGTGGGCCCCAGTCAGTGCTTTAACATGTCCTCCATGTGATTTTGATGTATCCTAATATTTGAACATCATTGTCCTACATGGTCAGGAGTGGACAGGTGCAGTTTCTTCCATAGACACCAGGGGACACATCCTCCACAAAATCTTGAATGTCACTTTTTTTTTCCCCCAGAATTTACAAACCAAACTTTTATTCTGAGAAACTGGCTGTACAATATCTAAAAAAGTTAACACGGGTGAAGCAGATTGTTACTTCCTCTGGTGAGTGTGGTTCCTGGTGTGTGGGGGGGTTGTATGTCACTTTTACCATCCACTAAAATCTCTGCTGTCCACTAACTGCCTTCAATGCATCACTCAGGGGTGATTATTAAATATGCAGATTCCTGGGCTCTACTATAGGTTTGCTGAATCAAAATCTTTGAAGTTAGGGCTCTGAAGACAGTCCATGTTTAACATGCTCCCCAGATGCTTCTTATACCCAGTACATCTTATGAATTACCTCATTGAATTGACCCTCATTGCTCAAAGTACGTCTATGGATCAGCAGTATGGACATCATTAGGGAGCTTGTTAGAAATGCAGAATCTCAGGCCAAGCTGACCTACTGAATCAGAATCTGTATTTCCAATATGATCCCCAGGTGATTCATATATATACTAACATTTAAGAGGCATTGCCTTAGACCATGTGCTTAGAACATCTGCTTCTGCTATATATGGGAAGCTGACTCACAGAGCCGTGAGTAGGAGGTGTCATGCCAGAGTAGACCAAGGACTTTCTTAAAAAGTATCAGTGTCCTGTGGGTCCTGACTCAGACATCCTGGAGCTTGCTCCAGTGTGTAACTAATGGGGTAACAGATACCCTTGCAAAGCATTGGAGAACTGGTCAACACCTAATGAGAAAAGGGCCAGAGGCACAATGTAGATCCCTCACTGTGGGTCGTGCAACTTTTAAGAAGGAAAATCCAGTCAAATGTATTTCCAAACTACCTGTTATTTTTTCCAGAGGAGACCAGCAATCTCAATTTAGCTTTACCACTTAGCCCAGAGAAGCAGAGATTTAAGGCTCACTTGATTCATTCTCTTGGTTGTAGTTGGTTTCATGTAGTTTTCCAGAAAGGGCCTGTCAACAATCCTTTATATACCTTAGTGTGAGTTGAGATTAATTCATCTTTTTGTTGGGTCTTCACATTTTAGCAGGGCAGGGTGGACAGTGTGTGACAGTGTGTGCTGTGACAGGCTCTAGTCTTCCATGAAAGGGACTTTAGGCATCAACAGTAGATGAAAAGGTGTTTGGGGATGGGCATATTCCAATACTGAGCCTTCCAGGAACTCCTGAGATCCTGTCCAGTGTACCTGGGCTTACCTGCTGAATATTGCTCTGTTTTTTGGTTTTGGTTTTTTAGTATTTCTGGAAGGAAAATGGTTGGGCTGAATGGTCTCTGGGGTGCTTTTCCATTTTTGGAAATTTTGTGAAGTATCTGTTGAGCATTCATTGTGTTCTGGACCTTGAGGGAATGGAAAACTCAAGATGATGCTTTTTCTGGCTTCCCAGGCTGGGGTAGGAGAAAGGGACAGACTTATCTGCCCTCCTTAGGAGGTCTACGAGATATTCTCCTCCTCTGTCTTCAAAACCGCTGTACCCAGAGGGTGACCCAATAGTATCTATTAAGAATTTAATGAAAACCTCTACTTTTATTGGTGTGAAGAAACTTGTTTGTTCAATTTGTTCAACAATTTTTTAAAATGTTTACTGCTCATAGATAATTGTTTCTGATATTTGTTTTGAGTTTGCTTACAGAAGCAATCTTTCTTGAGCACCTGCTTCCAAAGATGAGTTTTCTTAAATTTCAGAATTAGTTGGAACATATCGTTATAAATAAAGCACTGATTAGAGGGGAAGAAATGGCTATTTTCCCTCCAGTTTCCCAAAGAGCAGCATGAGAGAGGTCAAGTTGAAACTCTAAATAAGGAGGACCTTTCTATGAGTCATTAGCCGCTAAAGGATTAGCATGATCTCTCCACCCCAAAACACATACACTGGGGCTGGTGGAGCAGAGGCAGAAGGATCGACTGTCATTGACAATTGCCATGTCCCAGCTGAGACGGGACATGGACTTGGTGGCCTCCTGAAGTACCTTCTAACACTGAGATTCTCTAAGAAATATAGGAATGCATGAGATTCATCTCAGGGACTGTGGTCTTTCAGCATAAGAATATTTACATGGCTTATTCCATTATGTTACTGCAAGATAAATAGAAGAGCTCAAAAATGCAATCTGGATTCTTTTTTTTTTTTTTCTCCCAGATGAGAAGACACTGGGAATATGACTTAAATGCAGTGGATTGAGCAGAAAACATAAAGGGATTAGAGAACAATAGATATCTCAAAGCTAGCTGGGAACAATTATAGGAACTTTTCCTCCTAAATTGGTCTGAAGTTCTGGAGTTGTGAAAGAGCCCATAAAACATCAGGTTTCTGTCCCTAATGGGTGTCTGAGTTACCCACATATCACAAGACATAACTCAGGGAGATGCTGGAGGTGGCATGAGGGTCAAGTATGCATCAAACCCCACCCGTAGGGGGACAACTGAGAGTTTAGTATAATTTACATCAAGTCATCCTCTTATTTAAAGGGTTCAAGCAAAGCAGAGCCTTGTCACACCCTTCCCCTCTGGTCTTCTGAAGGTCCAGGCTTCAAGAGGATCATGAATCCTGCTCCTGCAATATGCCCACCTCAGTAAAGATGGATCTGATCCAAATACTAGCCTTATGCCAGGAATGCATTGCCAGATATTCTGGTCTGCAGTTCTTGTTTTTCACAAAAATTAGTTATTTGGAATTGATTTCCAGTTGCTTTTTTTATCAGGCCATAAAAGAAACCCATAGTTGGCAGTACTGCCTAATAACAAAGAAATCAGGCTGTGGAGTCAAAAGGACCTCAGTGGGAATCTTAGCTTTGATTCTTTCTTGCAGTGTTAATTTAGGGCAAGTTATAAATCTTCTCTGGACCTCAATTTCCTAATCTATAAAATGGGAATAGTCCTAACACCTTTGTATCAGGGTTGTTGTAAGGATTAAATGAGATAATATCCATAAAGTGCTAGCAGAATATCTGACTTACAGTAAGTAGTACTTCATTAAAATCACAATTATTATACCTGATTCTTCCATTGTAGGACTTGAGGCTATGGATCTATGGTCATAGCATTGTGGAGTCCAAGAATTGATCCAAGATTTTCATCATCTAGGATCATTCATTTATTCATTTCTTCATCCAGAAAATATTTATTTGGCACCTACTCTCTGCTAGGCACTATTTTAGGACTGTCTTTGTCCTCATGGAGTTTACATTCTGGCAGGGGAGTCAGTCAGTGAGCAATTGACTAAACAAGTAAATACACTTTGGGATGAACAACAGGAAGGAAGCAAGCAAAGGGTGGTGATGAGACATACCAGCTGTGGGAACCCCCTCTGCTAAGGTGATCAGGGAAGGACTGTCTGAGGAAGTAACATTTAAGCTGAGCCTGCAGGATGAAAAAGTTCTAGCCAGGCAAAGAACCGCTGATAGCCCCAATTTGCACACAATATAGACACAGTTTCACCAGGAGTGCTCCATCCAAGTTGGCAGTCCCAACTTTCTTCTTGTCTGCATAAGAAATAGACTTTGCCAGGAACTATGAGAGAGTTTTGCTAATTTTGTTTTTTCACAGTCAGTGACTGTGTTTTATTTATTTGTTGTTTTTGTTTTGTTTTGTTTTGTTTTGTATCATTAATTTACAATTACATGAGCAACATTGTGGTTACTAGATTCCCCCCATTATCAAGTCCCCATCACATACCCCATTACAGTCACTGTCCATCAGCCTAGTAAGATGCTACAGAATCACTACTTGTTTTCTCTGTGCTATACTGCCTTCCCCATGACCCCCCACTACATTATGTGTGCTAATCATAAAGCCCCTTATTCCCCTTCTACCTCCCTTCCCACCCATCCTCCCCAGTGCCCTTTCCCTTTGGTAACTGTTAGTCCATTCTTGGGTTCTGTGAGTCTGCTGCTGTTTTGTTCCTTCAGTTTTTGCTTTGTTCTTACGCTCCACAGATGAGTGAAATCATTTGGTACTTGTCTTTCTCCATCTAACTTATTTCGCTGAGCATAATACCCTCTAGCTACATCCATGTTGTTGCAAATGGTAGGATTTGTTTCCTTCTTATGGCTGAATAATATTCCATTGTGTATATGTACCACATCTTCTTTATCCATTCATCTACTGATGGACACTTAAGTTGCTTCCATTCCTTGGCTATTGTAAATAGTGCTGTGATAAACATAAGGGTGCATATGTCTTTTTGAGACTGGACTCCTGCATTCTTAGGGTAAATTCCTAGGAGTGGAATTCCTGGGTATTGCTATTTTTAGTTTTTTGAGGAACCTCCATACTGCTTTCCACAATACTGAACTAATTTACATCCCCACTAGCAGTGTAGGAGGGTTCCCCTTTCTCCACAACCTCGCCAACATTTGTTGTTGTTTGTCTTTTGGATGTTGGCCATCCTAATTGTTGGCCATCCTAATTGGTATGAGGTGATATCTCATTGTGGTTTTAATTTGCACTTCCCTGATAATTAACCATGTGGAGCATTTTTCCATGTGACTGTTGGCCATCTGAATTTCTTCTTTAGAGAATTGTCTGTTCATATCCTCCATGCATTTTTTTAATAGGGTTATTTGATTTTTGGGTGTTGAGGCATATGAGTTCTTTATATATTTCGGATGTTAACCCCTTGTCAGATATGTCATTTAAAAATACATTCTCCCATACTGTAGGATGCCTTTTTGTTCTGCTGATGGTGTCCTTTGCTGTACAGAAGCTTTTTAGCATGATGTAGTCCTATTTGTTCATTTTTTATTTTGTTTCCTTGCCCAAGGAGATGCATTCAGGAAAAATTGCTCATGTTATATTCAAGAGATTTTTGCCTATGTTTTCTTCTAAGAGTTTTATGTTTTCATGACTTATATTCAGGTCTTTGATCCACTTTGAGTTTACTTTTGTGTATGGGGTTAGACAATAATCCAGTTTCATTCACTTGTATATAGCTGTCCAGTTTTGCCAACACCAGTTGTTGAAGAGGCTGTCATTTCCCCATTGTATGTCCATAGTTCTTTTATTGTATATTAATTGGCCATATATGAATGGGTTTATATCTGGGCTCTCTATTCTGTTCCATTGATCTATGGGTCTGTTCTTATGCCAGTACCAAATTATCTTAATTACTGTGACTTTGTAGTAGAGCTTAAAGTAGGGGAGCATAATCCCCCCAGTTTTATTCTTCCTTCTCAGGATTGCTTTGGCTATTTGAGGTCTTTTGTGGTTCCATATGAATTTTAGAGCTATTTGTTCTAGTTCATTGAAGAATGCTGTGGGAATTTTGATAAGGATTGCATTGCGTCTATAGATTGCTTTAGGCAGGGTGGCCATTTTTACAATATTAATTCTTCCTATCCATGAGCATGGGATGTATTTCCATTTACTGGTTTCTTCTCTAATTTCTGTCATGAGTGTCTTGTAGTTTTCAGGGTATAGGTCTTCTGCTTCCTTGGTTAGGTTTCTTCCTAGATACTTTATTCTTTTTGATGCAATTAGAAATGGAATTGTTTTCCTGATTTCTCTTTCTGCTAGTTCATCATTATTATATAGGAATGCAAAGGATTTCTGTGTATTAATTTTGTATCCTGCACTTTGCTGAATTCAGATATTAGTTCTAGTAATTTTGGAGTGGATTTTTTAGGGTTTTTTATGTGCAGTATCATGTCATCTGCAAACAGTGGCAGTTTAAGTTCTTCCTTACCAATCTGGATGGGTTTTATTTCTTTGTGTTGTCTGATTGCTGTGGCTAGGACCTCCAGAACTATGTTGAATAAAAGTGGGGAGAGTGGGCATCCTTGTCTTGTTCCTGCTCTTAAAGGAAAAGCTTTCAACTTCTCACTGTTAAGTATAATGTTGGCTGTGGATTTGTCATATATGGCCTTTATTGTGTTGAGGTACTTGCGCTCTTGACCCATTTTGTTGAGAGTTTTTATCATGAATGGATGTTGAATTTTGTCGAATGCTTTTTCAGCATCTATGGAGATGATCATGTGGTTTTTGTCCTTCTTTTTGTTGATGTGGTGGATGATGTTCATGGATTTTCAAATATTGTACCATCCTTGCATCCCTGGGATGAATCCCACTTGATCATGATGGACAGTCTTTTTGATGTATTTTTGAATTCAGTCTGCTAATATTTTGTTGAGTATTTTTTGCATCTATGAGAGTTTTGCTAATTTTATTGTATATGTTGGAGGGTTTGATTATATCACAATTTGCTTGGGCTGATCATTTTTTAGAATGTTGCACCATGTATTATTTAGGACTCTCTAGAGAAACAAAACCAGTAGGATATACATATATATGTATATAAAATTAGATTTATGATAAGGAATTGGCTCATGCAATTATGGAGACTGAGAAGTCCCATGGTCTGCCATCTGCAAACTGGAGACCTAGGAAAGTCAGTGAGAAAAATTCCAGTCTGATTTTAAAGGCCTGAGGCCCAGGTGTACCACTGATGGTATAAGTTCCGGTCTAAGAGCAAGAAAAACTATGTCTATAGCAGTTAGGAAGAAAGACATAAGTCAACCTTCCTCCGTTTTTTGTTCTGTTCAGACCCTCAATGGTAATGATCATGGCCACCCACATTCAAGAAAGACATTTGCTTTACTTTTCTCAGCCCATTAATTCAAATGCTAATCTCTTCCAGAAATGCCTGTACAATCACACCCAGAAATAATATCTGGGCATCCCTTGGCCCAGGCAAGTTGACACACTAAATCAACCATCACACATCACCAGGATATAGTTCCTGCCTACTGTAACCTGTGAGAGGAAAATGGGCTTTAGATCCATACCCGGGATACAACCTTTCTCTGCCACTTACTAGTTGAGTGAGAGTAGGCAATTTAACTAATCTCTGATTCTCAGTTTCCTCATCTGTAAAATGTGAGTGTGGCTTCTGTTAGGATTGAAATTAAAATGAGATAATGTGTATAAAATATTCCATATATTGCTTTTTGTAGAGTAGGCACAGAATAAAACAAGTTTTCCTGGGGTCTTAAAAAATTATTTAATAAAGTAGAAACCCACTTATTTTATTAAAATGTATTTTTGTTTTATTAAAAAATATTAAAAATTTATTTAATGTAATGAAACCCACCCTTATATTCTACCCCATGTGCTAGAAAAAGAAGTCTCTTTTGTGGTGGCTTTAAAACATGTCTTCACATTCCTTGACGCTCCTCACTTCTCCTGAAAGAGGGCTTACCTGTGTGACTCACACATAACTAACAGAACATAGCAGCAATGGCTTCGAGTGACTTCTGAGGCTTCTTTAGAAAAGGCAATAGCTTCCACCTGGCTCTCCTTCTCTTGGGACACCCCCTACCCACCTGCCTTTGGAACCCAGCCACCATGCTTTCATTAAGAAGCCAAGCAGCCACCTGGAAAGGCCACGTATAGGTGTTCCAGCCAATGTCCTGAGCGAGGTTCCAGCCAAGAGCCAGCATCAACCACCAGACATGTGGGTTCAAGATCCTTTGGATGCTTCCAGCCCTAGCCTTGGAACGCCCCCGCTGGCCCTGACTGGAACAGAAATCAGCTGCCCCTGCCAAGCCCTGCTCAAACCACAGATTTGTGAGCGAAATCAATGTTATTGCTGTTCTAAGCCCTAAGTCTTGGAGTAATTTGTTACACAGCAACAGACAACTGGAATATCACACTTCACTGTCCTTAGCCATCCTGCTCTGTACCTAGTGTCTCTCCCCATCACCCTGGGCCCAGAGCTGCAGAGATACTAGGAAAGACACTGTACTGTAGTGGGATCTTTTTTCTTTCACCAACACTGCAAAGTTTTGAGCCAGTAGCTACTCTGTGGGCTTCGGTTCCCTCCCCTATGTGGTGGCTTTGGGTTAGATACTCTCTCAGGGATTTACTAGTTTCAAGGTCACATAGGAAACCAATATGGAAATAGGAAAAGTTGCAAGCTTCAGGTATTTTAGATTGTTAGCCTAAATTTTGCATGCTATAGTATAGAAATTCAATGTTCTCTGAGAGCCTTCTTTATGAATTTTCAATTAAAGAAAGCATAGTCTAAGCACTTTTGATTTGAGAGGAAGATTTTGCAAGTCTTGAGACCTCTGCATGAACCATCAAATGGGCTTGCTTGGAGCCCCTCAGGTCTGTCCTGATCCCATTGGCTAGTAATTCTTGTGGAGTCTTCATTAGAACCTGCACCCGAAGAGGCCTGCAGTCCAGGGGGCCTGTTTAACACCGGCAAATTCTCTTAAAATGTAAACAAAGACTGGCAGGCCACAGGCTAACAGAGTTCTAAGCCCCCATCTGTTGAGTGGTTTCTGGCAGATGGTCTCTAAAGGGTGCTGTGTGTTTTATCATTTCAGTTCCTTCTGAAGAAGGATTTAAAATCAGTTTAGGGGTCATGTTCAGGGACTTTGTCAAAGCTCTAGGCTCCAAGTCAAACAGGAATCAGTCCTCAGAGGCTTTCTGATGACAAAGGGAAAGCAGTCTGGGCTTTCCGAGTATCCTCGTTCTCATCCCCTTCCTTGGCCAAGGGGCAGGCTTTTCTTTTGAAGTCTATTCCTTCCTTCATTTATTGTTTAATTTCATACCACTGAGGTGAGTCTGCCTTGTCTTGTGTATTTTAACTCCTGTCCTAGGCTAGGCTCCTCTGATGAAAAAAGCCAGCCTGAAATGGGTCGCTTTGAAAACCAGGTCTCCATGTTGAACATCATACCTCTAGATGAAACAGGAGACACTTTTCTAATTAAAGGAAATTTCTGGACAAGCTTTGGAATAAAAAATAAAAGACTGTAGAGGCTTTAGAGATCTCAGCTAGGTTATGGAATATCAATATGGGAGAATGGATTTGTCTGGTTTTCTATGCCCCTGCCCCCTACCCATGGATAGGCAGATCATGAAACGCAGTGCCAGGAAAGTTAATACTGAGAGCCCAGAAAGAGCACAGCTTGGGTTTTTTCTTGTTGTTGTTGGTGGTGGTGGTGGTGGTCTGTTTAAGGCTGATGAGATTGGGTTTATCCCCAGGATATCGGATATCCTTTCCTTCTACCACCCAGAGCTTGGCCATTACTGTAATGCTGGCAGAGATGTTTCCAAAGTGCCAAGAGATGCTCATCGTTTTGAGTCCTTAATTGAAGGATGGCCAGCATCTGAAGGACCCTTTTCATCAGTTGGGTTTTACATCTGTCACCCTGGTGAGGACTGCAGCTGTGTGTAGGGTTGGCTTTTGCTCTGGGATGCTCTGTCTTAGAGCAAAAGAAAGGAAGGGAATAGCAGTTTTGTGGTGAAATCTCAGTTGAGATTGCAACCCCAGGCATCCTTGCTCACCTGGCTAGAATGAGAGGGTAGGTCAGATCTGACATGTCAGAGGTGTCCTGCCTGGAGTCTCTGGCTCTGAGCTGTGGCTGTGGGCTTCTGTCAATTAGAGCACTGGACTAAGTGATCCACATCCAGCCTTGGAGTTCCAGCTGGGTGAAGGGTCTGCAATTAGCCCCTTTATATTAATTACAAATGCAGAGACTGAGACCTACAGCCAGGGAGCAATTTGCCCACAATCTGTAACAGAGGCGAAGCTGCCCATCTCCTCTCAGCTCCAGCCCAGATCTCGGTTGAGGTCAGGCAGCCTGTAAACACAGGCCTTTGATCACAAGTGAGGGGTTAGCATATTAGCCCATACCTGCTATGGGAAAAGCAGTTTAGAGTGTTTGCCCTTCAGGTATTTGTCAGCAGTGCCATGTTAGGGTTAAAGATGACACCTTACACACTGAACCTGGCCCTGCAGTCCCTCCAAGCAAGAGGGCCCTGGGCAAAATAACCTCCCTGCCCAGTTCATCCATAGTCATGCAGGCCCTGTCAGGTGGTAGAGATTCTCTCCAAGTCCCCAGGGAGCCCAAAGGCAGTAAAATCATTGGAGAGAAGGAGGCTAATCCTTTCATTGATATGGGAGGCAGATTTCAGTTCTGTTGCAAAAATATTTGGATTCATTGTCACGGGTATCTGAAACTTGCTGAGTCCCAGCACTTTGGGTGAGTGATTCTCCTCCCGAGCCCTGCTTCTCCTCCAACCCCTTTGGCCCCAGTCACGTTACTGCTCGGCCTTGCGAACTGGAGTCGCTCTGAGGCTGTGTAGGAGCTATGCAGCTGGAATCCAATTCCGTCTGTCTGTATGATGCCTTCAACTTGCCCCAGAGACTTTTATAAGAGGATGGAGGCCAAATAGGCATTTGAGTTGGAACAATCACATGAATACTTCTCTAATTCTAAGAGAGGGGTCAAGCTTGGACGCTATGAGCTTCACAATGACTAGATGAATGTCACTGGGGAGGACATGGGGCTGATTAGCTTTAATAACCAAGCTACTCAACTAGAAAGCTCAGAAAGAAGCTCTTGCTCTATTTTTTGAGAACATTTAATGGCTTCAGTATGCACATTATAGGAATTCTAAAAAATCAAATATAGTTTATGATTGGTCTGTTTTGACATTTAATACTGCCAGTGTTTGTATCACTTAAAGTCTCATGCTTTCTCTCATTTTTGAGATGTTTGTTTCAATAGCCTGTGAAGTGGATAAGAACTGTCACAGTCAACATATAAGAGAGCAAGAAGATAACAGAACAATCTTTCTGTCAGTCTACTAGCCCTCCGTCTGACTGTCCCTTTGTCTTTCTGACTGTCCTCTATTTGTGTACCGACTGTCCTCACTTCCTCCTTCTTCCTGTCTTCCCTTTATCCATCCCTAATTTTCTTTTTTACTTTTTTAAAGTGAATAAGTGTTTGATCTCTTACTATATGGAAAGCATTACTTTCTGTTCATTGATGAAGCTGATAGAACTCCTTTATACCAGCATGGAGCTCAATAGTCAAGTCAACTGGCCCCACCAAGTTGAGGATAGAAAACTTGTCAATGACAGAATGAGAGACTTGAAACACCAGTGTTGGACCTCACATCAAAAAGCAATAGCTCTCTGAAGTTCTACCAAACTAGAGAATGAATATGGATGGTGTAGGCATTCAATGAATGTTTGCTGAATTGGATGAAATAAACGTGATAAAAGAGACATTACAAATGCATTTTTAAGAACTTCATTCCACGTACTGAAAGATGTTTTGACATTTTATTTACATTCCTAGTTTCATCTCAGGCACCTGGCACATGTGATGAATAGAGTTCCTTGCAGTGCCATGTTGTGAATCACTGGTTGCAGTCAAAACCTGTGCTGTCCTCCAATAACTTGATTCTAATGGGGTGGGGGGAGACTTGCATTAAAGCAGGCATTGAAATGTGCTTGACATTCACAATACACACCTCATAAAGTCTCTTTTAATAATCACATAAGGCAGAATTTTCATCCGCATTGAATTTTTTTAACAGATGAGAAAATTGAGATGCAAATGTATTCATTAATCTGCTTCAGTCATGTACCTAATAAGTGGTAGGATGGAAAAGTAAATCTAGGTTTATCAAACTTTCCAAAATATGTAACCATATCCTATCTACCCTTTTTTGTGCACCCGTGAAATCACATGTCTCAGAAATGACCTTTTTGCTATTTTTAGCTTTGGGTTATCAATAGCAAATATCCTTCTATGTTCCCACTTAGTAACATTTCATTTTGAGTTTTATGAAACTTTAAGTATAAAGTTTCAAATTATTAAGAAAGGCAAATGACTTATGGTGTTCTTACCATGTTTTAGCTCTAAATCAGGACCAGTCTTTAATGAATTCAATCCCAATAGAAGATAAATGAGTCTCCCTTCAATAGTCCCCATTTGATCATTTCAATTTCTCATTTGATATCCTTTCCCCATGTTGAAAAGCCCTAAGATCTATATACTCAAAACATACCTTAAAATTTTCTTGGTCTTAAAAACCTGGGCAACCTCCACTAAATATGAGCAGGGATTGATCCATGAGCTGCATTATCACCACCCTGTAACTCTGGAGTGACGATGAAATAGTCTATGACTGCACCAGTTAAAGAATTTGCCCAGTGGGCTCATGAGCTAAATTATGCTGTCAGGACATCAACATGGAAACTTATTTTATGATAAAAAGTAATGACACGTAGAATTTGAGCATGATTTTTCTGCAAAAAGAACATGTAAATGTGTAATGTGTCATTTATTTTTCAGCAAAATCCATTTGATTGTTCTTTTTGTAGTGACACAGGCTCCAAGCTCCTTATGGGCCAGGGCCACAGTGTGAGACTCAGTTTTCTGTCTGCAGCTCCCAAGTCAGGTAGTATTTGATGAAAAATAAATAGGTGCAGTATAATATGAGCTCCTCGCTGACCTGAGGCACTTTACAAGCTATTGCTGAAGCTGCCCTGCTACCTTGCTGCTGCTGGAACTCCTTCCGTAACAGGACCTTTCCCCCTCCTGCGCTTGTTTCCTTGTCGCCTTAGCTCAGCTGCTCTCATCAGGGCCTTCCTGTTCCTTCTGGGTCTCATTCCAACTCCCGCTCAAACTATTTCGCATCCTCCATGCGGACATCCTGCGTTATTCTGGGGAACTAGCCCAGGATGTGTCTTAGGGGTAGATACTCAGGGAGGATTATGTAAAAGAAAACAGACAAGTTGGGAAGGGTGGTAGTGATAATGCCTCCCAGGACACTCTTCTCTTCTGGGCAAATCTTGCTCATGTCCAGCCACCTGCTTGTTTTGTTCTGGACTCCCTGGCTTGTTGATTCTTCTCCTAAAACAAGGCAAGAACTGAATGCAGTATTATCAATATGCTTTGCCCCCTGCAGAGCCCAGGGGAGTCACTGCTTCCTGTAGTTGGGAGGTTCTGCTGCTAGTGGTGTCACTTAAGATTGGAATTAATGTCTTTTTAGCTGCCATGCTACATACTAGTTATATAAGAGCTTAGGGCAATCATATATCCAGACCCCCCTTTTATTTTGTAAAATAAGCAACAACTGCAACACCCCAAAACACATTCTATAGCTGTATAGAAGATATTTTTACATTGAAAAAGTAATTCACATTTAACGGAGCATAATGAAAAAATACAAACACAAAGCTACCCATAATTACACCATGCAAAGATATCCGCTGCTAACATTTTAATATATCACCTTCTAATCTGTATTCTATGCATTTATCTCTAGTTATTTACTAGCTATGTGTTTTAATTAAATTAGGATCACACTGTTTGTATTGTTTTATAACCTTTTTTTATATAACATTACAAAAATATTTCTTAGTCAATAAATAAATTCCTACAACATCCTTTCACTGGATGATGTTCTATTTTAAGGATGCCCACAGTGTATTCAGCCTATCTATCATCTACTGTTACAGATCTAATTGCTTCTAATCTTTACCTGTTACCAAGGAACATCATTGGGACTAAGTTCTTGTGCACATTCTTAGTTGTTTCCTTGGGATGTTTCTAGAATTATATTAGCAAATCAATGGATAAATCATTTTAAGACTTGTGATACATAAACAATTGATACTCTGGAAACTGAATGAATATTATTACATATCATCTGAATTTGGCTTAGATAATTTCAAATCTTGACTTTGTTTTTTGTTGCATCAGTTATTAGTTGAATAAGCAGTTCTTCCATGACTTGTCATTGATTAAAAAAAAAATTCAGCAGGACAAGGTCACTCATTCTGCAAACATTTGCCGAAAGTTACAACTGCGTAAGGCACTCTGTTAGATACTAGGGTAAAGGGAGTAGAAATTGACCAGTAGTACATAGGCTTAATACTGGTCTTGTTTTAGTTACTTAATACAGGAAATAAGTCCAGACATTTTGTGCTGTTTGTTCTTTTTCTTAATTCACTAAACACATTACTTTGTCAAATTTTAAAATACACTGTCAAAATGGAAATAAGGGTGATTTGGTATGAGGATGACTGCCTGCCTCTTTTTTTTTCACCCTGGATTAAGAAAAGGCACATGTTTATTTTTGTAAATTAGAAAAATTCAGAAAAGTATAAAAAAGAAAACAAATGACTCATAACCAGACCATTCAAAGACAATTACTGTTAATTGGTATTTTTCCTTCCAGGCATTTTCTTTGTATAGTTTTTACATAGCTGAGATCATACTATATATATGCAATTTTCCAAGCATATAAGGTAAATATTTCCTCATGTTATGAAAAACTCATTGAAAACATTATCTCTAATGGCTCCATAACATTTAATCATGGAAATAAATATATAGAGTTTGATGGTTAATAGTGAAAATTCTGGAGGAAGATTGAATAGGTTCTAGTCCTGATGCTGCAGCAGGTTAGCTTGTGATCTTGGCCAAGTTATTGAATTTTTCTGTGGCTCAGATTCCTTACATGAAAAATGGGGATAATTATAATCTCTGTCTTTTAAGGTTTCTGTAAAGAATACATGAAGCAATTCAAATAAAGCTTGAACTAGAACCTGTCACATGTTGAGCAGGTAATAAAAATTCTTACTATAATTACTGTTACTACCATTATTTTAATCATTCCATCTCTTACAAGATATTTGTTTCCAATTGAGATAGCATTGACTATTATAAATTACTAAAGAGTGGGATTGTTCACAAACATTTTCATAACCTTAGAATAGAATCAACATCAGTGGTATGCACACTCTTAAGATTCTAAATATTGCCAAAATTGCTTACCTACACTTATCTACAGTATAATGAATGCAATGTTGTTATTCTCGGCTGGGGGATAGATAGCTATGTCCAAACCAGAATCACCTGTGGGACTTTTTCACCTTTCCTCTTGTCCTCATCCTCCCACCCCCAGATGACATGTGAGAATCAGACTGTCTAGGGCATTTGAACCTCTTATCTTCTTAAATTTTTCATATGCAAACTGAAGATAATATCTATTTCATAAGGTTGTGATAAATAAAATGAGGCATATACATAGCAAGCACTCATTATAGCCATTATTACATTATTATTAGAAGTAACAAATTTATAACTTATAGTCCTACCAGAATGTATAAAATAATCTCTCTGGTTGCCACTTAACAGTGTTAATAATAATTATTTTAAAAGTTATTTTAAGTTAAATTTAAATTAAACCATTCAGATTATTAAAAATTATTTTTAAATATTTCCTAATTCATTAAGTGAAAAGTAGTATTTCAGTGTCTTAATAGGCTTTCCTTTGATTACTGTTGGGGTTGAACTTTTGTCAGGTATTTATTAGCTGTTTGTATTTCTGCGTGTGGGTGTATGGTGGAGTGAGGGAGGGAGTGGGAAGGGAGGCAGAGAGAGAGAGAGAGATCAGGATCTATTTAATTTATAGGAGTTTTTCTTTTGTACTTCTGTTCCTCTTCTTGGTGGGGGGTGCTGGATTGCTCTTTTGATAGTGAAGATACTATCCTTAGTCTATCATGTCTTATTCCTAAGGAACTAGTTTTGTCTCCCTCTGATCAGTATGTTTTCTAAATGTTTCGAAGCCATATGGTTAATTACCTGTTCTAGAATTTTGCCAGAGAGCATTGTAAACTTATAAGTCTAAGGTCCCTGAACTCAGTTCTTTTTTTCCCATTAATGAGAACATTAGCCAATCTCCTGTCTCTGGTGTGACTTGAATTCTCCACGATTGCTCCAAGAGAGCTTCCAGAAGGTGATAGAGATTGTCTGCAGCATCTTTTGTCTGGGCTTTAATGTGGGTGAGGGGAGAATATAAAAATCACAGATTGCTCTGATATAGTCCAGGATCAGAAGGCAGATGACACTTGGGTCCAGCATTGATCCTGTGTCCTGTCCCCCTGCTTGTTTTCCAGGTCTCCCTGTTAACTGGGTTCCTAACTTGTTTTTCCATGCAGGGTACTCACATTGGTAACCTAATTTATGTTTTACTGGTTCCCAGATTGACAATGTGTCTGGCATTCTCCACCCTTTATAAGCCTCAGAACATCCTCTACGATTGGCCTCTCTGATATTGGCCATTGGTCTGCTGGGGTCTGCATGCTCAAGTTCCCATCGCCATATTTTCCTGGGACAGCCCTGTCAGCCCCTCCTGTCACTGTCTGCACACCCCTGAAAACTGCCCCACCCATGTGACTGTGTCTGGATTTTCTTTGCATGCTCCATGAAAATCTCATGTGCTTCCTTATAAGGACCATATGAATTCTTCTCTGATCTCTTAATGGCTGGGTCCAGATTTTGACCAGAATTTCCTTTATTTACTTTAATAATAGTGACTCCATGGTAGGCATTGTGCTAAGTGATTCATAAGCACTTTCTCATGGCATCTTCAAGGCAAGCATTTAAGGTCGGTTCTATTATTATTCCCACATCACAGGTGAGGAAAGTGAAGCTTAGAGAAGTTAAATAGCTTGCCTGAGATCATTCTGGTGGTAGCAGGTGTTGGAGCTGTGAGTTGATTCCAGTCAGCCTGATGACTAAGGCCATGATCTGAATCCCAAGATGATATGGCACCATCTGGGAATCCCCATCTGGCCTCCTCTTCCTAATCTAGTTTACAGCCTCTTTTATAAACTGGCATCTCCTACCACAGATCTCTATAAATAATGACAATGCAAAGCTGGGAGAGGTCCTGGCTACCATTTCATTCTGCTGGGAGACACCAGGTTTTCCCCTCTTTGATCCTGCTTGTACTTCCTGCATGACCTCCGGAGAGCCCTGCTGGGTCACTCTTTTGTGCTCCCCTTGCAGGGTGAAAGCCCTATCAGCCAAGTGTGCGACTTTCTCTTTGGTGTTTGCACTTTCCTGTTTGCTCTGTGAGAAGGTTTCCTTGTACACACATCCTAGCTTCCTTCTTGCCCTCCCTGGCAGGCTTCACATTCTTGAGCATCTCTCTGTTGACCTTATATCTACTTTGCTTAATTCCACTTTGCAGAGTCAGGACCTCAGTGTCTTTGGGGGGTCTCCCTAACAATCAGCGACCCACAAACATACCTTTGTCAAATCTTTTCACCTGAAGGGTGAGTTAATTAAACCTGTGTGGACATAATTGCAACTTATCTCCAGCAGGAAATCTGCAGATCTACAAATATAGTGAGGAAGCCACAGATAGAATTTCTATGGTTTGTGCTAACATTTCTTTCATGCCTTCTGCCTGTTTCAGAATCTGGAACTCCAGTGTACCCCCAGTGAATCCCAGTGTACCTGGAAAAGTAGCTTTTGTATCTGGTTGCGTTCCTTTAACTTTCATATTCTGACTACAGCAGCTTCTCAGCTGTGGCAGATTTAGTAGTCACAGTTTCTACTATTTGCAAGTGACTCCAAATTCTGCGATATGTAATGAATTGTCATTTTGCTGAGGTAAGAATTTGGAAGTCTTATACACTATTAGGCTGGGTGTGATCTCCAGTCACTTGGTGATTTGATGTTTTCTGCCTATTGTGGTAATGCATTTATGGAGGTCATGATATGCTGCGGCAGTATTCATGGATGCGGGCATTCCAGAACTCTCTGGATGCATCCTGCACACACATACACATGCACACACACAGTGTTTACCCTGTGTGCAAGGCCCAAGGCAGAGTGATGCCTCTCCTCCCCACCCACTGCTAATCTGTTGCTGAGTGTGAGCAATTAGTAGGAAATTGACTTCACTTTCCTATAACACCTTTCCAAGTCATTGACAGAACCTCCCTAAAAGTTATACATATACTTTATACACAATTATAAGCCATGTAAGTAGTGTTACCTAATTAGCTCATGTTTCACTCACCTGCTTCAAATATTTTTGGTGCTCAGTCCTGACTGCTCCTCCTTGGCTGGACTGATACAGGGCATACATATTATCCTGATGAGAACAGAGACTTTTGGTTTCCCTTTGGATGTTTGGAGATATTCAGGGAATTGAATAAATATTTTTATTTTCTATCTGGACATTTGATGTTGTATAGACACTGATGTAACTGAGTATAAACCACTCATATTGAATATAACCTTTTATTCAGCATGCTAGAAAGCTTAGTTTCTTCTATACCTGGTGCTAGCAGCCATCATGTCCTGGTGTTGCCCAGATTGCCAATGACAGCAAGACCTGGGAAGTCTTGGGGGGATAGAGTGTCACCTGCAGAAAAAGAGTTCATCATCTTGGAAGCCACTCCTGGAATCATTGCCGAAAGCAATTTCTCAGAGTCTGTGCTCAAACCTTAGAAGGCTCCTTCTGCCACTATGATTAAAGGGGCAAGGGAGGGAGCCAGGCCGTCTTGGTCGGCAAATACCATCAGTCACGATGAGCCACAAATCCTGATGAGACTTCTGATAAGTCTCTGTATGATGACAGATGAAGCTATGTACAGCAGTTAACGCAGTCATTTGTAATCATTACTTTTTGGCCATTCAATAACTATCCTGTGAAATTATTTTCTGAATTTCCCAGAGTAGAGAAAGGAGCTGAGTTTTACCTTTTCTTTAGTGAAGGCTCTCAGCAATTATGAATATTTGAAGGGAACTTTGTATGGCTCCATCAGGTCCAACTTCAAGGCCCTTCTTCACCTGGATTACCTGCTTTGTGTGGGTGATGACACAGTGTTAGACACACCTGCTCTTTTTCCTGGTTGCTCACAGAGTATGCCCCAGGATTCTTCTGGGGCAAACATCCCTATTCCTGTTTTGAGATATCCCCAGGGCAGGATGTAGGGTGATGGTGCTCTCTGTTGCTTTTAACAATGTGACTGTAACTCCTGACCCAGAACTTCCTCCCCCAGCATTGTGCCATGGTCATGCATGTGCTACAGTTGGCCAGCTGGCATGTAGAGATTCTGAACTATTGAGCCTCTCAGCACTCTGCAACCAGGAGTGGCCGAAACTCTTGGAACAGTTGCTTTGAACTGTAGGCCACTTCTTCTGTTTATTCCGGTGGACCATACAAAAATTGTCATTTCCTCTGTGTGCCAAGGTATGAAGAAAGGTTAGGAAGCACTGACTTAACCTCTTTGATTCTCATTTTCCTCCTTTGTAAGTTGAGATTTTTTTTGAATTATCTTACAAGACCATTGTGAGGACCAAAGGCTTGAATGCACATGAAGGGGCTTTAAGAGCTGCCATACCTTTGTTGGTGTGTCACTGGCCACAGAGAGATAGGACTCTCTCTCTAGTTTACCCTCATTAGCTGTCCCTTTGAGATTAGGATAGAATTCTACTTAAAAAAAAAACAATTCCCAAGTCATGAAATTAATGTACTGAATTGCTATTTAGGTTCAAGCACTAACAATACATTTTTTATAGTCGTTGGCTCGTATGACTTCTTTAAGGCATCTGCCAGAGTAGAAGTTCCTTGCGCTTCTTCCCAGTGGTGCTGAGGGCAGGTTAGCTGTGTGCCTGCCTCTCCTGGTCTAGCTGCATTTATGTCCCAACTGCTCCCAATTACACCCACACCAAGGGATGGCCTTCTGCTAAAGACTGGCCTTTGCTCCCTCTGAGCCTGTGTTTTCTTTAACTGCAGGCCTATACCCTGGGCAGAGAGCATCTCAGATTTCCATGGTTTTAGCATCTGTGCTTGAGGGTGTGACCTGACTGGTGTTGACCCCCCAGCCGGTTCCAGGAATGACTTCTCTTGCCCTGCAGAAAGAGATCTCACAGGTGGAGAGAAACTCTCTCCTGCCCTTCCCCCTCAGTAGGCCGTAAGCCAAATGCTATCTTCGTAAGTGTGTGAAAACCAAGTCACAAAGCAATATACCATAAAATGCTAACTCTGGCTTTCTGGATGCTGGAGGTATGGGTCATATTTATTTCCTTCTTCAGAACTTCCTGATTTTTTCAGATTTTCTATAGTGAAACTGAAAATGTATTTTAAATTATATTTCTAATAGATGCACTCAGGATGTGCTGCATGAAGGCAAATAACAGCTCCGACATTCCTTCACACTTGCTGGCTCCAAATTACTGCCTCTGCTTTCAGCGCCAGGCGATTTGGAGACGGTGGAAGCCAGGAGGAAGGGGGAAGAGACAGCAATGTGGGCCATTGAATTTCCTCTTTCCAGACATTTCTCTGGCAGCTAATTCCAGGGTGCTCGTCCGTGTGGTGGCAGCCTGACTTTCATGTTTTCCCCAGGGTGTTTTATGGTCTTCTTACAGGGTACTTTGAATAACTTTCTCTTGGTAACTTCCAAATAGTGAAAAGTATCAGATGACTTCTCTTTCTCCCTCCCCACTTTTTTTCTCTTCTTTGTTTCTGTTCATTCAGTCTCTTTACTGTCTCCTCCTTCATCTTCCTCTCTCTTCTTTTTCCCTGTCTTCCTGCTGCCCCTCACCTCATCTCTGTTCACTTAAAATTTAAAGCAAAATAAAACATGGTGGTGAGCTGCACAGGGGCAAGTGGAGGAGACAACCCCGGGGGGAAAAAGATCATGGTGGTGAGAAAGAAAGGCTTGGATCATGCTGGCCTGGGCCACGGTGAGGGTTTGTCATCAGGGGCTAGAGGGCGGCAAGAGCCGTCCCAGGGGCACTATCATCCTGTCACTTCTCCAGAAGGTAATTAAGTTTTCAGACCTGCAACAAATGATGCATCTTCATTTGACTTCACCCTGAAGGCCAGGGGATGAGTGCCTGAGAAACCAATGCTTTGGCTGAGGCCCTAAAGTAGATGGGTGGAGTTAACTAGCTAAAAAGAGTGGGATGGCAAGGGAGGCCAGAGAGGGCAGAGGTCATTTCAAGCCCAAGTCCATCTCAGTCCAGGATACCTGCTTCTTGTTTGCCACCAAGAAAGCTGAGGTGTTCCTGAGGACCCCTCCTGTGTGGACCAACCAGTGCTGCCACCATCCAACTCAGAACCTCTTGGAGAGGATGTGGATCACCCTGGAGAACAGGGACATTGAATTAAAAGCAGAAAAAATGATTAGATCACAGATACCTGCAGCATTCTCCTAACCGAGTATGAGACTTCCTTCAGGTCAACCAGGAAGGTGACTTAGAACTGCCACCTAAAATGGTCTCACCCCATTTGCAAGACTGCCCTGTTCTATCAGTCATGCTCCTACCGTTTCTCTGATGCTCAGTCTGTTGGTCAGTCTTCTACAGGGAGGGTGCCTAGAACCTAGACACCAGGACACAGCCCTTCCCTTTGGTGTGTGCCTGTGTGTTTGAGTTCTGAGGCTCTCATCCCATGAGGTTTTGTCCTCAGCATGTCCTCCATCAGACTGCTGGGCTTCTGAAAAATTTCATCCTAAGCATCCTTTCCCTGGACCAGCCAAGTCCCCATCTCAAGGGGCAGGTATCAGGCCTGGGGTTACCATGAAAACAGTGCTGGTTGAGTTTTAGGCCCTGGAGAGTGGCTGCTCTGACTGAAGGTGTGTTTCTTGGTGACCTTCCTGGCTGACCTTAAGGATGAAGTCAAGTCCCTCTTTGATACCTTCTCACACGGCTATGTATATCTCTCCTTCACAACATATATCAAAGTTGAGATGGTACAAGGGTTTGTGAGGTTGTTGGACAGCTGGCAGTTGCTCCACCACACTCTAAGCTCTTTAACCTGTAAGCTCTAAGGGGGTAATGTTTAATTCTGTTCACTAACGTGTCCTAACTGCCAAGGGCAGAGCTTGGCACATAGAAGATGCTCAGTAAATATTCATTGAATTAATTAATCTTACTTGCACCCTTTTTTGTTTGCTCCAGGACCTTGGGCAAGTTACTTAACCTCTCCGACTCCCAGAGACCTCACTGGAGTTGGGGATGATAATCTTCCATTCAGAAAACTGTGGCATGGGACAATGCTTGTAAAACACCCACTACAGGGCTTGCAAGTGAAAATAGGCACACACACGAAATATTGGTTTTTTCCTTAGTTTCTTTTTAGTCCCAGAGCATTGCACAACAGCAGTTTAAAGGTTTAGAGAGCAAAAATACATGTCCCCCTATTTCTTTCCCTTTCTCCTTTCTTTATTACTTTCTGCTGTGGTTGGGAGAGGCACAGAATGAAGGGTCAGAAGATCAGATTTTTTATTTTTCACTAATGAGATGACCTTGAGTAAAGCATTGGCTGTAACTGAGTTTCATCTTCCTGGTATATGTGATGGTAAGACATAGATAAATGGTCTTTACGGTTCTCCCCCACTCTTTCACCCTGGGTCTCTGCAGAGGGGTCAAGGGTAACACTGACCACTGTCACTCACAGCGGAAAGATGAATGGAAACAAAAAGGACTTGCAGCATCAGGACAGGGAGAAGCAAATCAGGCTATTGGCGTATTTATTTTAATACAAGCTGAGTTTATTTTAGCAATACAGGTGAAGAATGTTTTAAAATGTATCATCATGACAATGCCCCTTGGTAACAGCACAAAGATTTCTAGTATATCTTCCTTCAAAAGAGCCTGAGGGCTTTGTATACACTGTCTCATTAATTCTCAGAGCGTCCCTAAAGTTGGATGGAAAATCATGATGAGTTCTGTTTTATATGCAGAGAAACAAAGCTTCCAAATAAGTAGCTTATCCAAGGTCGTGCCGGAACATTACTGTTCCTAGGAACCCAGGTCTCCATCTAGCACACCAGCCTCTTAGAGCATCCTGTTTCCAGTCTCTGGGAAGGAGCAGAGCCATGGACAGGAGGTCTTTGTTCTGAGCAATGTGGTATTTGAAGTGTGGTTTCCTGGAGGATAGGCACTTTTTCCTGAAATGAGGGGGGTGACAAGTAGATAAAGAGAGAGTGAAAGGGCTAGAAGTTAGTAGAGCTCCTCTCCTACCCCCTTCCCAAATATCCTTTCCCTAGTCCAGCTGAAACCCCATGTAAAGGGCCGAGCATTAGACCTGATGGTGGTTGCCATGGAAACAGTGCTAACTGAGCTGGAGGACCTGGATTGCTGGCTGCCCGACTGGAAGTGTGTGTTTCTAGGTCACTTTCCTGGTTGACCTGAAGGGATTCTGTCATCCTCAGTTAGGAGAATGCTGCTGGCATCTGTGATCTGATCAGCTTCTTGCTGTATTTAATTCAATGTCTCTGTTCTCCAGGGCAATCAACATAATCACCAACAGGTCTGTGTTGGAGAGTGGCATTTTTGGTTGGTTCGTGTATCAGGGGTCTTCGATGGTATGTCCTATCCTGATACTAGCTATGTGACCTTGGGTAGGATAGTCGTCTCGTCTTTAAAAGGGGTTAACTCACAGGACAATTGTAAGGATTATAGAAGTGAACTGCTCCAAAAGAGATCAGTGAGTCAAAGACCGTGGGGACTGTGTAAGTAGTTGGGGACTGGGTAAGAAGTTAGTATCCACTCCTCTGTACTGTCACTTCCCAACTTGAAACATCACATCAAGAGAAAAGCCAGGTGTTTCTGGATAGTTTGTAGCTTCTTGTCCAACCCACCCAGAGACTGCTGGGCCCACGGGTGGGCAGTTGTCACCACAGGCACTCCCTCATTCCAAAAGAGAAAGGTCCTTTGGTTTTCCAGGCTGCTCAGGCTTTGTGTTGCATGCAGTACATTAATTATTTAGTGCCTGGTAAAGCTCTTTGAGATCATAAGATGAAAGGCCTGGTGGCAGTTCAAAGTCTTCCTTTTATTATTATTCTAGTCAACATATTTTGGGGGGGAGAAAATAGGCTGAGATCACAGTGGAGTAAATTTCATTAAGAGGAGAGTACAAGCAAGCCACAGAAATGCACCTGGAACAGATAGTCCCTTTGCCCTGCTAATGGAAGCACTCAGGCCTAGGGTATATGTTTGTGTGTCTGTGTGTGAAAAATCAGGCCACCTGGGGAGAGATACCCTCTCTGTTGCTCTCAAGGATTAGTATAGATGCCAGGTAGTCTTCTCTGTACCAAAAGCTGTGAGTCCACCCTGGCTAGATTGGTAGGACCAGTGACCAAACACACCTGGAACAGGGATTCCAGGACAAGAGGAGACATTGCAGGAATCACAGGCCAGTCAGAAGATCTTGCTTGGGACACTGAGGTCATTTCTAGACAGGCCAAAATGCAGAGGCTTAGAACACGAACCCCAGAGGGGCAGCATCAGATGTCACCCTGCCTTCATTATCTTGCTTTGGCCATGAATTATGAGTCACTGGCGGCCACATAGACGTGGTATCCCAACTGATCAGGCGATGCCTGGAGTCTATGCCTCTGACCTTGACCCTGGGAAGCCTGTTCTCCTTCCTACATGAGACCAAACAAGAGCCCCTATGAAAAGTTTTTCATGATTTTTTTCTTAATCTGTGATCTTGAGATCTGTGAGTGAAGTTAATATATTATTATACTTCACTGTCATGAACAACCAGGGTAGTTTGAACATTTGATAAATGACCTAAATATGACTGTCCTAAGTGGCAATAAGCTATCGGTGGTTAAGGAGGCAAGAGGGCTGAGTTCAAGTTTTGTTTTGGGCCACTCTGAATCCCAACTCAACTGCGTTGATGGGGCTGAAGCTTAGGGTAGATGGGGAACCTTGGAGAAGGAGGGATTTGGTTTGCATCTTTAAGAAAGGGTAGGATTTCGGAAAGCAGTGGGTGAGGAAGGATGCTCTAGGCAGGTAGCAGCTTGGGCAAAAGTTTGAAGACTGACATGTCATGGAGAACATAGAATGTGAAAAGATTCTGAGTGGAAAATTCTAAGTGGTGGCCCAAGTGTGAAGGCTCCAAATTTGCATGTTTGAGCCAGTTCTGCAGCAACCTCTTTGTGATTCCCTTTCTGGTGTATGTCTCGCGTCCCCTGCAGGCAGCCAACACTGCAAGGACGGGGACCAAGCTAATGATTTCCTTTGTATTGCCCTCAACATTCCTTAATACCATCTCTTGGGAAGGAATGCCTGCTTGTATTGACTGACAGCTGTAGTTCACCACTGAATCAACTCAGTAGTTAATACACGGATCCTTTTGGATTTGGGGAGAGGCAAGAAATAAGTCAAAACTACAACTTTCAATGGTACCAGTGAATATTATGGGAGATAATCATTTCTCCTTCAGGAAAAGAAAGAGCTCAGATTTGCCTGACAGGGTGGGAGTGGGGCTTGGAGAAAGGTGAGGTGAAGTGGGTGCCGTTTAGTTCCCTTCAAATTCCACCCCTGACACTAATAGTGCCTTTTTGAATTAGCCATCTGGAAGGAAATGTGAAAGCAAACCATGGAGAATGCTTCTGTGTGACCTGGAGGGGCCCTGAGTGAGCAGCTTGTTCAACCCCCTCATTTTCCAGGCCTGGAGAAGAGGTGGGGAGGTCTGTGTGTTCAGGACAAAAGACCCATCTGCCAAGTCTTCCTTTCTCTTCTCAGCAAGTCACATCTCCGCCTTTTCAGACTAAATGAACTGCCTGTCACAACTTCAGCATCACCGCTGACTCTAGTAGTCATGCAAATTGGCTAAGGAGGGTTCTCTGGTGGAACAGGTGTGGACTCAGCCCTGTGAATACTGGAACTGTTTCCCTCTGGCTGCCAGTCCCAGATGGGGAGGCCTGCCCTATGCATCCAGCCCTGCTGTGCCCACTTACCACCACTGTTGGACATCTGTATGACTATTTGGCCACATTAAGCTTTACTTTGTGTGACACAAAATCATTATCAAAGAATGCATTATTAAGTGTGTTTTCAAATAAGGGAGAAAAACTAGCAGGCTGTCACTGATTGTTTTATTGTTGGAAGGAAAATAAATAAGTAAAATGTGTATGAGACAAGGCAGGAACAGTTCCAAGGAGTGTTTAGAATAGAAGCATTTCTACATTTTATTGATGTAGGTTTGTAAAACATTCTTGCTAGTGAACCCAGGGCATTCATGTAAATAACCATCACGCACACATTGCTCTTTATAATTTATACTGAGGCAAGTATAATACATTCACTAGGTTACGTACATTGGCTTAGGAATAAATAGACACACGGTGAGACATGTGAAACAAAGACTGGAAATAGAGACATTGCCAGTGGGTTGATACTGGGATAGTAGAGATCATGGATAATTGGCAAAGTTACTAATTAACTAGTGAATAATAGAGAAACAGCTCTTTGGGAGCACTTTTGATTTCTGGACATTTTATCTGAGATGCCCGGATATAGGAAAGGAGCCAAGACTTCCATTCATTTTGCATTCTGAGGCAGAGATAGAAGCATAAAACTTGAAGAATGGCATGACTGATATTTAAAGAGTAGCTCATGCACTTATCTCATCCAGCTCTTACAAAGCCCTGAGAGTTGGGAGGGCATACATTATTTTTGTTCTTATCATCATTTTTGGAACATTGAGGTTCCTCAGAGTATGTGATTAGCCTAAAGTTCAACAGCGAACAAGTGCCAGAGCTAATAATTTTCTCAAGGGCTCTGGTTTCATTCATTTGACAAATATTTATTGAGTGCCTACTATATGCCAGGCATGGGGACATAGCAGTGACTAGTGCAGGAGATACACAACAGACAAATAACTATAAAAAATAGGAAATGCAGGGTGAGGGGATAGAGAGTACTTTACAGGGAGTGCTATTTCTGATGGGACGGTGAGGAAGTTCTTTCTGAGGAGGTGACATTTTGGGCAGAGGCCTGGATGGAGGCAGGCAAGGACCATGTGCTTCTCGGGGAGAGGAGCTTGCAGGCTGAGAGCACCAGCAGTGCAAACACACTGAGGTGGGACTGTGCTTGGCAAGTTTGAGAATTAGCGAGCAGACTGTGGGGCTGGACTTCATGAGCAAGGGAAACATGTCTGGAAATGAGGTCAGGGAGAGGAGCAGGGGCCAGATCATAGGACTTCAAGGGCTAGGCCATGGCAAGACATGTGACAGCTACTTCAGGGCTGGCAAGTCAGTCTAACTGTCGTGTGGAAGGCATCTGAAAGTGTACAGTAGTGGAAGCAGGAAGACCACCTGGGAACTTACAGCCATGGTCAGGAGGAGAGGTAACAAGGGAGGGAAGAAAAGAGGCGGAATTCAGGTAGAACTGTCAATATGTGTTTATTCGATGTGGGTTTGGGGAAAAGAAAGTCCAGGATTCCTCCTTGGTTTTGGCCCAAGCACCCAGGAGAGTTTTGTGATCACTCTCTGAAATGGGGAACCCCCGGGATTTAGGTGGAGGGACATTAAATGTTCATTTTGCATGTGTTAACTGTAAGATACTCATCAGGCAATAGATTGGAAATTTCAAACTGGCAGTTGGATACATATTCTGCTGTTCAGTTGTGCCTAGAGATACAAATGTAGTAATATTAGTATATAAATAGTACTTAAAGCTATGAAAATGGATGAGATCACCTGGGGAATGAGTTTAGATGGAGAAAAGACCCAAGCTCTCCAACTTTAAACAACTGTCAAATGATAAAACAAAGACCCCACACCCCAGACTTAAAAAACAGCTGAGCTTATTTACATGTCAGGCAAAGCGAAATTCACTGAGTCATTCTCTGAGGAAGGAAAGTCAGAGTTTATAGAGCCTGAGGATACAGTGGCATACAGTGGCATGCTAATTCCGAATTGAAAACCAGCGCTCTGGGTAGGAGAGAATGAGTTCATAAGTCTGAATGTGTTTGGTTAAAATAAATCCCTTGTTCATTGGTCAGGAGTCTTTAGTGAGTTCCAGGAAGGGTCTGGTATCCTGGGGTCACTTGAAATTCATGGCCATTGATCATTGTCAGCTGGTTAAAACCGCTGTGATGAAATACAATATTCAGCCATGAAATCTCCTAGGCAATTGCTGCTGGAAAGTGGAGAATGTTCCTTTTGTACAGCCTGGAAAATGGGGCGACTCTGCCAAAGAAGAGTAAAGAGGACCTGCCACTGAAGTCAGAGGCCAGGACTGTGGCAACTAAGGTCCACTGGCCCCCAAGATGTGAGGAATTCAAGATACAGGAAGGGGCTGGTGGGGTCACATGCCACCGGGAGGTCTGGTATGATAAGGATCTCGACTGTTCATTGTATCTGCAACTTGGATCACCATTGACCTTGACCTGAATAGTGGAGACAATCTTAATTGTACTGAGTTTAAGAACAAATGGGAAGGAGAAAGTGGAGGCAGGAGCATAGACAAATCTTTTAAGAGATTTAGCTGTAGGAGAGCAGAGTTATGGGACAATGGCTGAAGAAGAGTGTGGGGGTCATGGAAACTTTTTCTTTTATTTTTAAAGATGGTACCTGTTTTCTGAAGATGAGGTTGACTTGGTGGAGAGGCAGTTGTTGATAAAGGAGGATGAGAGGCTATTGCAACAGCAGGTTCCTTGAGAAAGGATGGAATAGCCCCTAAGTGGAGAGGCAGCTGCTACTTATAAGTATAGACAGCGTATCTGTCATAACAGGAGGGAGGGTAGCATATACAGGTACTGAGACCTCTTAGTAGATTTGCTTCTCTTTTCTCAATGAAATCAGAAACAAGGTCACTAGCTGAAAATGTGGAGTAATGGAGGGAATTGGAAAATTGGGAGAGAAAGTTGGAAATAGTGGTGCTAGAGAGAAGGAGGATGAGTTGAGCCTCTCAGGGAACGCAGTAGGATTCCTGGGCAGTGCTGGGGGTCCTCTTGAGGTCCATGGTCATGAACTGAAAGTGAGACTTCCAGCAGCACGGTGTATTCCTCCTCCTGTTGTGCTCCCCTCTTCCTCCACCACGACATTTGGCTGCTCAGGACAGTTATGAAGGAGGAAAGGCGAAGGAGCTGTGGTCATTTGCAAGAGAATTACTGCAGGGGTGAGCCTGGAACCTAAGCTGAGGACCCCAGGGGATGCACTGTAGAAAAGTAGTGCAAGGGATTGGGGATTTCACTCTTCCTGGACACCTGTGGTGCCTAAAAAGGGCTCAGGATAGCATAAAAAAAAAAAAACTAAAACAATCTTACTGTAGCCAATCAAGAATGTCCTCAATCCAGAGTGTGTCGCTTTACTTTCTCACCTCGGCCGTCTTGGCCATCACCGGGTGGGCCTTCCCTGGGCCCCCGGAAGCTCCAGCTCCTACTTTCCCCTCTCTCTTCCTTCCCACCAACTTCTCCAGGGTCCGAGACACCCCCTTTCTGAGCCAATGAATCTTAATCCACACTTTGACCCCACGTATCTGTGCTGGTCAGGCCCATAACCTCCTGATCTTCACATTTTCAAAAGGAAGCACCAAAAATGCCAAGCTTTTCTTTGCTTAAATAGCTTGCTTCTCATGACATCACTTTCCTCTGTGCTAGAAACCCCACTTCCCACCAGGGTGGGGATGTGAAGGACAGAGAGCCTTTTCCTTCCCTACATTTGTTAAATCCAGAAGTACTTTCTTCTTTATATTCTAAATTTATACATATCCTATGAATTTTGACCAGAATCCACTTCTGCTCAGTGCTTCTGATTTTGGCCAACAACTTCATCCATGTGGGCTGCTTTCCTCTTGGCCTGTACCTTCTCGGGTGAGGAAGCCCGTCCTTCCAGTTTACCCCTCCATGGGCACCCCAGCCTCTTCCAGCACATCCCTCCACCCTCCTCCCCGGGCACCACATGAGCCCAGACTGCTGGCAGAAATTCCAGGAGTTCCCGTAAGGGCAACATAAAAATGTCTACTTTTTCTCCAGTACATCGTTGAAGATGCCCAACAACTTATTGGCATTTTTTGAATATAAAATGCTTTAAGTTTATGTCTTCAGGGATGGCCCACAGTGATGTCCAAGGCTCCTTGCCAGGCCATGACTCAGCCCCTGGAGCCCTTCCTTTCGAATGATTTCAGGTTATTTTTATCCCTGAATATATAACCTGGCCCTCATCCGTATGAAAAGTCATCTGCCATTCTGTGCCTACTCCTAGATTCATAAGTGCTTCCTGAAGTCTAGCCCCAGCCGTTTGGCACTTCACATCCTGGAAGAAGTTAATACCATTCCCAAACTATATGGCTAAGAAAAAATACCTCCTTGGAAACAGGGAAATATTGCTTAGGCTTGATCTTCTTATTGCTTCAAAATTACCTAAAATTTGAGCTATGCTGATGACTTAGACATAAAAATGCCTGTTTTTATTTGCATGGGGGCCATTACAGGACACTCACATGGAAGGCCTTGTTGGTTGTCAGTCTTCTCAGGCCCCTCAGACCCCTCACATTGTTTCCAAGGTTGTTATAAGAAGCAAATGTAATCACATGTTTAAAACACTTAACATAATGCCTGGCCCATATGTTCTCAATTCATATCATTAAATTTTTTTAAGCCTCACCTTTTCAGCCCCATCACCCATCTATAAAACAGAGTTGATATGAGGGTGACGCAAGAAGGCTTCTTTCCGAAACTTACTGGCCTAGCTACTGACTCCTCTCAGTGCATTTCCTGAGCCATTTTATAGACATACTATCCAAAAGGTGTATCTGGGCACCAACCAATTCAATTCTGATCTCTTTAGATCAGGTGTGGGAGCAGAGTCAGGAGCCAGCACTTTCAACTCAAACCGTCAGAAGGCTGAGATAGGGATGTTTCTTTTCTTTTAGGAAGGAGACTATAGAATGCCCGTCCATTCTAGCTGCAGGGGCACGTGGGTCAGCTTTCCCCAAGTGCAGCACCTTGGATAAAAGCATGGAAGGGTCTGGAAACAAAAGGCTGCCATGGTCTCCCAGGACAGTTATTTCCTTACAGCATATGAAGAAAGGTTGATACAACAAGGGGGTGGAGTCAGGAGAGGAGAGCCTGGAGGAGCTGCAGCTGGAGGTGATGTCACAGAAACTACAGAGCAGATAGGCTGGAAAAATGCTTCTGCTGCTTCCTTTTCTTCTTTATCTTCTTCCTCGTCTTTCTCTTCACCAAGTCACTCCAGGTGGTTTAAGGCTGACTGAGTAGCAGACCTGCACACTAATGGGAGAGCATGACCTTTTGATGCCAGGTATAACAGGGCGATTTCTGCTTCCATCATTTGATCCTCCGAGCCTCAGGTGCTGCATCTATAAAATGGGATGATCTTGCTTACCGAGAGAAGCACTGCGGATACCATGGGAGATTATGTGTTTTAAGAGCCCTCATGGGGCCTGGCTCATGAAAGCCACAGAAGAAATCCTAGTTCCCTTCCTTCCTTCCTCCCCACACTCAATCTTGCTACTTAACCATCTACTAAACAGAACTGATTCTCAAACCCTTCCTTCTTTAACACAAAAAGATTTGCAGAGCCATAGAACATTAGCAAATAGTGACTGAGTTGGGGATTTTCTGGGAAGAACTGTGTAAACTCGCACAACAGTGCTCATTTGATTTGTAGATGTATTATAATGACTTCTCACCACACAGGCCCCACCTGAGGTTCTGTTAAGCAAAGGACTAATGCTGCTTTCGCTCCTTTTCTCTCAGCTCTTCTTTCTTTCATGCAAATCAGAAACATTAATCCTTTGTGACTCCCTGGGCCCTTGGCTATGGGAAGACCTATCACCTAGCTTTTTTTTTGAAAATAACATAATTGTCAAAAAGTCATAACTTCCGAGTGCAACTTCAGCCCTCTCATTGGTAAGGCGATAAGCCCAGCATACATTCAGATGAGGCTGTAAGTCTGAATGTAAAGTAGAGTGGAGGCATTATTGGGATGAGATGAATTGAAATTCTCTATAAAGTTGCACAAATTGTTATAGGCAGAATAGACTATGGCAGAGCTATTAGACCAACCTGTTAAGTAGCCTGGCTTCTAGTTTGTCTCCTGGAGATCTTTGGAATGGCCTTGGCCACAGGTTTCAGGCTTCTGTGATCTGGCTTTCCTTGGTAGACAATGAGCACTGAGGTCCTGAAGTCAATTTAATCTACTAGTGGCTCAGTCTTTTTCCCCTCATTTTCCAATGGATGTCATGAAAACCCCTTATGAACATTCTTTCATCAGTGATATGAATGACAGCTGAAAGACACTTCCCAAGCACATGGCTCAGTGTTATCCTTGTTTTTATGTCCAGGTCACAGCTCTCTGAAGTCACCAGCAAACCTGCCTTCTCTTCCTCCCGAGTCTTTTGCCTGGAATCTGACCTGGATAATGAAAGATTCCTTCCCTTTCCTGTCTCATCGAAGTCGATATGGTATGTATGTTTTTGATATTTATTTGTGATGTGCAGTCACCATCCTGTAATTAAGGAAGCTGTGAGTTTCTGTTTGTGATTCATGGCTCTCTGAGACCCATAGCCCCCTTACACACAGAGGAAGTCCTTCTGTGTCCTTTGTCTTCCACTGGCACCCAACTCTGCCAAACCACTTTACCAGGCTTGGCCTCTCCAGACTGGCAGCTGCATTCTTGTATCCTAGAGAAAGCCAAGGGCTTTGCGGCTGCCATATCTCATGCCCCCTCCACCTTTACAGTGTATAATATTGCTGACATCCCCTTACCAATCATGAGATGCAATGTTTATTTGCATTTTGACTGTGGTTTTCTAGATATAGGGTTCTAACTCACTAGTTTTGCACACAATGGTGATCTCTCAAGAGAGGATTGTTATTGTGAGGATCACAGATCTTCTGGGACTCTCAGTTTCAAGTGACTCCCTTATATTGAGCAGCTCCTTAAAGACACCCAGACATGTTCCTCAATATTATTTCAGCTCATTTGATTCTACAACAACCTTGGAGGTAAGGAGGCTGGATTCCATTCCATTTTTATACATGTGCAAAAGGCTTAATAAGATCACCAGTGAATTCTCTAGCTATAAAACTAGACTTCTCATACTTTCACTTTTTCTCATGGGACCACTTACTCAGCCTGCTAGGTCCTGTCCTAGACGCCCTCAGGAAGCTATATATACATGGTGTAGGATTCCTTGTTCTCTGTTCTTATCCTGATAGCTTATAGGAGCCAGGTCTCTGCAGAGGAGAGAGTAGGTTTGGAGAGCAGATTCATTTTCAAGTGGACCTTTTTTCTTCTCTTGAATTACTCTAGAATGAGCTACATGAGGACAGGCACTCAGCTGTGTTTGCTTCCCACTTTATCCCATCACACAGAAGGCATTCATAAAGGCTTGTGCACGATGCATGAATAAGGCCTCCAAGGATGGAACGCACTCCTCAGGCCTGATTCAGCTAGGTATTTATGAACCTGGTACAGCACTGAGTTCTAGATTCCCTTCTGGCCATAGTTACCTATTCCTGGTACTCAGTCTCTCCATTGGACCTGGACTTTAATTTACAGTGCACCTGACAGAGATAGTCCTCTCACTACTGTCCTTCATCCATAATGCAATTAGTCTTGGTTCATATTAACTATACCTTTCATTTTCAAACTTAAAACAATAAATGCCCTAGGGCAGTTTAGGATTATACTCTGCTGGGATGTTTCCTGCTACATCTAAGCCTCCCCAGTGGGAGAGTAAGATCAGTAGTTGTCAGGAGATTCCAGATAAGAATTACTTCTTGATTTTATTTAAGCCAGACATTGAGTGCCATCTTGTGATAAGAACAAGTGTCTATAAATATTTGAAATGTGGCCCTTTGTATCCTTATAGCTTTGTAACCAGATTTGCGATACAACTGGTCTTCGGATAATAGTTTGAATTTGCTCTCAGAGTCATTCAGTATCTTTACAGGATGATAACTTATATAAAATACAGACTCTCCAAACAAAGCAGGTCTACCTCCTGTATGACACAGGGCATTTGTTCTCTGTGGCGCATCCAGAACAAGGTTGTTTAAGTTAAAAAGAGAAAGCCACTGGGGCTTACTAAGCTGCTGCCTCCCACTGCTTGGCCCTGGTAAACCAACTTCCTCTCCCAGGGCTTCACCTTTCTCATCTGTAAAATGAGGGTGCATTGGCGTGACGCCTTGGGGCAAAAGAAGTAGATCTGGCAGATTCCCAAGATCCCTTCCAGGCTCTACTTGTGACCTAGATTCCTCATGATTTTCCTTGATTTCTTGGCAGAGGAAAAGACCCAAACCATTGGCCAGACATTGCCCAAATGCTGGATGAAGGTGCCAGCATCAGCACCATTTTTGCTGTTGATTCACAGCAAAAATGTGACTCCTTGACTGAGTACAGTGGTCATTTCAGAGCCTTTTCATCTTCTTACTATATTCAGTCCAGCTGATACTTACAAAGACTCACTTGCCCCACCCCCACCACCCCTGTGTGCCTAGTTGAGTGCCAGATACTGGAGGCAATACAAATACTAAAATAAATAAGACTTGTTTCTGCTCTCTCAGACTTCACAAGTCAGAGCAATAATTCTGTAGGCACATAGACCACTAGCACAAAAAATGTGTCTGGGGGCTAGCCCTGGAGCACAGGGTTTGAAGATTCACTAGAGATCCATTGCAGAGCAAGTTGAAGGCCAAGACTCATGTCCCCTAAGGATGTTTGTGGGGGCTCAGCCCACATGTGTCTATGAAGCGAAGAGACCAGCAGGCTCATTGGTAATAAATCCACAACTTTCAACTGCCCTGAAAGACATTTTAAGAAATGTTAACAACTTCATTAATTTTCAGCCCTCAAATTCAGGCAGAGAAATTTGACTATAATATTGCAGCCTGAAGGGGTAGTTTTTCAGACAGGGAAAAGTAACCAAGTCTCAGCAAGTCACTTTGGGCACTTGAGTGTTGGAGCTTCTTGCCTGGCCGGCTGTCTTCACCTGTGTCCTGGGAAGGAGGCGGGAGGGGATGTTCAGAGGAGAGAAGACATCCACCCCTACCACAGGCATCCTGACAGACAGTGGGCAGCCAGCCCTCTTGGGTGAGCTGTCCAGGACTGAATTGAGTATGGCTTTCTCTTCACCAGTGTTTTATGAGAAGAGACAAGGTGGAGAGAGGCTAATAAGATTTACTCACCCCCAGCCTGTAATTATCTGCTTGAGGAAAAAGTTTGACCTACCTTTTTGAAGTCTCCCCATATTTCTTCTAATTTACGTTGCGGCCTTTTATGTTGTGTAAAATATATTTTCTTCAGTGGCATTTGGTATCAGATTCTAGCTCTTTTTTGCCTCTTGTCTTGAAGGACAGGAGCCTGCTAATTTAATCATCAATAAGCAAAGAGCTGACACACCTTCCCCAAGGCTTTGAAGAAGGGGGGACATCTAAAGACATTTTTTTTCCCCATTTTATCATCAGCTCTGATGCCTTAAGACTTATTTATAGGTTTGACTAAAGGATTGGGCTCTAGCTATCTACCCAGATAACAATATGTTCCATCCAGTAGCTCCGGTACTAAGAGATTAAAGCTGCTGGGGGTTTTGATCACCTTGAGTTCTAGAGCCACAGAGACAGATGGTATCTTTAATTCATGTTTGTTTGCCCACTCTGGATTTGGGAAGAATCACACCAACATTTAGAACAGAATAACCAAAGCTCTGCCCCAAATGAGGAGGAGGAAGAGAATTTTCATTATTTAAAAAAAAAAAAAGAGTTTGATACTTGGTAAAACTCTTTCATGTGCCTTTTTCTCACTTAAGCTTGTTATAAAATTGTGGTGGGTGGAAATTATTTTATTTCCTATTTTATAGAAATGTAAATGGAGGGCCAGTGAAGTTTATTAAAATGTTCCCAAGTTATAAAGCAGGCTAGCAGTTAGAAAAAACTGAACCCAGATTTTCTGATTCCAAGTTGAGTCTCTACCACATCACAAAGTTAATTAAAAGATGAAGTCCCCCACTCCATGCGGAGGGCTCTCATTTCCTGGACAGCCTGGTGTTTGGGCTGAATGACCAGTCTGATACCCAAGACCTGGGCAGACGTGGGACCAAGACTTGATATTTGTAAATTGAGCCTGTCCCAGGCAGACCAGGTAATTTACCTCATCCTAAACATGAGTGTAGGCCCCCCAGGCAATGTGGACAGTCTTGTCTTCTTCACTGTAGGCTGTGGTCTCTGTTGTAAGTTGAATTATGTTCCTCAAAAAGATATATTAAACCTTAACCCCTAGTGCTTGTGACTGTGACCTTATTTGGAAATAGGATTTTTGCAGATACAGTCAAGTCTGTGCTGGTGTAGAGCAGATCCTGATACAATGTAGCTGGTATCCTTAGGAGAAGAGAAAACAGAGACCCAGACCCAGACACACAGAATGAATGCATGTAATGAAAAGCAGAGATCAGTGATGCGTCTACAAGCCAGGGAATGCCAAGGATAGCTGGCAACCACCGAAAGCTAGGAGGAAGGCTTGGGACCGATTCTCCCTAGAGACGTCAGGGAGAGCATGGCGCTGCCAATGCCTTGATTTTGGACTTCTGGCCTTGGAACTGTGAG
The DNA here is from genome assembly GCF_040802235.1 of Manis javanica. Classification (NCBI taxonomy): domain Eukaryota; kingdom Metazoa; phylum Chordata; class Mammalia; order Pholidota; family Manidae; genus Manis; species Manis javanica. The sequence continues at coordinate 219,500,368 of NC_133156.1, forward strand.
AGGATAAATTTCTGCTGTTTTAAGCCAAGCCACCCAGTTTGTAATACTTTGTTATGACAGCTCTAATAACTGAATACAATCCTTTATCCATCCAGTCCTCCAATGTCTGGAACATTGACTCCTGGAAAGGAGAGATTTCTCCCAACACTCCAACATCAGGGCACAACAAAGCCATTGTCAGACCTTAAGTAAAAATTCTATTAAAACTTTTTCTGCTTTCAAGTCCATGGGGACCCATCCAATTTAGGGACGGTGCTTTTGGAAAGAAAGAAAAATTAGACTCTTTAATTACTTTCCCTGCTGTTGCTACAACCACCACCGGTCCTGTAATGTATCAATTTCTTTGATTGAAAAGACTGAGTAAATTAAGTCTCTCTCTCTCTCAAAAAAAAAAAAGAGAGAGAATCAGCCTACCACAGAATCAAAAATGGAAAACAAAAAGGCCCTCCGGCCCCTTTTGGGATTTGCTTCAAAGCTCTGGCAGGAAGTCAGGTTGATCACATTTCTGAAATGACATATGTGATGTGGCTGGCCATTCTGCCCTCATGAGCCTGGCGTCGGTGAAAAGCAGCTCCCAGCTCCCGTGTGGACCATCGTCAGGCTGAACGCTTTACCAGTTCCTCTGCCCTGATAGGCCCAGCCTTTCTGTGTTCTCTTCCCAGCTATGCTCCATTAAGTTCTTTCCTAGTCCAGGCCTCCATATTTTTATCTACAGCATGGTAAGCACAAGGCCTCTGGATGCATCACCAAAAGGCAGAGTCCCACAGGGGACAGCAATTCCAGCAGTCCTACAATACGAAGAGCAGGGATCGCCTGTCACCCCGGGGACCACTGACCTGCTAGGAATCAATGAGCTGAACCCATGGACATTAAATAAAAATCAGTTGGCTTAGGTGTTTTGAGGAGAATCTTGTTTAAAATGCTCCATTTGATTATATTCCTTACCTTTAAAGTGAACACACATAAATCCACTCAATAAATATCAACAATTTTTCTCTAAGTTGGTGGCAGATTGAATAAGGAGAAACAGAAAGGAAAAGAGTCAGATGAAAAAAAAAATACAAGGCAAGAAAAGTAAGTCAAAATTGATCCATTTAAAACAATTGTCACAGATATGGAGGTAAAGGCATTGACAAATGGGAAAAAAGAGAGACACACAAGGGTAACAGAGATAGACAGACAAATGTGGACAGGTTCACTCAGGGCTGTCTGGTCTCCTGCCAACATGGTCTCAGCTCTCACACCTGGTCGGGTGGCTCCCTAATGCTTGGTGCAGTCTTGACCTCCCTCCTAAGGGCCATTTCTGCATTCCTGCCTGCCTGCACTGTTTGCCGTCTGTGACACCACAGAGAATGAGAGGGTGGGTATGCCATTCTTTGAGCACCAACTATATGCCTGGCTTTGCTCTAGGTATAGCGCTGATAAAATAAATAGGACAACACACTCCCTTCCCGCTCTGAGCTCTTGAGGAAGAGGCACACAAGCCTGCCCCATGACAAGGGAAGTAACAGAGGTGTGTTCCAAGTTCTGAAACACAGGGAGGGAGAGCCAGTTCCATAGAGAACTCAGGAAGGTAGACATTCTGGAAACGGGGACAGCTGAGCTAGGCCTTGGACCCGGGACCGCTGAGAGCGGTGAGGAGGGCATTCCGGGCAGAGGGAATGAATGCGCAAAGGCATGTTCAGAACAGGTCAAGCTCAGCGACAAAGGGAGGACATGGGAGGAAGCAACAGGGGTGAGCCTGGAGGAATGGTTACTTTTGGGTGTACTCAGGGTTTAGACATGCTCCTGTGTGTGAAGCATAGATTGGAAAATGAAGGGCAGGAGGGGAGTTTGGGAGAAATTCTGGCTGTAAGATGAGAATTTCTTGGTTGCCTGTTCAGGAGAGTCCAGCTTAAGTAATTAAGTAGATAGAGATTCTGTTAACTGGAATAGGGAGGGGAAACATTTGGCAAGGAGAGATGGTGACCAGGACATCTAGAGAAAGAGAAGGTGGTGAGATCTAGGTTCCACAAGTTATATTTGAAGTGCCTTGAAATCCAGGTGAAGATGGCCATGAGTGAGTGGTAAATCCCAGTGGTGGTTTTAAGGAGAGAAGTGAGATGTAAAGTCATTAGCAGAGAGACTGTGCTTGAGGCTGGCGATTGGAAGGTGGGGACCCAGAGGGGATCCAGGATGTTGCATTTAAGAAGCACAGTAAGAAGAGCATAAAAAGCAAGCCAAGGGGATAAAATATTTTAGATGTAAGAATCATCAACCATGTTGGAGCCACAGGTCAAGTTCGAAGGCCTTTCTTCACCCTGGTAAATGCCCTTATGTTTTACATTTTTCTTCCCTCTCCCATATTTTCTACTTTCTCATTCCACTTTGCCCCCAGCTGCTCTGTTTTTCCTTCTCTTGAGCCTGTCTCCCTTGGGCTCACCTGCCGCAGCTTGCCAGAGCTTTACTGAATGCCCAGGCCACCCTCCTATCTCTTTCTTCTTGAAATTTTTGTGGGAAAAAAATTCATGTTTTTTTTTCATAGCATTAGGTTGTTACCATCCCTCTCTTGAAATCTGAGAAGATTCTGACTTGCACAGAAAATGGCTTTTTTTTGAACATCCCAAATTCTCCAGGAATTGAACTGGATGACACTCATCCTCACAAAGCCTGGTATTTCTCTGATGTTTTTTTTTCATCTACTTCCTAGTTTGTATTTCATTTCTTTTATGACCCCCGTATAAACTAGGTCACCTGATTAAGTAGTCATGGATAAGTCTTAATTTGTGCAACTGGAAGGCAAAGAAGATATTAAATGTGACCCAACTGGAAGGCAAAGAGGATGTTAAACGTCACCTTTAACTGTCAATCAATCAATCATACATCTACTCATCCAGTAACTGTCTACAGTTTGCCAAGCTCTTTGCCCCTGCCCCTCAGAGAGATTCTAGCCTAATTCACTTTTATCATAGGTCTGAGGTGGCTCCAATAATCCTTCTGGAAGGTACTCCTCAAATATTTGTTATATGATTGCTTTGTGTGTGTGTGCAGTACCCCTGAGTCTGATGACCATCAAACCTAATTGGAAGGTTTGCTTGGAAAATAAGGTTTTTCAGTTTTAGCAAAGACTTAGTATGGCTGTTAGATTTAGTACAGCTTCTTTTTGGAAGCCATATAGTGAGCATTCACACCCAGCAGCTGGTGACCACATTAACCCCAAATTAGAACAGCCTGTAAGGTTGTAGACTTCATTGTATCCCCATTTTCTCACTGGGGAAGGTTGTATAATGTCTTTCCACAGCATTTTGCATGTCTGATGTCACACTTTTCCTCATATCTTAATTATCTGTGCCCCTGACTCATTATGATTCCTGAGCTACAGGTAGTTAGAGGTTATGGAATCCACATCTAGTTCCCTTTGCAATCCCACTTCTTAATCCAGAGCTTTGTACTCAGTTGGGTTCTAAATACACTCAATGAAATTGCAACATTTGCTCAACAATCCATATGCCACATTGGACTGTACTCAGGTCTCTCAATTCCAACTGGAGCTTTTCAGCCCTTTAGAGTCTCTGTTTTAGTAAAGGACAGGAATGTTCTCACCAGCCTTTTTGTTCCTAAAGTCATATTAACTGATTTCAGAAAAGATATGTGTCTAAGGGGAGAATAGTTCCTGGCTGGACATACTTCAGTTTAGAATTCAAAGCTGTAATGTTAACTACTCTGGGCAGGCTTATGTTTTCTTTTCTCAATCTATAAAAGCATATTCAGCAGGCATGAGTGAGCTGAGGAATTTTTGTTTTGACAGCTTTGGGACATCTGAGAGACTGTATACAGTGCATTCCTAACCAGCCTAGAAAGACATGTGTCCAAAAGATATTCAGGAAAATGACTGATCGAGAGTGGGAAAAAAATGAGAGGAAGTCCTCTTAAAATGAAATGTTTTATGAAGAGCAACCTCAGATGCAAAACCTCAGATGTCATAAGAGACCTAAGATTAACAGGACTTTAACCAGCCCATTTGAGTAGATGACTAGAATAATTTGGTCTCTGAGAAATTCATAGAAACTGTGAGCTGTCAGGGCACACAGCTGTCTAGTCAAACAGCCTCATCTCACATGACAGAGGAAACCTAGAGAGGTCAGTGGTCTGCTCAGGGCCAGTGGCAAAGCTGAGGTTCAAACCCAGGCCATCTGCTTGGCAGAGCCCGCATCAAACCCCTCCACAGCAGAGGCATGGTTCATAGTTTCTCAGTACTTGGGCTCCAAAGCATTTCCTCACATGTCGCTCCTGTCTATTGCTTTACCCACACATCACTTTATTCCTTGGGATTCCATTAGCCTAGCGAGTTTGTGCTATCCTAAGGGTTGCATCAGTGTAGGGTCAGTACATCCTGGTGTGGATGGACCCACAGCTGGGCTCAGTCTAGTTGCCTCATGATCAACTGGACAGCTTCTTAAAAACGAAATTCTTGGTCCAAGGACTGATAGGTTTGGAAGCTACAGGTCTTTCACTCACCTCCTTGTTGTCTGTTTAAATTTCCTTTGTGACACCCAAGCAAGCTGTCTTCTGGCCTCTGATTTCAGCAAAGTGCAGAAAGATGGAGGAAGAAACTCAGGCTGGGGTATGAGATGTGGAATTCATTTACAGCTCTGATTCTTGTGAGTCTGTTATCTTCAACCAATAAAAACCACTCTCCATGATACTGTTTGTCTTGTGAAAAATGGGAATGATTGAGATTCCTAATTGACAGCACCGCTGTAAGAACTGACTTTGAGGACAGATTCCCATGTCTGGGAGCACAGATGCTTCACTCTGCCTTCTGAAGTGGAGTGAGACCCATTCTAATGAGAGACCAATATTCATTTTGGTGGCATGGCTCTATTTGCTAGAATGTTCTTCCTTAAAACTCCTTAAGTCCCTAGTTTTGACCTCTGGAATTTGAAAGCACTTAACATTTAACCATAATACTGCCCAAACTGGGATTTAATCCTATGCAGCCCAGCTTCAAAATTCATGTAACTACATAAAAATAAGCAATACTAGTTCCCTACCTGCCTGTAATAACCTTATTCCTTCCTCTGTTTTTAATAAACTTTTTAGCTAAACTGTTACCATCTGTCAAAATTCTTTCATCCTTCAAGACAGAGCCCCCAGATTGCTTCCTCTGCGAGTCTCTGGTTCTCCCAGGCAGAAAGCCTCTCTTGTTCTGTGTCCCCATGGCCTCATCATGTCTACCTTCTATGAGAGTTGAGCATGAGCAAGTCTATCTCCCTCACCGGACTGAGAGTCCCTGAAAGGCATACGATCCTTGCTAGGGCAGCCTTTTATCTGCCTGTGTATTGAGATTGGCATCAGGGAGGAGCCCCATATTTACCTCCAACCCCAAGCAGATGCCTCACCATCAGAGACAAGAAGAGTAAGTGGGGAGGATCATTCTCCATGTTCTGAGTTCAAGTCTTTCCATGACCAACAGCCTCCTCCAGTTATCATGGATGCCATATTGCTCAGAGCTCTCCTCCTCCTTCTGGCTTTGAGGATGATTTCATTTGGATGGATGTCATGCTGAGCAGTGTTACTAGGGTTTTCTCCCATGTTCTCTGGAGTCTTATTCTTTCTGCTCAAGAACCCATGTCCTACATGAATGCTCCTGGGAAATCTCAGGTGGAGAACTGGACCGAAAGTCCAATCTGGATTCTAGTCTCAGCTCTTTTACTTCTTCAGTTCCTAGGCTGTGCCACTTTGGCCAAGTCCCTTCACCCTCTTGAGCCTCAGTTTTCCTATCTGTAGAATGAGAAGGCTGGGCAGGTTAACTTTAAGTACCTGGGATTTTAATTATTTTTAATGTTCTGTTCTGGGATGATGAGCGGAGTCCCATTGATTCCATCTGTAACCTTGCTATGGCCACAGATAAAAGAATTAAGCTTTCTGTGACTGTCTCCCACTATTGTGCACATGCATGCACACACACACCCTCCTGAGATTCTGTTTAAGTAATTGATTGATTGAAGGAGACTTGTCCCTTCTTTGCTGCAGCTTGATTATAAGTGAGCTAAACAGATGTCTTGAATTGGGTGATTGGTTCTCAGATGCATTCCAGGGAGCAAGCTGGTGGGAACAAAGTACATAATTTCAGTGCTGGGGCCCCATGACAAATGAATATTGGTTGTGGTAGGGGGTGGGCAGGGGCTAGATTTGCTACTTAGCCTTATGAATTGAGTGGCCAGATGTTGATGGCAGCTGGTGGATTAATCCCATAGGTGACTGGTAGGCTAAGTGGCCCATTAGGAGGTAACCCAGAAGGAAGGAGTAGAAATCCCTACCATCTGATTCTGGGCTGGAAGTTAGGACTCCTGAGATTCTGCTGACCTTCTGGCTAGAGCCAAGTTAGAGAGCTTGTTTGGGCCATCTTCCCAAAAGGGGAGAATGGTCTTAGAGTGGTAGAGATGAAAGAGACCTAAGAATCATTTTATTCCACCCCTTCATTTTTCAGATGAGGAAACTGAGGTAGGTCTAGAGAGGTTCAATATTTGTTTGAAGTCACACCACAGAACCAGGCTAGAATCCAGCTTTTCTTCCTGAAGGTCTAGTGTGACTTCACATCCAAAGAGACGCTTGATCAGCAAGTCAGAAAGCAGAGACTGAGGAAGAAGTTGCAGCAAGGTGTGGCATGGTTAAAGCTTTTGCCTTCAGAGCTGGACATGTGCCCTGTTAACCCCTCTTCGTCTTACCTTACCCCCAAAGCCACCTGAAAAGCAACAGCAATGACTGCCATCATTTAATAATAAACTGTGTGCAAGTCATAGCACTAGGTGCTTAATGTACATATTGCATTTAATCCTCCTACAAGTCCCTGAGGCAGCCTCTGCTTTAATCCCCATTTTACAGATGAAAAAATTGAGGAACAGAGAGATTCAACAATTTGCCGTAAGATGAGCAGCTAAGTGACAGAGCTAAGCTTTCACCTTGAGCATCCTGACCCCATGCAGTATCTGGGCTCCTCGTTATTCCCTAGACCCCCTGGTGCCCCCTGAGGTTTTGATTTCAGACAGAGCAAGAGAGGAAGATACCTGTTCTAGTCAGCATCCCTCTGGTCCTCCAAGGTCAAATGAGTTCACCTCATCTCCAAGGTCAAATGAGTTCACCTCATCTCCAGATTCCTGGTGGTTAATCTGATGCACAGGGAGGCCAATGTGGTAAGAACATCCATATATAGTATCTTATAGTTAAGAAAGCACTTCCACATTCATCACCTTACTTGATTGCACAGCAGATATTATTTCTGTCAGCATCATTATTGTGATAAATCTCTTGGGGTTATATATGAGGAAACCAAAGCTCAGATGGTTAAATGAATTGCCCAAAAGCACAAGACTGACTAGCCCAGAGCTAGGAGTTTCCAGAATTCTCTTTCCCCTTCATTCCTAGGCCCCTGCTTTGCCTCCCTCTGTTCTGGTCTGTGCACAGACCAGCTGTCCAGCAGGGAGCTTCCCTCAACCATCAGAAGCGGCTTGTTGGCAGAGGAGAGTCCAGGACAAGAGAAGCCAGAAAGCCTTATTGGAGATTATTTGAACCATCAAATCATTGTGAGATATTTGAAACCTAACCATGTGTTTTTTTGCGAAGTTAACATAGTCTGGATTTTTAAATAATTTTCCTAATTGTTTAAGGTTTTTTTTTCCCCCAAAGCTTATAATTATAATAATAATAATAGTCACAGGGTTAGGAAACAGATTTTAGTACCAGTTGTGCGGCCCACCCACTGTGCATCCTTTGGTAAGCTCCATCATATCTCTGGGTATCAATTTCTTCATGTCAGATGGTCCCCAAGGTCCCTCATGACCCTGAAGGTCAATGACTGGAAAGTTTTGGAGAATCCCTTGAGAAAAGGAGACCCTGCCTTTGCCTCAGGGTTGGTGGCAGCCAAGGGAATTCCCTTGAGCTGGATACAGTCCTGAAGGACTGACAGTGTTTTGATATTGGTTTCTGGCGCTTTATATAATGAAGTGTAGCTTCACATATGAAGCTCCACTATATGACTTCAATAGGCCACCTGCAAGAGAATTGCTACCTGTATGTAATGCTTCATGTGGCTCTTGAATACACAAATCATGCTGGCAAGAATACATTGGCATTTGTTTATGTCATCCATGAAGCAATCCAGCCTCAGCTCAGATGTGCTAGTAAGCCAAACCTGAGGAGGTACAGCTGGTGATTTAGTCTGACCCAGGCCTGGTGCTGCTTGGAGAGGGTGGCATTTGGAAAGGCATAGGAAACTGCCAGAGAAATGCCCTCCACACTGTGTGTGAAGGACTCTCTGACCAGCCACATGACCCTAGGTAAGTCTTTTCCCTTGCTTGGGTCTTGATTTGTCACCTGTCCAATGAGAGAAGTGATGGACCTCAAATGTCACTTTGAGCACTAACAAACTCTCTGTAAATATCACCTAAAGGCAGACACTCTAACCTTCCCATGGTGTGACAAAATATTAAGGATATAGTCATCTGCTATCAGCTGAAATGCCCCACAACAAATAATGTTTCTTATGGTAAACAGGAAGCTGTGTTCAGAAAGGGCATAACTCTGCAAATTCTGAATCAGCTCGTGTGCGCTGGGGATTTCTCCATGCCAAGCACATGCATCATCTCATTGAATCCTCCCAGCAGCTCTGGCGGGGGGGCTAGTCTTATCCTTGAGATGACTGAGGCTCAAAGAGAGGGAGAGAGTGCCCCACACATAGCTGACAGGTGGCAGAATTGGAGTCAAATCTCAGGTCTAGTGCTCTCTTCCTGAGAAACAATCATGATGATGTTAAGGTCACTTAAAAGACGTATGGGCATAGACCCATAGGAAAAGGTTACAGGGCTGGGTGAGAACACAGAGACCACCATTCAGCACGTGAGTAATGTCAGGCCCAGTGCGAAGGCCATCTGCATCCTGGAAGTTAAACATGGGGTCAGGATAAGAAGAGATAGGAAAATAACCCCAAGACAAAAATCACAATCGTGTTGCCGTATTTTAGATTAGCAGCAAACCTCATAGTTCTGTTTTCAAATATAGATCCCATGTCTGGGTATCCAGTTCTGTAAACTTTCTCATGGGCCCCTTATGGCCATAGAAACCTTGTCCACCCCACCCTCAGTTCCCTCAACTGGAACCTCTACCCAAGAAACACAGCAGATAATCCTGGAAGATGTCAGAAACCTAGATGGGAACTTGGAGCCCCAGGTCTTACTGGACCTGCAGTCTTAGCTACCTGAGTCACACATCATGGGTAAAGACTTGGATCTTGGAACTGAATACTGTGACTCAATCATAGGTCCAACTTTATCAGGTAATATCAGGTCCTCCAACGACAGCTCCAAAACTCCAGCTCCTGTCCTGCCTCCAGCATGACCCTGCCTGTCTCCCCATGGTTCCTGTCCTGCCTCACTGCAGGCCTTGACCTTCATTGGTGACCCTGTGGTTCTGAATGAGGGGAGCTATTTCTGCTGCCTTTCAAATTGCAATTTCCTGTTTGTGAGATACTGACATCAAGGCCTCAGGGGTCCCAGAAAGGGAGCAGGTCAGTGAAAGCCCATACAGTCACTTCCAATTTAACTGAGATGCAACTTCTTCCCCTTCTCTAAACCCCAGTGTCTTCATCTATTAGATGGGGGCAAGAATTATGCCTACTTTATAGAGATTAAATGAGATAATAATGTGAGGTGCCTGGCATAGTGTCTGACCACAGTAAACCCTCAGTAATTGTTATCAATTATGCAAATACTTCCCCAAGACCTTCACATAGGCCCTGGGGCTCTCAGGGCTCAGGGCTCTTCTATATAGACACACCCAGTGCTGCTGGAGCCAAGAACATAAGTCTAACCCCAAGCTTGATCTCTGAAACACTTGTAATAAAAGATAAAATGAAGAAGGTGAAGTATCATGGGATTGCTGTATGTGGCATTCTCTTTTTTGTGACTGTTTTCATTCTGCAATATTTGCTTCCAAACCTCGTGGTGGGCCAAGATGGAGAGACGTCAACCAGTGGGTTCCTGTGGACATGTCCCAGGGCAGCTGCTCTTAAGCTCCCTGCTGCCCTGTGGTCACCTGGAAACTGTCCAGCCTTGGAAAGGGTATCTTTAAAAGTAAAGGAGGTTGCTGATCCCCTAACCTGAAATGATTCAAAGAGACTGGAGAAATTAGTGGGAGGTCTCTGGGTTTCCAGGGTGAGGATCAAGAAAGCCCAAAAGGCCTTGATCCTAGGGATTGTTTTTGGAGCCTGAAGTCAGTCTGGATTCAAAGGAAGACAGCCCACCTGAGGGGAGACCTGAGTGTTTAAAGTACACTACATTCCCTATTACCCTTCTGTGGTGTTACAGACAGTGCCCAGAACTTCCATGCAATTTCTTTCATGCAGCTCAGCCTGGGAAAACGCCATCTGTGCCCAGGTAGTCAACGCTGGCTTCCTAGGCACAGGCCTTGGGCATGACTGCTTTGGTAGTCTCACATCTCACACATTCCTAGAGGCTACATTTCTGCCCCCAGACTTGGTGCCAAGGTAGGTATGAGAAGAGAGCTGGGCATCTCTCTGGACAGGGCCACCACAGGTTTCTCTGATCAGTTACCGTAACATTCTTCTGAATGGCTGTGCTTTTTACTAGAATAATGTCTTGAAGCTAACTATAATGAATTCAGTGTTTGAAATGTACCTCATATTCTAGAAGGTTTCAGAATACAGGTACAGAGTGACGAAAGTGCCTGAACACACATACACATGCACAGGCATACTGATCCAAGACAGTCACCTGCAAAAGGAACCTAAGTTCCCTTAGTTCTCTAAGAATCTTGATGTAAACTGAGTGCGATGCTTGTTCAGACTCCTTTCATGGGGAGTCCGCTTCTAGGGATGGCAGCAAGCCCTCCTTTAGAAAGAGGCACTGTGAAAATGACTGATGGCCTGTAGGTTTGTTTGTGTTGGCTCAGGATGAGCCCTGTACAGTCACTGATCTTCAGAGATGGAGGGCATCATAAAGCATGCATGCTCCATTTTTTTACATTTTTCAAATGCAGAAAACCAGGCATAGAGAGGGGAGTACACTTGCTGAGGTCCCTTGGCTGCTACGTTGCAGGACCAAGCCTGGAACCATCCTTCCTGCTCTACCAAGCAAGACCTTTCCCTTTACACTACTTGGTACTCCTCTCAGCAGGCATGCTGTTTCCAGAAGATTCCGTTACTTTATCTTTCATCCGTGATGGAAGTGTATAGTAAGTGGGTAGCAATGATTTTAACTGTGTGTTTGGGAAGTGTGTCTTTTTCTCATTGCTATTTTTCAATGTTAAATTTTTCCGAGTCCTAACAGGTACATAAAGTAAGACTGAAATTTCCAGATTCTTCTGAAGGTCACAGTCACTTTGCAAAATGGGCCTGACACAAAGGAAATACAGATCTGTCCTCTTAGGGTAGTGCAGAAACCTTTGAGATATGAAGGAGTTGCAGACTTTGGATCTAATAATAACCAAAATAAAATTTTTCATAGGTTTCTTATATATTATTCAATTTAATCTGTGGACCCTGCATTGAGATTCTGATGCTGTGGAGGGATGATAAGAAGTGGCTGGATCTTCATCATTATCCAGCCCTGGGTGAGATTCTGGTTCTACCTCAAGACAGTTCCTTCATCTTTGGACAAGTAGAGTAAACTTTCTGAGCCGCCGTTTCAGCATCTGTAGAGAGAAGACATCATTCACGTCTTAGTGTTTTTCTGCAGATTAAATAGAGTGACATAAGAAAAACACTTAGCACAATCTCTGGCAGACAGCTGGGACTCAGTGAATGCTATTTCCCACCCTTCCCTCAGGTGTGAACCTGCCTCTGTCATTAGATTGGTTAAGACTGAGCACGTGACTGAAGCCTTAATCCCTCTGAGTCTCATTTGTAAAATAGACTATACAGTCCCTACTTCACAGGGACTGAGTCAAAGAAGAGTTAAAGAGAGGGATTCAAGAAGCACCCTAAGTCTAGAACCTCAGAAAGTCCCAAGGGAAAATGGGACTGAACTGGTGTTTTTAGAGAAGACAAGTCCCAGGTATTATTGTTTCAAAAGCACTGAAAGAAACCTGTCTTAATGTCTTATGAGAAATCAAACCAGATTGTAGAAAAGCCCAATTCATTTCCCCAAAATGAGCAATAATAATGTTAACTCCATTCTTATTTAAAGCCAAAGAATACAGCTTTGACAGCTAAAGGTAGGCTGCCTTGAAGCAAGAATTTAAAAATGAACCCATTTGATAATTGGAGTATCTGCTGAGCCTGTCTCATTAGGCAGGGTCTGGTCCAAACATAGCTGATTATCAGACTCTCCAGAGTTCAAAAATCTCAGAACTGATGATGCTTGAAGCTGGGATTATATGTTCTGTTGTCTGTTTGTCTAATATGCACACAGAGCACATTTTCCAGGCAGTGCCTGAGCTGGCACACCATACCTCTATTCAAAATAGAAAAAGGATGACTTTAATTGGAGGAGAACAATCACAATAGAGAATGACCCATAGAAGTCAAAGCTTTGGGAAAGGCACCCATAGCTGTCTATGTGGGATGAGGGGGGCCAGTAGCTTTTCTCCCATCCCTTGACTTGATCATTTGTTAATGGGGATGGATCTTTCTGACCCTCCCCCAAAAAGCCAGGGTTAGTGGCTTTGCTACACCTTTCATTATAAGGATAACTTTTGTGCTACAAAATAAAACATGTTGAATCAACTTTCTCCTTGCATTCTGCTATCAAAATCATGTGCCTGGCAAGCAAGTCTTAAAGATTAAGCCAGCCTACAATTCACAGACACCAACTCATGCAGCAGCTCAGCCCCCAGAGGCAGGTAGAAAGTCTTCGAGGTTGATAAAATACGTAGGCAGCAAGTGGCATGTCAACGCAAACGAGGCTAGCTCTGCCTGTTTCAGCTTGCCATTATAAAGGTGAATTGTCTGAATCATGAAAGGGTGAGTGATATTAACCTTAGGACCAGAAGAATAGCAGCTCCGAGAGAGCAGCTGGTATATAAATCTCCACAGACCCAAGAAACAGAAAGAGACTTAATAGAAGTATAATTGAAGATTTTTTTCTTTCCCCCAGACTTAGACAGTTTGGCTAGTGTCAGTGGGAATTATTTTATTCCCATTCCAGGGCAGGGCCAGCTGCTTATGGATGAGACTAAAGGACAATCCAGTGACAACTGGCTGCCTGCAATAGCACTGGCCCCACCTCCTCTGTGTTCTGAATTCCCAGCACCAGACACATCTTGGAGATCAAGGTAGCAAGAGCCCCAGAAGCAGCTGTTAAAATGTACAATGATAATTGAGAGTCAGCACCCATTAGCACCACCACACAAATTGCTGTATTAAATTCACTATTACCATTCTGAGAGCAAGGACTTTGGAATCATAAAAGTCAAATCAAGAAGAAGCTTTAGAAAATATCTAGTCTAGGTCTTATTTTGTATTTGAGGAACTTGAGGCCCAGAGAGGTTAAGTGACTTGTTTGAGGGAACCAGCAAATCAGTGGCAGAGCTGGGGCTGGAACCCAGGTATCATTGGGTACTTGTTCCTACAGTCATCTAGTGTAAACCCCTTGTTTTTCAGATGAGGGTGTCAAGTTCCACCTATGAGAAGAGACTGGCTGAGCCTGGGCACCAACCAGATTCCCCAGATTCCCAGTCCAGGGGGTCATCCTTTATTTCACATACTCCCTTTCTCCACACCCCATGGCTGAGGGCAACATGGAAGTAAAGGGCGGATGAATGACTTGCATTTGGCACATTCTGTTGGCCCACCAGCAAGCATTGAGTGCTTAACCAGGTATAAAATACTTCAGGCACTATAGGTAATGCACAATGGGAAAGGAAGGGAAAAGAGACAATGAGTAGATCCTAAAAGCAGGGCATCCTAAAAACATGGAATGATTTGCATACAAGGATGACTCCCCACAAAGAAGCCCAGAAAAGGGCCATATTAAGTCCCGGGGCATGGCCTCCTCCTTCCTTCTCCCTCTCTCTCCTTACCCAACGACCTTCCCCACTTCCTCCCCGTAAGAGAAGAAACCCAGATCAGCTGTCATAGCCTTGGCCCTCTTCTCTGGAGGGGAGGTGTCAGGGTAACTGATAGGGCTGGCCGACACAGCTGTGAGACCGGGCGTTTCCTTAGGCCTTCTCTTCTTAGATGAGGCAGGACCTGCCTAGGATTTTTCCTGAACATTGACAGTGGACCAGGCTCATTTATACAGATAGTATCTTATCATCCTAGTTCTTACAGGAAACTCCAGAGATAGGTACTATCATCCCCAATGTACAAATGAGGAAACTTGAGACCAGAGAGGTTGGTTTCCTTGTCTGGAGTCACCCAGCTAGTAAATGGCAGAGCCAGACTTCACGGGATGCAAAGCCAGCGTCCGCCCTCTTGACTTCAGGCCCTCTCTGTGTCACCAGGTAAGCTCACAGGATGCAGAGCTTCTCATGGTCCAGCCAGTTAGCCTTCTCTGAAGACTCCTCCCATAGTCTGACTTATACAAAGAACACCTTTTTTCTCCTAGTCCCTTTTTCACCAATATGGAGTCCAGCTGTCTGCGGAATGGACAACTCACCACACCTGGACTGGGTGGAGGTTGTGGATGAGAGGAAGGCCGGCTTCCTGGCATGGAGGAATGGGGCTGGAAGGTCACGTCTGGGAAACACTGGCCCCACTGACCACTGGCTGCCGTTGCAGGTCTGGAGTGCAGCTTTGACTTCCCCTGTGAGCTGGAGTATTCCCCTCCCCTGCACGACCTCGGGAACCAGAGCTGGTCCTGGCGCCGTGTCCCCTCTGAGGAGGCCTCCCAGATGGACCTGCTGGATGGGGCCGAGGCAGAGCATTCCAGGGAGACGCCCAGAGGTAAGGGCGGAGGCCGCTGCAAAATGTCCTGGATGGGCCAGGGCGGGCCGGGATGTCTATTTCTGTTTGTAGTTTTGAGGCTTCCTCATCCCTGCTCTGTGCTGTTGTTTCCTTTGAAAACTGCTTTTGACATCTGCGCCTCTCCGTGTGTTCCTGAGCTGTGCAAGGAAGGGAAGGATGCAAGTCCAATTTCAAGCTCAGTCCAACCTTTTACTCTCTTACCAAGTAAAGGGAATGGGATTTCATGACTCTCTTTCACACAGTGTCCAGTATAAGATATAGGAGAAAGTGCTGGTCTGTTTGTCCATTTGGAATAGAGTTGCCAGATAAAATACAGGACATCCAGTTAAATTTGAGCTTTAAGTGAACAACAAATGATGTTTTAGTATGTCTCATGCAATAGGACATAGGCATACTTAAAAATTATTCCAATTATACTAAAATTTTCAAGTGTAATTGAGTGTGTCCTGCATTTTTATTTGCTAAATCTGGCAATCCTAATGTGGGAAGGTATTGTATAATTTGGTTAGATGTTAGTTGCAAAGCCATTAATGAATATTTAGGCTGCATATTAACTTTGCAAGATGCTTTTAGTGGTCTGAGCTATTTCTGAACATCCCCTTCTTAATTATCAGGGACAGGAAAAGGTATGCCCTGGGTAAGAGTGGGTGCTTGTTAAATATTTGTAGAGTTTTTAGAGAAAGAGATGTGGGGGCACTAAGCCCTAGTCCTGCCTTCAGGTCTTGCTAAAGCAAATGTAAGAGCACCGAACTTCTTGGTCCTGCAAAACTCTGCTGACCCAGAATTGACAGCCTATGTTTCTGGCTTTTAGGAAGAAATAATAATGGACATGGTAATAGATTTACTGGACATCCAGAGGAACATTTTCAATTTTCAATTTGCAAAGCCCTTCCACCTACACTGTCTCACTGGATTCCAGGGTGTGAGGGAGCCAGGGCAGGTGAAAAAGCTAGGGCTCAGAAAGGGGAAGCGACTTGCTAAGGACCACACAGCATGTACCTGGGGGTCTGGGTCCAGACGCCTGGCTGTCTGTAAGTCCCAGACAAGGACACTTTCCACCACACTGTGTTTCTGTCTTTGTAGCAAAAGCTATGGCAAGAACCTGCCCTGGGCCCAGTTCTTGGGCGTGAGGGCGTGATTAGCTCAGGCTCACGGAGAGCCAACAGGAACAGGGCTTGGGGAGTAAGCTCATGGGGGAGGCTGGAGGTGGCACAAAAATAACTGATGCCCTCTGGCTTCTCCATCAGCCTCGAGCCCTGATCTGTGAGGCACCTTTCCTTTCTACACACTCTCTGAGGCTGACCTTTCGCGCTTTTATGACTCTTGTAATTGCTCCACCTTGATTTATAGTTTAAGCTGCTTTCACCTGGATACTGATGTATACTGGGGGTGAGGGGGTGTAGAATGAATGACTCTTAATCCAATAGTACATCCAAATCTTCCGGAGAATTTATAAAAAGTATTGCCTCTGCTGCAAAGCCTGAGATTCAGATTCAGTAGATCTGAGATGCAACATAGAAGTCTATATTTTTCATTCTGTCATAAAATGTAGCATGTGCAAAAAAGTAGATATAACATATATGCATGGATTAAAGGTTGTGATAAAATCAACACATGTGCTCCTATCACCAAGTGTAAGAATTTGAATGTCAGGTCCCTTTACAACCCCTTCTGTCCCCTACTTAGATCAAAATTCTCTCCCTCCCCTCAGAGGTAACCACTATCCTACATTTCGTGTTAAGCATTCATTTACTTCTCTTAGGGCCTTGCCCCTTATGTTCATAGCCGCAAACAACATACTGATTAAGTTGATATGGAATAATATTGTTTTGTGATTTGTCTGTTTGGAGGCATGTACCTGTGGTGCATTTGGTTTTGAATCCATTGCATGAAAACACCACAATTCTTCTCCTCTGCTGTCGTTAGACATATGGGTTGTTTCCAGGTTTCTGCTATTACCAACAACACCACTGTAAGCATTTTTGTACACACGTCTTGGTATGTCTGCATATCCAAGAGTTTCTCTAGAGCACAGACCTAGGATGAAATTGCTTGGTCGCTCGGTACAGCTTCCACTTGGATAAATAATGCCAATCTTTTTTCCAAAATGGGGATGTATTAGGATTCCTCCCCAGGGCTTACATCCTCACCAGTACTAGGTATTGTCAGACTGTGTCATTTTTGTCCATCTGCTGGGTGAAATACAGTTTCTCATTGAAGTTAAGTGTCCAGGAGGTCTGTTTTATTCTATTGTATGTTTTTATAAGTTTCTCAGGTGACTCTGAGGCATAGCTATCTTGTTTTGTCTTTGTTGTACTGTTGATGTGGCCCCCTCCCCTCTTACTCCACTCCACCTGCCCTAGGGATATCTCTGGATGCCAGTTCTTACCCTCTAGAGATAGTCCTGCCAGCGCATGCCGTTTTGGTCGTTGCAGAGTTTTTTATTTGATAACTATTAAATCGATCACATTCAGTGGCATCAGGAGAGAGGGACAAGCGACAACTATCCACACTTTGTGGAGTCAGACTTTGTAGCTTTGAAAGTTGGTGCTTTTAAGTGTTTTAAGCAATTTTTAAAACAATGCCAATAGATTGTGCACTGCCACTCTCTGACATGTCTCTTCTCCTCTGTCCTCTATCTTATGATTTCTGGTATCTGCATTTTCCACTGAGTGCTGTGAGAAAGAAACAAAAGGAAGAAGGAGAGGAGGGAAGGAAGAAATAAACACTTACTTCTCACTGTTCTTGAGTGTGGAAATATACCGACACCTTCATGTTTTTATAAAGCTGCAGCCCACAGGCTGGGATATGCTCTGAATGGGAACCTTTTCTCAGTAGATGAATCATTCACATTGGAATAGACATTTTTTAGCAAGTGTTGCCAACTTCCTTCTCTCTGAAAAACATTGCTGTTCCCAATGTGGTAGCATGTCTCATCACTAAGGGCAGTGATGTGAAAACGATGGCAAAGGCCATTGCAGATACATTAGTTCAGTTTATCAAGTTCTTTAGTGAACCGACACATCCAGATATAACTAGGGGGAATCTCACCACTGTCAGAAGCTTGTATTTATTTTTCCTGTGTCTAATGGAGGATCTATGCTCACACAGACTTGATCAGTCTTAGAAATAAGGAAACAGTCCGCAGCCTGTGTAGGGACATTTGGCAGATGTCACTGAGAGGTGTTCAGAACTTCTAATCATGGGCTTCTCATTGCTTTTTGAGTCAACTGATTACACCATTACCTGTTCCCTGAAATGGGGTTGCTCCTCATGAAACAGGCTGATGTACCTTAATGTCCCTTGACCTTTAGGGAAAGAGGTGAAGAGAGAGAAAATGACCTGTCCAATCTGCATAGTGGCAGAGCAAGGACCTACATCCCAATCCTAACTCCCCACTCTCAAGAGTCTCATTATCTCTGTCATTTTGGCAGAAAGGATGCTGATAGTGGAGATAAGGAGTGATGGGTGCCCTTTAGGGTAGTGTAGTCAGTGGAGGGTTTTTTTTTAACCCACCATTTATTGGTTGGATGGTATTTAGAATCTATTGCAGTATTTCTTGTCAGGGGATATTGAAGGGCCAGAAAGAGGCAGTGAGATAATACCAATCACAGATAATGAACTGTAAGAGTATAAATTCTGAATGATTTTAATTTATGGCCCCTGTAGCTGAGAATAATAAGGGAAATACAATTCAGAGCAGCAATGTAATAAAAAGTGATGATCTTGATGGAACATAATATTATAAATTAATAAAATCTTGAGAAATCATCAGGCTAAGGCACTCTGTGACTTTTTAGGAAGTGCCAGGGGCATGCTGGATGTCTGCTACTTCCGGTGTTTTGGAATGCTGTCAAGAGAACACATATTTTTCTCCTTTAACAAGACAAGCTTTTGCTCTCTAGCATGAACCCTAGCTTTAAAATAGAAAACACGCTGCCGGCTCCTCCAAAAGCCGCTCCCCACGCCCTCACTTGCAAGCATTCACAGGGAGAATGGGAGTAGCTTCGGCCGGCAGGGGCTGACATTCTTCCTGTGCTCAACCTCCTAACTCAGCTCTCTTCGGAGCACTGCTTCGCAATTTGTTTTTTTTTTTTTTTTGGTGGAGGGACTGGATGCAACTCTGTTACTGGGAGTCTTCTGTCTATCAAGGTGGTTTAGTTTTCAGAATGTTGAGGAGCACTGTCCCGGAGCTCTTGGGCAGCTGATGCTGCTGTCACAGAGGACAGGGGTGCTGTGATGACGGGGTCGGGTCATCAGCCTTCTGCTCAGCTCCTGTTGTGCCCTTGTGTTAGTTCCTTGTAGCTGCTGTGACAAAGTATCACAAACTGGGCAGCTTAAAATGACAGAAATTCATTTTCTCCCAGTGCTGGAAGCCAGCAGTCTGAAATCAAGATGTTGGCAGGGTTGGAACCTTCTGGAGGCACTGCAGAAAAATCCATTCCATGCCTCTTTCCTAGCCTCTGGTGATTGATGGTTATCTGTGGAGGTCCTTTGCTTGTAGGTACATCGCTCCAGTCTCTGCCCCCCTCTTCACATGGCGTTGTCCTCCATGTCCCTGTGTGTCAAATCTGTCTCTAATAGGGACACATGTCACTGGACTTAAGGCCCACCTTAAATGCAGCATGATCTCATCCCAAGATCCTTAATTACATCTGCAGAGACCCTGTGTCCAAATAAGGTCACCTTCTCAGGTACCAGGGATTAGGACTTGGACCCATCTTTTGAGGACCACTATTCAACCAACTACTCATGGATTTTTCTTTGCTTGTGTGATTGGCGTGCGAGTCTTGTGTGTCTCTCTCTGCAGCTGTGAACTGCGGGTTCTTAGACCCTTCAGGGAGTTAGGTCGTGTGGGTTCAGAGGAGGCCAGATTGATACCAGCATTTCTCATCCTTCCTTCCATTCTTTTCAGTATTCTTAAAAGCATCCCTGAACACCTCTCAAGTGGGGTCGCTGGAACCTAGAACCTGGGCCACATTTTGAGCTGCAAGTGCAGCCTTGATGGGAAATTTCTCTCAGGATACAGCCCCCTTTACACCTGCTGTCACTGGAGGCTGCAGCTGGGTGAAGGAGTTCGTTCTAAGTCTCATGCTCTGACCCTTGACCCTCAAGGTGTTGATAGGCAATTGGAGTGATGAAAGCCTGCCCAGCACTTCCTCCTTCATCCAGTAAAACTTATCATTAGCCACCCATTTCTGCCCTCAGGCTTATTGACTGATTGACTGGAACCTTATAAATGAGCCTCTTTAATCATTGATGCCTACATGTAAGTGAGTTTACAACTCTTGCTGAAGAGCAAGTTCCATAGATAAGGAAGTGGAGGAGAACTAACTATCCGAGAGAGGCAGCTGGGAGGACCTTCAGGGCTGGAGGTCATGGAGAGCTTGAGCTCAAGCTTTACCCTAAAGCAACCCTCTTGTTCCTGCCTCACCCCACTACAGAGGCCCACTGTGCGAGTTCCGGCCCCAAGTCAGGCAGTACAGCCCCAGGGCTTAGTGGTCACCTGTGAGGCAACCCAGTTAATGGAAGGGTCTGTAACTGCTCACCTGGCTTTGTATCAGCAGCCTTTAGCAAACACCCTGGTTTTAGGAGGATGCTGAAGCCGGGAGAGTAGTCAGGAGAGATGGGAAAACTGGAAAAGAAGAAAAGTGTACTTTGAATCACACCTACACACACACACTTCAGGAAAAAACAATGTTCCTTTCTTTTTATTTGTTTCAAACAGCATGATCCAAACTGGAACAGTCTATGCCAAGTGTTCTTGGGCGCCAGCCCCCAGAAGCTGCTTTCCTTTACTGCTCACTCCATCTGCCATGAAGCTTCTTTTTCAATGGTCTCTAAACTCTGTCACTTTATGTCTTATCAGTACAATATTTCTGAGCATGCACCCTTACTGGGTATATGTTTACCAATTCTATGTATGTATTTGGTCCTGACTATACAATACTGCTGGTAAGGCTCATTTTCTTTCTTTCTTCTTATATAAAAATAATCATGGACACACTTTGGACACCAGTGCAGGGGCATCTGTCCTTTATAAATGATGTCAGACTTCCAGGTTCACTAAAGCATGTCACCCAGCCCCAGGGTCACTGATGTCTCTGTCCTTCCCAGAACTTCTAAGAAGCCTCCTAGGCAGGATTCTCCCTGCACCCTCATGGCCCATCACCTGGGCTGTGCTGACTGAACACCCCTTCCCTGAGAAAGCCTCTGGACAGGTCTCGCTCTAGTGGCCTCTCTGACTCGTAGTTTTCAAAGATGACTGAGTCTCTTTTTTCCAACTTTACATAGTTGAGAGAGGAAAGGAATCACATCTGGGCTGAGGGCTACTAACCCTCAAGAACCAAAAAATACCTTTCTCGGTAGACTACCTGACAGGCCTAAGGAATAGGCATTTATATTATTTCAAATATTTCCTACTGGTTTATCTAAAAAACTATTTCAGTGATGTTGTTTATAGTGGTGGAAAACTAGAAATCATTTAAATGCTCAAACAATAAGGAATTAGTTAAATAAAAAATAATACACTAAATATTATGTCACCATTTCATTTATGCTACGTAAAAATATTTAACAATGTGGGAAAATATTCAAAGGCCTGTCATTAGATTTTTTTAAAGACAGGGTAAGTAATATGTGTAATATAACTTGTTTTGTAAGAGGGAAAACTATGTAAATACATAAGGAAAAAAGTCTAAAAGGAAATACATTGAAATAGTGGCAGAGGTTATTTCTAGATGACTGAATTATCAAGGATTTTTGTTTTCTCTATTTGCTTTTGATATTTTCCAGTTTTGAGTCCATGAACATGTATTACTTTTATAATAAGATAAAACGTATTACTTTTTAATACATGGGGATCAAAAATCCTTGTTTGCGGCTATGTTCTATTGAATTATTTAGACTTTTGGGGGGAGAATATGTTAACTATTTTCTGCCACAGCTACCACCAAAAAAGCCAGCTTTGTTGGCTGTCATGAGAGAGACAAGCAGTGATATAGGGAGCAGGTTGCTTTCCTGCCTGCCCGTGGAGAGCGGGGCACCCACAGCTCACATCAGCTCACCAGCCCAGATGAGACCACCTGGGATGGTCTGGGTCAGCCCCTGGAACCACAGGGGCCCGAGTAAGTGAAAGAGGAAAGCAGGGGAACCAGAGTCAGACATGTGATGATGGAAGCAGAGGTCAGAGGTCAGAGAGATTTGAAGATCATTGAATTATGCATCAATTTGAATCAGATTCCAATTTCATTTATTCTTTGGTTCATACATCTCTTCATTAAATCAATAACTGGTAAGCTCCTACTGAATACTGGGCACTGAACATTAAGATCTAAGTCTAGGGGACGTCTGAGGTCGGGGGGCCCAGCTCCATGGAAAGCAGCAGCACAGCTGCTGCTGCTGGAAGTTGGAGAAAGAAGCCACAGGAGAGTGAATGCAGGCAGCTTCTAGAAGCTAGAAAGGAAAAAAAAAACGTTCATCCAGAAGGAACGCAGCTCACCAGCCCAACTTTAGACTTCTAAACTCCAGATCTGCAAGATAGTAAATCTGTTTTATTTTAAGCTACTAAGTTTCTGGTAATTTGTTACAGCAGTGACAAGAAGCTATCAGACCTGGTATTGACCAGGTTTGGGGGAAGAGTGGTATGCCCTTCAGGCACCATTCGAGAAAGGGCAGGACCCAGAGGACTGACCGGCGCTTAGAGACAACTTCCCTGTAGTTACTGTGGAAGGTTGCCAGTGGGTTACTGCTGGGAGGAAAGTTTGCAGCCTGTCCCCCTCCACTGGGAGCAGAACAAATATCTTGTGGACCAGAAATGGAATAGAAATCATAGTAGCAGGTGCTGAAGCTAGAAGTAGGCAGCTGCATCTGGGTGTCTGATTCCTGTGGGTAAGAAGGGCAGGCCTGAAGGCACCCTGGGCAGGGGCATAGACAGGCTCATGGCTCAAAATGGGTGAGCTAAGGGGAGGCTGCCTCACCTTTGGAAGGAAACTGCGATGCTGCCCAGGGTAGTTTCTTTGAAGCTCCTCTGTGAGGTGGTTGGAAGAGGCAGTCATGTGTAGGGCCTATGGTGAACTGCCAGTAGCTCAGGGACCAGGCCTGGGCTCTGTCCCAAATTAAACTGGCAAGATCTACAGTCTGCAAAGTGTAGCAGGCATGATCATATTTGATTCTCACAGGACAGAGATGGGTATTGTTAGTGTCCCTGACATTTCAGTTGTTACGCTGAAGCTAAATAGTAAGTTTCAGAGAGAGGAAACTGGGTCCTTCCCATTCATTATGGTATCCCAAGTTTACTAGGAGGAAACCTGGGTCTTTCTAATCCACTGTGATGTTCCAAGAGCCTGGTCCAAGGCCCAGTATAAAGTAGACATTAATAAATATTTCTTGGCCCACCGAGAGAGACATGAAGTAAGTTGTTCCAGTCTACAAAGCTGGTATATGGCAAGCCAGATCTTGAATTCCAGTTTTTAAACACTGAATCTCATGTTCTTCCCATTATATAAGTTGTTCCAGTCTACAAAGCTGGTATATGGCAAGCCAGATCTTGAATTCCAGTTTTTAAACACTGAATCTCATGTTCTTCCTAAAACACAGTGTTTCCCAGACCTGCTCCTACATAAGGCTCACCCTCATTAAATGTCTGACAGTACATTCTGAAGTTCAGGGCGTTTGCCCACATGCTAGTGAAGCTGGGGGACTCACTCTGCTCCGTGACATAACCAAATGATCTCCATTTGGTGTCTGGTAAAGTCAGTGTCCTTGGAAGGGTCTTGGGAAGCCCACTATCACCTGTGTGTGCACTGTAGATGAGCCTGTGAGGGGTGCTGCCTAAGGCAACCATGGCACGAAGCTTGCTATCGAGGCTCCACGGTGATGCAGGGTGAGAAGGTGCAGTCAGGTCACGGCAACCAGCACCACCCTTTTATAAATGGGGGGAACAGTGTGCTGAGAGGAGTGGTGGGTCTGCCCTTAGCTGACAGGTGAACTCAGACCTCAGGTTTTCAACTGGCAAATTGAGTGGGTAGGATTAGGTAAGAGTATGTGAACCTATCCTTCTGACTTTCTTATTTCCTCTTATGAAGTACCTTTTATTAATGTTATCTGGAGTTCTTAGCCTTGCTGATTTCTGTATATCAAATGGGTCAGATAAGACACATCTTAAAGAAATATGAGCTCTGTTTAAGAAAAGCCATGAACCACTCTGAATTTATGCTTGAAGGGAATTGAAAGAAAGGCAGGATCTTGCAAAGAGGAATAAGATAAAATTCTCTTGAATGGGAGTAACTACAGTATAATTCTACTTAGAGTGGAAAGATCATTTTTACTCATTCAAGATGGAGAAATACTGGTTCAATGTAAGTTGAAGAGAGATCTGGGGATCATTTTCCTTCTGTGGCTATCTTCCCTGACTTAGTATAAAAATAAATGGAAATAATGTATACAAGACCACTCTGTAAACAAGAAAATGGCATAGTCGAGTGACATGCAGCCCAGTTTGACAGGAGTCATTCCTGCCACAGCAGCCTGAAGCAAGGGCTTCTGCTCTGTCTTGATTTAAGAATCTTGACTCTAAAAGTCAGGAGGCTTGTTGGGCCCAGGTATTCATGTATAACAAACATATCTAAGACTTTTTGGACATGACCAAAGAATTTGCTGAGAATGACTGAGCCCTCACTCACAACGGTAACCATGCATATTTACAAATGTAATGCAGCAGAATCAAAAGAGTATCTGAGGATTCAGATCTCATTGTCTAGTTCTGTCCACTAAAGGAGTGGTGAGAACCTTTAACCTGGGTGACTGCCTCATAGTCCAGGTTATTCTTACCTATAGCATTGTAGTCTGTTTTGATTCTTTCCACTGCTTGCTTTAGGATTCTGAGCACTGATTGTTAGTCATGCTTGATCAAAACACATTTGTTGGGTATCAGATCTCAATTGATTTTTATGGAAGCTGTTATTATTTGGGAATATGCTGGATGCTGGCTTTACTTGTTAATGACGCACTGGTTGCGTGCACAGTGAGGCAGCTTCCTGTGTGCCCTTCTGTTGTAGAGTGCCCTGCCCTGCACTTTGGTAGGCAGTTCTACCGTCTTCTCTCTGATGTGATCAGCATGCACTGTACCTGGAAGCGAGGGAAGAGGTATTTGAAATATTATGCTGGCAATAAGGAATTATTTATTTCTTATAAATAAAATGAGAATGGTCTAAAATGAGAAAACCTATATCATGTAAAGTAGATGGACATTAAATTCATTTCTGTAACATGGCATAGGATGTTCCTGTGTAATACCTTTATCTTCAGTATCACTTGAGCTACTCAAATATGAAGTATGATTAAGGTATCATTCCTTAGATTATATACTCACCTTCTCCTAAGAATTGTTTCTTTTCATTTACTAACATTTACTAACATGATGTTATTATTAACGTGATGGATACCCAAAGGTATCTGCTCCATAGTGATGTGTACTAAGGAGCTGAGTGTGGGAGAACTGAGAACATTGCTACTATCTCTCCCATCTGTGTTTTAAACATAGATTCTACCCTATTTAGAGTCTTTAGCTACAAATTACATCAAAAACATTGAGAGTATTAAAAAACAGAGCAATCAAAATAATTAATGATTTTAAATTGAAGATTTCGGAGAAGGTAAAAGTCTTTTCTTTTGTCTTGGCAACCCTCCATAGATCACCTGCTTTTGTCCAGTCTTCACATAAGTGCTTCATTCCTTTCTCATATTTTTCTTGTCTCTTGCTTTTTCCTCTCTCTTCTACCCCTATGTCTTCATCCACTTGAGCCTCCTCCAGGTGAAGGAATTAGGAAAAGATGCCTCCTCTGAATACATGATTGGTGTAACTAGTGCTAGAATTCATAACTTGACAAGAAGAGCATGAACTGAATCTCTGCCCCACTCACCCCTTTGCTGAACTCATTTGTTCAGGGCACAAATCACCCAACTGTGTACAATGATGCTGTCAGTGTTTATCAAGGGTTAACTTTATACCAAGCACTTATCAGATAATATTTTTCTTCATTTACTAACATGATGTTATTATTAACATAATGGATTCCCAAAGGTATCTGCTCCTTATATGATTCTCACAATAACCCCATAAAACAGTTTCAGAAATATGAATATCCATATTTCAGACTGATAAAATAAGATTCAGAGAAGTAAGGTGAGGCAGAACCTCCAACTATGGCAGATTCTCTCCCCAAAATTCAATATACAGCTGGATAAAAGTGACCAAAATAACCAGTTGAATGCTCTGAAATTGACCAAAAGAATATTGCAATCTGAGAAACATTTGTGTTTAAGAAACTGCTGAACTTCTGTCTTCCTTGAAGTGTGTGGAAGCAGATAAGACCCAGGTAAGAACTGTGGGAATATGTGGCATTCTGACCTGGAGTTACTCCTGCCTACCTACCTCATTCTACACAGAGGTCCTGCAAATGTAGAGTACACCAGGAAGACCAACAGCTTCTATGCTGCAGGCAAAGGGGGCTCACTTGATTTGGAGGAAGGGCAAAGTACATGCCCAGCAGTGTCATAGGTGAAAGTGATAATCTGTGGCTCAACTAACTTGAGACTGTCATGGTCAGGGAAGGCATATTAATGGATGAGGCTATGTACATTCCCAATGGAGATGGGAAAGGGTCCTAACTAGCCACAACCTTCTAGTCAACCCTAAGATTGATTGTGTCTGTATGCAGAGGAGATGTAAAAGAGATTAGCAGCCTGAGCATTGAATGCACACCCATACCCCCACACAGATTTTTTGGCTAAAGACAGAAGTCTTACTGTTTCAAGGTATTTGAGTACATCCCCTGTCCAAACATTTGCAGACCACTAAGCTACATACCGATGATCCATAGGAAGCCAGCCTTAAAAATAAAAGCAAGAACTTAATTAAGAAAAACTGAACAGAGACATCAGTAGTCACACATTGCTGGGAAGACAGATTTCACTGATATAGCTCAGCCAAATTATTAAACAAAGAAACAACTAAATTAAGAAAGAAAATAACAATAATTTTCAGGCTAGAAATAATATTATTATATACTTTATTCTTAATATACAATAAGCTAGAGAAAACAAAGTTTCTTCAAATTATTGCAAATCTCCAAAAAATTTTCCAATGCATGTATTTAAAAAAAATTTGTGTAAACCTTGACCCATGCAATTCAAACCCATGTTGTTGAAGAGTTAACTGTATATGCTTTTTACAAGAGGTACACCTTAGATTCAAACACACAAATAGGGTGAAAGTGAAAGGATAGAAAAAGAGATACCATGCAAATAGTAGCCAAAGAGAATTGGAGTATAGTAATATCAGACAAATGGAGTTTAAAATAGGAAATACTACTGAGGAAAAGACAGGCATTTTATAATGATTAAAGAATCATTCACCAGGAAGATATAATTTTTATAAATGTATGTACATCTAACAACAGGGTCTCAAAACATGTAAAGCAAAACTACCACAACTGAAAGGAGAAACGGATAATGTAACAATTTGTTGGAGATTTCAACAATAACCCACTCCAGTAATGAATATTAAACAGAAAAGAGTAAAGGAGTTTGGAACTATAATGCTAACCAAATCAACCTAACTAACAGATATAGGGCACTCTACCCAAGGACTAGAGAGTACATATCCCTTTCAAGTGCACAGAGAACTTTCTCTATAATAGAACTAAACCATAAAATAGGTGTCAGTAAATCTACAAGGATTGAAATTCATATAAAATTTGTTCTCCAACCACAGTGGAATAAATTAGAAGTTGACAACAGAAGGAAATCTAAGAAATCCACAAATATTAGGAAATTAAATAATGCATGAAGGAAGAAATCACAAGGGAAGTTAGAAAATAGTTTAAACAAAAATCAAAACATATTAAAACTTATGGCATAAGACTAAAAAAAGTACTTAGAAATGTATAACTTTAAATAAAGAAAAGTCTCATATCTGTATCCTAAGCTTCCATTTTAAGAAACTAACATTGAAAAAGAAGAGAAAACCAAAAGCATGCAGAAGAAAATTAATTAAGATTAGAGCAAAAATTAATGAAATAGAAAACAGAAAAACAATAGCAAGAATCAATGAAACCAAAAGTTGGTTCTTGGAAAAGATCAGCAAAGTTAGCAAGCCTTTAACTGGACTAATGAACAGGAAAAGAGAGAAGGCACAATAATTACCAAAATCAGGAATGAAAGGAAATACCACTACTAATCTTAAAGAAGTTGAATGTTTGTAAGGAAATATTATAAATACATGTTTTCCAATAAATTAGACAACTGAGATGAAATGGGCAAATTCCTATAATGCCACAAACTACCAGGACTAATTCAAGAAGAAATAAGAAAATTTGAACAGACCTATAATAAGTAAATAACTTGAATTAGTAATTAAAAATCTTCTCACAAAGAATAGCTCAAACCCACATGTCTTCACTGGTGAATTCTGTCAAATATAGAACAAATAATACTAGTTCCTCATATACTCTTTCAGAAAATAGAGGAATGAACAATCCAACTCATTCTGTGAGGCCACTCAGTTTTCCCTAATGCTGAAGCTAAAAAAAGATATTACAAGGAAAGAAAACCACTTGCCAATATCCCTCATGAATATAGATACAAACTCCTTAACAAAATATTAGCAAACAAAATCCAACAACACATGAAAAGGATGATACTGTGATCAACTGGAATTTATTCATGAATGCAAGGTTGGTTTAACATCCTCAGAGCACTCAATGTAATACACCATATTAATAGGATAAAGGATATAAACCATATAACCATCTCAATAGACACAGAAAAAATTTGATAAAATCCAACATCCATTCATGATAAAATCTCTCTACAAATTAGAATAAGAAAGGCATTTCCTAAACCTGATAAGCTGTACAGATTTATGAAAAATCTGTACTTAACAACATACTTGATGAAAGACTGAAAGCTTCCCCTGCTCCTTCTCCCAAGATTGGGAACAAGGTAAGGATGGCTGCTTTAATCACTTCTGCTCAACACTGAACTTAGCCAGCGCAATAAGGAAAAGAAAGACAAGAAAGAGAGAGAAATAAGAAAAGGAAGCAAGGAGGGGAGGGAGGAAGAGATTAAAGACATACAGATTGAAAAGGAAAAAGTAAAATTTTCTTTATTAGCAGGTAACACAATCCTTTATGTAGAAAATATGAAAGAAATCACAAAAAAACTAATAGCACAAGTAAGTGCATTTAACAAGATCACAGGATAGAAAATATACAAAAATTAATTATATTTCTATGTTTTAACAACAAAAAATTCCCAGATGAGAATTAAGAAAACAATTTAATTGGCAAGAGCATCAAAAAGAAGAAAATACTCAGAAATAAGTTAACAAAAGAAGCCTTGCACTTGAAAATTATAGAACATTGCTGATATCAAGGATAATTTAAACAAAAAGAGGGACATATTTTCCTAGACTGAAAAAGTCAAAAGTGTTGAAATGGCATTTCTCATCAAACTGATCTGCAAATTCAATGCAATTCCATCAAAATTCCAGTAGGCTTTTTTTGTGTGTGTGTGTGTGGCCTAAAGTGTACATGAAAATGCAAAGGATTGAGGATAGAGAAGACAATTTTTTATGAAGGAGAAAAAATTTGGAGGACTTATGCTACCTGGTTTCAAAACTTACTGTTAAGCCAAAGTAATAAAGACAGCATGATACTGGGGCAAGGAGAGGCATGTGTATTAATGGAACAAGTTGAGAGTCCAGAAATAAATCCTTATGTTTATGATCAGTTGATTTTTGGCAAAGGTGCCTAAACAGTTCAGTGGAGGAAAAGATAGTCTTTTCAACAAATAGTGCTGGGGTAATTGAATATCTATATACAAAACAATACAGTTAGACCCTTACCTCACACCATATACAAAAATTAACTCAAAATGGGTGCCAGACCTAAATGTAGGAGCTAAAACTATACAATTTCTAGGGAAAAAGAAAAAGGAAGAGAAAATCTTTGTGCCTATGATTGGGGAAACAATTCTTATATATGATACTAAAATCACAGTCAATAAAAGAAGAATTGATAAATCATACATCAAATTCTAAATCTTTGTATTTGAAAACACCATTAAGAAAATGAAAAAACAAGTCACAGACTGGGAGAAAATATTTGGAAATCATATCTCACATAAAGGAATCGCATCCAGAATATATAAATAACTTTTATAATTCAATAAGACTTAAAACCCTATTAAAAAGGAAAGTCATAGCTTCTACTACAAAGGGATTTAGTGACAATTAAGGTAATGCACTAAAGCTCTTTTTGGCATAGTGTTTGCATATAGTAAATCTTCAGTAAATATCAATGATAGTTATAATCAGGAAGGTTACCACTATTTTATAAATAAACAAGCTGAGCTACAGAGAAGGTAGAGAACTGGCCCTGGGACACTCAGTGTATAAACAGCAGCATGACTCAGGCTGCAGCCTTCAGTGTCTGAGGAGGACTTAGGGAATTCCATAGTGACCTTCACAATGGGTGAATGAAAGGTACTCCTCTGGGCCATCACATCCATCATTCAGGATGACCAGGGATGAGGTCTACTCTGTCCCTGTCCCACGGAGTTCTGCTTGGAGGGGAGGTTGGGGAAAAAGGAAGAGGGAGAAGCAGTCTGCCTTTAGTGGACGACTCTCATGGTCTCACAGTTCTTACTCTTCCCCTCACTTGATTCTTAGTTAATTGTTTTAACATTATTATAGTTCATTGTCAGCATTATTTGGAATAGAGAACAGTTGGAAACTACTTTAAATGTCCATTAATTGGAGCTGGCCAAATTAGGATTTATTCATAACAAATTTAATTATAAAATTAATACATACTGTGAAGATTTTAGATAGATTTATTTACTGATGTGGAAAGATACTGACATATAGTTAAATGAAAAAATTAGGTATTAAACAGTATGCATATCATGGCCTCATTTAGGTTTGTATCTGTTTAATAGGTATTGAAAATACATTGGAGGCATATACATCAGATCATTACCACCAGTTACTTCTAGAAGTGGAATTTTGGTTGGAGAAATGAAGGGAAAACAGACTTTTTACACTGTAGAATTTTTTTACGTATTTCTTTTGTAATTAAAAACTAGAGAAAAAAATTATAACATTTTACAATGTTTTTATTTAAAGCTTCTTATTTACTTCCCATTAAAAAAGAAATAACAACGTGATTTACTTAAAGTCACATAACTACATTTAGGGTTTGAATTCAGATCTGTGCTTTGTTTATCATAATACCATTGTCCTTCAGAAAACGCCTAGACAAGAAATTAGGAAGTGCTTCCTGAGCATAGGGTTGTGAATCATTGATTCAGTTATTAAAAGAGGTTTTAGGCTCTTCTGTTTGGGAGATGCTGAATAATGGATAATGGTCTGGAATGGTTCAGGAAGGTGGCAAATGCCTTAGGAAGAAGGAGGGGCATTAACTGTGTGACTCCTGGAAGCCTCTTTCTTATCCTGTGCTTTGACAGAATAGGGAAGTATCATTCTGTTGATACTATCAAATGAGATAGCAAACTTTCAAAGCAGTGAGAGAAAAAGGGATCCTAGATACGACCATCTAGTAATTCAATCCCTGTTAAAATAGTGGAACAGATATTAAGAGGAAAAAAATACTATCTAGGATAATGGAATTATGAGCAATAAGCGTTATGGGTTTTAAAAGAACAAATCATGCCAGACAAAGTTGATTGCTTTTTTGATTAGTAGACTAAGGGAATAGAGTAGATGTAATATATCTTGATTTTAGCAAAAGGTTTGATAGTGTCTCATGAAATTTTACTCAGGAAATTAATTGAAAATGGCCTAGAGATGAGCACTGTTGCGTGAACTTCAGCTTGGTGGCAGGACAGCAGAAGAGAATGAGAAACAGCGATGTATCATAGTGGGGAGATGTGGGGCAAGGAGGTTCAGGTCAAGGGTCAGTTCTATTTAATTATTTCATTACTTCTCAGGAAGAAAAGGAGGCTGCTCTTACGTGAGTGAAATTCATAGTATATCTTATCTGTGTGCTTTAATGAAAAAATCCTTTGAAAGCTAGCCGGTCTACCTGGTTTCCAATCCCAGGTATAGCTGTGTTCTGGGTCCCAGGAGAAGCCCTATAAATGCAAACAGTATCATATAGCCCCATAATGAACTTCAACTCTAATTCCTAATGATGAGGTGGGCATAATAGTCTTAACTAAGAGCTCCGCCTATTCTTGTCACCATATCCTTATCCTGCATAAGCCCCTTTAAACTCCCAACACCTGGGAGCCCAGCACTCAACTGTATGATCAACTATTTAGTACCTACTATGTAACAGGCCCAAGGTAGATGTAAAAGATAAGGATGTCACAAATACATAAGGCAGAATGGATAGTTCATGGTTTAGAGTAGATGATAGACCCATTGAACTAATAGTGATCATTGGTGTAAATAAGATTAAACAACATTCTATGGAAAAACAGAGGAGGCTGAGAGTAACATTAGACTGGGGAGAAGGGGAATTTGGGAGAGCAAGGGCTGCTGAGGCCAGCTTCAAAGAGGAGGTGATATTTGACCAGGGGCTTAAAGGAAGGGTAGAATTTTCATATAGGATAAGAAGGAAAGGGCAGCCCAGCCAGAAGATGGAGACTTGTGGGTGACCTTACGAAAGTTACTGAACCTCAGTAAGTGATCTGTAAAACTAGAGGATGAAGTGAAGGATAGTCTGCGTAAAATGTAGCACCGTGCCGAGCACAGAGGAGAGTTTGAACAGTTGGAAGCGTTGCACTGCTCATGCCAGTGGTCGGGAGCGAGGGGCCAGGTGGGTTGTGGTTGTGGTGGGACATGAGGATATAAAGATGGGTTTAGGACCAACTTGTGAAGAAGGAACTTAAGAGTCACATTAAGGAATCCAGACTTTATAAGACAAGGCAGACAATAGAACATTAATAGACTTATAAACAGAGGGGTGACTCAGCCAGGTCTTGGTGATAGTGATAGAGGAAGCACCTGAGGAAGGAGTGGCCAGGTAAGAGGCCACACAAACGGGAGATGAAGGCCCAAACCAGGGCACTACGGTGAGCAGCTGTGAAGCTGAGGTCTGGCTTGGGAGCTGAAGCAAAGAGAATCAATGTTAAAGTAATTATATAGTTTAGGCAACTGGATATTTTAGTAATGCCACTATCTAGAAATGGAGCTCAGAAACAGAAACAGTGGATTACGAATTTGGTTTTTCTTATCATGCCACAGGAAGTTTCTCTAGACTCAGGCAAACTGAGGCTCTGAACTAAGGTGGGAATGATATTGTCATTGTCACTACTTCTGTGTGTTGTCCTGACACTGAGCTGTCTCTCCCAGCTCTCAGGGACATTGGCAATAGAAGCAGTGTTTATAGGAGAAAAACTGGAGCTTTTGCCTGGGAAGAATTGGAAAGCCTGTATTAATCTGGAAGAACTAGGTAAGAAAACAAGGGAGTTCCCAGAGGCATTACCCTCCTTTTTACCACCCCCTTGTTTCATTGTTGCAACATAATAACGAAATGTTTTCAAAAGTCCTTCTCAGGGTGTTTTCAGCG
Source organism: Manis javanica (assembly GCF_040802235.1). Classification (NCBI taxonomy): domain Eukaryota; kingdom Metazoa; phylum Chordata; class Mammalia; order Pholidota; family Manidae; genus Manis; species Manis javanica. The sequence continues at coordinate 219,533,869 of NC_133156.1, forward strand.
TGGAGTGAAACATTTCATTTTCTCTCTGCTTGAGGTACAGGCAAACACTAGAGAGAAGTATTATAAATATCCTGGCCTGAAACATACCAGGTTATAGACCGGGCCTGTTCGCTATGAGTTTCCTACATTGTCACATGGAACCAAGTCTAAACTTTCACAACCCCTGAAAACCAAAGTTAGATTTTGTCCTAAGCTTTGCTTAAACATTAAACAAAAGAGAATGAAAAAAGAGTTGAGGATATTGCCTGATTCATTGAAGCCTGTTGTGAGAAGATATTCAATATGCCTTAGATATATGACACAACTGTGAGTCACCCAAAATATAATGCGGGCCTCTTGAAATGGCCCTCATGAGGTTAAACTCACTCGAGGGAAATTGCTCCAGGCTCTCACACGTCATCCCTGCTGATGTTCTTTTCTGGGTAAAAGTTCTGAGACAATATGGGGGAGGGAGTGAAGGAGGACAAGGGGAAGGAGAAGGGGAGAGAGAGCAATCATTCTGCGACTAAGAATTTTCTTTCAACATCTTCTTTTAAGTCTTTGACTGATTAGGTTTACTTTGAGTTACCTAAAGTGATTAATAAGAGGGTGGCTTCATGAAAGAATTCTGTGTCAGAGTAATCAGGACATTTTTACCTAAACTTTTTCAGTATCCCTAAGACATAATTACTAGGTCATTTTGGAATCATGTTTTATGGTTGCTTAGGAAGGTGAATATTATGAGTTGCAGTGGGGAAATTAGACCCACAGTTCAATCTACTCTGATTTATGAATTGCCCTTTAAGGAAATACAGTGGCAGTTGTACATAGGTTTATGGAAAGTTATTGTTGTTCAGAGAATATGTTCAATGGAGGGAGTATTAGTCTAATTAGTCAAACTTCCTATGAATTAATGTACAAATCTCTGGTTTCTTGTCAATCATCAAACAGCTCTTAAGCACCTAATGTCTACTGGGCACTGTTCTAGGCCTGCCGGAAATACATGGTACTTGTACATGGAGCTTATACTTTCATCAAAGTGATGTCATAAACATATAGTGGGGGTTACAAACTGTACTATAAAAGCTGGCACACAAATTCCTCTTGGAAAAAACTGTATGTAGAACATACGTCATATGAATTGTTTGAGACACCAGATCCATATGTTCTGCATGAAAATAATAATGAGAGGACATCTCCTGAGAGAAGAGAGAGGGGAGACTGGTGAGTCCATCTTTGATAGTGCTTTGCTGGAGGGGTGGCTGAAGAACTGTAGGAGCTGGCATGCCTAATGTTCATTTTGAGGTTGTTTGCATTCCTCTGACACAAATTCTTTCTTTGTATTTATTGTTAATTCTCCCCCAAATCTTGTGGTAAACACACAAATTGCCTGTATAAGTGGCTTTTTTGGTGGAGGTTAAGGAAGGGGCCAAGTTTCTCTTTGGGGCTAACTTTTCATGAAACAGACATGACATTGGCACAAGTGGGACAATCCATGAGTTTGGTGCCATGAGAAATGGTCACGAGCCCCTGGGAATTTTGGAAATCTTAATGAGAGTTTTAGACTTCCACAGGGTATGGAATTAGCAATTCAAGCTCATCTTTGTAGACCTCAGAGGGCAGGGAGGCAGGCCCTAGTAAACTTTTGGATTGCATATGCACTGAGAAGATATAAATAAAAGACACAGTATGAAACCTGCTAAATATGTGAGACTTCAGAAGACAGAGGCAGTTTCCTGCTATGTAAATTCTTAATGACGCAGACCACCACCTCAGTGTTTAAGTGGAATATAGAGTGGTTGCAAGGACCATGGAGTCAGACTGCTTGAGTTCAAATCTTGGCTCCATATTTATTAGCTTTGTAACTTGTGTGACCTTAGGAAAGTTACTTTCTCATCTGTACAATGCAAATAAAAAGTCCTATCTTATCAGATTATTTTGAGGATTAAGTGATTAATACATGGCAAGACCTTAGAACAGCACCGATTAAACCTAAAGAATTTTTTTTTTCTTGTTAGAGTTCAAAGGGATTTCACACTCGTGTCCTCACACGATTGCCATAACTATTCTTATCTCAGTCAAAGAAGTGAAAACAATCAATTATTCACTCAGTGAAAATGTAATGAGCCAGATAGTGTGGTGGATCTAGAGATACTACAAATCACAGTGCCTATGCAAAATTACTTTATCATCTATGAAATAGGAATAATAATACCTTCTTATAGCACTATACAATTACATAAGTCAATGTATATAAGACCAACACTCAGTAAATGTTGGTGTCCTCCCTCTCTTTGCATAACTGTTGCAAGGAGCCAGAGAGGGACAGAGGGGCAGTGAGTGCTTTCCACTGCAAGGAAGACATCCAACCTGAGTGCTTCACGGGAGAAGTCAACCAAATGATGAGCAGTAGGGCGAGTGTCCCCGTTTCCACTGGGGCCATGTGTCCCTCTATGCCTTTATGGCTAAAGCAGTACTTCAAGGTGGGTGTGGAGAAGGCTGTGTAATCACATTTGGGGAAACACAAGAAATACAGAAAATAATGGAAATGGAGAAGATCCCAAAGGGAAGAAATCAGTGCACTTTGGTGCAGCTGTGCACACTGTTGACTAGAAGGAAAGTTCCAGCCTTTCCTGGCTTCCTACCTGCCATCTCTACCCACTCGTCTCACCACCTCTTTCTGCCCTTCCTCTCTCCTCTCCCTCAGCCCTGTCTCTCCATTTCTCCTCTTTTTCTTTTCTCCAGTCTTCTACTGGTTTCCTCCATCCCCGTTGTGCCCTCACTTCCTTCTGTGTATCTTTCCTTCTTTGTCTCCTCATCACACCTCATCTCTTGGAAGGAAGGAGGGGACAACACTAAGTATTGGTCGGAGGGTTGACAGAGCTGGGTGGCTGGCATCCACAGGGTGGCCCCGCCCCCATGGGCGACTTCCCAGTAAGAGTGGCCTCTGGAGGGAGCAGCTGAAGCCTGCCTTGGTCACTTGTCTTGGACTGTTTGTTTCCAACCACTCTGTACAAATGGGGCAAAGATGACTCAGGCTTTAAAATGTTCTTTGGTCTGTGTTCACAGTCAGTCCACGTACTTCCCTTATTCAACTAGTACAGCATCTCTTGGACCAGAGTCTAATCACACAACCAGTCAGCGAGTGTAAATGGACGTCTATGGGTGCAGAGCCCTGGCTGGGCCCCAGGCCCCAGAGGGACCATCCCAGGCAGACTCTCGATGCCTCCATTTTCCATGGCACATCAGGGACTTGCTTGCCAAGGTCAGGGCTTACTCCCAAAATTGCATATATTAAAGGGCTATTTTTTTATGATGTCATGGAGTGAAAGTGTTGATCTCTTCAAAAGATATATTCTAGCTAATAATGCAGAAAATGAGGATACATAAGAAAGGCTCATTTTAAGGCAAGGGAAAGGAAGACAGCACAGAAAGGAGAGAAGAGATGAGATAAAGTGGGCAATGGAAAAGAATATGAAGTGCAGATAGGAAAGGAAAGGAGGGAGGAAGTATATCTCAAAGGAACTAATTAAACTGCTTATATTACATTTTTAAATGAAAATCAAGACCCCCAAATAAAAATAGATACATCCACACATACCTACATACATAAATTAAATTTTTAAAAACTAACATCCACACTCACTTTCCAAGTGAATACTGAATTAGAGTGGATTGTCAGAAATGCCTGGTCCCTGAGGAGAGAGAATGTAATGTAAAGATGGGTTGGTTTTTATTTGGGGTTTGTTTACCTGGTATGCTGGTGGAGTTTGCTTGCTTTTTTAATATCTTGGGTCTAATCTCAACTGTGAGACACTAGGTAGTTCCCTTCACATCTGAACTTTCAGTCTCCTGATGTACAACTCAATAGTTAGAATGTCTCACCCTCCTTAAGGGGTTGCTTATATGAAGTGTGTGGCAAGCTTTTGGGAGCAGTCCAGGGCCTACGTAGTGCTGAGCCACAGGAGAAAGCAGCTCACGGTAGGCACCCTATCCCATCTGCTTGATCAACTTCCCAAGGCAAAGGAGCCCACTCCTGGATGCAGTGATGTTAGTCATACATTCTTGCCCACTGAGACCCTCACTGACTGATTTGCCATTGGCTGTGAAGTGCCAACTATAAATGCAATTCTTATGTCAGTAAGTAGCATCGTTCCTGGGTACACAGCACATCTCCCTATCAGCCACTAATTCCTTTGTTTAAATGGGTTTAAAGGATCCCAGTCACTCCTGTGAACTCCTTGCAGGAGGCTTGGTGGTGAACGTGTGTGCTGTGGGAGGTGAGAGACAGGAAACCACAATTCCTGAGAACCCGACTAGGCCTTAAAACTACGGCTTCCACTCCTTCATCTCTTATTCAGGGGGAGGTGGAGAGAAGGCAATTCAGAAAGCCCAGTAAGATGTACGTGGTGACTTAAGATAATGAATCCCTCCCCAATTTGATTTTTTCTTTTGGCTGAAAACTTTATAATTTTGAATAAAATTTAAGAGATTTAAAAAGCACAGCAGCTGAACAGTAGCTTAAACTGGCTCAAATAGGGGATTAAACTATGGTCCTTGCTTCAGTGCAGTTTATGAGCCTCTTTGTCTTAGTCTGTTCTTGGGGTTAGTATGTAATAAGTATTATATATGTGTATTATATATTATGCAACACACATAATTAAGAAAATTTGTATCACTTAATCCAACCTAGAAAGTAAATATACTAGCATGAATATGCATGCTAAACAAAATGGCGCTCATTGTTCTTACATATTACACGTCTTCTTAAAAAATGCTGTCATTTTTGGGGGGGCAGATACCTCTGTACAAATATATGGGTGTTTTATTTGTACTTTCTTTGCCCTGGCTCTTCCATCGTGGAAGAGGGGCTCTATCAAGCCACTGGTGTCTTTCTGAAAGGGTGTTGAGTAGCATCTGGCAAATGCTTCACATTTCTCTGAGAAAGAATATATTATTCATTAACTCAAATTTTCTAACAATAGAAGAGATGTCAAATGAGCATCTTGCCATGCAGGTGGGCAGTGCAGGTGAGCTAAGGGAAGCCAGGAGATGTTAACAAACCTGGTTGTTACGGCTCTGGAGCTCTTCAGAGAGAGAGGCGCTCCCGTGGTCTGGATCAGGACTCCTGCCCGCTGCTGCAGTGTCCACTGCACTGAAGCCCTCTGCTTCTCATGTAAGTGATGCGCAGAGGCAGAAATAGCCTCGTTCTGGGTATTTGTGTTTCTGGGTATTTGTGTCTTGTGGAATTACAATCCTATGGCGCAGCTTGAGTGGATCACGGGAGGGAGGGAGCAGAAGAGTGCCCGAAGCTCATGTTCTTTCCTCTTGTAACTGGCTCCCCCTTTTACATCAAGAACCGGACATATGCAGGGCCTGGAGCCACGCCTACCATCCCTCCAGCTGTTCAGTTGAGTGAAACAGATGCTGTGGTCGGCAAATGACCTGAAGTGACTGGCAAAAATTAATTAACTTGCTGCAGAACTAATAATAAGCCGCTCATTTGTTTTTTCTTTCCCTAACACCAGTTGCCAAAGAGATTTTCATTAGGGGGCTGAATGCTTCCTTTGTAACCGGAATAACCTCATTAGTTACAGTCCTATCGTGGCTGGAGAGTCAGACAACAAATCATTGTCTCCTCTTCAGCCACTGTGATCTGACTCATCATCTTTCATTGTCTTATTGGGAGGAGTTTCTCCTCACCCCCCAACATTCTCCATCTCTTCTTCAAGGTCTCTTTCAAAAGTGACTTTCAAACATAACTACTTACAGGTTTTTTTTCTTGACAGAAGAGCTATTTTGTGTCTGTTGATGAAACTTGGGACATTTGTTGGGAAAAGTAATTCTGGCCACTCCGTGTCCATATTCCCAACTTCTCTCATGTCTTTGCCCAGTCACCTTTGGTTGGTGCACTGCCATTTTAATTCATATTTGCAATGTGCTTTACAATGTGTTCATCAGTTTCAAAGACATCTTTAGTCTTCAGAACAACCCTACTGTGCTGTCCCCATTTTACCGATGGGATCATTGAGGCTCACAGGCGTAGCATATCCAGAGTCATGCATCTGCTGAAAGGCGCAACTGGTATGGAGACCAGGACTTTTGACTCCAAGTCAAATGCTCATTCTGACCCACCAAAGCTACCTCTCAGTTCCTTGTTTTCCCAAAACATCTTTGTAGCTCAATTTTTGTATTCCTCTCCCCAGTCTTTCACCTTAGCCTTCTTGCTCATGTCTTCAAGACTTTTGGGCATAACTGAGTGTCTTAAAGCTACCATAAGTAGGTGGCAGGACAGGGGCACTGGATTGCAAAGGATCCACCTAGTTGGCTTACCCTCCTTGTAACTTCAGAAATCTTGCTTTAAGCAGGCAGCTTACCTAAACTGATGCCTTAGTCTTCGATGGATACTTTGTGGGGGTGCTTAGTGAAGAGAAGAAAATGAGGAGGTAGACCAGGAAAATACTGTGTTCCTTATCTAAATAAGAAAATGTTTCTAAGATTTCTCCCTGAACAACTCTATTCCATGCAAAAAGAAGTGAAAGATGAGGAGCACAAACAATGATCTCCTGGGTTCCAAAACTCCAGATCTGCCTCTGCGTGGAGTTGAGTTTTGTTCTTCCTCCCTCACTGGATGCTGAGTCTCCCCAGAAAGACTGCAGACTCAGGGTCCAACTGTCTGGCTTTAAATTCTGGCTTCACTATTAACTTGCTGTTTGACTTTCAGCAGGCCACCTAGCTGCTCTGTGCTTCAGATTCCTCATGTGTAGTCAAGGCAGTAATGATCTCAACTTCATAGGGCTGTTGTATTAAGTAAATTAATATATGCATGTTGCATAGAATGCTTGGCACACAGTAGATATTTAATAAATATTAGCTAGTACTATTATATTAACTAAGAACTGAGCTATTAACATTTTTCTCTTTCAATATGTTCCCCTGGGTATGGGAAGAAATGTGTGTACATGTGTTAGCGAGGTTTTTCAAACATGCTTATGGTCATTCATTCTCCTGGTAATGTTCTTCAGCATGAAATTGAAAGTGCTTGATATTAGATTTGGAAGAGACTAATCTCTTATTAGTCTAATATACATTCTCTATATATTTTTTGATATAAGAGACTATTAATATATAATTCAATCATTCCCTCTATTCCAGTGAAGACATGAAAGCTAGACTTAACTATATATATATATATATATATATATATATATATATATATATATATATATACTTGAACTTTATATATGTGTTTATTAGATTGGATTTATTAAAGTATTTAATGTCCAAATTTATATTTGAAAAATTCACCCTTTGTAGTGTACACTCCTATGAATTTTGGTAAGTACACAGTTATCAAACCACCACAATCAAGAAAAAGAATTTCTCTCAGCTCAAAAATTTGTCATGCATCTGAATTTCTATTTATACATATGCTTTTGACTCTCAGATAGAAGTATATATTCCTAGAGGAAGCAGTCCATAGATATCTTTATCTATGGTAGAGATAGAAATAAAAGTAGAGATAGATATAAGCATTTAGCAGAATGGAGACTCAACTCCTTTGACTTACTCTCCAGCTATTGTATGCGCATACATTAATCAGTAGAGAAATGCAAGAAGTATTGAGAAACTGAGATATAATCCAACATTTTTCCAAGTTGTTTAATTCAATCCCTCAGAAAAGAATCTCTATATTTTCAATTTTTTTTCCACAAGAAGTATCTAGACTAGTTTATAATTGTTCAAAAGCAATTCATGTCTGTGAGCTTGTTTTTTTTTCATGAAATCAATTTCCAAAACTAGTGGGGACTTTAAAACACAAGGTGAGGGTGGTTGAGTCCAGAGATCATGAGCCTAGAACCCAAAGGACTATCTTCTGGCTCCATGTGACCATTACTGAGGCTTCGGGCCTCCCTGGACACAGTTCAGAAAAGCCGGAGGGAGGACTTGATGGTGCCTCATGGCATCTGTTGTTAGTAAGATTTCAACATTAGTGTAGATATTTTAAGATACTACTTTCAGGATCTTTTCAAGCATCCAGGAGACTTGCTTAGAGAAATACCATAGGGAGCTGGTATATTATCATTTACTGTTCCATTGTATGTCTAGATATTATTCCAAAATCATGAAGCTCAAAACTGTTGAATTAGGTTCACAAATCTGCAGTTCCTGTTTTCTCCAAATTTCTAAATTTATTACATATTCCATATTCCACCATATTCAGCACCTACCAACATTTACAGAATATTCCAAAATTGCCACTTGTCCACCTTCAGAAGCATCCTGAAGTCACTTTTCTCTAATATAGATGGAGAATCTTCTTAGACTTTGAAGGTTGATAGAAAAACATGGCTTGCTCTCTTTAGTTTTTGCACATTCCAGTTAGTATATATTTTGGAACATTTCTCTTAATTATATTTCTGGACACCAATATCTTGTCTTCAGCAGTTCAAATCCCTTAAGCTTCTTGAAGATGTTTCTAGTTGGTAGAACAAAAGAACTTGTTTTATTGGCCTACACTAAGTTAGTAATGAAAGAAGCAGCCAGTTTATCATCTTTTCTTTATTAACAGATGTCAGAGTAATTGATGAGGGCTTTTTTTCTTCCAACCTCTGGTAAATTTTTTATATGGATTGATTCTGGGGCATTTCAGTTCATTTACTGACACTGTCTTAAGGAGTAGAATGTGACTGTAATCAATTTTCATTATCATTGTGTAGCTAATAGGGCTAAAAATAAGAACTCTTAATTTGCTATGGCATGATTTATTATCCAAGAAAAATATGGAAATAACATCTTTTCATATGCCCAAAGAGTTACAGGCATATTAAATACACATAGAGGAGAGTTTAAAATTTTCATTCTCAAAACATATCACTTCCTTTAATTTCCTATCCACGAATAAAACAACTCAGGACTCATAATGTCACTTTTCTCTGGCTCTTAATTTCAATGGGTAATCTCCAGTTGCAATTTTCATAGTCAGTGTTTCCCTATACACAACCTCTTGGCACTAGATTTCTTTTTCATAGATACTCTCTGTCCTTGTTTCTCTTGAAATAATTATTGGAAGCCATGCTCTATTTGGAAGATCCAAAGCAGCTTCCTGGAGTCCTGACTCTGCTTGTATACATCCTCTCTAGGCAAAAATAAGCCATCTGGGGGAGTCTTTATGGTGGATAAAACAGAAACTTGAAGAACATATGGTCTCATGAGCAAAGTACTGGGCTGGGAATAAACATTAGGTCTAGTCCCAGTTCTGTTCCATCATTTTGGCCAGCTCTTAATCATTGGGACTTTAGCTTCTTCATTTGTTAAAATGAATACTAATGCCCATCCTGTCTCACAGGGTTGTTGGGATATGCTGATGATACAGTATGCATAAATTTTTTGTAACTTTAATGTTCTCTATATTATTTTTATAATGCATATTCTTTCTCTCTCAACTTTACACCTTCTGTTCTTTGTATCTTTTATCTTTCCCAATTCCTTTAACTTTCAGTAAAATTTTGGTTACCTTTTTCCCCCACCTAATACATATTGAGCAACTACACATATCTAATCCTTTGGGCTCTATTGAAGCATTTACTCCTCACAGGGACTCTGTGGAATACTCATTGCCTTGTCCTTTTATAGATAAGAGACTGATGTTCAAATTAACTTATGTAAGCAAGTGGCAGTCATGATTTGAGCTGAAGACTATCTGATTTTGAGGCACCATTCTTCAATAGGGTGCTTCTTGAGTCTAAAGAGGGCTGCTAATTAAAAGACAGGTCTAATTAAAAGACAAGATGTGATGCACTCAAAGGTAGAGTCAAGGGACAGGGATTAGAGAAAGTTCAATTCAGCAAATGGGTGAACTGGTGGCTTTCCTCCTCTTTAACAGAGATGTTTCTGTTGCCTGCAAACTGTTCAGGAAATTATCATGATGCAAAAGAATAGCTCTCAATAGGAACACCTTCATCATTCTCCCCTTTGACTTTTTTTTTTAGATAATTATTTTTTATTGAAGGGTAGTTGACATACAGTATTACATTAGTTTCAGGTGTACAACACAGTGATTGAACATTTATATACATGATAATTCTAGGTACCAGCTATCACCATACCAAGTTGTCACAATATTTTGACTATATTCCTTATGCTATACATTGCATCCCGGTTACTTACTTATTTTACAATTAGAAGTGTGTACTTTATTTTATTTATTGATCGATTTTATTGATTTTATTTATTTATTTATTTATTTATTTATTTATTTATTTATTTTTGTGAGGGCATCTCTCCTATTTTTTTTGATCAAATGGTTGTTAACAACAATAAAATTCTGTATAGGGGACTCAATGCTCAATGTATAATCATTAATCCACCCCAAGCCTAATTTTCGTCAGTCTCCAATCTTCTGAAGCATAACGAACAAGTTCTTACATGGAGAACAAATTCTTACATAGTGAATAAGTTACATGGTGAATAGTATAAGGGCAGTCATCACAGAAACTTTTGGTTTTGATCATGCATTATGAACTATAAACAGTCAGTTCAAATATGAATATTCGTTTGATTTTTATACTTGATTTATATGTGGATACCACATTTCTCTATTATTATTATTTTTAATAAAATGCTGAAGTGGTAGGTAGATGCAAGATAAAGGTAGAAAACATAGTTTAGTGTTGTAAGAGAGCAAATGTAGACGATCAGGTGTGTGCCTGTAGACTGTGTGTTAATCCAAGCTAGACAAGGGCAATAAAACATCCCCGGATACAGCAGATTTCTCTCAGAATGGGGGGGGTGGTTCCTAAGCCTCACCTCTGTTGATCCTCAATTCCTCACCTGGTGGCCCCCTTGTGACTGTGCCTGTCTTAGGTTGTTCCTCCCTTGAGGAATCCTACCTGCCTCTGGCTAACCAGTCATCTTCCAGGGCCATACAGGAAAATGTAAAGTTGGTAAGTGAGAGAGAAGCCTTATTGTTTGAAAAGGTTAGTTTTTTACTTCTTTGCATATTTATGCCCTGTGGCTTCTATGCCCAGCATTTGTCTTGAGGTATCTTTACCACTTGGAAGAATTGTGATACACGGTAAATTCGATATGAAGCACGAATTCTATTTATGGGTTGTAATTAGGAAGGAAGAAGAAAAGCTATAGAAGTGGCAGGCGGAAGAAAACATGGGAAGATTGATTATTTCTTTGACATATCTTCTTGTATAGTAACTTCAGCATGTATAGGTTTTAAACTACTAATTAAATTGTGCACACACATTAACATAATAGAAATACAGTTACATAACCAAAGCATACTTATAATTACCAGCCATCTCCGGTGAAACCAAGAAAACCAGTTAGGCACCTTAGGCATTTGTGAAAACTTATCTATGATATGGTGGATATTATCCAACTGAACTTGAATAGTCTGAGAGAAATCAGACAAATTAAAACAACCCATTCCTGTGGACTGTTCACATCCCATATGTTCTTTTAACAGTAAATAGTCTGTAGTTGTAAGATTTTGGAGCACTACAATTTGCACTTCTCCTAATTCTTGGTTGAGTTCCAACAGTGTAGATCCAGTCAAATTTGTTGTTTTACTGTATGCACAGGCCAGCTTAGATATCTCCTTCTTCATTCCCATGGCAAGTCCAGGAACTGGTGGGATGAGTGCATCTACACCTGTAGCAGTGCATGGATCTTTGTTGGGGTTTTTTGATGATCATCTTCTGGCATGAGTCTTCCAGAGAGTGCTGATGTTGGAAGTTCTTTTTCATATCGTATCTTAGTTCATTTTTGGGGTAGCCACATTAGGCTTTGATCCTCTGTATAAGCACAAACAAACCCTTTGCCCACACTTTTATATGCCCTTTATACCATTGTGTAGAACTCATTGGAGGTCACCACACAGGAACTGCTTTTTTTTTTTTTTGTTATCATTAATCTACACTTACATGATGAATATTATGTTTACTAGGCTCTCCCCTATACCAGGTCCCCCCTATAAACCCCTTTACAGTCACTGTCCATCAGCATAGCAAAGTGTTGTAGAGTCACTACTTGTCTTCTCTGTGTTGTACAGCCCTCCCCTTTCTCCCACCCCCCACGCATGCTAATCTTAATACCCCCCTTCTTCCTCTGCCCCCTTAACTCCCCTTTGATTTTAAATCATTGTTATACAAAGAGAATTTCTTACCATTCATTAACCAAACTCAATAATTTTTTACTCTACTATAGGTAGGAAACCTAAGCCAGGGTTTCCCAGACTTTTATGCCTAGAGAGCTATGATAAGGAATCTCAAAAGCTGTGGACTAAAAAGATAAAATGCCTCATCCCTCTAGATGCTATTTTTCAAAGTATAGAAGCAATAGTGAAGAATAAAAAACAAATTCATTTAAAAGCATCACTAAATTCACAGGACAGTGGAATGTCTCTTAATTAGTCTCCACTTTGCCAACTCACTGTATTAGCCTCTCCCTCTGCAAAGCATCCTGATTGATGACCACAGCAACCTGGATGCTCGGGGTCAACAGGCTATTCTCTACTCTACCTGCACACTTCTGCTGCCATCAGTTAAGATGTTAGCTTCCAAGAGTCTGTTGTTGTATTTGTTCTCAAAGATATTTATGATAATTACAAAATTCAATTACAATTCAAGAAGAGAGCTATTGTTTCTATGAAAATTTAGTTGAATGCTTTGGAAAGATTCAATAAAAGCAAGCCACTAAAACAGAAGTCGCTGATGAATAAGGCAGGGCCACTGAGGAAGGCTGTGCAGGTTGTAGCTGCACAACTCTAAGGGTGATGCCCCATTGGGTTGTATAAGGTACAACTGCAAAGCCATGCTCAGAGCCTCTGTGATGGGAGTAAGATGACTGTAAGAGTTTGGAAAGAAAAGCATTAATATCTCCAAGAAGTCTCTATGCAAAATGCTCTGCCGATCTTTTAAGGTTCTTTTTCTCATTTATATAAACTCCAGTGGGAAATTATAGACAATGCATTAAGGGTATTGTGAACCTAAGAATGATGACTCACAACAGAAGACCCAAGATCAAAAAATTGGTATATGAATATGTATGTATGTGTTTTCTAGTTAGAATAGAATGTTTAAGGTATCCTATTTTATGATTCTCAGACTTGCTTTTTTGATTAACTATGAACTGCTAGTCCCTGGAGTCTCTAGCCTTGCTTATTTTACATATTCTCAACTAGTAGATACTCAAAGTACAGCTGCCATTGTCTCACAAAGAGTGGTCTGTGAAGTTTTGAAGTTACAAAAGAGATTTGTTTTGGTGGCACTCAGCTAGCTCTTAACTAAGTACAGTGCTAGGTAATATTGTTACTATCAGAGACGGGACAGAAATTCCTGCAAACACCCATATCGGTTTCTGTGCATGCCCCATGCTCCCTAAACAACTCACACCACTGTTGTTTCAAGAACTCCAAGTCACTGTGAGGCGACTAGCAGACTCTGCATTCTCCATAATTACACCCAATTTTCCAATTGAATTATCGCATGATTTAATTCGTTGGCTGCATCTGGAGAGCATCAGCATTGTGCAGCTGTTGCAGCTTCAAGAACTAATTGTTGCTAAGCACATTAAAAGTAGCCCTATTGAAATGCATGAGTTAGAAGAGGGGGGGTACAAACTTTCACTTTCCATTTTCTCTTTGGTTGAATCATCACCCAAAGAGCCTGAGGGGGTAGAAAACATTTAAGCCCTATTAACAAGGAGACCTCATAGGGGATGGTTATTGTCACTGGATGAAAGCCCTTAAGTGAGTCAGACATACATAGATACCAAAATACACAGAGACCTGAAAACTCTATTTAGCATGTCTCAGAGAATCAGGACAAATAAAATTAAGTTAGAAACTGAAGGTCCAGTTAGAGGGGAGGCATTGCATCAAGAAAGTTCTAGGAAGCCAATTGTTGATGAGGCACCAGAGACATCTAAAGACACCCAAATCTTAGTTCTGTTAAGAAGCAACCATATACCTGCTACCCTACCAATACGTTAAATTCACATTACTATGTTTCCATACAGCATCTGCTGTGTGCATACTCATGTGAAGGGTTGCTTCAGTTTAAAACATTTCCTTATGTTCATCTTTAATCTGTTCTTATTTGGTATCTTAAAATCAGCAATCTAAAACTCTGAAAGGCATGAATTGGGCACTTGCCTTTCTTCATTCCCTTCCTTGTGATTCTAAGAATGTGGGGTTCGGTTCCCAAAGGGTCTCAGGCCTAGAATTAGGAGTCTACATGTAGGCTCTATTTCTTATGTAAAAGATAAAAATTATGAGTTTATTAAAAAATATCAGGGATGTTGTGTCTGAACTGAACTTAAGGCTGACAGGAGGAAGGCAGGCCATGGGGGAGCCATATGTAAAGGCTAAAGGGTATAAGTGGGTCAGCTGAGGGAAGGAAAGGAGGAACCCAAAATGAAAACTAAGGATAAAGCCCAGGAGACAGGCAGGCAGAGGTGAGAGCATGGGTTTCCACCATACTAATTACTGGAGAATTAAGGGAGAGTATGTATCCTGAAAGGAGAGATTCCTTAGCCTGTTCCTTCCTCAAGGCTTCAGAAGGGTTTCAGTCAGGCTTATGCCCTCCTCCTCAGAAAGGAAGGCAGAGGTTCCCCCTTGAGGAGACTGGTAAGCCCAAGAGAAAGATCTTTGGATAATGAAATGGGGGACCCTTTACACAATGATTAGGTCCTGGCCTGATCACCCTCCTGTGAAGTTTCCAAGGCATCAGCCCCCATCCCTGAACGCAGATTCTATTGGCTTTTAATTTCTCCCTGTCTTAAATAAGAAAGGACAACCAAAGACCATCAGATATTTGATAGTAGAGTTCTAACAGAAAAAGGAGAGTAAAAAACCAACATAAAGAAGCAAATCAAGACAGACAGGGGAGAGGGTTCTCAGAGTCAATTCAGGGACAAGGAATAAATTTTGAACACACTCACATAAATGATTATCTCAGAAAGTGCCCAGTACAATTAATTCCAAAATGCAAAAGGCACATACAATAGGACAAAATTATGAAATTTTAGAATACTAGAGGATAATGAAAGACTGTTCATATTTTAGATGAAAAAATATATAAATCACATGCAAATAATAGGGAATCAGAATATTATCAGCCTTAACATCTATAATTTGGGGATACAGAAGTAATTGATAAATGCCTTCAAAATCCCAAAGGAAAATCATGTCCAACCTAGAATTCCATACCCAGCCAAATTACTAAATGTAAAGTTAAAATACAGATACTTTCATAAGTACAAAAATTTTGCCTTTCATATGCTCTTTCTTAAAAAGATACTGAAGGTGGTGCCATATCAATATAAGGGAATAAAACAAGAAGTAGGAATATATAGAAATCAGGAAACACAGGATCCATACCAGAAGAGGGGCAAAGAGAATGCCCAACATAATGGTGAAGGGAAGTCATGAGGTGAATTGAAAGTGTTATATGCCACAGCATATAACATATATTTGGGGGATATAACATATAAAACATATGCTACAACTGCCTGGGACAGTGTGTAAAGAGAGGAGAAGATAGAGACATAGAGCTCCTGACTAAAGCCTAGTATTCTACCTGATGGCAGCTCATCTGAGCTGCAAGTATAGCACTCATGAAGAAATAAACAGCTCTTAAAGTACAAGTCTTCTATGCCCAAATAAAGAAGTGATGGCAGGAGTTCATTGCCATATGGGATTCTCCAATATCAGTTATGTAGTTAGGAGCGGTGGTATTAGAAACTGATTCTTCCAAGCCCAGAAGAATGTGAAACTAGCAGAGGAGCCATATATCATATTAGAATAAGAATGGGCTTGGAACCATTCATTCATTCATTCACTCATTCATTCATTCATTCTTAGCACAACTATTTATTCAACACATGTGTGAGGAATTATTCTAAATACCAGAGACCCATCAGTGAAAAGAACTGGTATCAATTCCTGCTTTTCTGGTGCTTATATATTCTCACAGAAAGAGACAGAAAAAATAAACAAGTAAATATACAATGTGTTGTAAGAGAATATGTTCTATGAAAAATAACAAGGTCAGGGAGGTGGGAATGGTGGGGTACAATTTTTTAAAAGGTGGTCAGTTAATGCCTTGTGTGAGAGCTGACATTTGAGCAAAGACTTGAAGAACGTAAGATAATGAGCCATGCAGATATCTTGGGGAAGAACAGCCAGGCAGAGGGAATAGCAAGCACAAAGGCTCTGAGACAGGAGAATGCCTGGAATGTTCTGGAATAGCCAGGAGACCAGTGTGGCTGGAGCAGGGTAAGCCAGGAGGAGTGTAGCAGGAAATGAGGTGAGGGAGATTTGGGGGGCAGGCTGTACAGGGTCTTGTAAGGACTTTGGCTTTTACTCTTAGATAAATGGGGAGAGTTTGGAGCAAAGGGGTGATATGCTTTAACTTAAGCTTAAAAGAGTCCCTTTAACCAGACTGTAGTGCAACAACAGCTGGGAGGCGTTTTCAAGAATCTAGGCAAGAAAACAAAAGGTAACTTGAATTAAATTCTAGCAGAACAGGGAGTAAGAAGTGATCAGATTTGCTGTATATTTTGGAGGTAGAGCCAATGATTTGGATCTGGATATGAGAGAAAGGAAACGAGGAACTCAAATGGTTTTGGCCTGGAAGGATGGAGCTACAAATGATATAAGTAGATCACACTTGACTTAAAGTAAATGAGTGTGGGCGGATCATGAATTCAGTTTTTGGCATAGAAAATTTTAATATCTGTTAGACGCCCAAATGGAGATCTTCAGAAGGTAGAGAGGCAAATGGGCCTGGAATTTAGGGGAGTGGTCTAAGCTGAAGAGGTAACCTGAGGGTCTTTGCAAGGGAGATGCTATGTAAGTCCATGAGGCTGGATGAGATTTTCCAAGGGCATGAGTATAGCTAAAAACGAGCAGAGATCCTAAGGCTGAGCCGAGGGGAACTCCATCATTAACAGGCTGGGAGGAAGCAATCAGCAAAAGAGACGGAAGAGAAACCAAGAGGGTCCTGTGTCCTGAAAGTCAAATGAAAGAAAGTGCGGGAGTGGAACCATCCATAGTAGATAAATGCTGCTCATGTTCGACAAAGAGTATCTGAGGACTGAGCATTGACTGTTGGATTTAAAGTGGAGGTGCAGTGACCTTGACAGGAGTAGCCTGATGGAAGTGAGGGCTAAAGTCCAACTGGAGTCATAATCGCTGCACTCTGGTCCATACCATAAGTGTACTGGGTGACTTCAGATAAATGACACAACTTCTCTGGAGTCAGTTTCCGCTTGTAAAGTGAGGGGGTTTGAACTAGAAGACCTCTAAAGCTCCTCTAACTATAAAATTATAAGATTTTATGATTCTAATAGAGCAGGTTTTGTTCTGACATGAAACTGACATGGTGAAAGTACTTGGAATGTGAAACTTGTGAGTGGGGTTTCTCTTCTCCCAGAGTGAGGGTGGGAATGCAGGACATTCAGCAAGTTGACCACCATTGGGTCGTACAAGAAAGAAGCCAAGTTAGTTTGTAGATTTTTTTAAGACAAGTTAACACACATGCACATTTTTTTACTTTTCTCACAAAGGAAAACACTTCATTTATATTTGTATTTTTGTTTTTGTTTTGTATGTAACACTGATCCTATTTAATTAATATTTCAAATTTCTTATTAAACAGAGTTTGTTTTGGTAACTTCCTGAAAGTGAGCCTTTGATGATTTTGATGAGTCCGCCTTTCCCACGGAAGCCCCCACCTACAACCACCTGGTAGTAGCTGGGATATTACAACACTGAGCCCAAGAGAAAAAAAGCAAGGAAAGGAACTTTTCTTAGTTCAGTGCTTCCAAGGACTGGTCCTGGGTCTTTCTGGGAAATACTGACTTTGTGGTGCGTCCAAGGCCTCTGAGGCTGTGGAATCTTTGTGACCTGGAGATCTGACTCCTAGGGCTTGGCATGGGGTCGTTACATCCAAAGCCAATGAAATCTAGGCACATCAAATACTTACTGAATATTCCAGGGGGAATGGACCAAGTGAGGGCTATTAAAATTCATCCTGACTTTCTGAAACCACTTTAACTCTCTGTTTAAGAAATAATATATGCACGCATTGTTTTTTAAATTACCTTTTTGAAGATGTACTTTCAAAAAGCTGCTTTTAGTAGAGGTTGAATTTTTGTGTTTTTAAGGTCTTCCATCTGTGTCAGAAGCAAACTCTGAGCATACATGGTTGCTAAGAGATATAAACTTCTTTAATTTATTAGCAAACATAATAGCTAACAACTGGATTCCCACATGAATGGGGAAGATTCTGCTGTCCCTGGAGAGTAAAAAACAAAGCAAAACAAAAAAAACTCCAAAACCTTCTAATCTGAAAAAACATAGTTGCTGGGATTTATTCTGCTAATACAAAGATACACTGACATGACTATAATCTCTCTGTGTCTCTGAAACTGCAGAGAAAGCTGGAAGCAGTGCTAAGCAAGGAATACTAAAAGATAACAAGAACGTGCTAGGTTTATATCACTATAGCACCCCATCTCCTCCCCCTCCTGATTTTCCTGAGCCAGCCCAGAGAGGACAGTCTAAGTTACAAGACAGAGAGCCAGAGTTTTGAATGACATTGAGGAGAAAGGAGATTTTCCCCAAAGTAGTTTATATTACTGTCATGAACAACCCTAGAATTCAACACCAGATCAAATGCATGAGATAGAAATTGGTGTTTCTGTTAGAAAAGGAAATGGTTAAACATCATATGAATTTAAAATCACTTTGAAGAATTACTTTACTTGGATTTATTTCTCGAACTAGTCCTGTGTAAATGTATAAAAGTTTAGAATTGTGCTTCTCAGTGTTGGGGTGGCAGTTTCACTCATCATGGCAGAAAATGAGAGGAAATGGCTGGAACCCAAGTAAAATTGGAGGCCTGTACATAATATCATGCAGTTTTATAATTTTATATGGGGAGAAAAAAGAAGCCGTTGGGAGCCTAAAATGATCTTAGTTGAAGGAGCAGGCAGGCCAAGTAAACTGACTAGTAGAGGTGTCAAATGATCAGTGATTTGGTATTGGAAAGGAGGAAATGTGGCCTATTTGAGTGATGCCACTGACGGTGAAAGAGATGATCTTCATAATCTTCTTGATGTCAGAGTGGAAAGACTCCGAGTTAAGACTGTGGATCTTCTGGTCTCCTTCTCTCCACTTCAGATGAAAGCTCAAGGCTAAGAGAGTAGGATTATCTACCCCAAGTTTCAAGGAAATTAGTGCAGAATCTGGGTGTCCCAGGCTCGTATTCTTCCCAAAGCTCAGTGGCGTCTTTAAGCCCCCTGTGACATGTAAGACATACAGGGCATGTCTGAATGAGGAGCTTTGATAGAGATGTGCAGAGGAAGCTGCTGTGAAGGATGTGTAGGTTATGGGAGGGTAGAGAGATAAGAAAGAATCTTCAACTCTACTGTAAGATTTTAGAACATCCATCTGAACACCCTTGGTGCCTTCCTCTCCCTTCTCTTCCTCTTCAATCTCTAGGTAGATGATCTGCCTTCAGTCTCTTCTAATTTCCAGTCATATTTTTCCCAATTGTCAGCTGAACATTTCTCCTGGATTCCCACTGGCATCCAGATTGAAGATACCCAAACTGAACCTACTGCCTTTACTTCAAAATGACCATCTTGGTTTCCTAATTAGCACCATCATCCTCCCAGACATCTGTGTCTGAACATTTGGCATTACCTTTACTTCTTTCTCTCTTTTGCAAAACCTTGATGAACTGAAATCTAGTTAGATGCCTGCTGTGGTCTCTTTTATTACTATTGCATCTCTTGCCCATGCCCTCTTTTTCTGCCAGCTCTCAGCTCAGGCCCTCATTGTCATATACCAAGACTTTTAGGATGCCCTTCCTCTGGGCTTTCAGTGTCCAGTACTTTTTCATCAGTATTTTCCTCCAAGGTTTCAACCTTGACTATGTCACTCCTCTATTGAGAAATCCTTCAGTGGCCCCACTGCCTGTAGAATAAGGTTCAAATCTCTCAGCCTAAAATTTTAAATGCCCAAATTCTTTCCAATGTATTTTTCTTTTACTTTCAAAAGTAAAAGAGGCCATCAAATCAAATTCAGAGACCATCAAACCAAATTTGCTAGACCCAGTTGTCTGCTAACCCTATATATGGGAACCATCTGGCCTTTGCAAATGCTGTTCTCTTTTCTCAAGATGCTGCTGTTAGTTCTTTTCCCACTGCCAGCCCTGGGAAATCTGACACTTACCTGTATTTTTGCTTTTTGATGCATATTTCAAACCTATCATGACCCTGAAGAAACCTTTATTATTTTTCCCCAGCCAAAAGGATTCTCTCCTTTGGCTTTCTCCCAAACTATTTTATCTCTTTCTAAATCTTCACTTTTCTCTTTCTATTAGGTATTATTTTCCCTGAAGTTTAAATCCCCTGTAAGCTATGAGCTCCCACAGGGTAGAAGCAGGTTTAATTTGCTTTCTTCTAGTGTGATCCCTGGGTCATCATCCATACTAGGTGCTCAATATATGTTAGTGGAATGAATGACTAAATGAATGTTAATGAATGAATTTCTGAAGGCAGTAGGCAAATTGGGGTTAAATGCAAGGAGAGAGTGAGAATGAAAAGAGATTTGTAATTTATTCATACACTACTGATGGAAGAAATTGTGACAGGTTTTCTTCTGTTGTTGTTTTTGTTTTGTTTTATTTTAAGAGTTGCTAGAAAGGTGAGATTCAGGTTTGAGGTGAGCGTAACTGTAGAACATAGCTCAAGATAAGGAGAACCCAGTGAAAAAGGAAGTTGAAAGGGGGGAGGATATATAATTCCTCTGAGGAGAAATTTATGCAGACCCAGATTTGAAGTCAACCTCTGATTATCTACTATTTATATGTTTTAAAGAAATATGCACAGGATTTTAGTGCTTCATTTTTTGCTTGTCTCCCAATATATGCATGAGCCAGCACAATCCAGGACTTGATTTACCTTTGCTGATTTGACTTCTTTTTTCAGAGCTTATTTATGGCTGTGAGAGAGGCATTGTGTCCTTGCTGATAAAGGACAACCAACGTGTATTCTAGGCTTAGCTGCTGAGCTGCTGGGTGACTCCTGCAAGTTGGTTTCTTCCCAGCTGCCAAGTTTTCTTCAACTATAGTATATAAGGACCACACATGAAAGGTAGAGTCCTAGACTAGAGCTTTGCAAATTTTAATGTGCATTCAATCTCTTGGGACTTGTTAAAAAAAAGTAGATTCTGTTTCAGCAGGTCTGAGGTGCAGCCTGAGACTCTGTATGTCTAAGAAGCTCCCAGGTGAACCACACTGAATAGTGAGGCCCTAGACTTTTGGAGACAGAAGGAACTTTACAGTTCATCCAAGCCAGTGGTTCACAGCCCCAACAGATCATTAGAATTACCTGTGGAGCATGTTAGAATACAGATACCCAAGCTCCATACCCAAAGTCTTGGATGGGGCCTTGTGGGTAAAATTGCAATGCTTCCAGAATCTCTTACCTGGACTTAGTGCATCTCCCTATCAATAGGTGTTTCCAAGGGGTGGAGAGAAGTAGCCATTTCCATATCAATAGGTGATTACAAGGAGGTGGAGAGGGAGGCCATATCTGGACCTAGGTTTGATGGGGTCCTTTTACAGCCGGGTCACGAGAGACATGGGTAAGCAGAAGTAGACAACTGCTTGTACACAGTAAATCGGTTTCTCCCACTTTATTTATCCCTTTGACTGATTTCAGCTCCTAAGGTTATTTGCCCCCAGCTGGGAACATCTTTTCACCCCAGAGTTATAGGTCCAATGTACAGTTGGGTTGATGAACCACAAATATTATCTTATCCCCTACTAGGGATATAGAACTGAGGCCTAGAGACTACTTGAATTCCATAAAGAGAGATTCTGTTAATATGGAAGTTTTCCTGAGAAAATAGTCCCAAAGCATTTTGCTATTTTAAGTGAAAGTTCCCCTTTCACTGCAGAAATAACTGGATCCTGTATATAATTTACTTCTTAAAATCTACTAATGCAGAAAACTATTTTTTTCTACCTCTTTTAGAATGATAAAGAATCTAGATTATTTTAGTTTCATCCTAATGGCAGGGGGTGGTTGTGGTGGTAAGGCATGGCTATTAAGCAATTATGTTGTTCAAACACATCATTATTATTATTACCGTGATGAGTGGACTCATTATAATTGAACAATAAAAGCATGAATGACTTTGCATTGTTATTAGTGTCTGTCTCAGGGCCCTTGCCTTTCCCAGGGGCTGTTGCGTTCAGCTAACATGATTCATGATGTACCGTTCTTGCAGTACTAAACTTGCCAACTACTGGTTTAGTTTTCGGAATTCAGTGTGGTCATCTTTTCTTCCCTGGTGCTGACCTATTGTTCGTTCAAGACACTTGCCCCTCCTCTCCCCACCGCAAATAGCCTAATCTTAGGCAGACTGTGGTCTCCCTGCCTCCACTTATTCTCCCATCCTTTTTTTCACACAACAGCTAGTGATCATCAGAATTGTGAACTGACATTATAATTCCCTTGCTTAAAACCTGCTAATGGCTGCCTATTTCTTTTAGGATAAAATAAAAATCCTTGGCAAGGCTTCCCAGGCCCTTAATAAGCTGCACTACTTCTTTTCAGCAGCCTCATTACCAGTCATTCTTCCTTTCCCTCCAACCGAACTGTTGTGGGTTTCTGGAATGTTGTAATATTTCCCGTTTCTGGAATGTTCTAACATCCCTCACCTAGGGACTTTTGTACATGCTTTCTCTCTGTTTCTAAGATTCTTTCTCCAGCTATGTCTTCCTCATCCTTCAGTTCTCTGCTTAAATTTCTGCTTCTCAGGGAGACTTCCCTGACCACCAGTCTAAATTATGGAGGGGATGGACCGCTGGTGTTTTTCCACTGGCATCAGTGACAGCTCTCTAGCAATTACTTGCTCAGTATCTTTTTCCCTCACTCATGATAAGCACTAAGGTGTCATTTTGAAGTTAATTCCTCTTGTCCAACACATACCTGGCTTAACAGCTATTTGTTAGAGGAATGTGTGTAAGAATCCGTCAGACACCTGAACTGACCAGACAGAATCATGAGGATCTAAGAGTAAACAGAGGCGCTGGGCCTCCCATGTCTAATTCCCCAATTTAGGTGCTGTCTTCCATGTCCTACTATCCATATCTCCCCATCTCTCTCCCCAAAATAAGTTTTAAAAATCTTTCAGTGGTTAAAATATTTTATCCCTAAATGAAACATCAGAACCCAGCACATTGAATCTAAGTTTCCTGAAACTCTTGCCATAGTGTTACTCTAGAAGAATACATGGGTGAAGTGACACAGAGCCCAAAACTATTTCTGGGGACATGTTGTTGAGGATGCTGGTTCCTACAGCTCTCCAGGGTTCCTATAGAAAGGTCTGCCCGAGAAATGGCTTTTTTAGATTTAAATATCAGGAAGAGCTTTGCTTCTTTTGGAAACCGGAGAGCATTTTCCTTATGTCCACAAAATTTGTGTACATTTTTCTTTCTTAGCTTCTGCTGTTAGGAAGCTCAGAGCTACATTCTCAGTTCAACTTTTATAACAGTGGAAGCCCAGGTTCACATAAGCAGTATAACTGCCCTAGTCTTGATTTTCTAGTCTTTGCTCTTAATTTATTAAATTATTTATAGCTTCCTATTTTAGAGTATGCAGTCTTATGAGCTTCCTCAGATCTTTAGTGGAGTGAGGCAGGGGAATATAGGAAAGAAATCCACGAGGTTCTGAGATGCATTTCCTTTTAAGGGCAGAGGTTTCCTTTCTGCAGGTGGTACTGGCAGGAGTGATGACGAGAGAATCCCACCGGTAGGAGTGCCCCTTAGCTGTACAGAGATGTGTAGGGCTTCCGGGAGCCCTTTGGGGACAGCTTACTGAAGTGATTTTGTTTCTGATTTCTTGCGAGATCTTTCCTCAAGTAACTCAGAAGTATGTGTGAGTCTGTCTTCCCTTTGGGGTCTGAATCCTTTTCTAGGAAGTGGCTAAATAGAGTGAGCCTTGAAATCTGTCCTGAAATTCTATGTGGAAGCTAGATTTCTATTGGCATAAGGTCTTCTATAAGGTCAGAATTAGAGTACTCTTCTAGGCAAGACTGTATTTTCAGCCACCTACCAATTCTCCGTAAGTGTCCAACGTTACAATGGAAACCCTATTACTTTAGGAAGCTGGCATTCATTTCTGTCTCTGCAGGAAGCGGGAATGAGCATGTGTTGCACATGTGCTGCATGCTGGATGCTACATACCTACCTCACAGGGGCTGATTTAACTTCTGTAACCCACCCTGTGAAGCAGGTTTATTATCTACTTTTAATATATGGGTAAAACAAGGCTTAGAGGGAGAAACTTGCCCTAGATCACCTAGCCAATGGGAGGTGGTGCTAGGTTCTTCTGACCCCAACGAGGCTGAGCTCCTGCAGTCCACTGGGAAGATTGTGTGAGAGCAGGGAGAACTGACGGGGTAAAATCAGGCCGCTTAATGGGTGAGGTAAAGAGCAGTCACAGTAGAACTGGGAGAGGACTCAGACGCAGGCAGAAGAGAAAGGAAGAGACTGTCATAAGGACCTTTCCCCTGTCCTCAGTCAAGACACCCCTGCCCCAGCCCTCCTCCCTTTCCTTCCCACATCCCGTCACCTTTGGGAATCTACTGTCACCACCGACGAGCTCCCTGACACTCTCGGCTGTCTGGCTCTCATCAGTCTTACCTCTTGAAAATCAGGTATAGATGTAGATGTATCCGCCACATCCTTCTGGGTGGAAGGTGCTTCTTGAAGGTGAATACTAATCACTGAATACTGATATTGGCAAAATTTGCTATGTAATGAGTTACTGTAACGTTCTGGATCCTTTAAGGTATTATCTCATTTAAGCTGCACAAAAGCCTGTGGGAGACATTGTTACCTGTGCACTGCAGGTGAGAAAACTGAGGCTTACCAAGGTTTTCCCATGGCCATGCTGTCAGCAAGTACCAGTGCCCCAGTTTCCTGCCTCCACTTTCCATCATGGCTGAGATGCCTGTCATGGCCAGGAGGGTTCTCTAAGTTTGAGGTGCCCCATTAGGGAGAATGGAGTCAATAAATAGGAACAAATTTCACAGATCTCCATGTTCTGATTTGAACATCAGTTCTCTCCACTCACTTCATTGACGTGCACATTGATTTTTTTTGTTGTTGCTTTCAAAATTCTTTTTTGAATTAATTCCTAGCTTTACTTTTAATAGCAACTACGTATATTTTCAGTTAAACCTTTTACTTTGAGGTAATCATAGATTAACATGAGTTGTAAAAAATAAATATATAAGATTCCATTTACCCTTTACATAGTTTCCACCAATGGTAACACCTTTCAAAACTTAAGCATAGTATCACAGCCAGGATATTGACATTGATGGAGCTAAGATACAGAAGAGTTCCATTACCACAAGGATGTCTCATATTGCCCCTTTATAGCCATCACTTCCCTTCCATGCCCATCCCTTCCTTAACCCTGGCAACCACCAATCTGTTGTCCATTTCTATAATTTTATAGTTTCAAGAATGCCATTGAAATGGAATCATATAGTATGTAACCTTTTGTGATTGGCTCTTTTCACTCACCATGAAGTCTCTGGAAATCCACCCAAATGGTTGCATGTATCAATAGTTCATTCCTTTTTATTGCTGAATAGTATTCCATTATATAGATGACCACAATTTTTTAACCATTCATGCATTGAACCATTCAGGTTCCAGTTTGGGGCTTTTATGATTATAACATCTAAATATTCAAGTACAGGTTTTTGTTGGAACATGTCTTCATTTTTCTGGGATAAATGCCCAGGAGGGCAAGTTTTAGGCCCTGTGATAATTCTAGTTTAGTTCTATATGAAACTGCCAAACTGTTTTCCAGAGCGACTATACCATTTTACATTCCCACCAGTGGTGTGGGAGTAATACAGTTTCTCTATGGCCTTTCTAGTATTTGGTACTGTCACTTTTCAAAATTTTAGCCATTCTGACAGGCATGTTGTAGTATGTCATAGTTTTAATTTGTGTTTCCCTAATTGTTAATGATGTTAACATCTTTTATTTGCTATCTACATATCCTCTTTGGTGAAATGTCTCTTCGTGTCCTCTGTCCATTTTCTAAATAGACTGTGTTTTTTGCAGTTAAGTTTTGAGGTTCTTAATATATTCCAGATACTAGTCTTTTCTTAGATTTGTGGTTTGTAAATATTTTCTCCCATGTTTTTATCCTCTTAATAGGGTCCCTTTGTAGAGCAAAAGATTTTAATTTTGATGAAATCTAATTTATCTATTTTTCTTTTATAGATAGTACTTTTGGTGTCAAGTCTAAGAACTCTTTGCCTTACCCTATGCCCTCCCAAATTTCTCCTATATTTTTCTAAAAGTGTTAAAAGTTTATATCTTCCATTTAATTAAGGCTATGACCCATTTTGAATTAATAGATGTTCAGTTGCTCCAGACCGTTTGCAAAGGCTATCCTTCCTCCATTGATTTACTATTGCACCTTTGTCACAAATATGGACATACTTGTGTAGATCCATTTCTGTGTTCTCATTCTGTTCCATTGATCTGTGTCTGTCCCTCCACCAGCACCATGCAGTCTTCATTATTATAGCTATTTAGTATCTTGGAATCAGGTTGAAGGATGCTTTTCACTTTTTCAAATGTGTTTTAGCTATTCTAATTCCTTTTTCTTTCTATAAAAATTTAAGAATTATCTTTTCTTTATCTGCATAACTCTTCCTGGGATTTTGATAGGAATTGTGTTAAACCTTGTTAGTTTTCTGTGGCTGCTATAGCAAATTACCATAAACTTGGTGGCTTAAAACAACAGGAATGTGTTCTCTTAGGGTTCTGGAGGCCAGAAATCCAAAATCAAGGATCAAGGTGTAGTAGGGCCAATATCTCACAGAAGGCTCTAAGAGGAGAATTCTTTCCTTGCCTCAGCCAACTTGTGGTGGTTTCTGGCATTCCTTACTCACATCACTCCAACCTCTGCCTCTGTCCTTACATCACCACCTTATTCTCTGTTTGTGTAACTGCCTTGTGCCACTGTCTTGTAAGGACACTTGTGATTGGATTTATCCAATCACCTAGATAATCCAGAATAATCTCTGCATGCCAAGATCTTTAACTTAATCGTCTGCAAAGACCCTTTCTCCTTATAAGGTGATATTTAATTTATAGGTTCCAGGGATTTGGACCTGATATCTTTGAGTGGTCATTACTCATTCCTATTGTAAGCCTATATGTGAATTTGGGAAAATTAACACTTTTACGATGTTGAGTTTTCTAATCCATGAACTTGGTATGTTTCTCCATTTATTTATATCTTCTGTGATTTCTTTCATCAGCACTGTATAGTTTTCAGTATATGAGTTCTGTGCAGGTTTTGTTAGATTTATACCTAAGTATGTAATTTTTTAAGCAGTTGTAAATAGTATTGTATTTTTAATTTTGATGCTCATGTGTTTGTTGCTGGTGTATAGAAATACAATTGATTTTTGTATGTTTATCTTGTGTTCTGTAACCTTGCTGAATTTACTCATTAGTTATACAGATTTTTTTTATTGATATAGACAATTATGTCATCTCAACCTAAGAACAATTTTATTTCTTCCTTTCTGACCTGATACATATGCCTTTTCTTTTTCTTTCTTTCTTTTTCTTTTTACTTTATTGTCATGGCTATAACTCCAAGTACTATACTGAATAGTAGCAGTTAAAGTGTACATCTTGCCTTGTTCTTAGTCTCTAAGGGAAAGCATTCAGTATTTTATTCAGTCTTTATGTTAGCAGCAGGGTTTTTCATTGACTCATTTTATCAAGTTGAAGAACTTTTCCTCTGTATATGTGTGAGGGTTTGTTTGTTCTTTTTATCCTGAACGGGTGTTGAATTTGTTGCTTTTTCTGCATCAGTTGATGTGATCATGTGATTTTTCTTCTTCAGCCTGACAATATAGTGAGTTATATTGATTGATTTCTGAGTATTGAATCAGCCTTGCAGCACTAGAATAAATCCCACTTGGACATGGTGCACAATTATTTTTATACATTGCTGAATTTTATTTGCCAGTATCTTGTTAAGGATTTTTGTATCTATATGCAGGAGAAATATTGGTCAGTGGGTTTCATTTTTTGTATTGTCTCTGTCTGATTTTGGTATCGGGGTAATTCTAGCTTTATAAAATGAATTGGAAAGTGTGCCTCTGTTTTCTGGAAGAGACTGTGCAGAATTGGTATTAATTCTTCTTTAAATATTTGGTAGAATTCTTCAAATAAACAAGATTTATTCATTGTGGAATTTTTGAATGGTGAATTCAATTTCTTTAATAGTTAGACACCTGTTCAAATTACCTATTTCATATTAGGTGAGTTGTGATAGGTTGTGTTTTCAAGAATTGGTCCATTTTATCTACATTGTTAGACTGATATCTATAGAATTATTTATAGCATTCTCTTATTATTCTTTGAATGGCTATAGAATCTGTAGGATCCCTTGTTTTAGTCCTCATATTGGTAATTTTTATCTTCCCTTTTCTCTTTTGTTATTCTTGCTAGAAGTTTGTCTGTTTTATTATCTTTTCAAATAAGCAGCTCTTTGTTTTATTGAGTATTCTATTGTTTTTTTCTGTTTTCAATTTCATTGATTTCTGCTCTTGTATTTATTATGCTTTTCTGTCTGCTTGCTTTTGGTTTATTTGGCTTTATTTTTCCCTTCCTTTTCTGTTTTCTTGAATTGAGAGCATAGATTATTGATTTGAGAATTTTTTTCTTTTCTAATATAAGCATTTGGTGCTATAAAATTCCCTTTCAGTGCAGCTTTATATCCCACAAATTTGGATACATTGCTTTCTTTCATTTTCATTCAGTTCAGTATATCTTTAAATTTCCTTCAAGAAAACCTGTTTGACCCACAGGTGGTATTTACCATGGTTAAAGCTACCCCACACCACCCGAGCCTCCCGAGCACATAACCAGAATGGAGGCTCCTCATGTTCTCAAGGTCATTTTTGACATGATTATTGTTATGGCTGTGATCAAATAGAAGCAGTGAGAAATAAAGCCCATGAGGTGGGTCTTGATGTCCTTAGTTCACCCCAGCCCAGGGTGCAGTTTGTGTCCCTGCTGCCTTAGTCTATTTGGGCTGCTATAACAAAGTGCCATATATGGATAAATTGAAGGTTGCTATGGTCAGGATTCTCACCTGGCCTTGGTCAGCTAGCTCACTACAGACATATGGGTAATATGTTGCTATTGACTCTATATAAAGAGCTCCTCCCAGTGCTCTGGGTGATATGGTGGCATGGCTGCACAGCTGCAGGAGAGCAGAGACTGGAGTAGTGGAAGTGCCGAGAACAGAGACTGAGATGGCTGCAGAGGCAGAGACAAAGGAGGATTACAGACCTGTAGACTGTTGGATGCAGACATAATTCTAGTGCTCGACCTATCACAAGGAGAACAAGCTGGTACCCTTTCACCCCACGAACGTTCCGTTGTCATTCCTTGGTCTCACTGAATCCATAGTGAACTTGCACAGGGCTGAAACCCATTGGCAAGACACCATAGACTAGGGACTAGGGACTTCAACAACATAACTTCATTTTCTCATAGTTCTGGAGGCTAGAAGTTCAAGATTAGGGTGTGATCATGGTTGATTTCTGGTTAGAGCCTTCTTCTTGCCTTGCCAATGTCCACCTTTTCACTGTGATCTCTTCTTCTTATAAAGCCACCAATCCTATTGGATTAGGGCCCCACCTTTATTTTTTGAAACCTTATTTATTTTTAACCCTATTTATCTTAACTTTATTTAACCTTCAGTTAACCTTAATTATTTAATATTAATTACCTCCTCAATCACCTGACTTTAACCTTATTTACCTCTTAAATTATGTATATTTAACCTTAATTACCTCCTTAAAACTGTATTTGCAGTCACAGTGGGGGTTAGCACTTTAGCATATGAATTTGAGGTGGGGTGGGTGGTGACACAATTCAGTTGTTAGCACCTAGACTCCCACCAGCCCCACACCCTGAGAGGAGAACCTGGCTCTCTTGACTCTCACAGGTTCAGTTTGGCATCACTCACTTTTATTGACTTCATACTCTGTGCAAAGCTCTACGTCAGACAGTATAGAGATGGGGAGGTGGCAGTCTTGGCCCTCAAGTTTATCACCTACTCCAGGGAAAGACCCACAGCAACTCTAGGTAGGCAACACTAAGAGACAGATCTGGGCTCACCTCTCGGCTCTGCCACTCATTAGTTGCATGGGACCTGTGCAATTCCCTTATTTCCACCTTTATCTGCAATTAGACACAATCCCTGTTCAGTCTGCCCGAAAGGGTTAAGATGATCAGATGAGACATGCATGAGACAGCTATGCATGTGAAACTCAATAAAATGCTATACAAAGTTGCCATATGGGAGAGAATGGTGATTGGATTCATGTTGCTGAAGCAGAGGGTGTATAGATCAATGGGAAAGGAAACTGAAGCATGGTACTATGGGATGGGACTATATGGTGTAGGGTGTTGAAGGCTATGTTGCAAGATCTAATCTTTGTTCTTTAGACAGGTTAACTGTGAAGTTTAATGCATTCTGTTTCACAGCTTTCAGAAAGCCTTGACATCCATTTTTATATGATGCACAAACAATCCTTTGAATCACTCAGAGCAGGTACTATTTTCTGTTTTCTCTATCTTAAAGTTCTGTATATAATTGTAGGAACTCTTATTCCTGATATTTTATTTAGTTTGTGTATATTTAGTACAGTTTTACTTCGGTCATTTTCTCTATGGACCTGTGAATTGGCTTTCTTATTTCAATATCTTGAAAATGTACATTTCTAGATCCCCATTTTCACAAAGAGCCTAATGTACCATATACTACACAAATCACATGTAAGTACATCTGCCTATGAAGGGATTACTACTGGATCCTGGATGAATAATCATCAGCGTGATGCTGGGCTTGTAGAGTTAGCCCACGGGAAGTGAGAGGTATCAACAGGTAACTCAGCTTATAAGTCGTACAGTGTGGGTGTGAAGTTCCTCAAAGACATAGATAACCAAATTTCAAAATATAACTTATGATAACATGTACAACTATGTCTTTACTGTGAAAATATGTCTTTAAGACAGCACAACATTAATCTAGGAGAATTGTGAGTACTTGATGGTTTATATAACATTTTTTTGATCCCCTTAAACACTTAAAAAATTACATTAAAATTATGAACATCTAATACACTCAGGTACTTAAAAATCGCCAACCTTGATTCCATCTCTCATTTCCTTTCCTGCTTTTAATAAACTCTTAACATTTTCTTCTCATTTATAGTAGTTTAGGTGTCAAAGTCCCTAAGCTACCATATAACTCCCCGGTGCTTGGAATTAGGGACCCTGTAGTTAGACTTAATATCACTTGCAGAAAAAATGAAGTAAAATTCCTTATCCATGATGGCACCATTAATATCAGAAAATCCCTAAGGTCACCTTCTAGCTATTGTTTTACTTTCCTCTTTCTTTGTGAGAAAGAGAGACTTTTTACTTTCTCCCTGGTGATTTTGGAAGAAGTCGGAAGAGGAGAAATATCCACAATCCATTTTGAGTACCTTCCTGTATATCCACAATTATTATTTTCCAACCAAGTATCCTTCCACCTCACCCTCTTTCATGCCATTTGCCAATAAGTTAAGGCACATCTGGCCATTAATATTCAAACAAGTTTCTGTCTTGCTCTACTATTCATAATTGTTAACGTGCTTTTATGGGTAATGTGGGGGAGTAGAGTGGGAACTATGTTTATTGGATACACTACTGCCACCATCTCACAGGTCTAGGAATGTAAGGCAACCTCTTCATGATCCACTTGTTTCCAGTTAGCTTAATAGTTAAACAATGGGTGTGCAGTCAGGTCGACCTGCATTCAGGTCCTGACCTGTTGCCTATTGCAGTGTGACTTACTGCTTTAAGCCTCCATGTATAAAATGTACCTAGAAATCCGTATCAAGAAAGCACCAAGAAACAGTACTCACCTTGGAGGGTGGTTTTCAGAACTAATTAAGACCATGTATGTAAAGGATTTGGCATAGTACTGACAACTCAATAATGTTAGATGTTGTTATTATTGTTGAAAGATAGGTAGTGGTTGCTAAATGGACAGTATTGCCTTAGATTGTGGTGTCTTAGAATCTGTGCTTGGTGTAACAGAAAGAATTATGAGAGCAATTTAAGATTATTCAATTTATGATTCTCCTATAAACCGTAGCTTTAAAAACCCTAAAGAAGACTCTGACCACAATGAGGCAAAATTCGATATTCCATTTCAAGAAAGATGCAGACAAATAAAACTCTTGTTGCAGGCCTTTGTGTATCTGTTCACTATCATAGATGTCTGCTTGAAAAAAAACACCAGTGGATAGAAAACAATTTTCCACTTTGCCCCATTCTTTCCTTTGACTCTGGAACTTGCTAGCACTTGTATACAGAGTTACTTTGTAAAATACAATATAGGTTTAAATATTTGACATGGCAAGTTACTTTAATTATAGTTCTTAGGCAATAGTCCTGTAGATTGACTTTGTGGGGCTTCTTAAGCACCAAGAAACATATGTGAGGGGAAATTCCCCCAGGTTGCCCAGGTCTAGATCTGACTCCACTGCCTTCGTGCACACGTAACTAGACAGAGCCCTGTGTGTCTCTTTAAGTAACGCCTTGTGGCTTATCACAGCAAGTGTCTGACTTGGCTTTCTAAACACTTCCATGGCAGTCTTAGGCCCTATTTTTTAGTTCCTTACTCCTTTCTATATTAGGAAGAATGACTTGTCCCCGTGCATGGGATCACTCTCATTTTGGGGGAAGGGGGCACTCAGTTTCTGTGAGAGACAAACCACAGTCTTGAACATACTTAATCTATCTCACGTAAGTCTTTTCTCATAGTCTTTTTTTTTTAAACAGATTTTTTTCTGTATTTGAATAGCTTCGCTTTTGAAAAGCTTCATTAATTTAGAAGTTACTTGCATTGAATTGCCTGGGATTACCCACAAATTATTTTAGCAAACAGGTTTTGCAGATTGGTCTCTGCCAATGATTTATTTGGTTTTAGTTATTAAGGTGGCAGGATATATTTTATTTACTCAAGCATTTTAAACAGAATTCCACAAAGGTTAAAGCAGAACTGTACACCAGTTTTTTTTAATGCTTTTCATAATTTTTTTTTATTAAGGTGTCATTAATATACAATCTTATGAAGGTTTCATATAAGCAACATTGTGGTTACTACATTCACCCAGATTATTGAGTACCCCCACCCCAGTCACTGTCCATCAGCGTAGCAAGATGCTGTAGAGTGACTGCTTGTCTTCTCTGTGCCATACTGCCTTCCGTGTGACCCCCTATATTATGTGTGCTAATCATAATGCCCCTTAATCCATTTCCCCCTCACTCCCTACCCATCCTCCCCTATCCCTCCCCTTTGGTACACCAGTTTTTTAATAACACAACATAGTAAGTCTTCATTATTCAATAACAAATGAGTACAGCATAATACTTGTAAAATGGTACAAATGAATTCTGTTCAAGAAAACTCCACCATATGCTCCTCCAGCTCATAAGTTGGCTGAAATCCTAAAACATCCTCCTGATAACTATGGCTGTATAAACACATAAGTCCCATGGAGTCACAAATAATTGCAGTGAAATGAAAATGAGCTATATAACATGTTTTGAAGGAGATACATGTGATTTATCCTGGATGCACCAAGATTATATAGAAAAGTATAAATTTTTCTTATGTTTTTGTGGGACAATTTAATGCTCACAGATTGCATGTTGAGAAAGGTAGGATGCTTGCAGTGAATCATAAGAGGCCTAAATGGTGCTTTTATTATATTTTGGGGTCTCAAGGAAGCATATCTCTGAAATCATAATGGAAGTCAAAGGGAAAAGAACACAGCTTAATACGTGCTTTTTAAGTTTACATGCAGCTATTTGGGGACTGCCTGAGATACATAAAGTAAGATCAGGCTTTACTGAATTTACCCGTTCTTCATCTGAAGAATTCTTAAACTAAGCCCTGTTGATTTCTAAACTGAATGCTGAAAGAGAATTAATGACATTTCCCAAGCCAAATCAAGTTCTGATGCTCGAAAGGTTATTGGCTCCTTTTCCCTTTTCAGCGCTTTCTTTCAACGCGGGCCCTTTGCAGTGCCATGTAAAATGAAACATGTTAAACTTTTCTTTCTTTAAATACACAAGATCTCTTCTTGCTTAAGTGGTAATGAATAAATTACTTTCTTTCTCCTGACAGAAAGATAAATTGTTTAGTACTTATTATGCAGCCATCTACTTTAAGCCCTGATTACAGTTCAGTTCATATTTGATCCATAGGACTTGAAGTATGCATCATTCTACTCTCTTCTCCCCTTCAAAAGGTCCTGGGACATCTTCCTGTTGTAACAAACAAGGTGTGACTCATGCCTTCTCATGTCTCCCTCCTGCTGGGGTCTTAGCAGTAAACCAACCAGAGACAAGTATGCAAGAAATGAACCTGAAGTTGGATGGAGCAAATGCTTCATAAATCCCTGGCTCACTGCAGTTCTTACAATATAAATACAATAATCATCTTCATTTAGTAAATTAGTGTGTGGAAATGGGCTACCTGCCATCTAATGCTGAAATCTACAGCATCAGCAGTGGGTGGTGTTTGGGGGAGAGGGAGTGGAAGGCAGGCAAATGTTCTTCCTTGCAAATATCCCTACCTCTGGAATGAATGAAATGATGTCTTGTCCTCTCTTGGTACTGTGCAGAGGGCAGCAGGGGCTGGAGAATAGAGGAGAACTTTCTGTCATAACTGGGCTAGAGAGAAATCTTTTTATAAAGCAGAACCATGTTTATCTGGAAAAGGCTGCTGTTTGCCTTCCAGAGAGCATCTTGCCCAGCCAGGCCTCAGAGCCATAGAGGCGTGAAGCATCGTCAGGGCATGATGGGCATGATTGCCCGACACTGATAGCTTTGTCCTTTGGCAGCTGCAGCCAGACTCATAGAAGCGGTCTGATAACTGCAGTAGGTATCCTGCAGGTGGTTTGGAGGAGGCCTTGGGTGCAGGGGTGTTTGACAGCTGGGGAAGAAATAAGAGGAGCTTTCTTACACTGCAAGTCTGTCCCACTCCTTACTCCTGTGGACTTCCACCGTCATCTCTGCAGGGGTGGAGGCCCGTCTTACAAGAAGGCAACCATTTTTGAAGCAGAGCAGTAGAGCAGAGGAAGCATACTGTCTTAGTCTTCTAAGACTACTATAACAAAACACTATAGACAGGGTGGCGAAGCAGCAGACATGCATTTCTCACTGTGCTGGGGACTGGAAAATGCAAGATCAGGGTGCCAGCATGGTCCAGCTTTCGGGGAGGGCCCTCCTCCTGGCCTGCAGGTGGGTGCCTTCTTGCTGTCTTCACGTGGTGGAGGGACACAGCTCTGGGTCTCCTCCTCTTCTAAGGACCCTAAGCTCCTCCTGGGGCCCCCACCTTCCTGACCTCATCTAACCCCAACCGCCTCCCACAGGCCTCACCTCCTAATACCATCACTTTGGGATTTAGGGCTTCCACATATGAGTTAGCTGGGGATAAAAACACGCAGTCCATGCACATACCATGAGCAGGTCTCCAGAGCCGTGCCCTGCTTCATACTTCTTTGCCTTTGTTGGGATCTTTCCCCTGAAGGAAATGCATCATTTATTTTGCTGTCTTGGTGAACCCATGTTTTAACATGGAGATTGAGGGGTCCTCGAAGCTCTCCCCAGCCTTGTCCTAGCTCCCCAGATGGGACATAAAGCCCATCCCAGCCCCCTCCTTCCTGCCCTCCAGGGCACACAGAATACAGGGGCCTCCTCGCCACCAGGCTGGGGGGAAGGTGGGGTGGCAGAACTGGATTCCCCTCTGTCTCTAGGGCCTGGCCCTGTGCTGGCCGACCAGCAACAGTCACAAAGTTTGTTGAATGAGTGAGTGAGTGTAATAAGAATGGGACTCACAGTCAAAAAACTGGATTCATATACTTATTTTGTCACTTACGAGTTTACTTATCTCTCTCTTACCCTCTGGTTATCAGTTTACTAATCTGTTAAGCTGATGTAATTAAAATTGCTACTTTGCTGGTCTATTGAGGAAATCAAACACCATGTGGAAGAACTTTGTAAATGGTAAAATATCTTTTGATTCAAACCCTTTGGAAAGCTTTTCGGGAATACATACATACATATACACATACATGTGGGGGCATTTTTCCTTCCTTCTACCTATAGATTTTGAAGTCAGGCAGTGAATTTTGAAGTTGAACTCTAGCTTCTTTCTAGCCATGTAATCTTTGATGATTAATTTTCTCATTTGTAAAAGCAAGAAAATAAATATACGATACCGGTGACAATGACAAAGTAGGGAAATTGCTCAGCACAGGCCTGCAGACCGTCTGAACGTGCTCACCCTCATATCCCACAACCCCCCAGGCTGCACTGACCTGGCGCTCCTTGTTCCACGCCACTGATGCTGGCAACATGAATCCCACACAGCATGGAACAACCAGTTACCTTTTCCCTGGGTATTAGTCTCCTTTCAAAACAAGTGTGTAGGCTTCTGGAGATAAGGCCCCCCCACCTCACCCAGCACCAGCCTTTGCCCACAGGGAACACCCTCCCCCATTAGTATCAGGTGAGCTAATGTCCGTATTTCCAGTGCCTTGGAGTGGAGCCTGGAGCAGAGCACAGGAACCATGACTGGTAGGCACTGAGTGATGCTCATGGGGTCCACGCTGTTCTTCCTCACCCCACTGGACAGCAATAGTCCCTCCAAAGCAAGGCCTGCCCTCTTTTCTTTGCTGCAACACCAGAGCGGAAGTGGGGCCCCCCCTTCCCCATATCCTGTCTCTTCACAGCCTCC
This sequence comes from Manis javanica, assembly GCF_040802235.1. NCBI lineage: Eukaryota > Metazoa > Chordata > Mammalia > Pholidota > Manidae > Manis > Manis javanica. The sequence continues at coordinate 219,570,817 of NC_133156.1, forward strand.
ACTCCACTTAGAATTGCTCTCACTCACCTGCAGACATTAAACCTCCCTTTGTAACAGAAACATTTTAGTGTGAGAGCTGAAGGCATTCTGGTGGTTGATTCTGCTTTTTATTGTAAAAGACCTCAAATCAGATGAACTTGCAAGGAACTTAAGGGTACGCTTCCTTGTCCCCAGAAACAGGCATGACACTGGTCTCCCCTCACGTAGCTCCTCCTGAGCAGTTCCCACATGACTTTTTTGGGGCTCCTACACCAGCTGCAGCCGGACTGATGTTTGAGCAGAGGGAGAACCCTCTCCCTTTCACACGCTCCTCCACCGCTACCCTCCACCACTGCAGGGAACATATTTCACAAACAGAAGACAAAGGATTTTCTCCTGGCTAGTGAGTTGGTTTCTTCCTACGAAGAGTCTTGCTAGGATAGAAACATCTAATCTCTTATGTTACACATTACAGTGAACACACTTTATTGAAAAGGAAAGAAAATTACAGGAGCAGAAATACAATTTTAGCTTTATGTGTATCTGTGTATGCATCAGGTAACTTAGTATTTAAACATTTTAATTCAAGACAGCTCCAGATTATTTAACCCAACAACTGTATACACTGTTGTAAAGGTGTTTTTTGCAAGAAAACATTTGAAGGTTTCTGTATTATGATTAAATTTTTTAACTTTTTATTAAAAATACTGTTCTGCAAAACAGTAGCAGACTCATAGACCCCAAGAAGAGAGTAGGTTACCAAAGGGGAGGGGTTGAGGAGGATAGGAGGGGAGGGAGGGAGAAGAGGATTAAGGGGTATTATGATTAGTACACATGGTGTGTGGGGGGTCACAGGGAATACAGTGTAGCACAGAGAAGACAAGTAGTGACTCTGTGGCATCTTACTACACTGATGGACAGCGACTTCAGTGGGGTGTGCGGGGGACTTGATAATATGGGTGAATATAGTAACCATAATGTTTTTCATGTGAAACCTTCATAAGAGTGTTTATCAATGCTACCTTAATAAAAAAAATTATGTTCTATTGTAGAGACAGTATAAGCACATTATAGAAAATTTTCAACAGAGGAGAGAAAAAAAATTCATTTATACTTCCACAACCTTGAAAAAGCAATATTTTGAAAAAATATTTGAAAATTTTATTTTCTTCTAAACTCTGGATGAATTTTATATCATAATGGTGAAGAGCAAAGTCTCTGGACACCAGGCTGTGTCACTTAATAGCTAAATGATTTAGGGCAAGTTACTTAACCTCTCTGTGCCTCTGCCCCCATCATCTTTAAATTAGAGATATCAATAACACTGTTAAAAAATTATTCTTGACATTTGTTAAGGAATGATAAGGCAGACTTTATTCAAGGAGGACCTACTACAATGAGTTTGTAGTAAGGAGAGAGATAGGGCTCAACTCTGAACACAACAGTGAAAGTGAGAATTTACAGCCAAGTAACAGGGTGGGGATCAGTGGATGGAGAACTACTAAGAGGAATCATCAGAGGTCAGGGGAGTTCTGGCTAGCCTGACCTAACAAGATTCTTGCTGCTGGCTGGTCAGAATGATCAAACAGCACCTGGCGGATGGTGGAGGATGGGGAACCCCATCAGATATTGAGGGATTCCGGCTAAACTGACTTGTCAGGGTCTCTGCTAGATCTGAACTCTACAAAGAAGGACACAGGAGCCCAAAGGAGCTAGTCAAAAAGAGCTCAGGAGAGCCTGCCTAGAGTATGGTCAAGGAGAGAATCTTTGTCAGTACCGACCAAGAGGTGATGGTTGCAAGAATTTAAAGAGTTAATACGTATAAAGTATTAAAGTAAGCCATCACAGATGTTACTGTTATTTTTATTATTTCACATAACCATAGTCACCCTAAACATATGTTTTGTATCTTGGTCATTTAATGTTTTATCATGATTTTTTCCACTTCGGACATAGGTTTTCAAAACCATGAATTTTAATGGCTACAAAACATTGCATCAGATTGCAATTTAACCATTCCTCTGCTATTGGACATTTAAGCTCATTCCAAGTACCTTCTATTTTAAGTAAAAGAATCCTGAATATCATCATGGAAGTCATTTTCTCATGGTTTACCTCATTTCCTGAGAATAGATTCTCAGGGTCCCAGGCTATAGAGTTGCCATTGCTTGTGGTTCATCTTGCCAAATGGCTTTGGATTGATTTCTGTTTCCATCACAAAGTAGAAGATGGGTGTTTTATCTCACGCTCACCAAACTGAGGCCTAATATTTTTTAATCATCAAATTTAACAGTTTAAAAAAATTCATTCACAATTATAAATATTGTTCAGCATTTCCTAGGTGCCAGGGCCTGGGGCCTCACACCGTGGATGTGCCGAGATGGAGCCCATTGATTCTGCCTATACTTTAGAGGAAGAAACTGGAAACTAAACTAACAATTACAGCCAGAGTGATACATACCACAGTGTGTAGGGGAGGGACCCTCAATAAGCCTGGGAAGTCAGGAGAGCTTCCTGGAAAAGGTAGGCTTGGCTTTAGTCTTGAATGAAGAATAGTGGTGAGCCATGGAAGGTGGGCTATGGAGGGTGGTGACATACCAAGGGAAGAGCGTGTGCAGAGGAGGTGTGAGGGGATTGACACATTTGGAGACCTACAAGAAATTGGATATGTTTGAAGGAATGTTGAGAGATGAGGCCAGGACAGGTTATACAGAGAAGCTGGGTTCTTTTATAGTTAGTCTTTAAAGGTTATATGTTTTTGATAATAAAAGCAGCCTTGATAGACCCTGTAAGAGAGTTTCTGACTGCATATAATCAGATTTACCAACTGGGTCACAATATTAAATATGAAAGTAATTTAGCCATATTGATGCTTCACTAAATAAAGTTAACATGTAAACTATTAGTGTTGCTGCTTCACTAAATGAAACTAATCTGTATTGCGGGCCCTGAGGCGAAGTAGTAAGACAGGCAAAAATGATCTTCAGAGTCTTCTTGACAACCTATCCCACCCCACCTCTTTTTTGTTCTTCCCCACCTTCCATGTTCCCACCACAGGTTGGGGCACCTGCCCTGCCCAGTCCCTCTCTAAGTAAACTCCCAATACCACCGGGAAGGATTGTTGGGACAAATGCTCTTACACTAAGATGCTGGTGATAAGCTAAGAGGTCCAGCCTTTGCTGGAAGCATTTGATTTTAAAGATGGTCACTTGGAGACAGAAATTCTTGCAAACCCAAAAATCTCCAATGGTGGAATCTCAGGCCAGAAGGCCAGCCGGTGAAGGAGATATTTAAGGTTGGCATGAGCAAGCAGTGCCTTCTCGGCCCCTTCCATCATCCAACATAGTGAGGAGTCTTTGTGCAAGTCCAGATCTGGAGGTAACCTTTTGCCCCATTGCCCAGGGTCAGCTTCCACCTCATATTGTCTCCATCTTGCTTCTAGATGGACTGCAGGATCAGTGCCTGGTATAGACTATGCCTCATGACCAGCTGTCTCTTAAAGCTGGTCAGAATCAGGATGGTGGCCAGCATCTGGCTGGTAGGTGGGGGCTTCTGTGACATGGCCACATTTCCATAATCTCAACCTCACCTTCCTTTTTAGCCCTGGCAGAAAAAAATTGATACCTTTTTTCTACAGGTAGAAAAAAAATTATCTAGGAGAGTGCTTTTTTTCTCACCTCAGGAAAACATTATAATTCCCTCCCTAAAGATTTCCTAGATCTTACATATCAGCTCAAACATTTATGCATGAAAAATTAGAGGCCATGAATGATGCATGTATACTGGAAAGTCTGCTCTTAAATCTCCCCACCTTCCTTCAAAAAGTCCCAGGATGGCAGCCAAAGCCTCATTTCCAACCCTTATTTTGAAGCCATCTGAGATGAAATTTCCTATTTGTTTCCAACTTTCATGGCCTTTGCATATTCAGCCCTCCCTTGTGGCAGATAAGTCTGCTATTATCTTGTCTGAGATATTCTCTTACTTGACCAGATTATAGAGCAATTGTCAGTTTGCTCTTTAATACTACTACTTCACAGGGGATTTGTAAGGATTAATGAAATAATATTTGAAAACCACTTTGAATTTGTATGAACTCTTTCTGCGGAGGCTCGGGGGTTGTTATTTCTTAGTGTTTATACTGTGTCTTGCGTGTAAGAAGTTCTAAATGCTTTGCAAACATTTGGATCGATTTTAATTAGATGATGAAGCTATTGGCTGTTACAACTGGAGGACAGTCGCTTTCAGACCATCTAGTTTTACCTTCAGACTGAGGAGAGGCCTGAGGCCTGGAGAACTGACTTGCTACAGCCAGTACCGCACGGCTGCTTAGTGGTCGAGCCAGAACTACAATCCAGTGCCCTGGCTCCTTGTTCAGTTCTTTAAGTTTGTTAGGGATTGAATTGTGCCCCCTCCCAAAATTCATATGTTGAAGTCATAAGCCTATAGCACCTTGGAATGTAACCTGGTTTGGAAATAAAGTTGTTGGAGATACAGCTGGTTAAGATGAGGTCATACTGGAGGAGAATGGGCCCCTCATCCAGTACGCCTGCTGCCCTAATAAAACAGGGAAATTTGGACACAGGCACACATAGAGGGAAAAGCCATGTGAGCATGAAGATGGCCATGTACCAAACAAGGAGAAAGGCCTGAAAGGGACCCTTACCTCATAGACTCAGAAGGACCCAACCTGCCATGCCCTGGTGTTAGACTTCTGGCCTCCAGAACTGTGAGACTGTTTATTTCTGTTGTTAAGCCACCAGTTTGTAGCACTTCTTTATAGTTGTTCCAGCAAACTAACACAAAGCTTTCCTACTTATAATACTAATTGTTGCCATTTAGAGCTCAATTAAGAAATTGAGACAGAAAGAAAAGGAGCCATTTGATCCAAGGCTAGAAAGCCAAGTTATGAACCAGAAACCCAGCTGCTTGTCTTCCCTTCTCCCAGAACTTCCTTCGGGGTTGCTGCAGTTGGGTGGCCCTAGCTTGATGTCCCTTAGAGGCCCTCAGTGGGGTACAGGCCCCCACATCCCATAATGGTATACCAGTACCCAGGGGCTGCTTCCCAGGACTCCCCCAGTGTCCTTGCCACCGTCAGAAGGCAGCAGCAGAGCTGAGTGGGGAGGCAGCTGGGACATCCTCACTGCCTGGCGTCTAACAATGCAGGAGGGGTCTTCAGCTGTGAATGAAGGAGACAGGTTCCAAAGTCTTCTTGTAAGTAAGATGCTGGAAGCACAGGATCCATTTTCCTGGGATAAAGCTGTACATCAAAGTAGGTTACCAGGCTTGTTCACAAAGTCCACATAAGTCATATTATTCTGGAAGCAGTGCTGTTTGCTGTTGAGGCAATCACGGTGATGCTGAAGAGATTCCAGTGGGATCATCAGGCTGGCAGGCTGTTTGTGGGGGCTCTTAAGGGAGAGAGGGGGTGAAATATGCAACAACTTCAGAATTCACACACTTCAAAAGACGGAAGGAACTAGGGAACTAGGAGAACTAGGACTTGAGGGTTCAGCACACCCAAGGAAGAGTTTTTGGAGGTTATTTTCTACCAACCAGGGAAAACCAGGATACCTTAGAAGTCAGGGGAGGAGCCAGCCCCATGAGATCACAGAAGATCCCAGAAGAGGCCTAGAGAGGTTGAGGCATGTGCCTCCCAAGGCGAGTTAGTGGCAGGGCAGGGGCTCCCGGCTGCCGGCCCAAGGCCTCTACTGCGCAAAGATTGGCCAGACTTCAGCCCATTGTTTCCAAAGCCACATATCACTACTGCTGTCATTTACTTGGTGTTATTATAAATCAATTAGCTTTTAAAAAAATCTTAAATATATTCAACCTCATCTAAAGCAATAATATCCACAAAAGTGTGGGTTTGATGTACTAGTTATGTAATTTTTTAAATACATATTCAAATAAATGCATAACTACTTTTAAAGTTTTGTTTTTCATCATCTTGCTCATCACCAGTAGTAATGACCTTATTCCATATTTGGGCGCCTCTGCACTGGGAGATAGGAGGCGATGAAGGGAGGAAAACTAGGGGCAGAGGCGACATCCTAGAAGAGGGAGTGAGCATGGTAGGAACAGACTAGCCTTGGTAAAAGGAGGGTTAGCTGTGGAGAAGAGGAGTCCTCTCCCCCCAAAGTGAGGGTAAGGGGGTTCAGGGACAGAACAACACTGGAATGGAAGTTAAAGAAGATGACAGGGTTCATGCCCACTGACCATGTTTTTCTCAACAAAACAGTATGACAAACAGACGACAACTTGAAAGGGGCACTGAACTTTAGATTTTAAATCAAAATGGTATTATAGCCCCCCGAAATGCAGCCTTGTTTTTCAAGGGGCAGAGGCAAGTTGTTTCAGACAAAAAAAAAAAAGGTTGGACTTTGAACCTCAACTATGGTTCCTAAAATGCTACTGTAATTGCTTCTGGATTGGATTTTGGGGTTGACCTTTGATCAGAAGTATTGGTTTCCTGAGATGAGGCTGCTCCCTGAATAAAGGCTGGTTTGATTGCTCTGAACCAGGCTGAATTGAGGTCGGAAAGGAAGAGCAGCTTCTAAAGGACTGGCCCAGCCCCTCCTCGGCAGTTCACTATGTTGACCCTGAGGAGGGAGGTGGAGGGATGCGCTAGAGCAGACTGTGTACTTCCCCATTTGACCCAAACCACCTACCTGTTGTCTCCATATAAAGGCAGGTCTTCCCAGCCCAACTGAGATGCCAGGAAGGAAGAATTACCACATGAATGTGGCTGTGCTTCCTTTTCATCCAGGAACCAGGCAGACAAATCCCACAGTTTCTTGATTCCTGCACGAGAGGAAATATAATGGCCATAATCACTGGCACAGACTGTTTAAGAGAAAGGATTCTATCATTTGTTAAGTGGTAAGGAAGAGTTTATTCAAGGCTAGTGCAACAGGAAAGAGAGGTCAAGCTCAACTCCAAACGCAGCACAATGACATGTGAGAGTTTATAGCCAAGAAACAGGCTGAGGAGATCAGGGGATGGAAAATCACTACGAGTACTAAGAGGAGACATCAAGGGTAGGGGCATTCTTGATACACTGACTTAGCAGGATTCTCGCTAAAACCAGGCTAGGCAGGCCAAAGACAGGACAGCGCCCAAAGTCGAGGCTAGTTGAGAAGTAGACTTGGAAGACCTTCACTCAAGTTTGATCAAAGAGAGTCTGTCAGTACTAAGTGCTCACTAGGTACCGGGCAATGGGCTACAGCCATTGAAATGCAAACATCACAGCATCCTGTGAAGTAGGAGGTTTATTTCAACTTGATGGAAGAGGACACTGAGGCTCACACATTGACCATGGCCTATAGCAATCAGATGTTCAATTTGATTTCAATGTCCTCTGATTCCCCAAGCCGAAAGTTCTCCCACCACATAATGCTTCCTAACACCATGTATGGAATTGTCTTTCCCCAGAAATGTTTGTACAAAGAGAAGACACTTCCATGTCTAGAGGGTTAACATAGACAGAAAGAGGATCACCTGGTATGACTTCCTCACAGCCTCTGCAGACCCCTTCATTCTTGAATCTTAAATCATCCTCCCTCTTGCCATTGTGAGTTCTATGAAAGTTCAAAAATTGAGCCTAAGCTTAATTCCTAGATGAAAACTTAAGCAAAATGTATGGCAGGTCCTCCTCCTTTCTTCCCTTCTCCTTATGCTTTGCTGACAGTCCTTCCCCCTCCCTCTAGGCTGCCCTTCCCCCTAATTTCAACAGTAGAAATCCTGCTCATCTTCAGTTCCAGCTCAAATGACACCTTCTGCACAAAACCTCCCAGGAATTCCAAGTAGGAGCTGCTCTCCTGCTCCTTATAATTCCTGGGTCCTTTCTGCTGCTCTTAGAGCCGTGGCCTACTCTGACTCATGACATAACCTGGCTATGACTCCATCACAGAAATAGCCCCTCCAGGGCAAAGTCTGAATCTCTTCATCCCTTACTTGAAAAATGTCTTTGAATAGAAGTCATTTAGGTAGGTCTCTAAAAGGAGATGTGACCATATGTTTAATGAGATGTGGAGGGTGGCCTCAAAGGTGTCTGCCTCATCCCTCTCATTATTAACCAAGGTGAATTCCTGAAGTTACATGCCAAAGTATTCCTAGTGGCACAAGCAGTGTTAGAAGATCTCTGTTAAAATACAAGTAAACATATTTTGAATATTAACCCCTTATCAGATATATATGGTTTGAAAATATTTTTTCCCATCCTTTAGGTTACCTAGGAGTATTTATGTATTTATGATTAATTCTATTGAAGTATTGTTGATACACAATATTATATTGGTTTCAAGTATACAGGGCAATGATTCAACAGTTATACCCATTATTAAGTCCTCACCCCAAACAGTGCAGTTACTATATATCAACATAGACAGTTGTTACAGAACCATTGAATATATTCTCATGCTGCACTTCCATACCTGTGACCAACTTATATTATTGAGATTTTGTGCCTCTTTATTCCCCCTACCCATTCATCCTTACACCTCCCCCATGGTAACCACCAGTCACTTCTCAGTGTATAGAGTCTACTGCCATTTTGTTCATTTTGTTTTGTTGTGTTTTTAGATTCCTTTTTATTTTGTTGTTTTCTTCACTGTGCAGAAGCTTTTTAGTTTGATACAATCCCACCTGTCTTTTTTTTGCCTTTGTTGCCTGTGCTTCTGGGGTCACATACAAAAAATTATTGCCAAGACCAATGTGACCCAGCAATCCCACTTCTGAGTATATATCCAAAGGACCTGAAATCAGCATTACAAAGAGATATCTGCACTCCCATGTTACTCACAGCATTATTCACAATAACCAAGTTAGGGCAACACACTAAATTGTTCTTCAACAAATAACTAGGTAAAGAAAATGTGTACGTATGGATGGATGGATATGGATAAATAGATAGATAGATATACACAATGAAATACTATTCAACCTTTAAAAAAGGAAAATCCTGCCTTTTATGACAATATGGATAGAGCTGGAAGACATGCTAAGTGAAACAAACCAGACACAGAAAGACAAATACACACGATCTCATTTATGTGTGAAATCTAAAATCCTGGAACTCATAGAAGCAGAGAGTAGAATGGTGGTTGCCAGGGACTGGGAGGAGAGAGAAATGAGGTGATGGTTCAAGAGTACAAAGTTTCAGTTATATAAGATGGATAAGTTCTAGAGATCTAACATACAGCATGGGGATGATAATTAATAATACTGTATTATATACTTGAAATTTGTGTAGAGACTAGATCCCAAATTAAATCTGCTCACCACTTCACATGTACGCACACACACATGCACAATGGTAACTGTGCAGAGCTGATGGATATGTTAATTAGCCTGATTGTGGTGATCTTTTTGCGATGTGTATATATATCATAGCACCAAATTGTACACCTTAAATATATGCAATTTTGAAGGCACAGTGGACCATTAGCCCCATCAACAACTGCTGTGAATCCTTTATCAGACCTATTGTTATCAGCACGGTGACTGAGTGCCTGCTGTGGGCCATGGTCATGTGAAGCTGGAAGAAAAGTGCAAAGATGAATGAGACCCAAATCCTGCTATTAAGGAGCTCCTGTCTAAGATTAGGGGTAGGGACAGGGCAGATAGTATTAATAACAATGATAGTTACAAAATGTGAGAAGAGCTCTCATAATAAAAATGATAACATTTATTGAGCACCTACTAAGAGCCATAAATTCCATCTAAGCACTGAAAGAAATGAATATATTCATGCAACAGCCCAATGTGGTAAGCAGCATTAGTATCATCTTTTTTTTTGATGAGGGAACTGAGGCATAGACAGATTAAATAACTTAACCAAGGTCAAAAATTAGAGAAAGGTGAGATTGGAATTTAACTCCAGGCAGCCTGGTGCCAGAGTCCTGCACTACTTGGCCATAGGATCTAAGGGTTATCCAGTGAAAAGTTCACAAAGGAGGTGACATTGTATCTTGAAAAGTGAATATCACTGAACTAAGTAGGGAAGAGGGAAACAGAGAAAAACATTCCTACAAGTCACATGCAAGAGCACAGATGCTTGGGGTCTTGTTAAAGAAAAAAGCTATTCATGACCCTTGTTAGAGAATGGTAGGGCAGACTTTATTCAGGACTACTGCAATAGGGGTTTTGAATAGGGGCTTTACAGTAGGGAAGAGAGAGTGGGCTCAGCTTTGCATACAACAAGGAAAAGTGGGAATTAAGAGGCTATGGAAATTGGGGGAAGAGGTGGACAACTACTAAAAAGAAACATCAGTTGGGGGTATTCTGGCTGAACGATTTAACTGGAGTCTTGCTGAAGGCAGGCCAGGGCAATCAGACAGCAAGGTGAGGGATTCTGGCAAAACCATCTTGAAAATATTCTTGCTGAATTGGGCTCTTGGCAGATGAAGCCTAGTCAGGCCCAGAGGAGTCTGACTAAAGTTTGGTCAAGGGGAGAACACTTGTCAGTCTCTGAATCATTTGGAGTGGGTGGAGCGTGCGGTCAGTCTGCAGAGCTGGGAACCTTGCAGAAAAGAGGCAAGCCAGGTGAGTCTGCAGGGGGTAGGGGCTGGAGAGTAGACAGGGAAGAAAACTAACCCGAAGTGAGCCTTTCCTGGTGGCCTACCCTCATGGCAGGCACTTGAAATAGATCAAAAATTTAAAAAGAAAAAATTTCCCCAGCTTTATGAAGATATAATTGACACTTAACATTGTGTAAGTTTAGGTGTACAACACGTTGATTTGATACATTTATCAACTGCAAAATGATTAATGTCACACTGGTAGCTACCAACTCCGTCCCCTCATACAGTTACTGCTTCCCTTCTGTGGTGAGAACATTTGAGGTCTACTCTCTTAGCAACATTTAGGAATATGATACAGTATTGTTAACTATCATCACCATGCTGTACCATGATCCCCAGAATTTATTTGTCTTATACCTGGAAATTTGCACCCTTTGAGCAACATCTCCTAACCTGCAGCCCCCCGGCAAACATCACTATACTTCCTGTTTCTCTTGAGTTTGTCTCTTTAGATTCCACATATAAGTGAGATCATACAGTATTCATCTTTCTCTGTCTGACTTGTTTCATTTAGCATAATGCCCTCAAATTCCACTGATAGTGGTGTAACAAATGACAGGATGTCTTCTTATAGCTGAATAATATTCCATTGTATATATACATCACATCGTCTTTATCCATTCATCCATTGATGGGTACTTAGGTTGTTCCAATAACCTGGCTATTGTGAATAATACTGCAATAAACATGAGGACATGGATATCTTTTTGATATCTTGTTCTCATTTTGAAATAGGTTAAAATTTAATTGTGAGGCAGTAATAATCCTCCCTTTTGAGCAAATCAAACTTCTGAGAGGTCAAGGGATACAGAGCCGGCAGGGAGCAGAGCTGGGATTGGATTGGAATTGGACACCGGGTCCTGCTGATGCCAGCACACACTGGAAGCTGCTGTTGGGGTGCTGTTGAGGGAGAGGTCTGCGGAGGCAGGTGGCCCCAGGCAACATGCAGCTGAAGACCCGGGAGCCCAGGAAAAGCAGGGCACAGGTCTAGGGAGGGAACCACAGGAAGTGCAGGCTCCAGCTCCCCCCTGCTTTTCAGAGCCCCTGGCATCCATGGTGAGTCTCCTGCACCTGGGCTGCCTGGCCTGGCTCAGCACTGGTTGAAAATGAAAGCAAGACAATGGAGTTCAGCAGCCAGCAATGGCTTCTGCCTTAGTGCCCATTAGTCCCTGCTCTGTAGAGCCCACCTTTTCCCTGACTTGCTAAAGGTTGGTCCCTACTTAGCCAGAGGGAAAAGCAAGCCTCAGCTGAATCTGCACAAAGCTAAGTAACCAGGTTACTACAGGATAGGAGTAAATCCATCTTGATAATCGCACTTGGCAGTATTTGAAGCTGTTTCACTTGGACAGTGCAAATGGATTTTATGATATAAAATGCTGTGTATTTGTTGTGGAAAAACACTGAACTTAGGCCTGTTACCTGTTGTTTAGAATCTCCTGTCCATGGAGAACAGGGCTTTATTTTCATAGTTGTAGAGATGCAGAGATAAGGGTGTGTGCAGTGCTTGTGTGCCTCTGTGATGACCCAGCTGAAGGTACGTGTTAGGTGTCTGCTGGAGAGAACAGGGCTCACACCGGTGGACTGCACTTCCATTTATACTTGTGCTTCCAAAGCTGATTTTTTTTTTTAAGGAAGAGCCTATCCTTTGAAAGGAAGTGTCAACATCTGAAAATATTAGCTAATTTGACTTCTTGAGGAGAAATGCAAAAAGGATTGAAGTGGTTTATTATGTTAAATCTCAAATAAACCTTGACTATTAAAAATGGAAAGGGAGCCAAAACCAATTAAAAGGAGAAGAGAATAAGAAATTCCAGGCATCTGGGATAAATTTATGATTGCAGTTGGGCACTAAATTTAGCTCTAGGCTTCCTTTTGATGCAGGCATTTAAAAAATAATTTGGGTTAATAAAGTTTTTTAGGCTCATTTACAGAAAGCTACCAGTGACCGCAATCACAGCAGAACACTTACGACTAAACAATCAGCAGGGGGAATTAAGATGTAAGTAGGACTAGAATTCATGAATTTGCTCTCAATGTTTTCCCTGTCGGATCCAGCTCCTGTTTGATCTTGTACCTTAACACATGGACTCCAGCCCCCCTGTGCATGCACACTCAGGGTGAGAGGGGGCATGCTCCCTATGTGTTTTATTTGTTTTGTTTCTTTTCTTCCCAAACTTGTCTGGAGTTGTTCCAAGGGACATGTGTAGTACGGGACTCTAAAATCCCAAAGGTATTTGCAGAAGTATCAGAGAAAACCAGAGCTGGACAATAGTTACAATGGTAACTATAAAAAACAGATTTTACTCAGCAACAGCTGTAATAGGAAAAAGGAGACCTTGGTATAGAACTAGGCTCAATTCTGAATATGACAAGGAAAAGTGGGGATTTACAGGCAAAGAGCAGTTGGTGAATGAAAAATTACTAAGAGATCAAGATAATTCATGTCACGCTGCTTAAGGTGGGCTGGGGTGATCAGATCACCTGGGGCTCGTGAGAAGTGAGGAATCTGGCTAGACTGACTTGACACAGGATCTTACCAAAATTGGGGTATGCAGACCTCTAGGTCAAAGCCTAGAGGGCTTAGAGGAGCCTGACTGGAGTTAGGGCAAGGGGTGTCTTTGTCAGACTGCAGAAGGGAAGGCAGCCAAACTGCCTTCTCCCAGAGTCACCTCCTCATTAATATGCACAGCTCACCCCCGCAGTAGGCATGGTGTGGCTCTTCCCTTCCCACTCCCGCCCATTTTGTGAACTAAACTGCCTGGGGAAGTTGCCATCCCTGGACTCCTCCACAGCAGGGTGAGCCTTCAGGGCTTGGGCCAGGGGTCAAGAAGAGAAGATCAGAAGAGCGGTGGCCAGGGAGAGAATGAGCTCAGGGGAGAACTCTCTTCTGGACAAGGTGATGGTTCTTAGCTGGCTCAGTGCTGGTGGATCTCATGGTAACTTTAGAACTGGGGAAATATTAGCCATGCTGGAAGTAGAATTCCTATATTTGTCTTGAGCAAGACAACCCTGAAATATGGGCATGACTACCAGGAACTAGTGAGAGCACAGAGGCAGAGGGTACGGAGACTTGTCAGGGACTCTAATGATCATCCAGATAACGACTGTTTAAAAATTTTCTTATTTATCTATTTTTCATTTTTATTTTATAAAGTTATCATTGATATACCCTCTTCTGAAGGTTTCACATAAAAAACATTGTGGTTACTACATTCACCCATATTATCAAGTTCCCCCCGCACCCCATTGAATTCACTGTCCATCAAGAGATAATGACTTTTTAAAAAAGAAAAACTTACTGCTAACACAAAAGAGGTGCATGCAAATTGTATTTGTAAGACTTAATTTTTTAAAATTTCTTTACATTTAAAATCAGAGATGCTGTTAGAACACCACAGACATGTTGACTGCAGAGTTATCTAAAGAGCACATTGGCATTAAACAGATCATCAACACGGAAGGCAGTGGGCAGGGGAGGAGCAGGAGGCGCGGGTTCCGATGCTGCTCAGGCGTCCAGTCCCGGTCCCGCCGATTGCGGCAGTGTGACCATGGGCAAGTCGTGCTGCCTGGATCTTCACTGGTCAGGAGGTTGTATTGAGACTATAGAAGAACCTATTTGTCTGTCTCCTGTTTATTTATTTATTTATCCAAACTCCACCTTCCTCCTGGTAAGATTTAAGATGACTGACATAACCGTTTAATCAAACTGCTAACAGCAAACAAATAAGCGAACAAAAGCAGGCCATTAAAACTACCTGTCTCACAGGGGCTGGCTAGTGAGGACTTGATGAGGTGTTGTTTATGGAAATGTTTACCTTTTAGATGGACACATAGTAGATACTCAGCAAATGTTTGTTGAATCTGAAATATGTTCCTGCCAGCCCAAGAAAGTGAAATTTGTGGTTTCTGCCCTCAATGCCCCAAGCAGAGCTAAAGAAAATATCTTCCCCCAGCAGCTTCCTTTCCCACACCTGGTCCCACACCTTATGTCCCCTAAAACTCTGATGGGGCTGCTCTTTGCTGCCACTCCACTGCAGCTCATGTGCCCCTGCAGGCTGTCAGGTGAGGCGCATTGGGTCTGCTGGGTAACACTGCCCACCTGCCCCTCTCCCATGCTCTGCCATTGTTAGTGACCCAGCTCACAGGAAGGCAACTTCTGTCCTTCCTTAGGAGCTGAAGCGTGAGAAATGGGCTCCAAGAGGGGCCTGGGAGAATCAATTAATGGTCCCAGACACCTCAAATAAATTTTTCAGTGGGGTCCTACAGAAAGTACGGCATCAGCAACTCCACACTGATTTTGGTGTAAGTGAAATGTATTCAAGTAACAAAATTTGCAAGCAGACCTGGAGTGTAATTTTATCTAGTCATTTTTTAAATCATTGTTGAGAGGCGGAATCTAGTTACAGAGAAATGATTTGATGCCATTGTCGAGGCTCCAGCTATGAAATGGGATACAAGGTAACATTTGCCCAGTGACCTTTTCCTTCCATGGGACAATTAATAGATCTTATTTTTGTAGAGCCATGATCTTGTCAGTTTAAATCCAGCTTGCTGACCAAACTGAAAAGAAACCTTTGTTTCCAACAGGCCAAGTGCTCCCATTGGCTGCTGCTGGAGTCAAGATGCTGGCTGATGTGAATAAAATTTTAGCTTTATCAGGCCAACAGTGGAGCAAAAATAATAAACATGGAATTCGAATGAAGGGAAAGCAAAAAATAGAACTCATCTAAGAAGAATGAGACCCTTTAAATGAAAGTGCATCTTTTTCAATAATAGGAATTCTAATGTTCTTGGAGTTGTTATTAGAATAGCTTTCTCTGGAGTATGCAGTCCATTAGGGGATCCGAGTCAGAGCAAAGGACAAGCAGCCCCATTAATCGTTTGTCCACTGAGCCAGTGAGTCCTCTGCTGTCCATATACCTTGGGTTCCCCACCCCAACCCTGGTAATGGCAATACTTTATACTCCTTTGCAACCTGTGGATAGGAGGATTTACTAACCTATATTTGATTTAATATCCTAAAGGTATCCAGGTCCAACATGAATAGAATGAGCGCTTTTTTCCATGCTCACACACCTATTTGAAGACCTGGCAGATTGAAATTTATATGGAACTAGGTCTCAAAGATAAAACCAAGACCAACGAGTGGAGGCTTTTAGGGAGCTGGGTTTGACTCAACCTAAGGAACTTCATGAGAGTGAAAATCTTCTGTTGATAAACTGGCTCAAGTGAAGGTGACTCACGTGTTACAGATGTTTCAGTGGTCACTGCATTGGTGCAAAATGGTGAGACAAAGTGACATTCGAGATCCCATCCAAATCTGAAATTCTAGATTCTCAGATGTTATTCACACTAAATGTGTAGATGAGTGAGAGACAACCTCCAAAACAGTGATTCTTAACATTTTCCTTCTGTGGGCCACTAAGAAGGGGTAAAGACCTCACAGAGGCCCTGCCCCTCCACTGGCCACTGCATAACAGAATCCTCTCAAAAGGGAAGGGCAGACTTGAAATGCTGTAGACTAGACAGCAGTGAGGATGAACAAAAGTAAAACTCTTCTCCCAGATAAGGAATGGGCATTAAAAGCTGGAAATGCAAGTATGAGACCAGTAGTAGATACTGGGACACCTTGTAAACCACTTAGGATACCCACCACTTGCTAATAGTCTCAGTAGTTTAGAGAGAGGGGAAAGGTTCCCAGAGTGTGAGGTGTCAAGTTCATTTCTGGTTGCAGAATCGTCCAAGATTTATGCCACAAGAAGGCGGAAGGGCTTCTTGCTCTCAAAGTTCATTATGGCGGTGGTCACAAGGGGCCATGGATCTCCCCCAGCCCAGAGATCCAGGGGCAAGTTGCCATTGTCTGTTCAAAGTCAGTCTTTACTAAAAAACTCCATGAGGGCAGAAATGGAACCTTTGTCCCCACTGACCATCACAGTCCCTGGCACTTAATAGAGACTTGATAAATGACCAGATTTCTAATGTCAGTTCTGTCACTAAAAGCCATGTGATTTGAGGCAAATATAAACTTAGCTCCCCTAGCTATGAAAACAGGATTAATTCTATAACCCCAAGGCAGACAACTCACACCTCTGTTCATCCATCCTAAAATACTTACTGAGTGCCTACTATGTGTCTTCCAGGACTCTAGGCCCTGAGATTATAGCACAGAACAAAATAATTCCTGCCTTCAAGACACTTATGTTCTGTGAGAGGAGATGAACATTTAACAAATGAGCAGATACAGAGGGTATCAGGTGATACTAACTATTAAGAAGGAAAACTGAAGTATAGTGAGGGGGCAGGGGCAGGTAGGGATAAAGGATAAAAGATGTTATTTATACATATATTTATAGAGAGTGGTCAGGGAGAACCTTACTGATAATGTGATATTTTAGCAGGAGCTTGAAAGATGTGAGCCAGGAAAATTTCTGGAGAAAGGACGTTCCAGACTGAGGATGGACTAGAAATATGGGAGTCATTAGTATTTAAAGCCAAAGATCCTGAAGAAAATGTACATAGAGGAAAGCATTCCGGTGAAGGGTCTTGAAACACTCCAACAGTTGGAGGTCAGGGAGATGTGGAACAGCTGAGAAAGATGAGCTGTGGAGGCAGGAGGAGTGCCAAAGGAGAGTGGGACCCCAGAATCCAAGAGAAGGAAGTGTTTTGGGGAGCAGCATCATTATCTCTGTAGAATGCTACAGGTAGTTTGAGTACAATAACTGATTTAGCCACGTAAAGGTCATAGTGACCTTGACAAGAGCCATCTCAAGGGGAGTGGGGGGAACAAGTATAGGTGATGCTTTAAAGGAGTCAGCAGAGAAATGGGTGGTAGCAGTACAGGTGTGGAGTTCAAGAGAGGGTTTGTTTTGTTTTGTTTGGGTATGAAAGATAAGATGTTTTTTGCTCATAGGAATGATCCAATAAAGAGGCAAGATATGATGACATTGGATGGAGAATCCTGTGGCCCATTGGGGGTTTTCCCCAATTTCTGATGTTGCCACCTCCTCAGGGAGAGAGGCATATGCCCTTGCACCCCTCTGGCCTAAAGGGAACACCACAGCCCTTCCCTCAGCATAACTGCCACTAGCTTGGAAAATCTAAGAAGAGCTCATCTACAGGCTTAGAAAAAGAATAGAAATAAATTCAATTCCAAGAACAATAATAAGCAACAAGGTTGGTGTTTCGCGGAGTGCTCCTTATGCTCCGAGGACTGCTGACAGGGCCAGCGAGTCTGAGGAATGCTGTGTTAAACAAAGTCAAGCAGACGTGTGCTGCAGGACTTTTTGGTGCCTTTACAAGGCTAGTGAGCACCCTGACTTTCCAAGAGGGGCATCTGATATGAAAAATTTCCCCAATGTATTTGGGGGAGTGTCCCACAGAGCTAGTGTTATAAAGCATACAATACAGGAAATAGCAACCTAGATCAGGGGTCAACAAACTTTTTCTGTTCAGGGCTAGACAGTAAATATTTTCGTGAGACATAGTCTCTGTCACAACTAAATTCAGTCCATAACTCTCTGTTCAATGCTGCTGCTGTAGCACAAAAGCAACCATAGACAATAGGTAAGTGGATGGTTGTGGCTTTGTTTCAATAAAACTTTATTTACAAAAACAGGCAACAGCCTGATTTGAATCTGAGAGCCATAGTAATTTGCCAGCCATTGAATATGATAATCTACCTCAGGAGACGAACTCATTCTCCTTCAGCCCATCTGCCCACAAGGATGCCCGGTTTCTAGCTACCTCTATCAGCGCCGTTGTTTCTTTACCTTCCACTTAGGAGCACTCTCAAGTTCACTTAAATTCTTAGAAGCTCAGCACAGAGGCCAATGGCCCATCTGGATTACTATTTCCTTTCTGGGTCTTTCCCCTTTTCCCTATGGTTACCCAGGAATATCCTCTTTATGCCATTTCTATCAGACAGTGGTGCGGGTCCAAACTGAAAGCAATCCTTCCTGATCCAGACTGTGGCTTATCAAGTCTACTTTTTACTCACTTGCATCTCCTCACGTCCTCACTACTGTGAAGGACGCGAGAAAGCACAATGAAGTGAGCATCTACCACATTAGCTGCTTATTCTCTTTGTTGAAAGCTTTCATGGAAAAAATGAGACTTGGAACCATATCGTAGTAAGAATGGTTAGAAAATTAGCTTATTGGGTCTGAAAAAATAAGAAGGGTAAGGTTATGGGATGGCGGTGGAAGTTGGGGGTGGGGACAGGTGCAATGGTTGTGGGGCTGTTTCACGGAAGGGAAATTAAACTTTCCCTATGGAATCCAAGGGTGCAACCAGGACCATCAGGTTGGACTTACAGGGAGCATGTTGCAACTGATGATGAGGAGTCATTGTGATTTTGCCAGAGAGGTGGGAAGGCAGCATCATACAAGCATTTAAGCAGAAGTGGTGGAGAACACTGTCAAAATTCAGGTGTGTGCTGGGCTGGTGTCTCAGTCAGCTTGGACTGCTATAACAAAATACCAGAGACTGGGGGTTTCTAACAGTAAACATTTATTTCTCACAGCCTGGAGGCTGTGAAGTCCAAGATGAAGGTGCTGGCAGATTGAGTTCTGAGTGGAAGGCTTCTTTCTGACTTCAGGCAGCCACCTTCTCTCCAGCCGGGTCCTCACATGGCAGAGAGAGCTCAGTTTCCCTTCCTCTTCTGAGAGGGACACTAACCCCTTCATGCGGTATCACCCTCATAGCCTCATCTAAACCTGATTACCTCCCAAAGCCCCACCTCCAATACCATCACATTTGGAGTTATGGCTTCAACATGTGAATTTTAGGAGGACACAAATATTCAGTCCATAATGTCTGGATAGCCTTCCAAGTCCCCTTCCGATCCTGAGTTTATGAGATCAAAGGTATCAACTTAGGAGTGATTTCCTCTGGGCTGTAGATGATTGTCTTCCCCATAGCTTCCTCCAACCTATCCTGGCCCTTGTTGTCAATAAACATGACCAATATTTATTAGTTGGAGGGAAAGGTGCTAGAATATCCCAACAGTAATGATTGGCAGGCAGATTCACCAACTTTCAAGAGACTCGAATTAACATCAGTGACACCACCTTAATATAGCACTAGTTTGAGCAGGGCGAGCTGCAGCAAGGCCCTCTAATTCAGGGACAGTCATCTGCCCAGGACTGTGGCTTTGTTCCCAGGTCAGAGCTGTGAGCAGGAACAAAAGCAAGATCTGAGAGCAGAGCATGTGGCCTCAGAACAGGAAACTCCTAGGGCTGCTGCATTCTGTAACAGAATGGAAACCGGCTTCAACTTCAGCACAAACACAACATGCCAGGCCTCTTTACACAATAAATGCTTTTATCCCTTTAAGTGTCTTTTCTCAAGGAGGTGTTCACGGTGGCTTTTAACAAAGCACCTTTTATCTCTGGTCCTTGGGGATATTTACCTAACACAAATATCTAGAAAACCTGCTGAGGGAGGCCAGGTTAGATTCTTGGCCATGGATTTTGTAGTTTTTGTTGCCAGTTTGGAGAAACTCAGTATGTGGAAACCCTGCAGTTTTGAAAGGTCCGAGTTTAATCCACCACACATGTCTGAACTTCAGCAGGACCCTGCACTGATTTTTTTCTCAATTGTATCTACTCAATTTCTGCCATTGTAATCTGAAAACAGCTGTAGTTGATATGTAAACAAATGAGCATGGCTGTTTTCCAATAAAACTTTATTTATGGACACTGAAGTTTGAATTACATATAATTTTCACATCATGAAATTTTCTTCTTTTGATTGTTTTCCCCCAACTATTTAAAAATCTAAAAACTATTCTCAGCTCTCGGGTCACAAAAAAAGACAGACATTAGGCCAGGTTTGGTCCTTGGGTTATAGTTTGCCAACCTCTGTGCTTGACCTTGGGTATAAAGAAATGGCCAACGTGGTCCTAGCCTCGTGGCCCTTACTGTTGATGGGAGAGATGTCTCTGAAACAAATAATTCAAATCATTGTTATGTAATTACTAATGGTATAGGAAGGAAGACAAAGGTATAATTAGGAAATAGAAAATATTTAAATTGGGAATCAGCAAGTGAAATGAGAACAGGGACCTATCAGTAAGTATAACCAGGAAAGAGTAGATAAAAAAGAAAGTGTTCCAGGCAAAGGGGAATCAAAGCTCCAAGTGCCAAACCGAGTGGTGGTTTTAGTTCTTCTCTGCAGTCCTATCAGGTAAGCAAATGCTCCAGGAAGGGTCAGAGAGAATGTGTGTATCCAAGTGTGAGGGAATGACCTCTCTCCAAATCTGACTCAGGAAAGGAAATTCCCTGTACCCTCCCCACTGCTTGTCATCATGTATGTTCACAGAGGTTCAGACCTCTTATCTCAGTCTTCATCACTGTGTTTCATTGCCTGGGAGGCAGGTTAGGGCAGTGGTATTATGAAGCGGAACAGAAACACAGTACAAACAGGAGTCAGGCACCCTGGGTTCTGGATTCAGTTCTGCCACCACCTTGTCATGTGGTCCTAGGCACATCACTGAACCTTTCTTAAACTGAGATGAAAATGGCTTTTATACATCCAGAGTGTCCAGACAAGTGACCTAAGAATGACTGATTGGGGGGTCTCTACATGCCTTCAGAGCAGCCCCATTCATATCTAAGGAGTTCATTCAAAAAGAGAGTCCTGTCAAATGCTCACTGTACCTGCGACTGCTGGGTCCTCCCCAGGCCTGGAGGGCCCTCCATGACTCAGTGATAAGAGCCTCTTCTCCAGGCTTATCCACGTTGGATCCTGAGCCAGGTCTGGGGACTCCCTGGACAAACGGACAGTGGAAGTGCCCAACCAAGCTCTGCAATGAGAATCAGGGAGCACCAAGCCATTTTCTTCAGGAAAATGATAAATCCCATCCTGCTGCCAAAATGTCAGGAGAAAAAAAATAAATACAATTTATACCAAGGTTATTCAGCTTTCTGTTGCCTAGTGGCACCACAGTCAATTAGTGACGTAGGCTAGGTGGCAGGCCTTTAACTTCCAGTAAATCAGCACCCTACCATGAGGGGCTTACACCCTGGAGAATGCTGAGCCAGGCGGAGTCCTGTCCCCTCTGCACCTTCAGGTACCCTCAGAGGCAGCCTTTGGGCTCGTGCCCAGCTCTGTGTAGCTTCCCTCCGGGCCAACTTAGACATGCTTCCCTCAGAGCTCCTACCTCCCCCTCAGTTCTGATGGGCCTACAGCCTTCACCTCCGAGTGTGGTAAGGGACTTCTAGACAGTGAAGGCCACAACAAAGTTCTGGACCCCGTTTTTTGAAATCTGAGTCACCTAAACCCAGCACCACTCCCCTGGGCATGCTCTGCAGGCCCATGTGTATGACTTTTCTGTCTGACTTATTTTTTTCTTCAGTGGATCTCTTCCCACAGCTCTCTTCACTCCACAGAATGCACAGAAGCTGAATGAGCACCACAATTCTGTCTTTCCTCCCCACACAGCCATCACACTGAGAAAAACTCACCGGTATTCCAAGATAAATGAAGTCATTAGAATCCAGGCTTGTGATGATTCCCCCAAACCAGCCCAGCCTGGTTTCACATCACAATTAACAAAATATTTTTATTCATATCCCTGCCATGGACACTCAAGATAACTCTACGACGTAGCAGAGGAGGCATGATTATCCCCTTTGACACATGGGGCTTCTTGCAACACGAGGCACCCACTCTGGTCCCCCCCATCCGATATTCTGTTGGCTCACAGAGGCCATTTTCCAAGCTCTGTATTTGGCTGGTTTGAAACTGCTTTGAGAAGGGGCATCTGACACAGCAGATTTCTCTGCATATAGTCACAACTATGTGCAAGTGCAATTCTGGTTATTTTGAATTATTTTACAATGAACTTGAGCTCCGGAAGTGAGTGATTTCTGAGGAATCATAAAATAGTTTACAAACCCAATTCTGAAACTTTTTTTTTTCAATTCTGAAACTTTTAACCAAATACAGTCACTGACGCAGGCAGCCCCCCCTCTCCCTTTCCACCTACATGAATGTCCCTCTGGGACTGCCTGTTAAGGAATTTGCCATTAAGCTTCAGTAGAGACACTTAGCCCTTTCTTAGTTCTCCAAGCTAAGCTGCCTATTTCCAAATATACGAGCCAGATACCCTCCTAACCCCAGACCCTACCATACCTCTCTGTTCTATTAATTTCTGTGTTATAGTTCATTTTCTGCCCTAGCTCTTGAAGTGCCCCCTAGTCCCTCCCTTTGATCATCTTGTCATACCATCCAGCTTCCATCAAGTTCAGCCCTGCTTGAATCTCCGAGTGATCAGGGCTACCCCACTGTCCAACCAACACCACTCACAAGCAACGCCTCGCACGCTGGCAGCCGCACGGTCTCAGTCTGGATGGCCCACCTGTCCATCTCAGAGCCTGCTTCCCTCATCCCTGTCCTTATCATCTGTTTGTTTCTCCTCCAACCCCAGGAGCTACATCTTCAGCCTCAGCATTTCATTTCCCACATAAATGATGACTTAATTTCTTCTTGTACGTTTATAGCTTTCATTTCCAAAATGTCTACAGATTTTCATTTTTATAACCACCTGTTCTTGTTCCATATTTTCTGTTCTTCTCCATGGATGCTACTGTCTCCTTTCTCTTTGAGTTTCTTAAAGATACTTAGAAACCCACTCAAAGTTATACTTTTTCCTCTATATCTTCATGTGAGTTCTTCTGTTTGTTGTCAGCCTTTTATGGTGTTACCCACACAAGCTTGAGGATTTTGACTTTGTGAGCTCCTCTTCCACAGAGGTTTCACCTCTGTATATTCTGGGGTGATGTCCCAGGAAAACAATCTTGCAGAGCCTTAGCCCCAGCTGGAGAAGTGGCTCCCAGCTAGGCTTGTGCTGGCCACTGGTTTGACTCCTTCCTGTATGGGTGGTGAGATTCTGAGCTCTGTCCTTACTGGTACTATGCAGTTCTGGGTCCTGGTCTCATGGGACTGGAGCCTTCCTAACCCAGATACAAGTGAGCAGTTCGATGTCACCTCCATCCAACCTTGGGGAATGGCAGGGATGATGGGCAAGACAGCTTAATTCTTCAATACCAGTAAGCATCACATCGCAGCCCCCAGCCTCATGAGGGCGCTCTTGGCCTCACTGTAGACAAAAATCATTGACCATATTGCCCAGGAGGGGTTTCCCTTTTTTTTTCCTTTTTGGGGTTAAGAATCCTTATTTAGGTCAAGTGAGAAGTCTCTTTCTTGCTTTTGACTATGGATATATATATATATATATTAACTTTTATTATTCAATTTATTTTTTATGTTTTCCTATATTTGCTATGGACAATGAGGTGTCAATTTAGGCTCAATTTGCCATCTTAAGAAGAGAGTTTAAGTTCAAATTCTACCCTTGTTGTCCAGGCAGGTCTCGGAGAATCTGCATTTTCCTGAAGGCCTTGCAGACCAAGCCCCGGTCACGTTCTTATACCCCAAGAGCAGACTCATTTAACAGTTTAATCTGAAAGCCCTCTTGATATGTCACAGTTCCAGACTCCAGTTTCCTTAATGACAACTCCTCATCCCCTGCTAAGGGATTTTTCAGCTTAAAAACATGTTATCAAGTGAGAGAGCCACCATCCTACTCCTGGCAGTCAGTCCCTCATTGACTTTGAAACATTAAAAAGTACTTAAGAGCTCACATTTTTATTTTATCACATCGGGATTGTCCCTTATACTAAGGATGTTCTTGTTATATACCATAGACTTTTCAGTTACATAGCACTCCTCTAGGACAGAATGTAATATTTTTTTTGCAGAGTCGGATATTTAAGTGAATTTTATTGTCAGGTTTTCTTTGTAGTCATTGTAAAGCCAGCCACTGTTTCTTAAGCTATCTATGAGGGTAACTTATCTATTGATAATACAGCTATATCTTTTTACAGTGTTCCACACCACACAGCTTAAGTACCTGGACATCATTATTTTAAAGTAGAGGAAAAAAAATTCTTTTTTTTTGGTCAATGATTTTTCTATGTGTCCTTTTACACGTAGTTTTAGGTGTCCATCCGATATGTATAATAGGGAACAGAAGACATGGCATAAGGTGCCATATAATTTAAAACATAGTATTTATTTTAATACTATAAATTGTATGTTTATAATATTTTTTCTGTTATAAAATCAATTCATGCCCATTATGGAATATTCATCAAATACACAAATGTATAAAATAAGAAAATAAAAATCATTAGCGATCCCATCATGCAGAGGCTATTTACTAATCACTATTAATATTTTGGAGCATTTCCTTGCCATCTTTCTTCAATGTAGTGTACATACATATATTTCACAACTGGAGTGAGTATGCATATAGTTTGTCTAGCCCAGTTTCACTTAGTGTTATGTAATTTTACACCCAGAGCCAGATTTGCTCCCCCATGTTCATGGTAGCTCCCTTCCTTCTTTATAAGACGGTAAAACCATGAGTTTTCATGGTGTCTCTCATAAAAGGTATTAGGATGAGAACAATTTGTTTTAGAATCCTGCAGTGCCTTAGCATCACCCTTACTATTTTATACCAAGTTCTGGTACACTATCTAGTCTCGTGCAAAATACGAGTGTTCTCTTTTTAGAAGTACTCTCTGGACCTCAGTAAAAATGAGGAGAGAGAGTAGGTGGTAACACTTTGGCCCAGCACCCCTGCGTGGACCCTGGTGGTGGTGCACCATGCTTGTCATGCAAATGGTCCTCATCCCCTTGCCCTCCAGCCCTGCTCTGCCCGACCTACCCTGCTGTCCTCCTACTCCCCCTGGAGGCGATCTGCATCTCCTCAGCTGCTGAAGAGAGCTCTTGGGGAGCTCTCAAGGTTTTAATTAAACGTGACTCCAGTCGTGCAGCAGTAGTTATTAAAACTTTTATTAAAAACACTGCTAAGGTTCCACGTTAATCAAGAAGCCACGTCTTCCCTTAATGGACAGAATTACTCATTAGATCATTAGAACCAGTTGAGACCTCTCAGCTGTCAGATTTCTTTTTCCCTAATGTCAAATCTGTATGAGTCACTCTCATGTTAGGAATTAATAAATTTATTATTACTTGACTGGTTATGTAATTTTAAGAGAAGGGCACCTGGCTTTGTTAAGGAATTTCTGATATCCCCATGGCAAATGGAAAGACTCGGCACCAAATTAGTGGTGTCGATTCATATTCTTATTTGATTTATCATCTTTCACATGCTCTGAAGCACAACAGATATGATGGCTCTGGGAATGAGTACTAAATCTCCTCTCTCTCACCACCCTGTTGACAGTAGCTACTTAAGTAAAGTCTGATTTGTGAGGCTGGCAGGCATGCTGTCCACTACATCTGTCACCACCAGTCAGGGGATTGGTATTTCCAAAAGACTCTTTCTTCCCTTCCAATTTCCTTCACCTTACTTTTAATAATAGTCTCATATTTCCCAGACACTTTCTTGAGGCCTTAAAGAATTTCATTGACTTTGTCTTCTTCCAGGTCATAGAGTGAGTGGTATTTTCATTCCCATTTTGAAGTTGGAATATACTAAGAGATAAAGGTTCATATTGACTGGCTCATAGTTACACAAACTCAAGACCCAATGGCCTAGATTAGAAGGCTCCCTCTGGGGAGGAAGTCAGATACCAGGCAACGGGCCTTTGCACCCACCACAAAGGGTAACGGTGAAAGACCTCATGGATCGCTTCATCCAGATTCCGTGGTCCATAGGCACTCCCAAGTATTCCTGGGAGTGTCCCTGCACATTCCCGGTGCTCCTCCTTAGGAGTCAAGACCTGCCCCAGTGTGCCTGGGAAATTCTCAAGTGGCTGGAGTCCTTTCTACCATATCAGCACTCTTCTGGAGTCTATTTTCTTAAAGCCTCATGATCAAATCATAAACCATTAACATGGCCCCAGGCCCGCAGAATCCGGTCTTGATCACCTCTCTGGACTCCCCTTTGCCCTCTCCATCTCCCATCCTGAATTCTAAATTTCTATCATTTCTTTAGATTGTTCATACTCTCCTCTTGTCTTCAGTCTTCAGACATATGGCTTCCTCTGCCTGGAACACTTAGGTAAGGAAAAATGGTTTGGGGAAAGAAATAGTTGTTTTGGAATTGTTGAGTGAAGGTGACATTCAAGATGTGTATGAACTACTAAAAATATAGGATATGGGGAATGCAAGAGATTGAGATTCGCGTGGTGGGCCTAAGAGTCACTTTCAAAGAGCCCAGTCCTCATTCTTCAGAAGGTGGAGGTGAGTATGGAGAGATCAGCAGTTACCGCTGGATCTCCCAGTTGTCACACTACCTCTAAATTAGGTCAAGTCAGCCTAATTTAGTTTACTAATAATTATAAAATTATTAAAACATAAAAATGACTAATTGAAAAGTCATTTTCAATTTTCAAATTGAAGCCACCAATTGGAATACAGGGAGAAGTGCATAACACCTAGAACAGAGCCTTTAGTGGGGTTTGGGGGGAAAAATTCTAGCAAAAGGGTGAGGCAGATGACAGTCCCAACTGAGGAAGATCAAAAGCAAGAAGGAACTAATGATAGTGAGTGTTTGGAAGTAAAAGAAGGGCGCTAACACTCGTTTAGTGTCTAGTTAGTGCCAGCACGGTATTAGGTTTTTTGTATACGCATAGCTGTAATTCAAATCCAAAGCTCATGCTCTCTCCAACATTATCACCCCAGAGGTGATTCCAGTGCTAAATATTACCAAAAAGTCAATAAGATGAAGATTGAGAAAAGTTATTGAATCTAGCTAAAGACGTCATTAATAATAGTCAACAAAGGAGACACTGTTGAAACGAGGTCTTGTTTTTATTAATATTTATCCTCTTTGGGCTAGAGCAGAAGCAGCACTGGGCTAGAAATACTAGGTGCTAGTCTTAATGCTCCCATTAACAAGATGAGTCACTAATGCATTTGATCTTAGTTTCCACAACTATGAAATTAGATATATTATTAAGGGACTTTGTCCTCCAGCCCTTACTGGAACCCACAATCCTAATATAGTGAATTTTGCTAGAAATGCGTGTACCTGTCATAGTGCTATGTTGAGCAGAAACAGTGTCTGTTTTGTTCACTGTTGTGTCCACAACACCTCGGACAATGCCTGGAACATAGAAAATAAGCATATATCTATTAAATCAGTAAACTCAAATCATGTTTTATTAATCTAAAACAAAAGTTTTAACTAATCTAAAACTAATCTAAAACAAAAGTTTATCTAAAACACTGTCATATTGGGAACCCAGATAGTTCAAGACAGTATATATTTAAGTCAAAGTTCAAGAATGATAGGAAAAAAATCCTGAAATTCTCAAAGTGAAGATTTATATATGTTTTCATTCTAAGATCTTCAAGAATGTGAAACGAGTTGAAATTGAGGAGTGGGGCAAAGAAGTGTGAGAATCACTGGTTTAAACTGATGCCTTTGAGGTATTAAAATCAGAAATACGTAAGTCTGAGTCTTTGTTAAATATCTGAAATACCAGTAGTAAGACAGAGTGTCAATGAGATTGAGAAAACAAACCCACACTGCACCAAGGACAGTTCGGTGCTGTTTGGAGCCACCCGTTTTGGATTATACTGCAGCCGGGAAAGTTACAGTCCACTTACACTTATTTTCTCTTTTTAGAAGCAACTTTTTTTCCTGGTTACAAATTAGCCCATGTTCATGATAAAACATTTTGAACATACAGAATTATAGAAAGAATAAAATGGAAACGCCATAGTCCTGGCTAGTCCGAAGCCCTGCTTTACTATTTTTGTAATGCTCCTTCCAGTCTTTTCTCTAGGGGATCTAATTTTTCATGTAGCCCACAAGCTGAGGCTGACTTGGCCTAATTTAGAGGTAGTCTAACAACAGAGATCCAGCGATAACTGCTAATCTCTCCCTACTCACCTCCACCTTCTAGAGAATGAGGATTGGGCTCAACTTTCTGGGCTCTCAGGGTCTGAGTGGACATTGCTCTTTTACTCATGCCTCCCCAAATACGGTTCTAGCCCTGTTTTTTCATTGTCCAGTCAGCTCACAGCTCCTGGAGTGCAACACGCCTGATCCCAGACCAGTTTATACCCATCAGTGTCCAGGGCTCTACTGCATTCACCCCTCAGTTCCAGAATGTTCTCAGCTTCAAAAAGACCTTTTCTCTGTGCTTCACCCTCTAAGCCACCACTTTATCTGACCAGACTTTTCTCATTTATGTACTCAGTTTTAAAATTTATAAGATTATTCTTTTACTTGAAAATGTTTTGTTTTCTCTCTTCCTTTCCCTCCCCTCCCCCATGCCCTACTCCCCTGTTTTCTTATGGAGATTCTTTAAATCGGATACTACATTGCCGATTAATCCCAAATTCCACACAAAACTAGTAAATAAATATGAGTAAGGTAGCCGCCTTCTGGTGCCCCAGCTTCCAACTTGGCCCACTCTGAAACCAAATTCTACTGCAGCAAAAGTGAAATTGCTTTCAGATACCTGAACAGCATGAAAAAAAAGGGAAAATCATCTTAATATTTCCTAATATTGAGATGTTATGCTTCATGTAATCTAAATATTCGAATGTTCATCCACTTGGTATCACAAAGAAAAGATGTCTGGATGAAAGTTTATTTTTCACTTTTCATCCAGATGTTTTGATAGTGTAAAAAGAAGATACTTGACTTGCTTTCTATTTACAATTATTTTTTGTCAACACCCTATTCTTTTAGTTCCTTCCTTTTGCATTTTGATCACAGACTTCATTTTTTCCAGTCTCCTTTGGCCCCTTCCCTGTTTTTATTTAGAAAATTAGAGGTCTCCACTTTACTGTGTTCTTGTTTCCAGGCAGCTGCGTCTGGGGAGGTCTCTCCCTGTGCACCAGGTGAAACCTCAGTGTGGACAGGGAAGGGTTCTTGACTCCGAATGAGAAAGAATTCTCAAGTAGATCAGATGAGTAGGTAAGGAAGGAATTCATTAAAGGGACAGCAGCAGGGAATGGCAGCAGCCTTGTAGGGAGCAGAAAACAGGAAAGTGCAGAATGAAAGAAGAAAAGTTATCAGCCTAGGGCAGATTCCCTTGCCAGGGTCACCCAGTGTCTTGTGTCTGCTTGGATCTGCCCAGTGTGGGGACTAGCCCCTACCAACCCAGGATGTGGGGGAGCCACAGAGACAGGGATGGAGTGATATTATGTTCTGAGAACTTCCCAAAGAAGGGAGATTTTCAGGCAGTCTCCTGCAGCTACAGTTCTTTTGGGTCACCCAGTTCTGCAGGCACAAATCTGAGCTCTCAGCAGCCCCTCTCTACTTATCAGGGGTAAAATGGAGACTTGAAAATTGAATGAAATAGCAAAAAGACAAAATGCAGTAAGTTAAGCAGTGAGAAAGCTTTATTTAAAAGTACACACTTAAAGAAAGGAAAATGCGGGCATCCTCAGAGAGGAGGCGTGCTGAAAGGCTAGGGATTCTGTCTTTTTAAAGCTTTCAAGAAGGGGCAAAGAGCCGAGTGGGGGTTGTTGGACCATAGGCTTGACTTGTGGTCTCATGATATCTCCCTCTAGTGAAGGACACTATGTGCTCATCCATAGTCAGTCCTCTAGATAATTCTGTAAGATAAACTTAACACAGTGGATTTATTGATTCTGTTCTTCTCCAAGATAGTGGTTACCCTCAAGCTGTGGTGACATATCAGTTAAGACTGCTTGCCCTGCGTTATTGTCTGATTACCAAAGAATATGTTAGGAATCTTCCTCTGCTTTTTAAAATGGAATTTTAACCTTAAGATGGGGTCCCTCCTATTCTTACTATACTGTTTCTATCTCAGCATTTTTCATCATAGGCAGAAAAGTTAATCATGATGCCTGTTCCATGTCCCTGCCCTGCCTCATTCTTTTGAGAAAAGTAGAAAATGAAAGAGAACCCTGCCTCTGACACTCCCTATATCTTTCCTCCAGTGACAAGCTAGTGAATGTTCAGTAGTTGGCTTTCCAAAGACAGAGAGACCTCATCTGCAACGTTTGCCTCTTTTGGTTTAAACTTCCCACCTTGGCCAATTTTAAGCTAGTGACATGATTTTTCTGTATGTGAAGTTAGAAAGAGATGCATAGCTCCCACCATTATATAGTATTCCCACCATACAGTAGATACATATGTATGTAAGTATATAAACTCAAAAATATGGATAGTAGTAAATAATTAGGAAGTGGTGAATTTTGATATACTGATTGCCTTTGTTTTTAATTTAATTCATTTCATCTAGGATTTCTCAGCCTTGGGACTGTTCACATTTTGGGCTGATATTCTTTGTTCTGTTGTTGTGCCCTGTGACTGTGGGATGTTCAACAGCAATCCTGGCCCCTACACACAAGACAGCAGTGACCTTCCCCAGTTGTGGCAGCCAAACAACTTCTCCAGATGTTGCCAAATGTCTCCTGGGGTGCAAAATCACCCCTGATGAAAGTGCTGATTTAATTTTAAGTTCGTATCCTTAAATTTTTAATAATGGCTATATTTAACAAACCTGCTCTCAAAATTCCTGAAAACTGAATAGTCAGCCTTCACTCACTGAACACTACATCTCCCAAGCAAAGCTTGTCTTGAGAATATGACGGTTTGCTAGGGTTACACAGTATATGAGAGGAAATAAAAAGAGGAGAGTTCAGCTATGCTTTCTGACATTTACCCACTGGGTTAGTCCCATCCCTACATGTACAGCAACATCTTTCTTTCACTGTATCTTTGGTTTTCTTTGAATTAAAGGGTATCTTGGCTCACTGCCTAATTTTCTTCCAAATGGGCTTTGTTTGGTGTGGCAGCTCTGGGGTTCTCTGTAAGGTGAATGTGATTTTCTGCTCAGCCGAACTCACGGACCTCCCCTGGGGCCTTACATGCCTTCCAAGGAAGCCAGCTTTGAGTGGATGGTGAGGGGCAGAGAATGAAGGGGGAAGGAGCCCCTAAGGCAGGGTTAGGAGTGATGGGCATGATCGGCCAAAGAAACACTGATTCTCCTATTCTTGGGAGAGACTGTGTCCCAGAACAAGAAATCCTAGCTTGTCCCCATCTCTCTACTGCAGGTGAAGGGGGGCTGGAATGTGAGAAATGTGAACAGAGAGCTCTGCTGCACTGTGGGGGAGGCGCACTTCCTGTCTCAGCCACAGGCAGTGAGGTTAGCCTTTGCCAGTGTTAAGGAGCAGAGAGGGCTTGCAGGGTTGGCTCAGGCTTGACCTGAGAGAAGGGAGCTGGATCCCAGGGAACACATGCTTCATTACCAAGTGCCCAGAGCATCAGAGACAGGCTGATATAACTGAGGCTGGGGCTGGCGTGGGCTTGTGGTACTGCGGGAACAAAGGATGGAGATTAGGAGGGACACAAGGGTAAGGAGGAGACCTAGAGGGAGCCAAAGGGGGTCTCTGGCCCCTTCCCCACCTTCATTCCCTCCATCAGGCCCATCCCTGAAGATCTGTCATCTGAGTTTTCTTGGGGTCGGTTCTCCTGTGACAATTTCCCAGCTTGAAATTTTGGTGGCCTTGACTTTGCACCTGAGATAGAGAGGGTTCTTTAAAAGATTGACAAAGGGAGATCTTAAGCCAAAAATGATAAGGACAGACCCGTGAGAAAGACAGCAGAAGGAATAAAACCCAGAATGAATTCAGGTCCTAGAAAACACTAGTTAGAACCCCAAGGGCTTGTTTTAGCTCGGATAAATGCAAAAATGAGAGGGCACAGGCCGCTGCTCCAGAAGACAGTGTAAAATAAGTGACTAAGGTCCTGGGAATTGATTATTTTGAACATAAAACAAAAAACAAAAACATTCTTTTTTTCTTCCTTCTCCTACCAGACCCCCTCCTTCCTCTCTTTAATTTCTCTTTTCCTCCCTCTCTGTCTCTCTGTCTTTGCTATTCTCCTTTCTGGCCTCACTCTTCTCTGTGACCTTCAGGAAGAAAAATCTAAAACACAGTCTCCAAGGGGCTGCTCTGGAGCTCCATGTTTATTTCCTTTATCACTTGAAATTCTGGCAGAGTCCAGATTTCACCGGTGCTTCTCTGGTGTTTTACAGTCAGTCTCCTGTCTTCCTAGCCATCCACATGATCGTTTCACAGCTTTGCATTGTAGTTGAAGAGGCAGCCGTTCCCACGTACCTAACTCCAGCCCTCCTAAATGCTTCTCTGTCTTGTGCTGCTTGCTGTCCTTTGTTTACCATACTGGCTGTGGCTGGCTTAGATGCCAAAGCCAAATATTCTTTGAAATCCCCAATTTTAAGAGGAACTTTAAATCTCTGAACTTCTTGAGAGTGACTGAAAAGTATAAGAGAAGAATTTAGCTTGTCAGAATAAGGAACTCCCAAAGCCCTGATAAATTAAACTGCTTTAGATGGCATTATTGTTTTGTTTTAATATGGTCCTTACAGAACACGAACATGTACAAAAAATGCAACCTTTAAAAATTATGACCACTGAAAACAAACTCTGGAACCATGCATGATTAGGTACACTGCTGTAGCCTGATACAGTACAAATCAGTAACTGATTTTCAAGGAATTAAAATATAATAATACTATTCATACCATGTTAGAATAATTGTTCCTTGATTAAGGATATATGCGTTCTTCTTACGGTGCCTCTAATTATGGCCTCGGTCATCCTTGCCAAGTAGATGTAGGCACATGGTGGCTGAGGAGAAAGTCCTTTCAGTGACAAGCCCAGAAGCTCGCTGTGACTGGCTACATAGCATTCCGGGGGGATTCTACCTTAATGTACTCAATGTCTTATTCCTTGGCACATAGGATGTGACTCAAGAACCCTGAAAGTCCTGCCAGACTGGCAATTTGACAAGCATGCTACAGGATACTTTGCTGCTGGCTTTCAATTCTGCCAAAGAGCTTTTGCCTGGCACAGATGTAACCATCCCTGGCTACATGGTGGAAGAGGCTAGGAAACTCTGGTGAGGGGGTGAGGGGGGTCTCTCGTAAGGTCACTAATCCCATTCATGAAGGCACTAACGTCAACTTAAGCACCTATCAAGGCCCCACCTCCTCATACCATCATATGAGGCATTAGAATTTCAGCATATGAATTTTGGAGGGACACATTCAGACCACAGCAGAGAATGAAAGAGACAATATGCACAAACAGACAGAACTGGGAAAGCTGAAACAACATGATGCCTCTACGTAAAATCCTTGGTGTGAGCAAGCAAAAGTAAATTTGTTTAGTGACACACTCTGAGGGCTTCCTGAACTAGAAGAGGCTTCTCTGCACAGGATGAAAAGGAGGGATGGATCTTTATGCTATAGAGCTAGCAATACCTGCCCACCTCTTTCTTCTATCCTAAGCCTTTATTACGTAATATTTCTATACATTCTTGCTTTTGAAGAGATAAGCTACTTTTAAAATACCTTTATGTTTAGCACATAAAAGAAAACTGAACACAACATAAACATAGTCTCTTACCTTTATTCATTTTTTTTTGAAATTTACTAAAAATAAGTCCATCATCCAGCCTCTAGTTGTTTGTATGGGAGATCAAGAATGACAGAAGTCAAAGAAAGAAGTGTGAAGCTGCTGACAGTTATGTGTTTTCAGGAAAACCAAAAGCAAAATGCTAAGATTTGCCGCAGGCCAGTGAACTGCCGCAGTAGCACGTGGCTGAACAAGAAAGGAAAGCGGTGTTTAGAGGCTGGGGCCTTTGGATCCTTCCACTAGTTCCCCTAGGGAAAGCAAAACAAACAAAAACAAAAACCTAGTTGACTCTAATCTCTCAGAAAAGTCAAGGCCATGTCACCTTGGGCTTTACATTTAATTGTGAAATCAACGCTTTGAGCTGTGCTTAAAAATAAGCTCGCATCCTAAGCCAGTTATTAAACACAAATGTAACACATCAAGCAACCGCCAGGAATCCTGCTCTCCTTCAAGACAGAGGAAACAGAATATCCTCCAGTTGCTCAGGGGCATGGCCTGTCTCATCACCCTGGAGAAAGGTCCTTTGCCAGAGCAAAGCTAACCCTCAGGCTAGGGGAGGCAGGAACAGGATGACACAGATGCAAAGCTGTGACCCAGGCCCCATCCTCGTGGGCAGGTGAGGCTGTGCCCCCCTCAGCCTCATGGGCACCTCCATCCCAGTCCTCCTCCAACCTGGATTTTGTCCTATTGAGTCTAACACTCTTAGCAAACAGCGTTGGAAAATAGTTACCCCTAACTCTGGGAACCAACTCAAGGATTTGACTTACCCGGCTTTTGGGTTTTTTTGTTTGTTTGTTTGTTTATTGTAATCTAGTAGAAAGAAAAGGGGTACATATATAATGGTGAAATTTGCATCCTGTCCCTAAATTTTAAAAGTACTACATATTTTTTGATATATAGCAATGGAAGGATAGATCTTCTTGATTCACTTCGTGTCACACCATGTGAGTTGTTGCACTGCCTTCTTCAAAGAGGCCAGCCTAAATGAATGTTAATGAAAGTGTTCCTATTTCCTAGATTAGAGAGCAGAGCCCCTAGCCCAGAGGTCTTGGAGAGGGTGGATGCATTCCACTGGGCCCAGGCCTTGAGCCTTCAACCAAAGCCCAAAATATACCAAAAGAAATTCTGCTAAATTTAGTTAAATGTAAAAAATCAAAGCACTTTTTGAAACTTAAAAGAAAATATATGTGGATAGTTATTTTATCCTCAAATGTAAATAGGAATTAAAATACATTGAACAAATCTATTGAGATAATTATTATAAGGTTTAAACTCCTGCAATAAAAAAACTATAAACAAAATAGAAACACAGATATGTTTTCCAAAAATACATAGGAAAACAGTTGATATATTTAGTATATATAGAAATCATCGTATAAATAAAAAAGAAAACATTAATACTCCCAGGAGAAAAATGGGCAACTGATGTGAGGCAAAAATTCAAAGAAAAATATATGAGATTAATAAAGATTATTTTAAAAAATAAAAAATTTTGTAACCATGTATGATAGTGGATGTTTAAAAAATGCTAATTAAAAAGTTTTCAACTACAAAATTAGCAGTTTTTTAATGATAATGATACAATAATGCCTAAAGTCCTGATGAAATAAGTATGCTTCCTATGCTGCTGGGAATGTAGACTGATGTAATAATATCTTTGGGCAGCAGTTGTACAATATTTATCAAAATTATTAAGAATGTTTATATCCTTTAAACTACCAATTCTCTTAAAAAATCTATCCTAAAATAATAATTAAAAACAAAAAGAAACATATATTCTAGGAAAATCTTAATGCAATATTATCTGTAACATCAAAAAACAAAACAAGATCCTTGAAACATGCTAAAAGCCTCCAAATAAGAAAATGTTAAATACAGAGACTGTTTAAGGTAACGGAAAAATTCACATGATACCATAAGTGGAGAAAGCAAGATATAAACACATATATAGTATATGATTCTAATTTTGTAAAAATGATTGACAGAAAATATTAGCAGTGCAGAACTTTATATATGATTGCAGATGATTTTTACTTTTTTCTTTTCATCACTTAAAGTGAGCATTTAAAATTTGAAATTATGCATTTGTACCTTGCCTTGTTCCAAAAGAGAATGTAGGGTTTTAAAATATGAATAATTGAGTCAGATAAAAATACATTAAAAATAATTAAGAAATTAAGACAGAGAAAATGTGGATAACAAAGTTACTATGGATCTGAGTGTCTCTAGCACAAAAATCATACCACGTGTTATAATATATTGGTAGAGGAAATCAAAATTTTGGCTGTAGGCTTCCTAACAGCCCACATGAAGCACAAAATGCTTTCAGTTTATAAGATTCACAGACTGTCTAAAGTAAAATCAAACCAATTGCTTAATAAAAATGTGTGGTCTTAAACTATGACCAGACAAAAAGGTTTCACTTGGGTTCTTAAAGAGAGACCAGCCCTCCACATCATCTGAATAATAATCACAGCAATTCATCTTATACACCCTTGCTTACAATAACCTTTAAATATGAGCTGATGACACCATAAAGGTGTAAATCAGAAAAGCAATTCTCATCATTTGACTAAATCCAGGGTTAAACTCTAGGACACGTAGTAGCTAAAATGTCTGCTGCAGATCCTTGATCTAAGAATTTCTACATGAGAAAAGAAAGCATTTCCATGGGTTTGTTGAAGATGGGTAGTGGAGAATCGGGACACCTGTGCGTTCTGTGTGCCTCCCCAGGAGTCCCAGTGCCTGGTCACCAAACCAAATTCTGTGTAGTTCAGGTTTGCCCAAATTTATTTGATTAATCTCATTGCAAAATTCCTCTTTAGATCCAGATGTACCAACCATTAGTCTTCTCAGATTTACTTGGGGAAAAATTTCCAAGGAACATTTATGGCCTGTAAAAAGAACATCTTTTTAAGAAGTAATCAAAGAGGAAGCTCCCTGTACCATGGAGTGACTGCACAGG
The DNA here is from genome assembly GCF_040802235.1 of Manis javanica. NCBI lineage: Eukaryota > Metazoa > Chordata > Mammalia > Pholidota > Manidae > Manis > Manis javanica. The sequence continues at coordinate 219,607,747 of NC_133156.1, forward strand.
AGGTTTCTTGGGGATCATCACATCCTGACCCTTGCACTAAACCCTGTAGATCTGACTTCAGGATGGCCCCTTGGGACTCATTCCCGTAGAAACCCCATGGAGATCTGGTGATGCTTGGTGCAGAGGCTCTGCCTTTTGAACTTCCACCCTTTTCACTCTGCCCCACCTTGGCTTTGCCTTTAGCACTCTGCTCCCTGCTGCTCCAAGGCCAAGATCCAAGAAAAACAGAGCTGACTTTTGTTATTACATGCCATGGCTAGAGTGACTGGGATGCAGAGAGGGAGGTGGTGAGATCTTGATGGACACAGAGTAAATAAATCAGGCCTCTAATTAAATTTACATGATAAATAAATAGGTTGTCTCATTTATTTAGTAAACAAATTTAGGCAGATAATGAGATTTCTGCTGGAAGCCCTGCAAGGCCCCAGAGGCATGTGCCAGCGAATCACTCTGCTAACATCCCGTTTTCCGTAGAAGCATTTATCTGGCTCATCAGATGGTTGCTGTAAGAGGACGGTCAAGTGACAAACAGCAAGGAAGAGACCTCCCTGGTCCATATAGGAGTCTCTCCTACCTTTTTATGGCCACAGAAGAAATAAGAGACCAGTGCCTAAGAAAGGGCATTTTAGAAAAGGAAGCAGGTTTCTTATGGTAATTAGAACAGGAAAAGGAAGAGAACAGATAGAGAATTTTTATCTTGGTGTTAAAAATCAGAAAACTGAGGTCAAGGAAGATTGAAATTAGAATCAAGATGTGTGGGGTCATGTTGTCTGAGCAGGGCTCTGCTGTGAGTGCCAGAATGTTTGGTTGATGGGGGATGCTTTCTTGAATTAACAGCGGCAGGGTGCGGGGTTTCCTGCCAGCCAGTTGCGTGGCCTTAAGCAAATCATCCGAGGTCTGTGTGACTTAATTTCTTTATCTCTAAATAGAGGATAGTAATGGCAAAAGATTACTAATGATTGTGAGACTTGGAAGGCTTTGCAAATTGCAAAACATGATGTTTAGTTTTATTGTAATATTATGTAAATAACAGCAGGAAGCAAAGTGTAGTGGAAAGAACAGTATCTCTGGATTAAGAAGAGTGCTGGGTTTGCATGTTGACTTTTGTTTCTTTCTCTGTGTGAAGATGATGTTGGAAAAAAATCTGATTCTCTCTGAAAAACAGTATGTTTTTCTCTGTATACATATCTTCTACTCTTCAATTTCTGTCTGAAGCTCATGTGACCACTTCTTGGAAGGGAATCTTGATGCCAGACTTTGGAGAATCATGTTCCTCAGAATTAATGTGCAGGTGAACATGCTTTAGAACATCAAATCAGAAGCTCACAAAATGACATGGCATCGCAGTGCCCCTTGAATTTGCAAACCTCTGTAGCCCTTCAAAAGCCTGGCAGATACAGGACAGGTGAGAATGTTCAGGAGAGGATTTCTGAACAATCTGACACCCACCCAAACCTAAAGCCCTAGTATCAGCTGGTCATATAAGCTCCTGCCTCAAACTCCCTCTCTAGGCCTTGTTACTGAAATACAGGACAAAATCCATTTCGCGTTTAGAAAAAAAAAACACATAGAAGGAAAATGAGATTCCCATCTTCCCAGGATTTGGGCTGGAGTTTCCAGGGCCTACACCAACGTCTACTTCCATGAGCCCTTCACGATCTCTTCAGCAAGAACGCCGTGCCCTTCTGCTGTACCTGTGTAACCTTTGTTTCCGACACTCTTATGCCCTCACCCCATCCTTTCCTCCAGATGTGGTTCCATCTAGGCAGATCCTCTCCTCTCTAAAAAGTGCAGACAACACGAAGTCAGAGATAGCATGGGAGATATTTCTATGTCTTTGCCCTACTGGCCCCATCCCTTGCAAGCAAACAGGGCCTCACATAAACTTACTGAGTGAATGTTTGACTTGAGTCAGGGATGGTGAAGGGATTAGAACTGCACAACGACTGTTGACATGTAGCCTGCAGAGGCACCACTTACCCATGCCCAAGCTTACCAGGATAAGGACCTTTCCTGACCTTTCACATCTTTCTCTCTACCTAACAGACAAAGAAATGAGGCAGGATGGGCATTTAAGCTGTCATAGGGCAAAAATTTGGCAAGCCAAATGCCAGTCTTCTCAGAAATTACTCCAGTTTGGAAAGAAGTAAGAAAAGAAAGAGACGTCTTCCTGGTTTGGGAGTCAGAGACTGGGGTCCCAGCTGCATCCTCACTGTACTGGTCATTTGTGATGGTCATTGCCTGGAGCTTTGGCTCTTAGTCCTCGTGACTACCACCTTTAGCCTTGACCTGAAACTTCTGGACTTCCAGGCACCTGCTGGCCCAGTTTACCTGCGCAGCCTCTCCTCCTGTGTTCTGACAGCAGGAAACAGTGAGCAGAGCCTGGTGGGAAGTGGCACAGCAAAGTGGTCCTAGCGGTGTTCCCTGGGCTCTGGATTCCACCAGGTAAGACGCTTCCTTTGAGCTGTTGTGCACACACTCTGCTCCATGCAGTTCTTGGAGGAACCATGTGGTAAGGCCTTAGAGCTGTGTGGAAAACCTTTACCTCAGGCAGAGAGGCACCGTATGTTCACCAATAAGGACTCATCCCTTAGTCCCGGCGTTGACGCTTCTTCCTTGCTGCCTGTGACATGAGGGAACGAGGATAGAAAGGGCATTCAAACCATCGTTCAGTAGAGCACGACAGAGCTGACCACTGCTGAGCCTGTGGCACGAGCCTGCCGTTCAGCCTCTTTGACTCACCGCCACCGGGCAGCAGGATGGAATAAATAGCCCCAAACCACGTCAGGACCTGTCTTTGTTCAAGCTGAACTAAACTGTCATGTGCATGGCAACTTTCCCCTCCACATCTGTCGAGCATAATTTAAAAATCATAGCCCTTACACCTACAGGGTCAGCACCACATGTTGTTCATCTTCCTTATTATCCCAAATTAAAGTGTTGCCTGGTGTCTGGATTCTCTGCATGGACTGTAATAACGGAACTCTAATCTGACTCCCAATCAAACTTTGGGGGAAAGCATATTGAGTCAGAGGAGAATTATATAAACCTGATTTCCATGTGGGTGCAGCAAAGGAGACCTCCACTATGGTTGGGCCTGAAACCCCAGGCTTTGGTTATAATGACATTCAGATGCCAGCGCTGGCCTTGCTGTTTGGCTCCTGTGCGTGACAGAGAGACGGAGAGCAAGAGAGGACACCGAAGCGAGTGCATCTGGGCTTCATTAGTTGCAATGTAATTTACAAAAGGCAGCTTTTCAGATGTTGGGATAATCAGCAGACTGTTATTGAGGTAGTGCATGGTAATCATGGGTTGACATGAACAATCCATGCTCAGTGAGATAAATGGGTTTGACTGGCAGGGCAATGGTCAGACTTTAATAAAAAACAGATTGAAAATTTTGTCCTGTGGCTTAATATAAGGATCATCTGGACATATGCATAAAACCTACACAGTAGCAAAAACCCCTGGCAGAAAGAAGATGCCACAGCGCTGGGTCTCAGAGCCAATTTCTGTGTTATAAATTCTGTGGATGTTTAGGTCGTTGTTGAAATGGGAGTGGGTGGGGTGAGAAGGAGAAAGCAATGCAGGGACCTCTTAGCCCATTCCCAGCATAAATCACATAATAATGGACAAGTAATTTAATACCATTCTGAAGCCTCAGAGTGAATCATTGCTTTTTCCTACAATTGAGTCTGGGCTCTGGTGGGTGAAGAACCTGAAGCTGTTGACTCCTAGAATTATGCTCTCTTTAGGGGTGATATATCCCTGTGCCTTGCTTGGTCAAGACTGAAGTCTTTGCTCAGAGGCCTGTTAACCTTTCCTCTGCCTATCCAGTATCACACATGGAACTGCCTTCAGTCCGCCATGGGTGCTGATTTTGCACCCGTCAGAGCTCCACAGAGGCCCTCCCAGCTCTCGCAGAAGCTGCTTCTTACTCTGGTTGGCTGAATGCAGTTTTTCAAGTCCGGCGTGTAGTAGGTGCTGTCGGACAAGCCTCTGGATGGCTCACATACACTGAGTTGGTTTGCAAAGCACTAGGGAAGAGAGCACGGAGGGCATCCCTGAGGATGTCCAGGGAGGCTGTTGGCTATTTCTTTGCACAGAGCAATTCTGTAAGTCACCAAAGCTGGGCTGAACATTTTCCATCATGTCTCTCCCATGTGGACCAGAATGTCACCTTTTGGGAGGTCAGATTAAATAAGCTGTTGGGAATTTTCAAGGCACCTGAAGCTTGTGAGGACAGAAAGGAGGAGCAGAGACCTGTATTTCATGGCAGGTTGATATTAAAATACAGACTTGGTGCAAGGATGAGGTCATCATCAAAGATCAGAGAGAGCCTAGGCTTCTAAGGCTGCAAGGATCTGGGAAATAATCTGTACAAAGATGAGACTTGAAGACAAAATTACTTATCCAAGGTCACACACTGGACTCTTCGGTGGTGCTTTGTGTCCTGTAGAGTCACGGACCCATTCACCTGGGCTACATACAGAGGCTGAGACAAGTGCCCAGCAAACCAGGAATTCCCCGGGACATCTCACCGCAGATAGCTGCTGCTGCTTCAAGACTGCGCGGTCCCGTGTCCACATTGCCTAGATGCCCTTCCCCTTCCCACTTTCAGCTGTCCATGGCTATACTTTCTGGCATCTCCAGCCAAGAAAGCACACTTAGCTTTCAGATTGCCTGCAGGGCAGGTTGAGGTGAAGAGCTCAACTAACCAACTGGGATCTATACTAACCAGCTAGGTCCCTTGGGCAAGTCTCCTCCATCCTCTGGACTTCAGTCTCCTTTGACTCTAAGCCATGGGCGTGGACCGAACTACCTCGGGGGCTCTCACGGCCACCATTGTTTTGCTGCAGTGGAACCCTTTTATCCAGGGAAACCCTTCACTGGCCACGCACCTGAGCATTAACAAAGAGATGATTCTGGCCAAAAGCAGGGAGGAGCACGTGCCCTCTCTCTCCGCTGCACTGCACCCCTCAGCAGGCCCTGAGGCTCCATCTCAAGCTTAGGACTCTGCAGAGCATGGTTAGGAAAACACTGGGAGAAGCTCTCTCAGAGGCCCTTTCAGCTCCAGCATTTTATGATTCTATTAATAACCTGGACTCAGGTGTCTGAACAGAGACCATATTAATAGAGGTCACAATACCCTGTGACCCCTCCCTGAGCTATTGCACATCACGAGCCTCTCTTGCTCTTCTTCGCTCAGGGGAAAGAGCCCAGTGCAGCCTGGGATGCCACCCGGGTCTGCCACTCCTCGTGACCCAGTTCCTGTCTCAGCTTCTTCCTGATCCAAGAAGCAGCATGGCTTCAAGGACTGAAGATCCTATCCTGCCAGCCAAGAGGTTTGGGTACCTTGAGAACTGGGTTATTAGACTGGCTGATTAGGCTACTGGAAGACTCTCCCCTGTCAGTTCACTGAGAAGTGAGACGGAGATTCATTCACCAAGCACATGATTTGATCATGGATCCATGTTTTAAGCCGTCTAGGAAACAGAGGTAGTGAGGCGCATTGCTGTGTCTGCACAGCTGGGGGCGCTGCATGAACTTGAGCCATGGTCCTGTGATGGGCAGTGATGCCCAGAGCTGTAGCATCCTCTCAGACCGGACAGACCCTCATCTCCTTTCTCTGCCTGTACTAATTCTTCACCATCTCAGCCCCAATCTCCACTGTGTGCACTTACCAATCCCTCAGTACCCATTTGTTACCACCTATGTTTTGGAAGGCAGTTAGACACACTCACGTCACTGGACTGCTCATTATATCCCCTCTTGCCTTTTTTTACGCCTCTGGAAAGGAAGTGCCTCTTTACCCAGTGACTGCTGGGACCAGCAGCCAGTGTAGGAGAACTGCTACAACAGTCATCTGCTCTCAGCTTGTCTGAAGTAGATAGCTTTAATTATCTCCAAGTAGGGAAACTGAGGCTCTAAGGGGTAAAATGACTCAGAGAGAATAAGGAAGGGGCTCAAGATTTGAAACCAAACACATCAGCTTATTTTATAAACTTCCAGTGCTACTGCATGCAAGAACATGGATAAGGCCTTGGGCTCCCCAGGAGCATGAAGGGACTGACAAGCAACTAAGAAGTCCTCCTGAGAACCCAAGTAGGGGCTGTCAGGGGCACCTGCAAGCAGCAGAGGGTGTCCCCAAGAGCACTGAGTGGGCAAAGAAAGCATCTGAACTGAGAGGGAGCAAGGGTCAGGTCCATTTCCTGGGCAAACATTGACAGAGCTCCTACTGTGCCCCTCCCTCACCAAGTGGGCATTGCCAGTCGGGAGAGGGAACTACGGAGCTAGCTTGCAATCAGAGGGTAGTGTGAGGGTGTTAAGAAAGAAGTTGAGAGAGGAAAATGAAAGTTCTACCCAGACTGGGGCCTGCAGCCATGACCCTAGAGGAGGCAGGAAAGAGGGACTTGGAGTTTTTGCCCCTGGTCTCTAAGAACTTAAAGGGCATGTAAGTTTAGGGCAAGGGACATGTAAACCAGACCATTTCTGAATGTTCCGTGATTATTTGGGGATATAGAGGCAACCACTACTTTTTTCCAGCACATCGTATTTCTCTTTTTCATTCATTCCACAGTCTCTGAAATATACTTCTGTTATGAGCGGTGAATCAGTCAGCCTCGGCCCCTGACCATACTCCCCTGTGCATCTGCTTTCTAATGGAAAAGAGGGTCGCTACAGGCTCTCTATGACAGGCTCTTGCCTTGAGCTTCTCCTCATTCCATCTTCAGCAGCGAGACAGTCGGGAGCCTGTGGCATTCTTGAGTGGGGATGCTAACAAGGTACACAGTATGTTCTCAAATCAAAACATTTCTCCTGTGACACTCTAGTTTTGGGGCTATGCCTTTCAGGAGAACATCAAGCTTGCCCTGGTACAAAGTCCCCGGACTGCATTCTGGCTATGTGTTTGGCAAGCCTGGCACTAGGCAGACTTGGCCAACAGAAAAAACATTCCAGGGCCACGGCTCTGCAGAAAAGCAGTCTTCTGCCAAGAAACTTTCCAGAGGGCTGGGAACTCACTTATCTGTGGGCAAAATTGCCAACCTGGGGATTCAGCGCAGCTTCTCTGCAAAAACAGGCGCTGAATTACCCTGCACTTAACAAATGGTTGCCCTGCTCTCCTAAAGCTGCCAACACAAATTGAATTGTATTTTTTCACTGGTGTATACAGTGGGTGTGCTCTACAGCCAGCACTAATTTCCCCCAAGCAAGATAAATGCACAGACCTGAGCCGTCCTGCTTACATTCTGTCTCATTCTAGCAAATTAAAATGTCACAGAGCTACAGCAATCCTTTAAGAGACCCGGTCAGATGGGGGTGGCGCAATGGGGCTGGGAAGGCTATCATTTGATTTCACACCTCAGCCGCCACTCAGATAAATAAGACTGAAAACTGATAAAAACCTGGTTAAAACACTCACAGCTTGCCATAAAATAAGAGTCCATAGAAGGCGGTGTCAATGGAATCTTACAAGAAGCAAAAAGCTGTTATTTTGGCAGTTTTCTTAAGAGTTATTTTTACATTACTGGTATCCTCTCATGGATTTTTCCTCCATTCACTCTTAAGCCACAATCAATTTTAATTGAGTTGTATGAAAATTTTCACCGAAAGTAGCTACTTCACGAATCAAAGTTCATCAGCAAACAAAGTTCACACGATCAGAAATGGAGTTTGATTTTAAGAGGCTCTCAGAGGAAAATTGCAGTAAGAAATGAAATTGTGTTTTGCAGCTGGAATGCCATTGGTTGTACCCACCAGAACTCTCTGAATTTGCCTAAGAGCAGGTTTTAATAATGTAATAACTGGCTTTTGCACACTCCTTTTCTCCCAGGCACTTCCCAGGCATGGAAGGGCACTGCAGCAAGTTCTCCTTCGTCCTGAAGGCGTCCTTTTAGGAAAGGGGGTGTGTGGGTCTATGTCCATCCCATTTTCCAGAACAGAAAACACAAGCCCTTAAGAAACTCCTGGGGATCTGCGCAGTAGCTGAGAGAGGAATCCAGGGACTCCCCTCTCCTCACCAGTGAAATGGTAGAAGCAGTGGTGCTCGGGAAGCACCAGCCACAAAACAGTTCTAGAGAACTTTCCCCTTTTCCTGCCCACCTGCCCAGAGGTCAGGCTTTCCTCACTTCGTGTGAGAAGCAGTCAGGAGATGTAGTTTGGAGGCTGAAATATGAGACTTTCCGGAACATTTCAATGGCTTATGGAGCCAGAGGACCAAACAGAATAAACCAAAGCAGTCCCAGAAAAGTCAAGAAAAGTGGTGGTCAACCCACGGGGGCTTACAATCAAAAGCAGGGGCAGGTGGAAGCCTATCCAAATGGTCCTTAACCCCCTTGTGCACATTTCAGTCTAGAAAGAGGCTAAGTATTCTTGATCTCACTCAGCATCCTGAGGTGGACTGGAAAGAGGGCTCATGGCTCCACTTGGTGGGTAAGGACGCTGAGGCTGAGGTGCGTGGAGCGGCAGGAGCAAATCCCCGCGTCCAGCTGGGGTCCAATCATGGCTCTCCTGATGCTGCAGCCCCGTTCTAACCACCGCTCCACACTCCCTCCCTGCACAAGAATAGGTGGCGGGGCTTGCTTTCTCTTCAGGTATCACTGAGTGCTGCAAGTATTTTCAGATGGAGAGTTATGGCCAAGGACCCTCCTCCCTTGAGGACTTTACACTTGGCAGTCCCAGCTACCTGAAAATCTCTCCCCCATATACCCAGGTCTCTCCCATACACCCAGGTCTGCCCCCATACACCCAGGTCTCTCCCATACACTCAGGTCTCCCCCATACACTCAGTTCTCCCCCCATACACCCAGGTCTCTCCCATACACTCAGGTCTCCCCCATACACCCAGGTCTCTCCCGTACACTCAGGTCTCCCCCATACACCCAGGTCTCCCCCCATACACCCAGGTCTCTCCCATACATCCCTCAGGTCTCTGATCAAATGCCAGCTCACCAGCGAGGTCTCTTCTTACTGCCCACCTATGTCCATCAAATTTGCCCTCCTTACCCTCTTAAATTTTTCTCCATAGCGTTTCTCACCTTTTATTAGTCAATGGCCTGTCTCCTTCCTCTGAGTCCTGCCGTGAGAGCTGAGACTTTGCCATGCTTGTTGCTCTATGCCAGCATCTGGATTAGGAGTTGGCTGTTTCTGTGAAGGGCTGGATAGTAAATAGTTTAGGCATTTGAGCCATACACTGTCTGTTGCAACTGTCTAACTCTGCATTGTAGTGTGAAAGCAACCACAGACAATATGTGTATAAATGGGCATGGCTGTGTCCCAATAAAATTTTATTTATAGACACTAAAATTTGAATTTTAAAATTTTTACATGTTGTTTCATATTCTTCTTTGTCTTCTCCCTACCCATTTAAAAAATGTGAAAAACATTCTTACCTGTAGGCTTTACAAAAATAGATTTTAGGCTGGATTTGGCCTTTAAGCCACAATTTACTGACTTCTGGTCTAGATCAGTGGCTGGCATAGAGGAGGCATGCAGTAAGAAATTGTTGAATGAGTAAGTAAACAAATACAGAATCAGGCAATAGGTGGTTATGTAGCAGTTGGGTGCTCTGGGAGGTGCTGTGGACGTTAGACACTGACCTATACTCAGGGAGCCACAGTCCTGTTTACATGTAAGGGGAGGGAAGGCAAGGAGGGAGCTGCAGAAACTCTTTATCAGGACAAGGAAGGCAGCAAGTCATCCCATCTTCCCTGAAGCTTTCTGAGATTGATCCTCTTAATAAAACCTCTCTGGGTCTATGGAGAGATGGGATTTTGAGCTCAGAAGCCAGGGCCTGAAGCAGGACAGTGTTGTGTTGGGGGCCTAGTTCTTCAGAGAGACCCTGGGGAATACTTGTCCGCAGAGACACACAGACAACCGCAGTGCTGCGTGCCTCAGGCTGCATGAAGAGCACCTGTGGCCCTGTGGGAAAGCAGGGCCGGAGGCCCCTCCACAGCCTGGGGAAGCAGGGGCAACAGAGTATTTTCCACAGGAAATACTTGATAGGAGCCCTCATTCACACATTCAGCTGAGTGTTAAGAGACAGTGATATACGAGCTAAAGACAGGAATGGGCTTTGCCTTTGAAGAACTCACAGTTGCAAGGGATTCATAGATATTAACCATTATTTCATTAAACTGGTGGTAGGTGCTATGGAGAAATATTAGAGGGGACTATGAGAATATCATAGGCACCCAGGCAGGGTGCCGAGGAAGGTATGGGTTTGTCTGGAAGACAAGGTGAGGAGGTGAATGCCAGGCACGTAGAGCATGTGCAGAAGCCCAGGGGCACAAGGAACCATCAGTATGACCACTCTGTGATGTGCCGGGGGGTGGGCGTAAGGTCCCTGGAGCGCCTAGCTTTCCCGGGGCCTTGTGTGCTATGCTGAGGAGTTTGTGTTCAATCCCGAAGTCTGAAAATTGTAATTTGCATGGTGGCCAGTCACCTGTCTGGATGGCCTAAAATTTTGAGTTCTCCATCAAGGGCCTAAGACCTCTCATCAAATCTGCCTCACAGGGAAATTTCCAAGAAAAGAAATCCCCGTCTATACTCAGGGCTGAACAAACCCCAAATGACTTTAAGTGACACCAGCTGAGATGTTCTAAATAAAGTACCACAATCTGGAAGTGATGCTCTGAACACAGGTCTGTTTTCTTTAAAATGGGATGTGAGTCTACCCCCTTTGCAGGATAGAAAGTTGAGAGTTATCTCCAGTAAAAGTGAGGATGAGGTGTTCTCTCGAACATTGGTTCTTTCTCACCCATTCTTGTATGTAAGGTCCAGCATGTTCTTTAGCTGGATTTTCTTTGTGTTTGCTGGTGTTCTTGTTTACAAACCAACTCTGTGTACAGCTGAGCCCTGTGGGTCTCTGGGTGCCTCTGCATGTGTGGGTCTGCATAGGATTCCTTGGGTCCCTATGCAGAGCATGTCTTTCTATCTTTCACCTTGACAGAGGGAGGGGAAGCATGTTATGCAGCCCCCCACCTTCCCCTGGGCGTGGAGACCCCTTCAGTGTTCCTCTATTTCTGTTTCTTTGCTCCAAGTTTCCTTCCCTCTTTTTTCCCCTTCCCCCATCCTGAGTCTCTGCCCTGTAATTATCTATTATATAAACAGAGGCTTTTATTATTTTGTTATAAACATCCGAAAAGATTTTACGTTTCCTGCATCTAGTTTGAAAGGCTGATGAGAGAACAGTATTACAGCCCTCTCTCAGAAAAGGCAAATACAAGTTTTTCTTTGTTGATGAGTCCTCACTGGGTCAAATGCTCACCCTCTGCTCTCTGCACAAGGAGGTCCTCTGCCAGGGAACTCTGTTCTCATCACATTCACTCCCAAGCGGCCAGCTTTCCTGCGGAGAGAGAAAGAAGCCTCGAAGAGAAGTTGCGATCTTCAGAGGCTCTGAGGGCCCTTCTCCTGGAGTTGGAGTTTACCAGTTTTTAAGAAAGCCCTTTCTCCCAGGGCTCCGCCTTGCAGCCTGTTCCCATCTCCCTTGTGGGAGACCCTGTGGTTTGGACTGAGTGATCTTTTGGGCCCATTTAGCCCAAAACATTTTTATACACTTACTTTCAAATCCTCACACACAGCACTCACAGGATTGACACACTCTTGAGCACTACCTAAGCAGACTTATCAAGCCCCCTCGGAGGACACATTCTAAACATAAGGCACTTTCCTTTGCACAGATGACTGCATATGCACATGTCTACTCTTTTCCTTAAACGTCATCGTGTAGGCCTAGTGTCTCTGTAATAAACTTGAGAATCAGTCTTAGTTATTTACCTTCTCTTTCTTTGTGAAAATCTGTTAGAATCCTAAATTTTAATAGTTGTTTCTCTGATATAAGGAGTTTAATTGTGCAGCTCTTAGCATGCCCTAGAGAGTCTAATGAGAAATAAATAATTGTAAGTAGCCTCCCTTAGGGATGAAGGATAAACTCTTTACCCAGAGGCTCTTGTTAAGGAGATTTGCTAACTCTTTCAGCTACTCCCCAATTAGTTAGGAGGTTCCTTCAAGGCTGGGATCACTTCCTACCATACTAGGGTATTCCCTTAAGACCTCTGCACTGTCCCCAGGAGCCCTTCTGTGCCCCATGATTATTTGAGCAAAGGCTAAGAAGCTCTGTCTTTTTTCTAATTGCCTCTTTGTCCTCATCTATAAAAGGAGACACTGTCTCTCCACCTCAGTTGGGGGAAGAAAGGGGCAAGGAAGTCGCATTTATCAAGCCTGAGTGGCATCCGGAGTTAGGTACTTTCCTGTCTATTATTACCCCTGATCTCTACAAGGCATATTTTAGCATCCATCCCATTTTACAGATAGGAAACTGAGGCTCAGTTAAGTGAGGCTAAGTGATTTATGCAATTAAGGTAGTTATTAAACGATAGAGATGAGGTTAAGGACCTAGGATGGCAGCGATAAGGGCTTAGTAGGTTATAATCATTTGCAGCTGCTACTGTGGCTACAGACCCAGGCAATTTGATTTCCAAGCACAGGCTCTGAGGTTGAATGAGAGGAAATGTGTAAAATTTGCTGAGCTAAGAGAAGGAGCCTCAAACATTGGATGAAATTCAAATAGTTTAAACCACATACAGGTGCAATTTAACAGCCAGTGTGCAAAGAGATGCCAATGGGGCCATGTGGTTGGAAGTCTTCTGGGCACTCAGCCTCTGGCCTCCTCCCTTAGGTGGAAAGAGGATCCTGCAGAGGGCCTGGGCTGTGGTTTCTGAAAAGGAAGGTTCATCCCCTGCCCCCTGTCCCTGCCCCCAGCCAGAGGTGAAGAGACCCAACATAACTTTGGAGAGGGCTCTGTCGGTCCTGCAGAGGCACACAGGGCCCGGCTGACCGGAGGTCGTCGCCCATGGCCACACCTGTGCCAAGTGACTGCTTCTCCCACCCAGCCATGCTGGGAAAATGTCAGCAACACAAACCAATTTTAGGACCAAGAGGGAAAGAAGGGCTTCCCACCAATTCAGGTCAGTTCTCTCCCCCTCTTTTCACCGTCTCTGCCAAGCAGAGGCCCACCCCACACTCTCCAACTTCACTGCAGAGGCCGTGGGTGTCAGCGAGCAGGCAGAGCAGGGACGGTAAGGAGACCACCCTGCACCAGAGCTGATGGCCGTGCCTGCCCAGGGAGCCCGAGGAGGCCCGACCTGAGAGGCCCGCCCTGTGCCCAGGGACCTGCCGGCAAGCGCCCTGCGCGCTCACAACTACCGACCTGAACGAGCTGTCCCTTGGATTGTCTCCGCCACTCCTCATTCCCTGGCTAGGTTTAGGCAGTGACACTTGTCGCCACCAGAAAATATGGGAGTTGGGGGAAAAAAATATCTCTGTACTGTTGACAAAAGACGAAAGGCACTCTGTTCAGTCAACTGTGGGAGAGACTGAATTATTTATACTGCCTTTGTCAGTCACTGGGAAAGGTAATTTCATTGCTGAATTTTAAGTTTTTCATTAATTAACCACTTTTCCAGTTCAGTGCTCTGAAGCTAGGCATGAAACCGTGGCAGAGCCATTTTAGAGGTGGGCTGAGGGGGGTGCAATCTTGGCTTTGGCCCCGCTGCTCTCAGTGACATATGGATGTTTTCTTGTTTTTGTTTTTGTACAGTTTCTTTGGCCTGTGTGCTGGTGCAGATGCTGGATGTTTCATTTAAGACTCAGAGTCTCACCCAAACTGTCTGCAATTTAATATGTCACAATATATACGTGGGTAAATCGTCTCTGTGTCATCTTTCTCAACGTTCTGTTATTAAAGCCCATTTTTCATGGTAAAATATTCCTCTAAGAGAAGGCACGAGATGCACACATCCTGCGCCTAGTATTTAACAATAATAGGCTGAGCCTTCTCTTGGAAACTAGACTAGGAATTGAGAAAATGTAGCAGAATGAATCAGGAAAATGCTTTCTTGGAAATGGAATGAGATTTAGATGAGAAAAGAGTTTCAGAGAAAAGCTAACATTTTACCTGAACTTTCCAAATAATCGCTTCATCTTTTCCACTTTGCTTGGAAAGCAGAAACCTGGACAGACTTGCCTGGGGAACAGTGAGTGTCGGGGAGAGTCTGTGTGGCAGTATTCCATATGGAAGATGCATTCCAAGTTTTCAGAACTTTTTCAAGTGTTGCAGTAGGTTAATGATATTGTGTGACTGTGAAACTTCTGTCTGAGAACATCTTTTTGGCTAGGAGTCTTTGAAATGTCACTTTTGCTAGAAACAGAGAACAGATAAAAGCCTTCTGGAGTCAAAGGAGATACCTGAGTGCCTACTATGTGGCAGGAACAGTATGGGTGCTGGGTCTGTGGAGAGGAATGTGGGCTTGGCCCCTGCCCATTTCTGAGTAGCTGTACTGAGATGAAAAATGTCTGCAGGACCTGGTTGTTGGTGCTTGACAAGGCCAGTTATTTTTGGGCCCTGGTCATGTGACCCCATTGTGTCAGTAAGCCCAAGGTAGTCAATTTGTTAGCGAGAATGTATTGAGCATCTAATGAGTCCTTAATGTTGTGACAGTGCAGTGCAGAAGGCAGCAAGACAACCAAGTGGGGTTATCTTGTTTCTGTTGCCTTTCTGTCTTTTCTAAAAGACCCTCCTGCACTATACCTTCTTCATTTACATAAAGTACCACCCAGAGTTCCTTGGGACTTAAAAAAAGTCATTTTTATAAGTTATTTTTTATTAAAACAACCTACTTCTGTGGAAATAAACTTTAAGCGTAAAAATATAGAAAAATTACTCATAGTGTTATGACTTAAAGATCACTGTATTTAACATTTTGGTATATATCCTCCAAGTCGTTTTTTTTTTTCTATGCATATATTTACATACATAGCTCATTCATCATACTACATTTCTGTTTTGTGGCTTTCCTCCAACCTGATCTCCTATTCCCATTGTATGCATGAATAATTTCACTTAACTCTTCTCTTTTTAAGCTGTTTCTATTTTTTTCTATTACAATCAGTATCTGTTAGAATATTCTGGAAACTAAGTTTTTACTCACTTCCATATCATCATATCATTCCCATTAACAAGTTTTGAGTTTTGAATTGTGAGCTAAGGTTTTGCTAAATCTTACTAATTTTAGATTAAATGAGAATATACTAAATCATCCTGCCATGCAGGGCCACGACAGTGCACGTCCCCAGAGGACACAGTTCAACATTGTCAGGTAGGGTTGTGTCAGGCAGCCATCCCGTCTCCAGCTTTATGCCTGGCACAGAGTAAGTGATCAGCAAATGAAAGCTCCCCACATCAGAAAGAGGCTGTTGGTTTGTATGTGACAAAATCATCAATTGCCCTTCCCCCCACCCTGTTATCCCTTTCATCCTCTGCCTTGTCTGTCTGTAGAATTTTGCTAATTTCAGGGGGAAGAGAGCTATGATCCATGTGAGCACTGTCATGTAGAAGGGGATGTGTTAGGTTTTGAAAGTGGTCCTGCTCTACGAATAGACTCAAGATCAGGCAGGAAGACTAGATATTCCTGAGTTCTTTATAGTTCCACAGATCTTCTCCCAATTCCAGCATCAACCCTCCAGCTCCCTGGAGACCAGCAATCTTTTCTGAATAGGAATTGGTGTCTCCCTTCTATTCTGTAATTCAAGTTACCCCACTGCAAAAGATTTAAATGTTTATATAGTAAACCATATGTAAAGGCACTCTACCTAGGTTCCAGCACAGAGTGAGTATTCAATATATGTAAATTGAATTTGCAAAGAGTTGTGTTTGGAGAGAGATGTGGGTAATTAAGCTGGCTAAGAAGCAAGTATGTTCTACCATATTCTGGGCCCTGTGCCAGCACAGAGGAGTTGAACACGGCAGCTGCTCTTTGGGAGGCCATGCTTTTATGTGAGCAAAGCAATGTAAGGCCCGGGTTCAGTTCACAGCATGGAATTTAAATGGGCTCTCCAGACAAATCAGGATGTGATTTGCATTTGATCTGGGCTTGTCTTTGGGAACCCAGTCATTTCTCCACACAGAATGTACCCTACCAGGGTGGACCCAGCCCTTTCAGATGTGCTAAGCCCTTTACTGAGAATTATTGTTTTGCGCATGTCCCCAAACTTCGGTCACTGAAGCACTTGATAGAAGGTTAATAGTTAAGAAACAAGAACAATGAGAATTCCTTTCTCTGCTCACAATCCCTCCGTTCTCATAAATTGGGTTCACATTCACTCAGATGAGTATTTTGTGAAGTGCCACACTCAAAGGTTAAAATTTTACAGATGAAAAATTTCGGGAATGTAGCTTTCCTTTTTTTTTCTTCTTTTTCCCTCTCCTCTTTCCAATTGTTCTGCTATTGAGCCGACGCAGTTTGGTGGTTGCATTACTAGGAGTGTAATGGCCTTATGGAGGAATGTAATCGTCCTGCTGTAGTCGGCTCTGGGCGGACACCATCTGGAGAATGAGCGTTTAGTCACCACCTTTTAAAGGAGAAACGACAACCTTGTGCCGAGAGATGGTTCCAGGCCTGAAGAGGGAGCCATGCTGGGAACAGAGCAAGAACTAGGAGTATACAGTATAGAATAGAGAGACCCTCGAGGTCTTGATAATTATTTTCAAATAGTGTAAAGACCATTGTGTGGAGAGAGGATAGACTTACTCACTCTTGTCCAGATGGCAGGATAGGACCCAGAAGCGGACATTCAAGAGCAGCTGGTTTGAGCTTGGACTAGAAAAGACACAATTAAAGCTCGTCCCATACAGAGGGAGCTGTCTCTTAAGCTGCAAGGCGGTATCCTCTTCAAGATTCTCCAGCAGATGCTGGACACCCTCCAAGGAGAGCAGAGGAGAATCCCTGCCCTGGCCGGGAGGAGGACTATAAGGTTCACACGGCCTGTGGGAGTCTGTGGTTCCTCCTTGTCCACCTCTTCCTCTTCTTCTTTCTATTATGGGAAGTCCACTGTTAAATGCTTGCTGATCAAGGCCCTGGATCTGTGACTGGCCTGTGTTAGAGTCACTTTGAAAACTTTTTAAAATATCATTACAAAGATCCCACCCTAGGCTAGTTAAATCAAAATATCAGGTGATGGGACCTGAGCATCTGCATATTTTTTGATTCCCCCAGGTTATTTTAATGGGAAACCTGAGCTGGGAACGCTGGCCCAGACAAGAAAAAATGTGATAACAACTCTGCGCGCCAGGCGTCCAACCCCAATCTGGACCTCTAACATCTACCTTTATGACATGATGCAGAATTTTTTTTACAGAATATCATTTTTTTACAGAATATGATATTTACAGAATATCATAAAAGTATGATATTACTTTTAAAAAGAAAATTTAGTTTTGTCTCAATAAATCAGTGGCATTTAAGCTTAGATCCTAGATGATATTCTTAACATTGTTTTATCAGGTACCACTGGCATTGAGAAATGTTAAGGATGTGTAGACATGTGGATGCACAATGAACTTAACCCATTTTCAGACATGGCGGAAGCCAGGCTGACAGTGACCTTGGCTCCCTCTGCTCCCGCCTCCACTGGCAAAGAGCCACACCTACTTCCATGCCCAGCCCCACACCTCTTTTAGCCCCAGGGGCTGCAATCCTGGCAATCTCCCCCCACCATCTTAAGAGTCTTTTGAAGTATGCAAACAGTTTGTTCCCATATGGAGCTGGTTGTGAGCCAGGAAGAGGGGAAGCATGGTCATGGTCTCCAAAATTGACTGGAGGTGTGGGGATTCCTTAGTATCATAGGATCTTCTAAAATTGTGCTGTCCAATTACATATGCAAGCACCATATGGGATTTGAATTTTTCTGGTAGGCACATTTAAAAAGGTAAACATAAACATGTGAAATTAATTTTAATCATGCATTTTATTTAGCCCAATATGTCCAAACTGATGTAATTTTGACATGTAAACAATGTAAAAATTATTACATTAAAAACTACATAGAAAATCATTATATATATTAATGAGATTAAGTATAATTTATATACTACAAAATTTCCTCAGTTTAGATGTAGGAATTGGTGATTTTTAGTAAGTTTACAGAGCTGTGCAGCCATTCCATCACCCCAAAAAAAGCATTCATCTTATTTGCAGTCATTCTCAGTTCCCCAGCCCCAGGCAACCACTAACCTATTGCCTGTCTTTATAGCTTTAAAGGCAATCATAAAATATGAGGTTTTCTGTGTTGGCTTCTTTCACTTAACATAATATTTTTGACATTCATTCATGTTGTAGCACACATCAGCATTTTGTTCTTTTCTTTTGCTGAATAATATTCCATTGTATGGATATGCCACATTTTGTTTATCCATTCACCAGTTAATGGACATTTGAGATGTTTCTAGTCTTTGGCTATTACATACAAATAAGACTGCTAAGAACATTCATGAACAAATCTTCATTAGACATATGTTTTCATTTCTCTTGGTTAGGTTCTGAAGAATGAAATTGCTAGATATATGGTAACTCTGTTTTTAATATTTTAAGAAACTTCAAAACTGCTTTCCAGATAATGAGATATTTCATATTTTTTAAAACTGAAGTCTACAAAATCTGGTATATATTTTACACTTACAGCAAATTCCAATTTGGACTAGCTGCATTTCAAAAGCTCAATAGCTGTGTGGGGCTTAGAGCTACTGCACCAGACAGTACAGATCAAGAGTAACTGTCCAGACATCTTATTTGATTGTGTTTTGCAGGAGAATGTGTTTTGCAGACATTGTTACACACACACACACACACACACACACACACACATACAGCCTTCCACATACACAGGTATCTCCATATACCCATACATGCACTCACCATAAATACACGCATAGCAGCTCTACCTTCATTACTCTTCATTTATGATTTATTCATTTGCTTTTACTGAATGTTGCAATAATTAGATTGTGCTAAATAAATATACTTTACAATAATTTATCCATGGTTTGCTGAAATACATTTCTCATGGGACCAAAGGTGATAAATTAACAGAAGCATATCCCCCAAAATGAAGATATAGAACCTCATTAAGTGTTGATGGCAAATATTAAGAATGTGGAGAGACAACGAAGATTAGAAAGCTGAACATATTAAAAATTGTGTCATAATTCTGGAGATCTCTATTACTTGTCAGTGATGACAAGTGTTCAGCCAGTGAGCCTCTACTGGCAGGAATCTGGGCTACTTTTCTTCCTTACTCCATCACTCCCACCCAGTTATTCAAGATCTCAAGATGTGTGGTCCCTTGAATTTCTCTGAATCCATAACAAACAGCATTGGATGTAATTTTGAGTCTTCACAACCATCTTCAACCAACTTCAGTTGGGAGTTATCTACACCACTACAGGCAGCTAAGCTGCAGATAATCCAACCATTCTGGAACTCTCTTTACTTTCAGATCTGGGTAGACCTATCTGAATCCTTCAAAGTGAATCAGGTACTGTATGCATATTGACCAGAAAGACAGCTTTCACACCTGTGCATGTATAGAGTATATGTTTATGGACAAAGTTATAGGCTACTATGCTCAAATTTGATCTGTCATCAAATTATTTCTAAACCTAAATTCCCTATCAGTCTAATTCAGAAGTCACTTATGGGTACCTTCTATGTGCCAGGACTGGGATAAATACTAAGAAGAATGAATGAATGAATGCCGAATGAAAGAATCATGATTTGTACCCCTACAGAGAACCTAGACTAGCTGAAACACAGGAACAGAGTTGTAATAATTCACTAAGTTTTGTAAGATATTATGCACAGAGTTATGGATGTAGGAAAGAAAAACAAGTCTAACTTTGCTTGAGGAAGTTGGGGAAAGCATGCTAGAGGTGGCAACCTTTGAGTGGGCCTTATAGGGTGAGTAGGAGATTTGTAGGTGGAGAAAGGGCAGAAAGGCAGAGAGTGTGGTCTGTGCAAAGGCTCAGTGGCAGGGAGGAGGATGGTGCCTTGGGTAGCAGTGACCAGCTCTGTGGATTGAGGGCTGGGTCAAAGAAGGAACTGAAGGGCTGAGGACAGGGAGGTACAAAGAGGATGTTGGCCTAAGCTAACGATTTGGGGCTCCACTTCATCAGCAAAGCTAAGAGTGAAAAGGACTCCCAGGAGAGGCAGACTAGGAGCATTTACCCAGGAACTAACCCTGAGCTGAGCAGGAATGTGTCAATGTAGAATCAGAAATTTCCAGTTTTAAGAGTCCTTCCAGGTTTAAAGTTCTCTAATTCTATGAATGATCTGAAGTGTAACACATGTGGTAAGCAGACAAACATGTTTAAAAGTGAAGATAGGCCCATGATTAAGGATGATTATGTAGTGTTTATAGGTACTAGAAAGAAGGAAGAATTTTTTAAATCAGGTTTTGTTGGCATCAGTCTTTTCCAGGAACCAGAAGAATTTTAGAAACACAAAGACTGAAATGAGGAATTCAGTATAGATATCAGTGGCCACACTTGGAAGGACAAAAGAGACAGCCTTTCATCTTTTTAAAGGCGTTGTGGACTCAGCCCAGAGGAACCCTTTGCTAGAGCTTCAAAAGAGCACACGCGTGCAGGCTCAGGCTTCTGAGTCAGCTTGGAAGAGAGGGCACAGGAGACTGGGCATGGGCAAAGTCCAGCCTTAACCCACAGCCCCCATCCCAGCATCTTTACGACTCTTTGGCACCTGTAACCTGTCTGAGCCTTTTGTCTTGCTCTTGCTTTTCTTTCTACTATCCTGTGTGTCTCCTGAGGACAAAGAGGGTAAGTATATCTCTTTGGAGACATCCCCCAGCCCACTCAACATAATCCTGTATATACAGTAGATGCCTATAACCTATTTTTTAACCTATCAGTAGGTGTTTCAGATGAAGGAAAATGCTTTTTTTTTGTGGGGGTGGGGGGATCCTTCATCAGTTTTGTTTTGTGCCCAGCTGTTAGTTAAAAGGGCCAAAGTAAAGAATGGTGACTTTCCTTTTCTACTTATTTTCAGTCTGTGAACCTGCCAAAGCATCCCTCTTGCCTAATGCCCAAGCATTTAAAACCAGTAAGCTTGGAGCCCTGAGCCCTCATGATCTGACTGGATTTATTTCAAAAGTACTTCCCTTAGACAGTGTCAGCATCCCTGGCTCCATTACTCATGACCATTTGGTTCCTGAAAACCAAGCACTTTCAGTATGTCTTCATGTTTCCAAGTGGGCTATTTGATGATCTGCTCTAGGTTATTTACAGGCAGAATTTAGAGGCTAGGTCTCAATTTCAGGGTATGCATAGTTCCTTTATTCTTTTCTTTTCTTCCATTAAAAAAATGATTGCCTTTGCTTTTTTTAGGCCATCAATCAATCAGTGAACATCTACCTGTCTAGGACCTACACAGTACTTAGAGAACAAGGTATATGTAATTTTATTATAGATTTGTATGTTAAATGTTCCTATCCATGGAATAGACCACAAGCTGTATGAAATACTCTAGAAGGAAGTCAGATTATAAAACTGAAACATTTGGCGAGATATTTCTGATTTAACCAATTAGTAGTTAAAGAGGGAGAAATCAGAGTATGGAAATATAATTTACTAAACATTTCTAGAAGAGAGAGATATTTACAACTTATAACACAGGTGAAACTGTATAAGTTTGTAAACCTACCAATGGAGGTTAGCTTATTAATTCCCTTGAGGCCTAGTAACAAGCCTTGAGAAACATGGAAAATGTCATCTTTATACACCTGTGCAGGTAGAATATTGATCAGGAATCCCTAAGCTGAATGTCATTTCCAGGTTTAAATGAAATCTGGATAGTTCTCATAGACCCCACTAAAGTCACTAATAAAACTTAAGACTTCTTGATAGTAACTTTTGTATTTAGGAAAACTAAACATGTGAAATCACAGTGGCTGCCTTTCTAATTCCCCTTCCTGACCCATTCCCATTCTGATCCTTATATAGTGACTGTGACCTTGAGATTTATCCCTGCTGCATTTCTTGTATCTCTCATCATTGAAAGTTTTCTTGACAATCACACAAGTGCTCAGGACAGTCTTGTTTGTGATAGTAATAATTGTGATGACAGTAATAATGAGAGTGAACAGTTCCTGAGCCTTTGCTGAATGCCAGGGAGCATGCTAAGTGCTTGTCCATGGTTTTCCTCTATGAATCTTCACTGCAACTCTCTAAGAGGGTCCTGTCATTGTTCTATTTAACAGATGCCTTAGAGAGGCTACTAACCTTATCCCACAGTAAGATACATCAAGTAATGCAGAGCCAGGATTTGGCCCATGTGGTCAGAGCTCCAAATGCAGGGGCCACAACCACTTTAGGCTGCAGCATCTCCCGGGTACCAGGTGGCCTATCACAGGCACAGAGCTCTGATGCCAAGTTCCCTTTGGGTCCAGTTTTGACCATCTCCTCACTCTGTGGGGATGCAGCTGCTCAGGATTCCAGTCCCCTCTCCTGTATCAGGATCCCTTAGCCTGGTTCTTAAGGCAGTTTCTTTCTGCACAAACTTATACCTTTAACAGCCTAAAAAGCTATTTTTTCTTCTGCAACCAAATGTTTTTTCTAAATCATACCTATAAATATTTAACAGTTACCCTTTTTTACTTTAGTCCTAGAAAATTGACTGATCTTTGGTACTTTTTTTTTTTTTTGCTACTGATTTTTGAAAATCAAAGCATACTTGTTTTCCAAGAAAACTGAGAGTCTGCCCTGTTTACTTACCCTCATTATCTGTGGTCATTAGGATATAAGAAACAAGATAACAACTGTATCTTCAGACTCTTGCAATGAGAATCATTTCACCACCTGCTTCTTTAGCTAGGCTTTAGTTATAGAATGTCTGAATTGATATCAATATAATCACATTCATTTGGTCCAAACCAAGGGAGGCGGGAGGAAAAAGGGTGGCGGGTAAGGATGGAAAGCAGGTAGCAGTTTTCACTTATAGAAATGAACAGATCAAATGCTCATAGATTGACATTCCAAGTTCAGAGGCACTGAATTTAAATTTAATCCTAATAACTCTGTGGTTAGTGAGATCACTGAGCAGATTCCAGGATCTTGATTTGGTATCCTAAACCAAAACTCAAATGTCTGCAGCATTTGGCACACAAAGTGAATGAGTGAAGTAGGCTAAGAGTAAGATGATAAATGACCACTGACTTTTATCCTCAGTGATGGAACACTAGGGGATGGTGGGGACTGCAGGGAAGTGAAAGCACATGCCACCAGAGGGGGTGAAGATACTCAACTCCAGACAATTATTACCACCAATGAACCAGGCCCACTGTTGCCAAGTCTTCCTTTTTTAAAAAAAATTTCCCAAGCAACTGGATATATAGCTATTCATGTGATTGGTGTTTTCTGACTTTTAAATATTGACTGACAATCTAAATTTAAAAGCCAGTGCTGACCAAGACTAAGGCCAAAGGAAAGCCCACCCATGGGCAATGGCCTCTGAGGGCTGATTATTTGCAAGTCTTTCCTAAACCTTCTTCTCCAGGCCCAACTACTGTTTTGCAGTTTAGATCTCACTTGAAATTTAGGTCTTGTCTCTCTCCCTAGCTATAAAATAGCTAAGGAAGTCCTAGAGAAATCTCAGTTCACAATATAAATTCAGTGACTTCACTTTTCTTTGTTTTCACCTAATGATTTTTATGAATATAATTATGCTCAACAGTTCCATCCAAAACCCATAAAGCAATTGGTATACCTTTAAATAAAGTGATTATTCTTATCAAAATTATTGAAAGTAATACTTTCTATACTTTCTATAATGGAATAAAGTAATACTTTTTATAATGGAAAGCTATTATAGAATATTCAAGTGCATCAATTTATAAAAGCATATTGGTAAAATTTATAATTTGATAGCATAAAATCATTCAAATTTTTTATATCAAAAACAAAATTAATGAAAAACACCAAATTGGGAATAACCTCTTTTAACCAATATAACAGACAAAGGGTTAATAGCACTGTCAAAGAGTTCTTATAGATCAATGAGGAAAACACTACGCTTCCTATACATAACTGAACAAAAGAATTGAACAGACAATTCAGAAAAGAGAAGAAATAACTAATTAAAGAACATATGGGAAAATGATTCAACCTCACTAGTAATTAAAGAAATGCAAATTGAAACAACAAATACTGTAATTCCCAATGCAAGTAAGAGTACAGTGAAACAGGTGCCTGCATGACAAAATAAAAAGCCTTGTTGTGAAGCAGTTGGTTACTATAAATCCAGAATTCAGTTCTGTTAAGCAAACGTCGAGCTCCAACTCTGTGCTAGAATTGGTGTATGCAGATGACAAAGGCTGACCCTTACTATCGATGTGTCCTATGCAGGGCACAGACAGGTATTTCCATCATTAGGAGGTAAATGGCAGAGGCATCCACAGCACATGGCAAATTCAGGAGTAAGACCGTAGCTCAGCTGGGAGGGCTTGGGGATTATATGAAGAAATGACCCTGAGCTGAATCTTACAATGTGATTGGAACTTAGCTGGGTGAGGAAGGGAAATGAGAAGGAAGAAGATCTCTGCAAAAGGCAGAACATGAGCAAAGGTATAGTGTCTGCAAGAAAGCTGCACCTGCTGCTGCAGTGAGTGTGAGCAGAGAGGCCAGACAGGAGGCTGCTGAGGGAGCCTGGCCAGCCCGTGCTTTAGTGATGTGAACTCCAGAGGCAGTGCAAGGTGTAGAAGCAGGGAAAGGGCATAAGCAGATACGTTTTTTTAAATCTGCATAAAAGTCACTGTGGTTTATTTTTCTAATTTAAAAAGTAACAGATGAAAACAAACAACCCAATTAAAAATTGGGCAAAGGACTTGAATAGACATTTCTCCAAAGAAGACATACAAATGGCCAATAAACACGTGAAAAGATGCTCAACATCACTAGTCATTAGGGAAATGCAAATCAAGACCACAATGAGATACCACCTTATACCCATTAGGATGGCTATTATTGTTTTTTTAAGTAAGATAACAAATGTTGGTGACAGTGTAGAGAAATTAGAATCCTTATACAACACTAGTGGGAATGAATGTAAAATGATGTAGCCATTGTGGAAAATAGTTCGGCAGTTCCTCAAAAGGTTAAACATAGAGTTACCATGTAACAGCCATTCTACTACCAGGTATACACCCAAAATAATTGAAAGCAGGGACTGAAACAGATACTCATACACCCATGCTCATGGCAACATTATTCACAATAGCCAAAAAGGCAGAAACAACTCAAATATCTACCAACAGATGAACAGATAAGCAAAATGACATATACATGCAATGGGAGATTATTCAGCCTTAAAAAGAAATTAAATTCTGAAGCATGCTAGAACATGGATTAAACCTTGAAGAAATTATGCTAAATGAAATAAGTCAATCACAAAATGACAAATACCGTATGATTCTACTTACATGAGGTACTTAGAGTGGTCAAATTCATAAAGAGAGAAAGTAGAATAGAGATCACCAGGGGCTGGGGGAGGGGAGGGGAGTAAACAGGACCTTCTGTTTGAGATAATGAAAAAGTTCTAGAATGAGATAGATAATGGTGACAGTTGGATAGCATGGGAGTGTACATAATGACACTGAATTGTACACTTAAAAATGGTTAAAATGGTAAATCTTATGGTATGTATATTTCACTACAATAAAAAATACCAAAAAAGTAACATGTATGGAAAAACTTCAAAAGTATAAAGAAAAATATTCTACCACCCAGAGTTTACCCATTTAATCTTTTGGTGAACGCCCTCAGGTATTTTCTTTTCTCATATATATATATTTATATATTTATTATATTTTAGTATTTGGAGGGTCAAGCTATCCCTGCTGTTTTGTAACTGCCTTTTCCATCTAATGACAGATCATGAATATCCTGTATATTTATACAGCATGGTGGTTAAGGCTGTAAGCTCTGGAGACAGACCTCCACGTTTGTGTCTTTATTTCTTTGCTTACCAGTTTACCAGCTGTGTGGCCCAAGAGGTCATCTAACCTTCTAAGCTTGTTTCCTCATCTGTACAAATGAGATGATAGTATAGTACCAAACACACGGGTTGTTAAGGATTAGGTCCTAAATATATGTAAACCTAATGGCTGCTACTCAATAAAGGAAAGCTATTGTTATGATTAGTAGTAATATTTAATAATCCTCACCTATTCTTTAAGACAATTTTTTGGTGGCTTCATGAAGTGTTGCATCATATGGATACAGCAGACATTACTTAACTAATCTTCTATATCCAACATTTACTATTTATAAATATCTGCTCACATAAATAATGCTAAACAATTTTGCAAAGAAGTGCTTATAGATAACATTTTTTTTTTAAGGAAAATGCTTAGAAAGGGAACTGTTGGGTCAAAGAACATGTGCAGCTCAAGGTTGTTGACATATATTGGTGGACAACGCCCCCCCACCCCCAAGAAAGACTGTAATTAATATTCCGGGAAGCAGTAGAACAACTTTATAATAGCAGAAACCTGGAAACAACCTAATTGTCTAAACTAAAGAAATAACCTTTAATGGGATGTCCACTTATTTGGAGTATTATACAATTGTTATAAATATGTTTGCAAAGCTTACTTAAAAGCATGGAAAATGCTTATGACATAAATGTCAAGTGAAAGATTTAAAAAGTGTATTTAGTGGAATTTTACATTTTAAAAATCCAATTCGTATGGAGGAACAAAAACAAACATGAAGAAAATTTGAGTAGGAGGAGTATAAATTGTTTTCCCTTATCATTTCTTTCCTAAGTTGTATTCGATGAGCATACACAGTGCTTTTGACAAAAGAATAATGATTTCACTGAGAAAGTATGATATGACTCCATATTTGAATGCTGTTAATGAAATTTAGTTTCACATTGCAAATAGATCTTTAAATAAGCACCCATAGTAATGAAGCCCATATTTCAATTTTCTGGCTGAAAATTTTTCAGATATAAAGTCACCTTCTTGAGCAGTATCTATATATTCACAAAGACAGTGGTGCTTAGAGATTTGTACTGTATGGTATTGGAATCAGGAGCCAGATCAGCAGATACTGTTTCCCAAAAGGAATTAATCTAACAGGACTCTGGGAGATACATACAGCTGCCCGTTACCTGAACAGAGCCCAGCTGCCTTTGGGAGGTCCGTAACACAGGGAAAGTCCTAAGTGTTCAGTCATTTGCATGGACTCCTTAGACTCTGGGCTCCTCAGGCTGCACCATCTTGAGCTGAATAGGTAGGTTAATTGATATCTCTGAACCTCAGTTTCCTCATCTAAAAAGTGGGTGTAATAATCACACACCTACTTTATTGGACTGTTGTAAAATCAAATGGAGTAAACCTCATGAAGTGTTAACCCAAGGCCCAGGACATGTTAAGTGCTCCTAATGCCAGCCATCATTACCATTATTGTCCTATGGTTCATTCACTGTTTTTGAAGATAGCAGTGAAGGCTGTAGACATGTGATTTGTAGCTTAGTGGAAAGAACCACTGGTTTGGAGTCAAATGAATGACCTGGATTGTAAACACTTACTCATCCAGTGGCCTAGGGCAACACCGTTAATCCTTAGAGCAGTGCTGTCCAAGAGAGATATAAACCAAAAATGTAAATTCAGATTTTCTTAAAGCTGCATTACAAAATGAAAAAGAAAACAGATGAACTTAATTTTAATAATGTATTTTTATTTAACCCAATATATTGAATATTATCATTTCAACATGTAATTGACAGAAAAAACTATTGATGACATACTGTATATTCTTTTTTCTGCACTAAATCTTTGAAATCCAGTGTGCATTTTACACCTATAGTACATTCAATTTGGAGGCTAAATTTTCATCTGAAATATTCTGTCTGTGTTTTATAAAATGCATAGTTGAAAAGTTAGATACACATGCTCAAGCTGATCCAAACATTTTTTCAATAACTGAACCAAGCATAAGTTTTTAAATTTAAATTAATTAGAATTAAATAAAAATGAAGAAATCACTTCCTCAGTTGCATCAGCAACATGTCACATACTCAGTGGCCACAAGTGGCTGGTGGCTGCTATGTTAGACACAGCTACTGTGGGAGATAGCAGCTCCTTCAGAGTTCTTGTAAGATCTTTGGTATGAGAGAGTTTTATAAATTATAAAATGCTGTCCAATAGATTACTTCTCCCAAAGTAACCCAGCTAATGACAGGTGACTCAGGGACCAGAACCCAGCTAATATAAATTCCATATATGGACATTTGAAATTTGAATAATACTCATTTTGAGACTTTCAGTGTTTTTTAACTGTGATCCACAGTAAGAAATGTATTTTATATAACATGTTACACATAAGTGTGTGTGTGTGTGCGTGTGTACATATAGATCAGCAGCCATTATTTCCAAAGGAAAATTACAATATGGATATTTTAATATTTCATTCTATTTTTTCCTCCTTCTCCTCCTTGTCCTCCTTTTTACTTAATGCTGGTCATGACCCACTAACTTGATTTCATGGCCTACTAATGGCTTAAAAACCACAATTTGAAAAATACTGATCTTAAGAGTCCAAACTTCCAGCATTTTTTAAAATTATTTTTTTGTGTGTGTTGCAGATAATACCCCTTCTATAGCCACCAGTCAGTTCAAGAGGGAAAAATATTCTCCCCAGTATAAATAAGAACAAGACTATTTTAGGTAAGATATGTGGAAACAAGTGAATTACCCACTTTTTTGTTAAGTATCATTTCTTTATCCATTCAGCAACTGTTTATTGAGGAAACACTATTGGTGTCATTGTATTAGGCACTAGACAGAGAGCCTAAGACAGACAAGATCCCTGCTGACAGAGCATCCACTACAAAAGAAGCCCTCCCTAGAATGGCTTAGCCAAATAAAAATCTTGGGCATTTTGTTTTATTTTTCCCATAAGAAGACCACAAACAGGCAATGGTGTAAATGTCCAACAACACCATTGATGACACATCTGTCATTAACTTTCTATTCCATGTGCTTTTACTTGTCACTTCATGATCACAAAACAGCTGCCACATTTTCTGGCATTAGGCCTGTGTTCCAGGCAAGAGAAAGAAGAAAGAAGCAGAGAGGGGAAGTTTTCCCCAAGTTCTCCAGGACATACAGTTACCAGATAAAATACAGAATGTCTAGTGAAATGTGAGTTTCAGACAAACAACAAGTAATGCTTGTATTTTAAGTATGCCCTATGTAATAGTTGAGACATATTTGTACTGCAAAAATTATTCATCATTTATAATGAAATTCACATTTAATTGGCTGTCCTTTATTTTGATTTGCTAACCCAAGTAACCTTATGAGCACAATTCTGCTTAGATTTCATTGGACAGGACTGGGTAACATGGCCACTGCAATCAATAAGGAAGTCTGGTTAAATCAAGTCCTTTTTTTTAACTTCAGTCTCAAAAAAAGAGTTGGTCAGGGAGCTGCGTGAGCCACCTTCCAGTACCTGCTGTAGGTCAGTTCCCCTCTGGCCTTTCTTGTAGATCATAATAAGGAATTTGGATTTTAATCTATGATCAGTGGAAAGCCATTGAAGAGTTTAAAACAAGGGAGTGACTGAATTATATTTAAGAAGATGGTTCTGGCTGCTCTGTGCAGAATGTGTGGGGAGAAGGTAAATGAGAAGTGGAAAGGCCAATTCGAAGGAGCCCTTTCTAGTTCCTTTGGGGACTCAGCTGAGCCATCTTGCCATGTCCAGCCTGCCTCAGGCAGGGCCCTTCACCTTAATGCACATGAGCTTCCTCTTCTGAAAAACAAGGAGCTGGGCAGACACTCTCCTGGTGCTCCATGCAGCCTTCTCAGAGTGGCATGCAGGTGACATGGTGGCCTTCTGTGGCTCTTCACTGCATAGCTTAGTTCTCACGTTTGCCCATCTTTTGTGCTCCTTGTTCAACAATCTGAGAGCCACAGTACGTGGAACATCAGAACTTATTATTATGAGACTGAGATCCTATGAGACCCTTATAAGGAAATGGGTGAGAAAATGCTTTTTAAATTTTTTAATTAAAAAAAAATCAATGAAAGGTACATAAAAAGTAATAAAATCTGATACCTCTTAGCAAAATTTTTAAATTAACATGGAAGAATTTTTATACCCTGACATCTGGGACTTAAAGCAAAAATTGAACAATGTGATTCCAGATCTAAAAACCTACATAGAAAAGGGGAAAACTTGATTTCGAGCTTCTCTCCTTCCAAAATGGATTTTGTTCCACTGAAGGCACTTTGTCCCCAGACTGCTTCCCTTCCCTACCCCACCTGTAGCAGATAATTTTTATCTCCCCTTCCTCCTGCTTCTCATTGAATTAAATCAAATGTTTAGTTTTCATTTGGCTTCTCCTTTCTCCCTCTCGTCAGATCAAGTGCTTTTCTATTTTCCCTGAGGATTACCAAAATGAGCTTTTAGGGGAAAAAAAGGTTTCTCAGCACTTTAGCTTCTGTTTCCTCTATTTATTTGCTCTGCCTTCTATTATCTTTTCTTGCTGACACCCCAGGACACACATGCAGTATGTACAGATTGTTGGCTTTTCCCCTCTTTCCTAAGTGAAGACTGTTGGTTAAAAACAAAAAAAACCTGTGTGTCTCCTCCAAAAGGTTTATTCTTTCTAACAGGGTCAGAGATCTAAAAGGGGGTCTAAATAAACACACACACACACACACACACACTTATACATATATTTACCATACAACACACACAGCATGAATATATTTTACCATTTCTAAGGAACTTTTGCCTCACTTGACTTGAATCTGAGAGGCAATGTACAGAACTCCACCAAACATGCAAATGTACTACTACTTTAGGCTACAGCTGAACTCATAGTGGTGAGATTAATAATGCTGTCAAGAAAAATCAACTCCCTCTACCTCCTTTCCCTTTGTTAATGAACACACTTGGTTTTTCTAATCACTTGATTTCAAAAACCGATACCATTTCTCTGCAAAGTGCTTCCCAATGAAGGTGCAGAAAGGCAAAGAAGTCCTGGCAGTGGAGGGTAGCAAAGCTAATTCCAAATATTTGACATACCAGCAGAGTGAGAAAGTAGAAATGCACAGGGCTGTCCCTGGAGGGGCTGGGTCCTGACACAGCTTGGCTGCCCACTATGGGACCCAGGAATATCCCTTTCCTGGACAGAGTGTCCTCATCTGCAAGGTGAAAAGTTCGGACCAAATGACTCACAAGACTTTGGCCTTTGGAATTCTGGATTCCTTAGTTATCCCACTATTAGGCAAAGCATGCCAGTGAAGACAGTCCACCTAATTCTTCCCCTGAATTTCAAAGTTCTGCACTAAAACCTAATACCTGAGTTGAGGCTCCATAGGGTAGCAGAATTAGAATTCGAAAAATAAACAGTAAGGGAGCTCTTTCAGTGGTCCTAATTTGCTTTGGCTACTTCATAAGACCACATGAACAGAGGAGACCTCAAGTACTGCCCATTTACTGGGGACCACAGTCAGCCCCCTCGAGTGAGTTCCAAAGGAAGATCTGTCTATCTGGGTCCCACCTGCCGCGGCCTTAGTCAGGACCTCAGGGGACAGTCAGGTGGATAGCCTTGAAGCCATCTACGTAGCCTGGTCCTCAGAGCTATGAGACTGCAGAGAAAGGAGATTGATGTCTGGGGCAACTGGGGACCAAGCCATAGGACATTTGAGAAAAAAAATACCATCATAGATATCTATCCTGGATAGACAGATACTAGGTGTTGCCCTGGACAGGGAATCTGAAAATTTTTCTTCTAATCCCAGATCCACCACTAGTTTGCGTGTGAACTTGGGTAAGTACTTACTTTTTTGCTCCTTAATTTTTTCCCCCAGACAGCAAGAGATGAAGCTATGTGACCACCATGCTTCTTTCTAGCTCTGACATGTGAAAGTCAAGTATGGAATGTAGTGTTTTTAAGTTTCCTCAGGTAGAGGGACCAACACACTAACTCCAAGGAGCATTTCCAAAAACATGATCCTGCTCAGGAGCTTAGTTCTTGATAAGAAGACACTTTGAAAGCCAGATAAACAGAAGATTTAAGATTTAAGAGATGATATATAGAGACAGATATGTAGATATTCACCTTCTACTCTACCTTCTTTTTCTCATATTTTTCTCTTTTTTAACTCCTGCAAATGGTCTCCCGAGCAGAAATAGATTAGAGAAGGGTTTCCAAAGCATATTCCATGGTACAAATAACCAGAGTTCTGTGCCTAAAGAATCTGGGAAATTTTCATTTTATTTGCCACTCTTGAAGTGTCACAACTCTTATTGGCATTTGAAGGTTCTAAGAAGTCCTGCAGCTTAAGAGCCTGTTTACTTTTTCTTAACCCAGTAATCTTCAAATTTACTTGATCTCAGAGCTCTATTATAACACCTATTAACACCTGAGGGGCTGATGTTCTGTAGAACATACTTTGAGGGATGGGGATGGCACAGCATCATTCCCCGATGCTGAATCTAGTGGCATGCATCTGTATGAGGCCCGTATGCATCACATTGCACTTTGTCCTTATTCCAGTTAAACTTCCGCTATTCCTTAGGTCCCACCTAATATGAATGGCATCATGATCAATTGAATGAGTCATAGCATATAATAATGATTTAATCGTTTAATTGCAATATGTCCATTTGGTCAGTGGTTCCAGGGTTATGTGTGATTTACTGAATTGGAAATCTGTCCATCCATGCATTTATTGATTCATGTTCTCAGTCAAAGAACACTATTAAGAGGCTTCTGGTTCAGGATGGTAGATGGAGAACACACTTGTCTCCTTCTTTTCTGCAACCCCACTAAAGTGATAATAAAAAATTCAACAGAGGAATAAATTCTGCATAGCAAACAGAACAGGAGAGGGGACCATGAGCACGCAGAGCAGATGCGAGAAACAAAGCCGCCATGGCTGAGAAGATGTGGAAGGGGGCTGAGGGCAGGGGAGAAGCCCATCTGCTGGGAGGCACCCCAACTGGGTACTGATAAAGGATCCTCTGGAAGGCAGGATAAGAGCAGGAAGAAGAATGAGATTTCTCTGTGGTGGTGTTAACCCATATGGTCTCCACCCACTTTGCAACCCAATTTTTCCAGACAAAATTTCCCACAGGGGAGATAAAATGGGAGCACATCTCTAAAAATTCATGTGGACTGAAAGAATTAGGGCTACTAGTGGGACTATTCATGCCCAGAGCAGCACGTCCAACATGCTGGCACTGGGGAGCGGGCACCTGCAAGCGGCCTGCCCCGGGCACTTGCCGCCAGGCCAGTCCTGACATAGGAAACAAGCACCATCTATGGACATAGAGGTTCCTGTGAATGTGCCCGAGCTCTCCCTTTTAAATATAAGGGACTCATCCAGGATCACCCCACATATGAAGCACCTAGTAGTGTGAATATGACATAAAAAAAAATCAACCCCAAAGGAAACAAAGGTAATTTAGATAAGAGGTTAACTTGAAAGATCAATCTCTTTAGAAAGATTCAAAGCTGAAAAGAATGGGGAATGAAAGTATTAGAGAAATAGTAAAACAAATTTATCAGAGATGAAGGAGACATGTGTTTTCTGATTGAAAGAGCTCACCAAATGCTAGGAGGAATATTTATTAAGATCCATACTAGATATATTGTATTGAAACTGCAGCACCTCAGGGTTAAAGAAAGATTCTGAAAGCTTCCAAAGACAAAAAAACAGATTAATTACAAAGAAATTAGCAATACAACCAGCCTCAGACTTCTCCTCTGTCACAGATGCTAAACAACACAGAAACTAGACCTTCAAATTTTTGAAGCAATATTTCTAATCCAGAAACTATAGCCAGAAAAGCCATCAATCCAGTGTGAAGGCAAAATTAAAATATTTCAGGCACTCAAAGATTCACAAAGAAGTTTCCCCCAGAGGGCATTTCCTGAGGATAATGAGACCCAGTGAAAGAAATTCTGGAATAATAGCTGAACTGGAGGCCCAGAAAAGCAATTGGTACACATTGAAACAGGAAGTCAACGTCTTCAAGAAGGGGGAGATTTTTCAAGGAATGTATAGAAGTGTTAGTTATATGGCCAAAAAAGCAGATAGAAAATAAAAGAGAAAAAAGGAAGAAAGAAGGCAGATATAAACTAGGTAAAAGAGAAAAGCAATTAGAAATTTCTGGTAAAACAAACTGCAGAAGAAAATCCTGATTCAAATGTAAGGCAAATTAAAACGTGCCACAATTTCTTAAGTGACAATGTAAGAAAGAGAGGGAGAGACTGGGAATATCCATTTGATCCTGATGCTGTAAACATTCTGGAGTGGGATATATTATTGGACCTGTAGAAGGATTATAACTATAATCTTGTTCACTGCAGTAAAAAAATATATAGTCATCAGTATAAAAGCTCTGTTCATTGATTTTCAATGTTCGGCATCAACTATAAACAAAACACAAGACCTTAATCATTCTCACACAACCTTGACAATGTAAAGGACTAACAGGGCTGACGCGGGAGGTAGATGTACATGGAGGAGGTAAGTGCGGAGAAGGCAGGAAGACCGATAGCCTTAAGTCCAGCCAGGAGCGTCAGGCAGTTCCGCTAAGGCTGATGAACAGGCAATACATTTGCCATGTAAAGTCCAAAAGGTAACTAATAAAAATAAAAAGGGATTAAAAAAATCAAGAATTAGAAGGGGAACCAGGTCATTTTTCTTACTGTATCAACAACACAGGAGTCTACAGTTGTTGAACCAACAAATTACTTTATGACCACGATAATATTTAGAATCATGAAGGCAGCCAACAAAAGACATTAGAGACTCTCAAAAGTGTTTCTGTGACTTGGTGAGAGGAGCATGATTTGGGGGTAGCTTTTTAAAAAATATTATTATGGGCTATTCTGAAGTATTTGACCCCTTGCCATGTGTATATATATATATATGTTACGTTTATTTTTAAAGTCATTGAATACCTGTCATGTGGCAAGCATGGTGTTAAATATCAGACATTTAGAGGTGGTGCAAGCCTTCTAGCAGAAGCATCTACAGAAACACATGATGCTGGGGCAGGAGCCCTTCCCAGGGCTATATGTGTATAAACTAGAAAAGAAGCAGCACGCAAGGAATCACAGTTCAAAGCGTATTTGGCCAACGGATTGAAACTGTTGGTATAGATCCCTCAGAGAGGCAAATTAGGAGAAATCTTTAGGACTTGGGGGCTTGGAGACTTGACATGGTTCCTTTAGTCTGACAGTATTCTAGGCAGGCAGATAGAATTACTGACAGAGTAGAGCTGTTAAGGTCCTTAGAGAGACTCTCTCCAGCCCTTTCATTTTACAAACAAAGCAAGCTTGGTAGTGGCAGAGCCAGGGCTCGAATTCAGTCCTTCAGATTCCAAATTTAGTGGCAGATGAAAGGAGCCCTAAACTAAGACACCCCCTGAAGCAGGAAATCAACATTTATCACATATCTACTAAGGGCCAGGCACTGTCCCAGCCACTTTATGCATATTACTTAATTAAATCTCCACAATAGCCTTATGAGGTAGGCTATGCACATAGTAAATCTGATCAAACCAAGGTTTAAAGAGTTTAAAATTACTTGTTTCAAGCCTACAACTGGATAGAGACAGAGCCAGGATATAAAAGAGACTCTCTGACCTCAAGGTCCGTGCCCCTTGGTTTCTGGCCCATAATTTTAGCCTTGCTGGCTGACAGGAGAGCAGCACATCCCTGTATTGGTGTCTCAAGGTAAAAATAATAACCATTTCATATTTAATCATTGAATGTATCAACACGATCCAATAATAAGGAAAACATGATCCTGGCACCATATAAGGCAGGGCTCTTTGATCTGCTTCTCCACTGCCCCGTGGCCCACACTGGGGGAAGGTCTGTGAGCTGCCAGGCCGTCCTTCTTAATTAGAAGGGACCCCGGGAGCCTTCACACAGCCCCAAGCTTTTCTGAGCAAAATAAACAGGAAACAGAAAAGAGGGAGAAGAGAGATAAATTCTCCCTGACTTTAAAAGATTTATACTGACAATATCCCAAGGAGCTTATGAAATGTATTTTTTCCTTTATTTATTTTTTATTTTTTTGGTAAAGGAAAGCTGCTGATGAAGAGATAGCTCTCAACTGTAGAGTTTCATTGAGAGTGAAAATACTTTAAGCTCAGTCTCTTATTGACAGTCCCGTTGCACAGAATAGAATTCATATAAACATCATCTCCCATATTAGAAATGGGAAAATAATCCATCATCCAGTCACCTTTGAAAGAGTCCCATTATTGAGGTACTGAATTACAAGGACAGAATTTACGTGTGTTTCCATACCCAGGAAGGAGGCATGGTGCTGCTGGAAGGCACCCTGAGCCCGCACCTGCAGCTTGATTTTCTCCTGCGGGACCTGGATTTCCCAGGGATGTGTGCTTGTGTGTGTGAGTGTATTACACACACATGCATGTAAATCTTTCTGAGAAGAAGGGGAGCACTGCCTTTATTTTGCCCACATTCTTTCCTTTTGTAGCTAAAAAAACTGGTTTAAATCCAACTTAAGAACATCAGAATACCGTCTCAGACCAGGGCACAGTTGTTGCTCCCTTATGGGTGACATATGTGACATTCTCATAACCCCAGATCACACCCCTGAGGTGTCTGGAGCAAGACTCTGCCCCCAAGAAATGCTTCCAGGACTCTCACCTGCTCCAGACACACACTGATCTAGTATTGGAGACCCCAGTCAATCTCAGAGTCTGCCCCCAATGTGGCACCTTTGCTTGCAACAGTAACATACTAAACCCATCACATTTCCATTGAGTTGCATCCTTGCCTAGTGCAGACTGGTGCTGTCTGATAGGTTGGGTCACTGTTGATTCCACTTCCCCCAACCATACCAGATTAATCTTCCTGAAACACCATTCTGATGATGTCACTCTCCTGCTCAAAAAGCTTTTCCGGTTTCCTGTTGCCCACAAAATTAAGTGGAGCATTTCAGCCAGGAATTAAATGTTCTCTATCATTTCATCCTGCCCCCACCACCCCAGCCTCATTTCCCAGCCTTCTCTTCATGAACCCCACTCTGCAGCCAAGTGCCACTACACACTCTCTACCTTTAAGCATTTTCCCCTTTTCTCAACTCCTGCCCAGCCGGTTCAGCCAATACCTTTGTTTTTCTCTCCCTTTAAGACCTAGCTCAAAGGTCATCTTCTTTATGAATCTCCCCAACTGAACCTAATGTCTCCTGAAGCCTCCCAAAGTGCTGACCTGTATGTGTCTTATGATTTTATAACCTCTACTTTTGATTATAGTTATTTCATAACTCATCACCCCTACTGGACCTGGAGTTCCTTGAAGGCCAGAACTGGTTTATGTCTGTGTCCCCATGGCAGAGCCTATGCTTGGGTGGTGGGTCAAAGTAGACATCCAATAAATGAAATCTGAGGGCAGCGAGGAGTAAGGAAGCCAGCGAACAAATGGATTTGGTCCATTACCCAAGTGCCTGTCTCTTTCTCCCTTCCCATTCCCCTGAGTTTCTGAACTACAGAACTTGGCCCCAAGGCGCCTGATCATATTTTGAGATAAAGGATACAATGGGATAATGAGAAAGATACTAGGGAAAGAGCAGTGATGAGGAGTCCACAGAACTGGTGGAGTCTGGTGTGGACTTCCAGATTAAGAGTTCAGACAAGTCGTTTCCCCATTCTGACCCCCAGTCTCCTTCTCTAGAAAAGTGAGGACATTATATGAGATGATCTTTAAGTCCTTTCCAATTCTGTCTTTGATTCTAAACCCTTTCTTTTACTTCTGTGCCCATGACAAGAATGTCTTCCCCATTGTTAAACAGGATAATAATATAGATTATTTACTGAGGGTGGTAGAGCACTTTTCAAAGCCCCGATGCCACTCTGAAACTTCCCAACAATTATAGAGGATTCAGCTTCCATATGGACCCCATGACCCTGTTCCAGCTGAGAAACACTGTTGTGCTGACCTCATCCTGATTTTAATCAGAAGCCACATTTATCTACCTCCAGAACATTACATATCTCCAATTCCTGATGCAACATCTTCTCCTTGGAAAACACTTGCCTTCTGGAAGGAATTTCTTCTTTCATCTGCATCATTCTCTATTGCAGGCTGCTACTGTATTTCCCTACTTGGTAAATTGGGTTATCTGCCCAAGGAGACTTAATTCGAAATGCTGGGGGTGGTTTGAGAAGTCTGAGCACTCATTAGCTAGGTCCCACTGGAGGACTCAGGGATCTTGTCAGGATAGGCTTCCACTGCAAAAGAAGCAGCATCTGATGGTCCAAAACGTCAGTGCAGAAGTGTGGCAAGTAAAATTGATGCATCCAAAGGAATGCCTGGAACAATATAATGGTGCTGTGCTTTTATGCTGACAGTAATCCCCATGAATATAGGTTTCTTGTAGGGCACTTGGTCTGAGCTACTGGAATTAGGGTTGGCTTGTCCCAGAGGAAAATTACCACCAGCATGGCACCAGGGGGACTTGTAAGGCTTTCTTTGTGGAGATCAGTTGCAAATTCACTTGATTCTTAGACTTAAGAGCTAAAAGCACCCTTAAGAGATTATTGAGTTCAGCCAACCCTTCTCACCCCATTTTATAAATGAGGAAACTGAAACCTGAGAAAGTTCATCCTTTGCCCAGGATCACTCAGCTAGTAAATGAAGGAGCAGGAGCCATGAGCTGAACTGCCACATAATAAGTGACCCAACTGCTGCCTCTCCAAGCCACCTGCCTCTCAAGAAAAATCTTGAACTGGTCATAACGATCTGAGAGCCTAGAGCCATCCCATGCATTCCTGGGAAGCTCTGAATTGTCCAACAGATGTAAATTGTGTCCAGAGTAGGTTTGAATGTGATGTGGAGAACTCAAATTAGCTGTGATTTAAACTGTGACCTGTAGGGTGGCCTGGGATGCCCTGGAGTGCCCTGGTTTGTGGGGGTGTGGAGCTACCCTATATGGATGTTTCCAAGGTGGCACTGATGTTCTGGCTCTACTCTTGGCACAGTTACTGAGGGGGTGACTCTGTTCAGGCTGTCCCCCTAGACCAGGGAGTAAATCTCTTAAGAATGTCTTGGCACTTGGGTTTCTGATTCTGGCCGCTCTTTGGGGACTAGGTGCTACCCTATTCTTCTCCTATTTCCTGTGAGACATTGTCAGTTATGCCTACTGGCTGGCAAAGAATCTGTGAGTTATTACCTATAACAAGACAGTCAAAGTCAAAGAACTCATCATTTTTTACGGTGCTTCCTCTCTACCTAAAACTAAGTAGAGTGCTCTCCATGCTAACCTCACATAATCCTCACAACCACCCTTTGAAGTAAATGTTTTCATTCCCATTTTACAGATGAAGAATCTGAGACTCAATAATATAGTGCTGGTAATGGGGGAGCTAAGGTGAGAAAGTGGATCTGCCTGATTATAAAGCCCAAGTCCCTGGTCGCCATCCTCTTGCCTCAGGCTTTACTCTCCGCAGGAACAGTCCAAGAGCGGGGGAGGAGGGCTGGGTGTGCGCCAAGGTGAGAAAGGCCTCCAGCACCACGGGCTTGGGTGCTGTTGGTCTCCAAATCCTGCACGGAGATGATGCAGGTTCTCCTGACTGAACACACCTACAGAGTCACTTTCCCTGTTTCTTGGCAGGCTCCTTCCTCCTGCTCAATACCTCGGCAAACTCCAAGCACACCATCCTGAGCCCGTGGATGAGGAGCGGCAGTGAGCACTGCAGGCTGGCCGTCTCGGTGCACAGGCACCTGCAGCCCTCTGGGAGGTACGTTGCCCAGCTGCTGCCCCACAACGAGGCTGGACGGGAGATCCTCCTGGTACCCACTCCTGGAAAGCATGGGTAAGTCCCTCACCATAGTCAAAATCATACAGAAAAGGCAATTTTGCTTTTGGCTACAAATTTCCGGGGTGACATCTACTTAAAACTCACAATCATCCTCCAATGGGTAGGGTACAGATTGAGCCATTACTGCTAACATTCCCTGGGTAGTGTCTTGGGCACTGATCTGTGGGGCCTTCTGGCCGCCTGGGCTGGTAGGCCTTCCAGAGGCCAGGGGCCATCTGGCAGAGTGGGCATTTAACGAGTGGGTGTTAAAGATACTCATTTCCCAAAATCCAGACGGAGCCAAGAAGAAAACAGCCAAGGGGAGTGTGAAAAAGGCCAAAATGAAAGTAATCTAATATGCTGGCAACTGCAGAATTTTGGTGCAAAAGGAGAGAAAAAACTATTGTGGTCACCTGAGCAGGCCCTACAGGAGTGGGGGACCCCAGAGCAGGATCCGTCAGGGATGCCACATGGTATCAGTTCACTAGAGATTAGAACAAATGTTCCAGAATACTCTAAGGCTTACACAGCAGTGAAGTCACACCCAACAGCCATGACAGTGAACTCTTCTCCACTTCCAGGAGATATTCACCTGGTCACTCAGTGACCCATAAGGCCTCTAGTGGTGACACTGGAAAGCAGACTTGAACCAGGGCATCTTTGTGCCTGCCTTTTTTTTTGTTCCATAAGTATGAATACTGTCCTAAGACCCCAGTTTTGAGGGACCCCAGAGCTGATCGCTTTGTACTCAACAAGGATTAGACATCCTTCTTTGTCATATGGTTGCAAGAGAAAGACTTCCAATCTGTAGCTAAGCCTAGACTTAGCCACCATTTAAGAAAATTCCTTTCAGGGGGTCCCATCTGAAGATGATGGACGCCATGCTCCACCTCCATAGTGTGCTAGCTCAGGCTGGGAGATCTGCCTACTGCTTTTCCAATAAAGCATATGGCCTCCTTAGTAATCTCTTGGAAGTCTCCACACTACTCCCCTGCTACTGACCCAGGTATATTTATCTGTGCTTCAAAGAACTACAAGCTGCTCTAATCCCAGCAGGAATGAAATCTTGGCTTCCAGAAGGATGCTTTCCCCCCAACCAAACCTCATATCCATCATCTTGCCTCTGATATGCCTCGTTCAGCTGTTTAGGAGGGGCCCAGCCACCAAGTGCCTCTTGCTCTGTTCACAAGAAATCAGGAATATTGGGTGTCTGACTGCCCACCCCTGTGGATGAGCTGTCCTCTGGGTCCAAGCCTCCCTCCAGCATGACCTCCCTTTCTTGTGTAGAGGCCAGGTGGGAAGGCCTCCCATCTGTAGGTGAGGCTGGACGTGGCTTTGGCTGCAGTGCCATCGTATCGTATAAGCATTTGTCCAGCCTCGTGAGCTGTTCTGATTTCTGCACTCAACACTTGACCTGGCAGAGATTGGAGAGTGCTGCTGGAGGCTGCTGGGACTTCCAGCAGTCAAGCTATTGAGGCACTCACTGCAGGTGGGGCTCATTGCTGTCACAGGGGAAGTGGAGTTCAGTGTGTCCCTGAAATGCAGTCTGAGAACATGCAAGCATGTGAGAGGAAGAATGCTGGAGAGACTTCAGCACTTCCTGAGTAGCAGGGCCTGGGCCCCTGTATAGAACAGTTAGGAACAAACAGGGACTCTGTGGCATCTTACTACACTGATGGACAGTGACTGCAATAAGGTATGGGAGGGGGGACTTGATAATAAGGGTGAATGTAATAACCACATTGTTTTTCTTGTGAAATCTTCATTAGAGTGTATATCAATGATACCTTAATAAAAAAAAGTGAAAGAAAAAAAAAAAGAACAGTCAGGAAGACAACAACTCAGTACAGCTAGCCACAGGGCTTGCAAAGAGTTTGTCCCTCTTTATCTTCCTATGAGTTCTCATGAGAAACTAGGCAGAGAGGGGAATTGGGAAGTGATATGGCCCAAACTGGACTCCAGATCTCCCCTTCCCTAGTCTTGCTCTTTCCAGGAAACCCATATCCTCTCTGCAGAACTCAGGGGGAAAGGGTAGGGTCAGGAAAGAGGAAATGGGAGGTGAAGGAACTTTGCAAAAAGAGATGATCTAGAGTCTTTGGTGCTTTAAGACAGGTGAGCCCAGGGGCAGATGATGACAGTCTTCCCTCCACAGGAGATGAGAAACAAGCGGACTCAGGCCACATGGCTTACGTAGACTGTGAACTCCCCCTAAGGCAGCCATGGCCTCCAGCCTCAGGCCAACCCCCTGGCCAATGCATTTCCTTTCCAAGGCGACTCTTCCATAGCCAGAGTTGGTCTCCCCACTGGAGAGTGGGAGCTGAGGCAGGGGAGGAGAGCAGGAGTCCTGGGGCAAGCACACTGACTTGGTGGCTTTGCCTACCGCTGCCCCGACATCCACGGGGCCTTGGCCTCAGGCCACCTCCCTGCTTCTCTGTGCAGAGATATTCTCCCCAAGCCCTGGCAGAGCACCTTGGAGTTTAGTGATGAGCAGGAGTGATTCCAAATAACAACTAAAGAGGCCCGAGCCAGCTGCCCCACTCCAACAAGATCAGTGTGGTGAGGGTGGGCAGTGGCAGCTGGAGGGCCAATCCGCAGACTGCCCTGCTGCATGAGGAGCTCTCCTCCCTGGACACCTTGGCGAGCTGGGGGACACAGGCACTTGTCCAGCATTTGAAAGAGCTGGGCATTTGTGTAGAGTTGTATTGGGGTTACTCAGCCTCAGCACTATTCAAATCTGGGGCTCAATAATTCTTTTTGTGGGTTCTGTCCTGTGCATGGTCCCCAGCTTCCCAGGCCTCTACCTACTAGGTGCGAGCAGCACCTCCCCTGGTTGTGACAAAAAGTCTCCAGACATTGCCAGATGTCCACTGGGGGACAAAAATCACCCCTGTTGAGGACCATTGAAATAAATAGCACATTTTAGAGCTGGCAGAAAGCCTGGAATTTACCTGGTTCGACCTTGTCAGTTCACAGGTGTGGGAACTGAGGCCCAGGAGGGGGAGGGGCCTTGGTCACATGGTGGGTGTCAGTGTATGTGTATGTGTCAACCACTGTACTAGTTCCTGGGTTACAAAGATATATAGGCCCAGCCCCTCCTGTTGAGTAATAACTAATGCAAACACTTACTAAGCATTTCCTAGATGTGCTAGCCAGTCACTGCTGTGCACTTTACATGAATTTTATTAGTTAATACTCAACAATACAATGAAGCATTCCCTTCATTATTATTTTCCATTTTGCACAAGAGGAAATTCAGTGAGGTAAATGAAATAACCTGCCCAAGGTCACCAACTAGACAGTATGGAGTGGGTCTGAACCTAACCAGCCTGACTTCAGATTATTTTTTATCCCCTGTTGGAAGAGCTCAATTAAGCCACAGTTGTGCAACATAAAAATGGTTATGTATGCTGTGAATAAAAGCCCTAATGCAAGTCCTAGTTCACAATTCAATTGCTGGTTCCATGAACTGTTCTTTATTGGGTACTTTCAATTTGTTAGGACCATAGAGGTACCAGAGGTACAATAGGCCAGCCTTTGATGGTCCATGAAAGCATTGCCTTTCATGAGCTGTGATTGCAGGAAACCTCATCCCATCCCAAATCTCAGTTTCCCCATCTGTAATGAGGGGCAGTTGAGGCCCTGCTCTGTGGTGCTGTGGGGTCAGTGCAATAAGGGAAGTGAAGGGTTTTAAACACTCTAATCAGGATGCAAATGAAAGAAGCCATTATTTAACACCCCAATTTGCTCTGCTCAGAATCTGGGATCTCAAAGGATTGAGACGCATCTGCTCTGACTATGGCGGCAGTGCCAGTCTCACGAATCCTTTGCTTCTGAGCTCCTCCACAGTTTGCCTCTCTGGAGGCTCGTGCCCCTTAAGGTCAGAGATGACCTCACCAGCACAGTGCTCACTGTAGCAAGGGGGACTCAGTGAAATCCTTGTACTGACGACAATGGTGATTACAAATGGGGCTGACTTCCTCTCAGAACAGAACATGGTGATTTGGGGACCACTATTTGGAAAACAACATTCAGCATTTGTAGTAACAAGGAAGAAAGTTGTCATAACAAAGTAGGCTCGGGAGAGCCTGACTCATAGGAGTGGGCTGAGGAATGACAAGTCTGGGGCCACCAAG
The DNA here is from genome assembly GCF_040802235.1 of Manis javanica. Classification (NCBI taxonomy): domain Eukaryota; kingdom Metazoa; phylum Chordata; class Mammalia; order Pholidota; family Manidae; genus Manis; species Manis javanica. The sequence goes on from NC_133156.1 coordinate 219,651,595, forward strand.
TCCCCCAGAAACCGCCAAGTCGTGAGCACACAGTGTAGCTCTGGGGAGCAGCAGCCTGCTGGGAGAGACCGGAGGCAGCGGAAAGCAGTCAGGAATCCCAGCAGCTGCCCCTTCCGAGTCCCTGGAAAGCAGCAGCATGCATGAGGTCTGATGAATCACCGAGCATGAGTGCCCACATCTGCCAAGGCAGCCTGGGTTTGGCCCGAGTCTCCTAAGGACAGATGACAATGAGTGCCCAGTCCGGCTCATCTGCAGGGACAGAATGGCCACAGAAGCAAGGAAGCACAGAAACGGGCTGTCAAACAGCCCAGCCCTGCGGGCTGCAGAATCCAGCAGTCAAAGGACATTGTCACTATAAATGAGAGACCACAAAGTTCCCATGAATTGAATGAATCTGATAATACCTATTTAATATGGTGAACTGGAAAATGGCTCACACTTATTAAGTGCCCAACTGTGGTAGGTTCTTAATAAATGCTAGAACCTTTGCAGTTCATACATTCACTTAATGACCATGGATCGAGCTTCCCCTACATAATAGGTGCTAGAAACACACAGCCAAAGACAGCACGGGCACAGCTTTCAGGGAGCATCCAGGCCTGTAAGGAAGACATGAGTGTAATAGCGACAGCACATGCTTGTGCAGGTGTTTATAAATTGGGGCCCAGAGATACTAGGAGGCGAGCTAAGATCACCAGCTGGCCAAGCCAGCACAGGCAGCCTAGCTCCTGCTTCTGCCTCCTGTGCTGGCTTCCTTTCTGCTGAAAGCTGTTTTAGAAAGAGCAATCCAGCAGTGATGGGCAGTGTGAAATTGGCACCTCCTGGACTCAGGAATATAAGCTCAAGGACTGGTGGTGTCTCAGGCTATGGGAGCAACTCTCCAGGGCTCCTCCCTGGATACCCTTCACAAGGCTCCTTTCCTCTCCCAGTGTGTAGCCTTCTCCTGCAGCCTGTGTATCTGGGGACTGTATTAGGTGTGACCGGAACTGCACAGTGTGTGGAGAGAAGAATTGGGCCCTGAGAGGATGGAAGTTGCCAATCATTTGAATTACTAATACAGGAAAAGATGTTTTAAACCTAAAGGATTTGGTGATACTCGGGCTTCAGCCAACATAACCCGTCAGGGCCATTTAACAGTGCAAAAAGGATGGCAGAGAATAAGATTCTTCTCAGCATAAAGCTTCACCTTTCTGCAGGACCTTAACCCCTACACAGAGGAGAATTGAGTTCCATCTCACCCATTGATTTCCTGGTGGGGAAGCCAAGGGCTAGAGGCACGATGTGACGTGATGAAGGTCAAATGTCATGCTCCTGGCAAGGCCAGGACTCATGCCCCTGTCAGCACTCCAGAGCCCAGCCCTCCTGAGCTCCCATCTGTCTGTCACCCGGCTGAACAGCTGCATCAAGAAATCCTCAAATTCACTGCTCTTCCATTAAAATCTGCAGCCACCCTCCCGAAGTGAAAAAAAATCTGTCCATGCTGGGTACCCACACAGCTTCCACATTTATTTAAAACAGTCAGTTCTGACCAAAGATCGGAGCTTTAAAACTAGTAACAATCCTAATAGGAGGCCTGCCAAAGGCATTTAACCCAAAGTGAGCCTGATGTGTGGGTGTCTGAAGGCGCCGTGTCAGGCCTGGTTCCACCGCCCATTTGCATCTCTTCCCAGCCTCAGCTTCTTACCTTCTAAAGTGGAGATTCTGGCTGCACTCTTCCTCCTTCCTCCATCCTACACACCAGTGACTCCACTTCAGGTTTCCACTCAAGACTGGAGAACAGGAAATCATTTTCCCCACCCCAGACTCCTGCTCTTTGCCCCCCACCCCCACCCCCCAGTCTGGCCACCAGAGACCTTCCACCACTCATGTAAATAGACTGATGGTCTCAGAAGGAGGCGGGGAAGCTAGGAGCAGGGTAGAGCAACGTGGAGAGATGCCACAAGGGACTTGCTTCTGGAAAGATGCCTGGGTGCCTTTGCTGACCTGGGCTGGGTTTAACTTCAGCCAGCCCAGGGCCATGTGGCAAGTCTGGCCTGCGTGGGGAAATCAGAGGCCTGTGGAATTCAGCCTCTCCCAACAGCCAAAGTTCTCGAATCCTGCCTGCCTGATAAACAGGATTGGAAAGAGAAAAGGTGATTATTTATTGAAATTGATGCCCCGAGTGGCAGTGTCACAATGATTTAATTTCAGGCCCAGCGTTTTCTCACTTTCAAAGTCATTCATAGTGTCTGCTTCTCTCTTTTTCCCATTGGTCTGAATAACACACTGATAAATACACAGTAAGGGCTTTAATGTCTAGGTGATTTACACTAAAAGGAGAGAGCCATTCAAAAGCTTTAAATATAAATGTAAAAGCCTTAAAACTCACACCAAGGCTTGTCAGGGGCATAGTCCCCGGGCACCTGGTCACCGAGACAGTTGCACAGCATGAGTTCTCTGAGCAGAACGCGGGCTCGGGACTTGGGTCCTGAGTGTGCTTGGAGGTAGCTCCTACACGCAGCACGAGCTTAGGCAAGTCCCTGAATCTCCGTGAGCCTCAGCTTCCCATTTGTAAAATGGTAATAATTGGCCCATGTCACAGAGCTGTTGTGAGGATGAAATGAGCTCGCAGAGCAAGTGCTAATAGCCCTGCGCTCCTCTCACCGCACCCCCACGGCCGCTGCCACTTTCAGGGGTCCCGGGCCCTGCAGAATGCTCAGGGTTGTGGGGATCTGTGTGAGGACAGCCAGGGACAGCAATTTCACTCCCCTCCCCCTCAGAGAGACCACCTGTGCTCCCTAAGCTGGACCCCAAAGTACCAGTCCCACTGGCTGGGTCTGGATTTACCACATTTTCTACTCCTGTGAGTAGTAATATTGAAGCAACTGCTAAAATGCTAGTCTCCTCTGGAGCACCTGGACTTTAAGGTCTCTGGACCCAGAAGGTCTTGAGCTTTCAGATACTAATCAGCACCACACATTTAATAAAATTCATACTTAGGATAAGTCCTGTCCTAAGTGCTTCTGATGTTACTAGTTTTGGGAAGGGCCATGAGCTTAAGTATTTTTAGAAAATGGCACAGGGATTCTGGTGTGCATCAGAAATTAAGAATCACAGCTAACACCTCAGCTTGTGTGGGCTGATCACATGAACTGGTAGCTTTCTGTCACCATTCGCTAAACAGTAAAGAGAGAAGTCAAACAGAAAGCTAGGAGAGGTGAGATGGACTTGTGTGCAGGGTGCAGTCATGATTCTTCCCTTCGTGGGTGGTCATGCTCGTGACAAGGCTCTCCAACGCTGGCCTAGTTCTGCCTGTGCGGCCCCCCACCCCCCAGCGAGCTGGGGGTACCCACAGCCAGGTATGGGGCTGGTCTCCACCAGTGGGTCTGCTCAGGGCATGCATGTTATTCTCTCTCCAAAAGGACTGTGGCTTTTAGGGTCACCGGGGACTGAGAAGAATACAGAGTGTACTAGAGAGAGCCAGGCCTTTCAGAGTCAGAGGGAGTGCCCATCCATCCATCTGCCACCCACCAACCACCATCCATCCTTGCTCTTCAGAATGTCTGTGTTGACTCTTATCTAGGTATCAGGTTAACAGCAGAGTCATGGCACTCCTTTTTGTTCTCAGGAGGTAGACACTCTGCTGTTAATATTCATGGTGACTATCTCTATAGTGTGTGTTCAGGTTACCGGGTGCATCTACGTCCATCAACACATCTCATCTTCTCTGCAATCTGTGTCATATATATTACTGTCCTCCTTTTTACAGGTGAGCAAACTGAATCTCAGAGAGGGTCAATGATTTTCCCATAGTCCTGGGTAACATATAGGGGAACACAGATCTCTTAGATCTTTCTTTTGCTCACATTTCTCCAAGGAGGCCTTGCAGTTGAACCCTGCTGTCATGCCTGGCTCCAAGGAAACTGAGATCTGTTCTCAACCAGTCAGGAAAGGTTTTTCCCAAGAAGACTCATCTGATATTTTGTTATCTAATTGCGAGCCACAAACCTTGAAGGTAGAGACCTCAGCATGCACATCTTCTTATCCCTCACAGTGCCTGGCAGAATGCCTAGCACATAGTAGGTATTCTGTGTTAGGTAAGGGGGGCACCCGATCGATTTATGGTAGTTCTGCAGTGCAACTATTCTGAATCCCAGGTTCTGGGTCTAAGAGTTAAAGCCCAGTCCAAGATCACACAAGAGTGTTTAATCAATGAAAAGTATTTTCTTCCCACCCTCTGCCCACACCCAGGGACAGAGGTATAATCCTTCCCAGGGTGCAGGAATGAGCTGTTGGAGTGCATCTCAACTGTGAAGGTTGCCACTAAGTACAAAGGACAATTCCTTTCCTGGCAGGTACAACTTTTACTATTGTTTTCACTGATGGGCATCAAGAAAAATAAATGAAAAGACTATCAGCTTCTGCCAGTTTTGACCTTCGAGATTTGGCAACCCAAGGCTTGTAGTGGGGTTCTTTTGAGCTGCTTGCTTTTGCTTTCCCAGTCTGCCCCGGATATTTGAATGGCCGAACACAATGAAGATGAGAGGATTGTGAATACCTATAACCCCTTGGCTTGTCAGAAGACCTTGGTAAATCCCATAATGATAAATAGATGTCGTGTACAAAGAAAAGTCAAAATGCATAGAAACTATCACTTCTGACCTCAGAAGTGTTTATTGAACCTCACCATTTCCCAGCAGAAAGGGAGGTATTAAATAGGCAACAGACCACTGGTGTCAAGGAATTCACTCATTCATTCCATCAGGTATTCTGCCAATAAATGTTTATGTGTCTTCCTCTGTCCCAGGCAGAGTAAGTGATTGTATTCTGATGGTTCATCCTGCCTTCCAGGGACTCACAGTGAGATTCGGTGTTAGATGACTAGGGACAGTTGTGATGCTTTGGGGAAAGGGCTGTACTGGGTGTGTGAACTAGTCACAGGTGGGGGTGGGGAGTGCTGAGGAACATATGTCCAAGGGAGCTGGTGACGGGCAGGCAGGCTGGTCTGAAGGGGGAAGGGGAGTGGTCAGGTGGACACAGTGCAGAGGCATCCCATGCCGAGAGGGAACATGTGCCACGGCCTGGCAGCTTGAGAAGGGAGATGGTGTGCTGGGCCCCATGAGCCCTGAGCTACCCTGCCCCTACCAGCCTCAGAGTGCTCACACTTCTGTATATATGTGCTACTGGCTTGAGTGGCAAAGAACCTATCCCCTGTCTGCTGAGGCAGTCTCCAAACAGAAATGCCTCATGCCTGAACCTTCCCACCTCCTCTCCACCACTCCTTGTAGCAAACGTCCTGCTATAAGTGTTCAGAAAATTTCACCCTGGATCCATGTGTGCAACTATTTTCTACCCCAGCACAAGCAGACTTCAAGTACAAGCCATTTACCCATTTTAGTTATGGTTGGCTCAGACTGTAGGACTTCCCTGTCATCCCTCCCCAGCTCCCCCTTTGCAGAAGGAGTAGCTGAGGTGGTTATTCCTCATGATTGCCCTCTGCCTGCTTCTCCACCACAGAGACCCTTACTCATTGTCAGCACCCAGTTAGTTCCATGTCTCCTCTGAGAAGCCCCTTTAGGGTTCCCTGAATGGCACTGGCCCTGAAGCCTTGTGATGATCCAGCCACAGGCCTGTCTCTCCCACTAATCAACAGGGATCCAGTGCCCTACTGCAGCTGGTTCCCAAGTGCCAACACGGAAAGGACAGGGAAAGAGTGGGGTGGCTGGCTGGGGCAGAGCCAGGGCCCTGGCGGCCCAAGTGGGAACGCCCCCCCTTCCCTTGAATCTGTACAATAATAGCAGTGGGGAAGAGGAGGGTTGCCTAAGTCCAGTCCGGCAGCCATAACAAAGTATCATTGACCAGGTGGCTCACAAAAGACAGATATTTATTTCTCACAGTTCTGGAGTCTGGGAAGTCCCAGAGCAGGGCACCAGCATGGTCACGTTCTGGTGCAGACCCTCCTCCTGATTCACAGCTGGCGCCTACATTTTGTGTCCTCACATGGTGGAAGGGGCTGGGGAGCTCTCTTCCTTTATGGAAGCCTACTTACGAGGGTTTCCCCCTCATGACCTAATCACCTTCCAAAGGCCCACCTCCTAAGACCACCACCCTGGGGGGTAGATTTCAACATCTGAGTTTCTGGGGGACACACTCAGACCATAGCAAGGAGAGAGAAGAACAGTTAGGTGGTGCACAGTCCGTGGTGCCTGTATTGTTCTGAGTGCCTTCCGTGCGTCATCCCACTTGATGCAGTGCTCACCACCCCTCAGGGAGAGAGGCACTGTCATTACCTGCACTTTACATTGAGGAAATGGAAGCTCAGTGAGGCTAAGTAACTTGCCCAGAGTCACACAGCTAGTAAAGAGCAGACTGGATCTAGCTCCACATCCACGCTCCTAATCACTAAGCTCTGGGCCTCCCTATCACCAATCAATAATTAAGAATACATTACTATGTATGACTAATAATTAACCATTTCTTATTCTTAATACATACCCAGCTGCATATTTTCTCTGGTATATATGTCATCCTTCCTATCCAAAATGAAGGGCAAAATTCTAATAAGGCCATGGCCCATAGAAGAAGCACATTTTGCAAAGCAGGCGGCCCTGAGAGCAGGAACTAGAAAACATTCTATCTGGCTCTGGAGAAGGTCATAGAGAGTCCACCCGGGGAATGTGGTCTGGTCTTTCCTGTTTCAACGTCAGTCCGGTCTGCCTTGCCTGCAGATACCAGGTGTCTGCCTGTGGGTGAAGGAGGCAGAATCGGGAGATGGAATCATTGGCTCTTTCAGTTGTAATGGAAAAGTCTAGGCAACCAGTGCTGATAGCACATGAGTAAAGAAATACCACAGCCTGCTTCTTAAGTAGCCCAGCTCAGCTTTGCATTCAGTCTAAGCCTCAAAACAACCCTCCCTATTTTTCATGACCTGGCCTGCTTCTAAATATTTTTTTTCTCCCCTTTGTTCTGCTTGTAGTACCACACTCACACATCTAGCTATTATAACAAAAGTACATCTGTTTTGGTTCAGAACCTGAGAGCCATATTAAGCATGGGATTTTGCATTTAAAAAGTTTTAGAAAATCTGCACACGAATTTGGTGCAATGTCTATTCCTGAGAGGATCTTACATCACAAGGCTCCAAGAAGGACTATTCCCACTGCTTTCAAATTACTGATAGCTGGGGAGGGCATGTAAGGAAGGCCACAGCTTTCTAAATGAGCACAGGTGGGCCCAGTGCACAAGAACCACCATTGCCAGTGGCCTGGAATATTTCTTGAGACCATTCACCCAAAGGGCACTGGGTTACCTGAGGGTCTGGGGCCTTCATCCACCCCACAGGGCAGTTCAGCTCACATGGCTGGTGCTCATGGGAGTCTGGAGAGAGAGCTGTGTGCTGTGCTGCTTTCCCCTTGGCCCCACCTCTTGACTCACATTTTCAGTCCATCTGAATGAGTGTGATGGGGAAGCCAGAGCCAAATGATCTTCTGTTATATTGTTAATTCTGTGGTATATTCCTTGAAGTCTTTGAGAATGATAACTTCAGTCACTCTTCCTAGGCATAAGGAGGTCTTAAAACAGAGCAAATCAAGACTTTGATGAGAGATGTGGCAGATGAACATTGCAGGCTATTAATCTCCTGCTTTACACCCTTCAGTAAAGCCCTGTGTAACCCAGGGTCAAGTCTGAGCTCCTTCTTAGTGTGGCACAGGACCCTGAGCTGGCCCCATGCCTCCTGATCCTGGCTACCTGATTCCTTTGGACCCGTGCTTCATTTATATGAAACTACTCACAACTGCCCCAACTGAAGCAAGCTGTTTCAAGCCCTCTTGCATTCCCCTATCTCCCTGACCATCACATATAATCTTCTCTTCCTTCAAAAAAGAATCTCTTAGCTCCCAAGCCTTTCTTGAAACCCCAGACCCACTCCAAGCAGTGTTGATTGCACCTCTTCTGCACCAACTTGTGTTGCCTGTTGCACACCTCTGTGCAAGCTCTCAGCACTGCACCACACTTGTTCCTTCACATGTCCTTCTCACCAATTAGACCCCCTAATAATAGGATGGCTATTATTTAGCATTGTATCTTCAGTGCCTAGCATAGTGGCTGACTCACGGTGTATGTCCAAGAAATGCTTTTTAAATGAACAAACCCTCAAATTAATTGGGCCAGGGACTCATTGAGATCTTGAGATAAGATTTTAAGAAAAAAATGCATCTAGAAAGTTTTTGATCAAAATTCCATCTCTACCCTCTGTAACAACTCATTTCCTTTTCCCCAACCCCAGGTATATTATATGACTGTCCTCAGCCTGCTCATCTCTGTCTAGCCAGAATCATCTCACACTGCTAAACAAATGCTGGCATTCATTAACTTTAGAAATAAGATGGTTCTCAGGATTTCTGATAACCCTCTCTGTGATTCTTTTAGCCCCTCCGATTTTCTGGGTAATTTCCTGTACATGTTTCTTAATCTTCCAAAGGAGACTTCCATTTAGTATATTCCCCTCAATTCCTCCCTCTCCTCAGTTTACTAGTCTTTACACCCCCACTCATGCACAATGACTCCTGTGGAGTTTTTTATCTTTTCAGACAAGCTAGGATGAATTCCAATTGCATTCTCTCCAACTGTTCCTTAAATATTCCCTCCATTACTTAGTTTGTCCCTCCCAAGACTAAAATGCCTCCCTTACTGCATGAAATTCTAGTAATTGCTCAAGTGGATGTTTATCTGCAGGCCTCAGAATGACTTGTCTACCTGGAGTTTCACCATGTGGTCACTTGGCCTAGGAAACTGGTGCTGCCCACTGGATCGTCTTCTCAATAGACCCAGATGATTTCCATTTCTAAAAATTCTCCCTCATCTATCCACTTTCTGGATTAACTCTCCCTTACTCTGTCTAACTTAAAGCCGGCCTGCGGGCTTCAGGGAGCTAGGGGCAGCAGGTTTGTTGTGTATGGAAATGAGGTAGGAAATTCGGTGGTTGGCAAACCGGAGTTCAGATGGAAATAAAAATCTCTGTACTTAACTACATGCCCATGGGTCTTGAGTCCTTGGTCTTCCTCTGTGGCTGCCTCTCCAATTTCACATTCCCACATGACCATTTATGCTGAGATAGGTTAAAGGCAGTCCATTTTAGCAGAACTTGAAAAATATTTCAGTTATAGAATCAAGTAGAAAAGAACCTTTCAAGTACTTGCATTCACCCGCGTTCCTCCACCCCAAGCCAGTTCAGGAGGCTCTTCCAATGCTCACCTGACTTGCGCTCACCTGGCTCCAACCAGCAGAACACTAACCACCCTGCACAGCACACCCCCCACCGCGGGGCAGCTGTAGCTGCTAGGAAGAACTTGCTAATGGCCCACTGCTATGTAATCTTGGAAGGTTATTGAACGTCTCTAAAAAGTTATTTAATTTCTGCAAGCCTCCAGTGTCTCATCCATGAAATGGGAATCGTGTGGCCTACCCTGTAAAAGCTTGTGAAGATTATTGCTCTTAATAATGATAGCTCATATGTATTGAGCCTTTAGCATGTACTAAGGCATATGATTGCATTTAATACCATGATTTCCCTATGAAAGAGTACTATGATAATATATACAAAGCACCTAGAATAATTTGAGCAGATAATGTATGTTAGCTCCCTCCCCTGTTAACACCACTATCTGGTTGATCCTGTTTCTCCTCTGGAATCACATACAGCAAGACTACTTTCTCTTATGAAAACAGAGTAGTTTTCATGTCTCTTCTTAAATTTTTGTTTCTCCAAGCTAAATAATTTTGGTTTCTTCTACAATGTATTTTCCAGAACCGCATTCTTCCCATATAATCATACCAGAGAAGGGGTCAGGGACCTGTTTGTCAGTGATCTGGAAACTGCCACCCACCAATGCAGCATAAGCTTAGCTCACTCTTCCACAAGCTGCATCCTGCTGTTTGAATCCCAGAAACCCTAAAGTAGATCCCATAGGAAAAAGGGAGCCTGCTGGAGCATTTCATCTAAACCATTTTTTAGACTATTTTCATCTTTTCTTCCCAATGGAGAATCCTCAAGCTTCTCATGCAGGCCAAGAAGGCCTTTCTTGTTTGCTACTGACATTCCCAAAAATGTCTAATTCAAAGAGAAATTTAATTCTGTTGCCTGCTTTGTTTGTTATCCTCATGGTTCACCAGCTTTGCCCCTTTGTTCCCCTAATTGCCAGAGACATTTTTATACTGAGTAAATTGCATCAGGCTCACTGCAAAATGAATCAATTTGGGAAGAGTCTGAGCTGTAGTGTTGTCTTAAGTGTGCATTAACATTTAGATGCGTTATTTAAAATGGGTCTGGGGTTAGCGCCAGGGAGACAGTCTCATGACTATTCTGACTCATTCTCTACAGCCAGACTCCGCAGAAGGGAACTGGAGAACCCTGTAACCCGTCCTCAGCACTGTTTTATTTCCATCCCTCTAGGGAGGGTTGGAACCAGGTGAGATCTTTTAAGAGCTCATAATTGGGAACTTGATTGGCAAACTGAGTTTGACTTGGTGATCTCACAGTGAAACACAGCCAGGAGCCGGAGACAACGGGGAGGAGAGATTCTCTTTCTCTCTCTTCATATGTCAGGCACGCACATGACATCTAGGTTTAAGTACAAATCAGAGAGCCAGCAGTCTCTGGCAGTAAAACCAAGCTCATGAAAAAGAAACAAAAGATACCACCCAACCCTCTCTACAACATTTTAGAAACCGGTGAAAAAGAAAAGCTGCAATCCAGATGATCATGTGGTGAGCCGATGAGCTAATTCTTTTATCATCAAGAGAGTCAGGTAATGTCTCCATTAGTAACACAACGTTTAAAAATTGGAGAGAGTGGGAACACCAGAACCATTGCCTGATTCATGCTTTTTCAATCACCTGGGCTCATGGATTAAACTGGTAATGGACTCCATCCATCAAAAAATATTCCATCTGGCGTCCTGCTTTCTGAAGGAATAGAGAATTGGCCAAATGATATAATGCATGTGAAAGTTCTTAGCACAGTGCCTCCATAATAGGTGGTTGTATCTATTTGGTCTCTTTTAATTTACTGTGCAGAGATATGATGGTGCATTAGATACACGAGAGAAATAAAGCATCAATTGTTTAATGCCATAATGAAGATCCCCAGTCTTGAGATGTACAGCTATGAGGGTTGAAAAAGTGCCACCTTCTCAGGGAGAGCCACCTGGACACTTCTGTCCCTGGGCATCCCTTTTCTCTTAGTTCCTAAGGCCCTTTGTAAGGAACAGTGCCAGTCCCAAAGCACCTCCCCTGCTGGGTGCATTTCTGCCCATGTCTCCCACTAGAGGGAACTTGATGCAGGCATACAAAGTGCTATCATTTTGGTGTCTGCAAAGTCACAAACAATGCCTGACACAGAACAGCTATTCAATAAATGTTTGTTGACTGAGCAATTAGAACTAAAAAATACTGCCATGCTGCTTTCCAAGTTGAAGATGATGAGTAAGGGAATATGCCTTTGTGGTGGGCAGGCCTAAAGCAGTAGGATCCCCAACTAGAGGCAGAAAACAATGCATAAAGACCACCCTAGCCAGCTAAGGCCTTAAAATCACATTAGCTACCATCTATATGGCACTTACAATATGAGGAGCATTGCCCTAAGTACCCTTACCTGTATTCACCCACTTAACCTTCATAATAGTCCTATGAGGTAACATTCCATTATTATCCCCAGTTTATGGAGGAAGACACTGAACTTGCCACAGTCCTACAGCTGGTAATGATCAGAGCTGGGCTCTGAATCCACAGGGTCTTCTCCAGAGCCCATGACCACCATATTATATGGCCACACCTCTTTCTCCAAAAGAGATGGAGGAGGTGCCTCTCACCCCCTGCAGGTGGCCCTGCCAGGGGACATCAAGTGAACAGGGGCAAACACCAGTAACACCAGTGAGAGGAGACTGTCTCCTCTGCATGTTCCATGTCACACAGCATCTGCGCCACCTACCCAGGGCCGTACCACTGCCTGTGGGGTGAAGCAGTGGGCCTCTGAATTCAGCTATCATGAGACCCTGGAGGATGATGCTCTGCAAGCCTCATGTATGGTGACAGGTTGGGGGAAAATGAGAGCAGAGCAATGGCAGGCTTTTACTGTGAGCAGGAGGGAAGCTTCCTGCTCAGCCCCATGTCCTGAAGACAGGAGTGGGGACAGGGAGTGGGAGACGGGTCACATGTACTCTCCAGCAGAACCCCAGCAGTGCACCCAGACTTTCCTTCTACTCATAGGCAAAACTAAGCGATAAACTGCTAAGGGAGGATCATAGATACACTGTATTATTGGAGTCACTGAGGCAAGATGGAAATAACAAAGACTGCATGCATTCTGCGAGGGGGAACCCACGGAGCCGGGGCCGGGCTCCACTGCCAGATTCCCCACCCAAACCCCTGGGCCTCCTCTCTCCCCAGCCCAGCTTGGCCTTTCACACCACAGTGAACAGGAATCCAAAAGCTCTAGAGGAAAACTGTAAAAAACTCTCCTTTCTAATTGGTTTATGAAAATATCTTTGTCTAATTGAACTATCCCCTCTTGCTTTGGCCTTTTGATGCTTGCACCTGATTGTTTTTAAATGGAAAGCTGCCATGATCAGAGAATTCAGAGTTACGTCTGCATCTTTTGTGCTGAAACTCCTTTACCATACACTTCTAGAGCTGGCTACAGGTTGGTTTTGATGACAACAATGTAGGTCCCTCGGTCTTGCTGTAATTAGTTGTCTGCTTACATGATTGGGGAAAGAAAAGTATTTATTGATTCCCGATTCAAAAAGAAAATCAACAAATGTGTTTCCCCCAACCACATGACTCCATTCTTGGTGCCCGGGTGGCCTACCCCTCCCCTCTTGCCATCCAAGGTTGTCCTTGTCTTTGTCTTCATTCATTCATTCAATACTCATCTCAGTACATATTCTTATACTCTGTGCAGGGAAATGCACTAGATGATAGGAATAGAGCTGGGAGCAGGCAGAGACTATTGCTGTCCTCATGAAGCTTACATTCCAGAGGGAGAAATTAACATTACATGACTAATTACATGTGTAAGGCAGTTACCTTAGTGATACATGATGGAGGAGGAGAGGCTTCTATGAGCTCTTAAAAGAGAGGGACCTGACCCAGGGCAGGGGACCAACCAGAGAAGTCTGCCCAAGAAAATGGCATTTGAGCTGGAGTGTAAAGGAAGACTGGTAGTAGGACAAAGAGGCAAGACTATCTCTGGGAGTGGAAGCAGCATAGGAAGGCCCTTTAGGGGAAGAGATGAGACGTTTTTGAGGAAATTAAGGAAAACTGATTTATCTGGGCCTGAAAGTGAAGAGAGGCCTGGCTGGAGAAAAGGATGGGGAGAAAGACAAGCAGAGGAGGCGACAAGCATGTTTAGGATCACAACCTTTATCTTAAGAGCCAAGGGAAGCTGATGTAGCATTTTAAGGCTAAGACTGTGAGTAACTAGAAGCAGGGCAGGAGTAGATAAAGAGACCCCACACCTTTGGGAACAGGAGGGTAGTTCTGACTTGAGAGGAAGGTAAAGAGAGAAATTAATGGGCTTGTGTGTACCTATTACGTACAAGGTGCAGTAGACAAGTTTAGTGATAGATTGCTATAGGTAGGAGAGAGAGGAAAGGATTTCTGCCTTGACCATTTGGATGGAGAAGCCAAAAGGAAGAAGGCAGGTGTGCAGAGGAGAATGGGAATTTCAGAGATGCTGAGGTTTTAGAAACTTAGAAACATGCAAGTGGATATGCACATGGATGCTGGAGTCTAGAGCTCAGAAAAAAGATGTGGGCTGGAAAAAAGAAAATTTAGGAGCTGTTGACATGGTGGCATGACCTTGGAGCCAATGGGAGTATATTAAAATGCCTAGGAAATTAACTAATAATGAATCATAGACCTAAAGTATAATCTAAAACTATAAAATTTCTAGGAGAAAACATAAGAGATAAACTTTGCAAACTTGGGTTAGCAAAGAGTCCTTAGCACACAAAAAGCATAAACTATAACACAAAATATCAATCAATTGAAATGTATCAAAATTTAAATCTTGCTCTTCAAAGGATTCCATTTAAAAATGAAAAACCAAGTCACAGAATAGGAGAAAGTATTTGAGACTTTATACATAAATATGTGACAAAGGGCTTGTACTCACCCAGTTAAGAATGGGCAACAGGTTTTCACAGACACTATACGAAAGGTCCATTAAGCATGTGCAAAGATGCTCAGCATCTAGTCATCAGAGGAATGAGAATGGCTAACATTAGAAAGACTGGCCATACCAAGTGTTAGTGGGGATGTGTAAGAACTAAACCTCTCATATACTGCTGGTGAGAATGTTAAGATGGTATAACCCCTTCGTAAAACAGTTTGGAAGTTTCTTTAAAAATTAGACATACACCTACAACCTGACTATTCCACTCAAAGACATTTATCCAAGAGTGAAAACATGTTCACACCAAGACTGGTACATTAAACTTCACAGCAGCCTTATTTCCAGTAGTCCCAAACTGGAAATAACCCGGTTGTCCACCAATAGGTGAGTGGTTTGTGTCTACAATGGAGCACTAGCCAGCAACAAAAAGAAATGAAGTATTGATACAACAACATGGATAAATCTCAAAATCATTACCAAGAGAAAAAAGCCAGACATAAAGCCCACAATGTGTGTGCTTCCATTCATATACAATTCCAGAAAATGTAGACTAATCTACTAGTCTACAACAACAGAAAGCAGGGCAGCAGCTGCCCGGGGAACAGGGCGGGACTGAGGGCCCAAGGGTAAGTGAGCTTTGGGGGGCAGGGGATGAGGGGGGAAGATAACCGAAATGTCCCGTACTTGGAATGCAGTTATGTTTTCCTGGTGTAACAACTACTGAAGCTCATCAAATCGTGCCCTTTAAATGAATGCCATTTATTGTACATAAATTACAGCTCAGCAAAGTTGATTTTTCAAAACATTCCTAGAGAGAATAGAACAGCAGGAAGGCAAAAGAGCTGCATACAAGCAGTGAAGGGAAGGTGGGGAAGTTGGGGTGTATGAGTGCGGATAATTAGGTTGAGGAGCTGAAGTGTGAGGGCTGGTGAGAGGTGGCAGCTGGAGGGACAGAGGAATCAAGGTCACTTATTCATGTCCCCCTTGTCCCTTGGTCTGACTTGTACAGCTCAGTTGAGCTAGTCAAGGTGGGGCCCCTGATTCATGAATCACCTCCCTCCTGAAAGCTTGCCAGGAGACTTCAGCCCATTCTGTTCTCTTCTTCTCTCAACTCCCTAAAGCTGTCTAGATCACAGAATAATACTCCAGTGTCCCATCTGATCAGATCATGCCTGTAGCTTGATATACTCAATTCTTTTGTTTTCGTCTATCAACATCCAATACTATCTTTGTTTACAAATTGTTTCTGGTTTCCCCTGAGTCTATTTTTTTACTACTAGTTATTGAATTTTTGCTATAAGCTGAAAGCTTTACAAATATTGTATATATTGAACACTTGTAACACCCTATGAAGTACATACTGTTAACTCCAATTTTCAGCTAAGAAAACAACTAAGGTTCAGGAAAATTAAGCAATGTCCCAAAGGAGTAGAACTGGGATTTGAACTAGGTCTTTGTGAGTTCTGAGTTCTTCCTGAGCTTTAAAGCCTGTTCATAAAACACTGTAGACATGCCCTCTTTCCAACTGGGGCCATGTTTTATATTTACTTGCATACCCTTGCAACTAATATGGTGCTAAGCACTCTGTAGATGTTACACAAATATTGATTTATTCATTGATTGATTCCCTCGACTAATATTTTTATGCTTCTTTAAAATAGCAACCACAGGCCACCCAGCACTCTTAAGGGTCTTTAAGAATGTCAGTTACTAGGTACATTTATCCTTGCTGGAGCAGATTAAGGAATTAATTAAAGAGGCCCCAGGCTTCTTTGTCACTGCCTGGGTCGGAAAAGAAGAAGGCAGGTCAGCTGCCTTCTCTCTGCTCATCCCAGCTGACTTTTCATTCATTTCCCTTCAAGAGAAGCCACAGGAGTGTTAAGAGCACTATGGCCACTTCCACTGGTCACCTTGGCCCAGACCCAATGTAGGAACTTCCATTATGGCTGTGACCGTATAGGGAATCATGGAGCAAAGAGTGGTGACTGAAACCACTGCTTGGTCTACTTCTGATTGCAGAGTCACAAGTCTCAAACTTGAAATAGCAAATGTATCACAGTTGCTAAACACAACAACTACCTTTCAATTGCCTTGCAAGCAAAGCCACTCTCTAGCCCCGCTACCCCTTTCTCCCTCTCCCTTTAAAAATGTCTCTCGCAACCCTACCTTCTTTCTTTCTTTTTGCCTCTCTAATGTCCCCAAAAGTCTGCAATATAATTGCTTACCTAAAAGTTTCTTTTAGTTGTAAATGACATTCTATCAAAAATAAATTGGAACTAGATTCCAATTATGTTTCCTTGAGTTAAGCATAATTTAGGGTGAGTCACTTCTTTAGTGAATCAGTGAGGGATAAGAATTCATTCATGAATAAAGGTTTCCAAGGATTCATGAGGTCCCAGATGAGATACTTGCCTAGAAGGCAGAAAGGCTCTTTCCTTCCAGATTTCAGAGTTTATATTCAATGAAAATCATGAGAGTAAGAGGGACTGAGGGATTGTGGAAGTGAGTACAGAAAGCTTTTGCTGATCTAACTTACTTTTATAAAATAACCTTCTGCATGGTCGAAGGAACCCGTGTTCTCCTTAAGCCTTTCTATCTTGGCTACATTAAAAAAAAATAGTTTCTTTTAATGTATGGGGGGAAATCAGGGATGTGTTGAAGATGCTTCAGTAAGAGATGAAGCTAAAATCAGTAATCCTGGAAAAAGTCAAAGCTAGAACTGTTGTGTAAATGTTGAATATCCAACACATGCTACAAGTTGCTTATAAACGTTCACAAAAATCAGTGCCCTTACCCACTAATGCTTTCATTAATTTCATTACAAGGGAGAGTCTTGCACATGACAGTTGGCACAATGGTCAGTGTGTGTGTGGGGGGGGGGGGTGTCCCAAAAATAAGTGTCTTTTTATAGCTTGGTTTGCTTATCCTACTTCCCGACTGTTCAAACATGGAGGTACCTGCACACTGACATCCCATTATAAACCTTTTTTCCTTTCCATTAAAGTAAAAAGACCTACTGAATCAGACCACCAATGGGGAAGCCTGGGAATCTCCTTAATAATGCACCCCAGATTACATCTGGGCCTGGGCAAGTTTGGGAAACAGGAAGTAGGTGGTCTGAAGCAGAGCTTCTCAAGGTTTGTTGTGCATTCAAATCACCTGGACATCTTGTTAAGATGCAGATTCTTTTTCAATAGGTCAGAGATGGAGCTGAAAATCTGCATTTGTAACAAGCTCCTAGGGGATCCTGCTGCTCTGACCACTTTAGGTAGCAAGGGTGTAAAGGAAATGCATCCAAAGGTCCACATACACCTGTTAACTGGGGCTACAGGTGAGAACAATTAGACAGGAACCAAGTGCACCTTCTCTTCTCCTTGCTCATCTAATGTGTGATGACAGAAACCATTCTCAAGAAAGCTAGCAAGGCCCTGCAGAGCGGCAATTTGTCAGTGCACTCACTGAGTTCCAGATCAGTCCTTCAGTTTAGCAGGGCCAGACATGCTCAGGACTCAGGCTAACCACTCTCCCAAGACTATGGAAGTCACATATGCTCATTTTTAAATGTCCAATAAGACATATACTAATTGGTGAGAATCCTGTTTTGGCCAACCAGTGCGTTCACTGCCTCCAGGCAGATCTACATTTGGCACAGCCAAAATACCAGGTTAAAATCAGCAGGTGGCTTGGCAAACAGGCCTTCAGAAGCATCAGTTGAGTGACTTCAGAGGCTTCTGGCTCTGCTGTGGGGACATATCTTCAGTTAAGACTCGATCAAGGTGGCCTGCCTTTCCTGCTCCTGTTCTGAAAAGTTCTTGCTTCTCTTGAAGTGCTTGGATTCAACTCATTCCTTCATTCTTCAAACACAAAACCCTCCTAAGCCCCAGGTGCTGAGCAGGACTTTGAGGTCACAGAAATGTTAATGAAATTGAGCCATACATTCCATGATTTGCATCTGGAACCCATTCTGTTGCTTACATTTTAAAAATAATTTTCTAATTTTTTTTTTCTGAGAGGGCGTCTCTCATATTTATTGATCAAATGGTTGTTAACAACAATAAAATTCTGTATAGGGGAGTCAATGCTCAATGCACAATCATTAATCCATCTCAAGCCTAATTCTCCTCAGCCTCCAATCTTCTGAAACATAACGAACAAGTTCTTACATGGTGAACAAATTCTTACATAGTGAATAAGTTCTTACATGGTGAACAGTACAAGGGCAGTCATCACAGAAACTTTCGGTTTTGATCACGCATTATGGACTATATAATTTTCTAATTTTTAAAAATTTTATTAGTGGTAAAATACAGATCAAATTTACCATCTTCACCATTTTAATGTTTGCAGTTGACTTGTCTTAGGTGCATTTAAGTTGTTGCACAACCATCAGTACCATATCTCACCAGGACTTTTCTGTCACCCCAACCTGAAAATCCATACCTAATAAGCCACAACTCTCCCTCCATTCCCCCTCCCCCCAGCCCCTTGTAACCACTAGTCTATCTTGACTAAGATAGAATTTGACTGCTCTAGGTACTTTATATAAGTGGAATCATATAGTACTTGTCCTTTTCTGACTAGCTTATTTCACTTAGCATAATATCCTCAAGATTCATCCATACCATAGCATGTATCAAAATTTCCTTCCTTTCTAAGCTAAATAATAGTCCATTGTATGTATACCACATTTTAGTTATCCATTCATCGGACTTCCATGTTAACTTCTGTATTTTGGCTATTGTGATTCATGCTGCTGTGAACATGGGTATACATATATCTCTTTGACACTTACTTTTCAATTCTTTTGGCTATATACCCACAAGTGGATTTATTGGAACATCTGATAATTCTATTTTCAATCTGAGGAACCCACTATACTGTTTCTATAGTGGCTGCACCCTTTTACATTGCCATTAACAGTGCACAAGGGTTCTAATTTCTCTGTATTCTTGCCACTACTCCTGCCTCTTGCTGTAAGCAACTTCCTCCGGTATAAGCTGGGCCATTGCCCCAGTGTCTCCCAAAACAGTCTCTCAGTCCTCTCTGCCCCCTCCAAATCCTACTCATCCTCTAAAGCCAAGTCAACTCCCACATTTTCTGAAAGTTCCAGTGATATTAGCCCTTGATGAAATCCCCTCGTCTACACGTGAGAGGCCACTCCTGTTTTCCCATGATGATGTGTCTCGTTCTCAAATCACCTCCTGTTACTCCAAAGACAGGTCATCTTTTGTGCTCCTTGGTTTTGCCTAACAGTAAAAGCAATTTCTATTTGTTGTAACTCATTTGATAAACCAATATAAAGAAAAGCAATAAGTGTAAAGACTCTGGAAAAGGATCAAATGCCCAAAGCTTGATTCCTATTCTGAGAACTCTGTACATAAACAAAATAAACTGAGTCCTGTTGCACCAGAATGTTGTCCGTGGTGGAGACTCAGTAAGACTTACTCTGCACCTGCCTAGTCAGACATCCTTCCCAGGGCCACACTCCTCTCGGAGAGCACTAACCCTTAAAGGTCATCAGGTGAGGACAGATGCCTCAAAAAGGAGGACTCGGTCTGGGAGAGCTAACCACAAATTGTAGCAAACCAGTTGAGGGGGTTGCTAAAGGAGTCCATGTGGGTGTTACTACAATGTCTGCAACCATTTACCTTACACAAGGGCTGAGTTTTCTTCCATATCCATTCATAACATGGTGAATGCCAGTCAACAATCCCAGTGAGGCTGCTGCTGGCTGCTCAACTAAGCAAATGCTGCTTTTTCTCCCCATTAATCTGTGCCCTTTTGAGTTTGACATCTTCTTGGCTTCTCACTGTGTTCTCTTTAGGGATGTATATGTATCCTATAGTACCCCTTTATTGCCTTATGTTACAGAAAGAGCTAAACTGTGCTGGGGTTGGCCTCTAGGAATGATGCTTTCTCTGCCATCACATGAAAGCTCTGATGTGTGACATGTCCACTGCTGTCCCTGGCTTGCCCTGCACCCATTTATCAATATGAAGCAACTTCCCAAAGCCCTGAGTCATCACAAATGGCATAGATAGCAGAGGGTCCAGTTCCAATGTCCTTTTAAACTCATTTGCAGAGTGTAATTCCAGTCATGTCAGGAGTGCCTGACCCAATACAGAACTCTGCCCAAGCTTGTAAGAACTAGAGGGGAACTAGTAGCTCTGGCAAGAAGACTTCTGGGACATTAGTACAACTTTCAGCCAATATTTGAAACCCCTGCCAAGTAGTTGTCAGTCTCTTTAAACTTCTGGGACAGGGGAACTCACTCTAGACAGCACATGTGTTGCAGAGCTATTGATGCCCCAAGAGTCTACTGAGAAGCAGCAGCTCTGGGGGACCAGCAGGTCCTAGCCACCCTTCCCCTCCCTGATAGTCATGGGAAGCTGTGCTGAGAACTATGAGGACTGGGAGCCCCAGATGGTTAGAGAACTGCCGTCAGTGGGTCCCACCCAGTAGGGAATCATTAGCCTTCCTGCCTTGAGAACTGCAGAGCAACCCAGCTCGTCCCAAGTGTTGCCCCATCAAGAGACCCCCCAAAGGTTTTGCAGTTACTCTCAGCTCAGCTGCATTTGCTATTAACCCCTCCCAGCTGGGAACTATCTTTTCCTTCATGATCCTAACAGAACCAGACACCTGGGGTATAAGCAGGCATAAGCAACCTGGAGTCTCTGCCCTATTTCAGGCCTTTATTACCTATTGTATTGAGCATTGTCACCCTGGATTCACCTCTCTGCCTCAAAGAGCTGTGCCTCCACTTTTTGCCTAGCTGTCAAAAGGATCTTCTAAAATGCAGTCGTAACCACATTATTCTGCTCAACCTCTTTCAGTGGCTCCCCATCTTCTATGGATCAAACCCAGTCTGCAAAGTCTTGAGATCTCTCCAGTTTCTCCATGTTAGTTCCCTCCTGCCCACCTTCCCAAACTCATCTCAGGAAGCGGCCCACCATCCCAGCATTACCCAAGGCTGCGAATCTTCCTCATCTCCTACTTTACCGCTCACCTGACATCCACTATGAAAGCAAGCTCCATCAGTTCTACCTCCAATATACTTACCTGCTCACCCCTATCTCCCACCACCCTCGTCCAAGCCACCATCATCTCTCACCCAGATCACAGCAATTACCTCCTAACTGACCTTCTTGCTTCCACTTCTAATTTGCTCCCTTCTAATTCATTCTCTACATAACAGAGTAAACTTTGGAAATGTAAATCAAATTATGTCATTTTCCTGTAAAACCTTTGAATGGCTTCCTTTTGGTCTTAGAATGAACCCTTAGCCAAAAGCCCTGTATGATCTAGCTTTGCCCACATTATCTGACCCTCTCTCATACCATTCTCCCCACAGTCAGTTGTCTGTCCCAACTACAGGCCCTTTGCAATTTCTGTTCCCTCAGCATGAACTCTCTTTTCTTAGCTCTATACTGTCATCTCCGGCTCATCTGTCTCCACTAAAACATCACCACCTCAGGAATGACTGCTGTAACCTGTTTTTCTCTATCACAGCACCTTGTTTAATTGCTTTTGACACTACTCATCATCTGTAACCCACTAATGTATTTGGTTCCTTGTTCATTGCCTGACATCTTCACTAGAGAAAACCTCCGTGAGGTCAAAGACCCTCTTTCTCATTATGTTCACTGGATCAACAGTTTTGTTTGCACTTTATAACACTTGGTAGGGTTCCCTAAGTTTTGTTGGTTGAATGCTGTCTAAATGAATCTGTCGTCTGCTACTCCCCCAGTCTTTCTTCTCTGCCACTTCTCAGCCCTTGACCACTGGAGTGCCCCTGGGCTGGGATTCTTAAGCCCTTGTGTCTATCTAGAAAGCCCCTCTGATTGAAATAGCTTCTCTTCTCAAAAGTCTCTGCAGACTCACCAAAGAGTTGCCCAGACCTCCATGTGCCACAGTATGGTGCCCATGCCTTTAATCATGGTCTTGGCAAACTGCTTGTAGTGACTCATTATCAATCTGTGTTCTCTGTAAACTGTAATGTCCCTGAAGAGAGATCATGTCCTCTCCATCTCTCCAACCTTCACCCACAATCCGGTACAGACCTCAAATGTATTAATTTCTCAACAAACATCTGTTGAAAAGATGAATGAATTAAGTGGAAGAACAATCCCTGGATGTAAATATAATAAGCCAGATTGCTAATGCCCACTCTCTGGTCATCTGAGTGACTCATAATGCTACTTTTTGCGTCTCAGTTTCTTCACCTGTAAATTGGGAGTAATCATTGCCTATCTCTCTCATGAGGTTAGCTAAAGAGTAAACTAAAATAGTAAATATGAAAATAGTTTGAACAATATAAATTCATTCATTTCAAAAATACTTACTGAGTCCTTACTTAGTGCTAAGGCACTCGAGCTACAAGTATGAAAGCATGATCCCTTAAAGGGTTCTAATTCTTCAAGATGGCATTATTATTAGTTAGCTGCCCACCATAAAGACATGTCTACCTCTTACTGTCTTAGTTTTTGGTCTACAGCATGTTTACATCTTTGTATTAATTGTTCACCTTGGAATTCACTGCATAGCTGCATATTCGTGTCTTACTGGAGGTCTGTACATGCTTTTCAGTTGTAATCACAGCTAAATGATTCCCTCACCAATTCTGGTTCCATTTCGGGAAGATTGTCAGCAGTACACACAGCAGCAAGCTCGTCCATCTGTGTAAGAGATAATGTAATTCTAAGACAATATTTAACAATGTGGGACAAGGCATAAACTCAATATGTTTTCAGGCAGAACAGAAAAAAATATGTACCCCATCTCATTAATCACAATAAGAATGAGGGATGGGGCAGATCCCCAGGCCAGTGCTGTTCCCTCCAAGTTAATCTGTCTTAATATTACGCCCTTGATAAAAAGAATGCCCATGTCGTCATTCTGCTTGTTCAGTGACAATTTACATTGGGAGTGTGCGAGATTTATGGAGTAACAGGAAACTCTAAGTAATAAAACCTTGAGTGATCCATGCTGTATTTGGAAGTAACTTCAACTGCAAACACTCTCTGGGGATGAAGCTTCAAGATATGTATTTATAAAGTTGATCTATTCACTAGTGCTTATTGAGTTCATTAATTCACTCATTCAGCAAATTTTTACTGGGTACCAACTCTGTGCAAAAGACTCTCTAAGGGGTTTGCAGTTGACTAAGGAGCCAGATATGGTCATGTACACTCAAAGGACTCCCATTAGGGAAGATGTGAATCATACTCAATAATGAAGGTGCCACATGGACTTTAAGCTCCACAAGGACAATGTCTGTTGTATTCCAATGCCTGTCACACGGCCTGGATCGAGAAGCTTATTAAAAATTTGTTAAGTGGCAATCCATTAAGGATGAATGGATAAACAAAATGCAGTATATATATGCAATGTAATAGTATTCAACCTTAAAGAGGAAGGTAGTTCTGACACATGCTACAAACTAGATGAACCTTGAAGACAGTGTGCTAAGTGAAATAAGCCAGTCACAAAAGTCCAAGTATAGTATGAGTCCACTTATGTGAGATACATGGCAAGGTCAAATTCATAGGACAGAAAGTGGAAATGGTGACTGCCAGGGAATGGAGGTAGGAAGGAATGGGAAGTTATTGTTTAATGGGAATAGAGTTTTGGTTTTGTAAGGTGAAAACTGTTCTGGAAACAGATGGTGGCAATGGTTGTAAACCAACGTAAATGCAGTTAATGCCAGTGAAATAAAAAGTTGTTAAGATGCTAAATTTTATGTATATTTTACTGCAACCACAAAATGTTTAAAGGGCTAGCAAGAAGTGCAGAGAGAGCTTGGGGCAGAAGAGGCAATGGAGCATTTCACAGAGAAGGGATCATGGAGGCCATGCACTTTCCCAGGGAGGGAGGAAGAAGAGGGCCTGGAATTGTGCAGAAGATGCACTCCAGGGGTGTTCAGGAAAGGACGCCAAGGGAAGTGTGGTTGGAACTTGGAGGAGCAGCCAGCCATTTAGGGACATGGAAGGGAAGGTCAGAGAGTCCCAAGGAGGGCCTTCTAGAGGATGACCACACTTACCCAAAGCCGTGGATTGGATAAGGAGGAGGTAAGGGACAAGCCTGGTAGAACATCTTCAGTGCACTGTGAGCATGGCAGTGAGGCTGCAAACAGTTAAGTACCAAGTGAGTGGAGAGTAAGTCACTGAAGTTCAATAGTAAAAGAAGGACAATTGTGGCAGAAACTTGAAGGAATCCATGGAGGGGAGAGAAGAAAGACTTAGCAAGGGACAGATGGATTGAAAGAAAAGGAGAGATATTCTGGAAGGATCTAGAATGGCTGGGAAGGATGAGTTGTGGCTCTTCTTCTTTTGAAACAAGAGGGCAGGGTAAGAAAATGGAGGGGAAATTTCAGGAAGAAATAAAGTAGAGAATAGGGAGCTGAAGGGCTCCTGTCTCCTCAGGGAGGCAGAGAGGAAGACCAAGTGCCACCAGCCGGAAGACAAGAACCTACCAGAGAAGACCTGGAGGCTTTGGATACCGTGTTACAGGAATGTGGGCTGGCACAAATGCAGAAGAGTAAAGCATTGGATCCAGCCGAGATCAGGGCCCCGGTGTGTGCAAGGGGACCGGTGGGCCTGGGACACAACAGTGACCTGAAGAAAGAGAGCAGATGGGATATTTGCCCAGGTGGGGACAGGCAAGACAGGGTCAGCAGCAGCCTGAGAGACAGGCCTCCTCAGCCGGGCAGAAGCATGGGTAACAAATATCCATGAAGCCCAGGTTGGATGGTAAGGAAATAAGGACCCAAAAGAGCTGGGAGGATGTGAAGTCAGGGACTAGAGTTCATGATGAGTGTACAGAGATGGTTCTGAAATAAAGAGAAGGTGATCTGGAGAAGAACTTCAGAACCTGAAATCTTGATCAAGGAGTCCCTGAGTGGAAGGGCAGTGCCAGGGGAGCAGTGCTGACAAGGCGTGGACCCCAGCCAAGTTTATGCGCAGGAACTGTGAGGTCTGAATACTTGCGGAATGTTAAAATGTCCCCAGTGATAATGACAGGGTGATGAGGTGGGGACAAGGTTAGATGAATAATAATCATCCACTGGGAGGGATGATGGTATGAAGGGGAAGGTGTACTTCGCTGGCAAGGACAAAGGGAAGAGCCTGCTGGGACTCAGGTGCCACTATGGGGGAGGGGTTAGAGGAGACCAGAGGCCCAGGAAGAAGTGGGCTGGGTGCAGGAACAGACTTCACGGAAGAGGGTTCATTGTGGGAAAAGCTGAGGCCACCCGTGAGGGCTGGAAGAAGACAGCTGGAGTTTGGAATTTATAGCTTGAGCAGTAACTGTGGGTGAGCTGGATAGAGAGCCAGGCTAGAGGGATCGGAGGGCATTCCAGAAGGTTGGAGTCAGGGAGACCTGTGCTGAGGAAAGCATCTAAGCTCCACATGTCTGTAAGACTAAGCCTTCAACCTGATGTAGAAGGCTAGGCTGGTGAACATATGTCTTGGGAATGGAGGACTCCTGCTTCTAATGTGCAGGCCCTTCTGTCAGGATACCAGGGGTCTCGTTCTAACTGCCACCAGCCAGCTTAAGTAATAAGCCTTTATTTTTAGGATGAGGGAGTTACTTTGAGTCTTAGACTCCTTTTCTGCAAAATGGGAGTGTTTGGAATAGGTGATCTTCCAACTTCAAAATGCTGTGACTTGTGAATCTGTTTCCTTGGCCTCTTCTTGCCATTGTTTCTGACTGTGTTTAATTATAATGATGATCCAATTCCACATTCTCTCCACTGGTGGGAGGGATAGACACTCATTAGGAAAGAGAGGAAGCCCTTGGCTGAATAATAATGTCATTACATATGCAATCAGGGTGGCTGCTGGCCCAAACAACTCCTTCTTGCAAATTAGAGAAAGCTCCCAGCTCTTGGCAGACAAATGAGTAAAAGAGCCAGGCTGGACTGGGGGCTCCTTCTCCCCTCAGCAAGGTGCTCCAGTGCAGGTCTCAACCTTTACAACTGCAGCCCTGATTTAATCCTTGTGACAGCAGAAGTGTCACTGATGGCGATTCAGCACTCCCATTTTCCAGGTAAAGAAATCAGAAGACAGAAAGCTTTGGTAATGTCCCCTACATCTAGTGGCCCTTCACACTCATACTCAAATACTACATGCTTTGAATTCCTGAGACACATTTCAAAACTGTTTTGCTCTTTGCATGCTTATATCAACGAGTATTTCCTAGCCTAAATAGATGAACACTTAATGAAGATTTTTTCCTCCTCCTCCCTCCCAACCCAGTCACCATGCCTCCCATCCCACTCTTCAAACTATATTTGGACATTATCCCTCGCAGTCAAGATGCCATCTCATCTGGAAGGAATATGGCTGCAGTATAAGGAAAGCATGGAATAAATACTGAAATGCTTAATTCTTTATCATCCTCTCAGCTCCCATATGCATGTACTGAAAT
This sequence comes from Manis javanica, assembly GCF_040802235.1. Classification (NCBI taxonomy): domain Eukaryota; kingdom Metazoa; phylum Chordata; class Mammalia; order Pholidota; family Manidae; genus Manis; species Manis javanica. The sequence goes on from NC_133156.1 coordinate 219,678,176, forward strand.
GCATTTGGACAAATGAGAAGGGGGGAAAGAGAAATGAATCCCAAAGAAGTTAATCATAATGGCATAAGAAATTGTATTTTGACTTACACTATTATTAGTTATTGTAAGTGATGGTATTATAAAGATATCAGGAGCTCTCAATTAGTTTTGTGTTTTTTTGGACTCAAGAAGAGAAAAAAAAATTAAATTTACTTCCTGGACCAGGAGAGCAATAATCATTTTATGACTATATTCATTTTCTTAGCCTCAGATGGAAAAGGTGACCAGGGACTAGTTATAACAAACGATCGTGCTCCGTTTGTCAAAGGCTCCTACATTGGCCAAAACCGTGTGGCTCGTGGAGTTCGCACGGGAGCTGAGTATTAAACCTAAATGGAAGAAAAGGATTCTGTCTTCAAAGGATTTGCCTTTTTTATGGGACTACAGGGCCTAGATACATCAAAGAGTTATAATTAGTTTTATAAAAACTTACAAATCACTACCAAGTGCTGATTAGTAGAAGGCAAGAGCCTGGGTCTGTGCAAAGCTTCTAGAGGAGAGAAGGGGCCTGAGAGAACCGAGGTCAGTGAGGACACGCACAGAGCTGGGGACCTAGGCCACTGTGAGTCACAGCACAGGTCTGACAGATGAAGGTTTTGTTCATCTTTGGTCAATGTTTGAGGCAAAGCACAGCTGAAAAGGTGGGAGCCGGTATTGCCAACAGAGGGAATGGTATGTCAGGATGTGGAGGGCATTCCCTGAGCACTGGTGGAAGTTTCATATTCTCATATGAAACACCAATCATCATCATGTTCCAGGAACTGTAGAGTCATCATCTTGACATCCCTGCAACCTCTTAGGCAGTGATAGCGAGTGGGTGTCAGCCAGCATGCCAACCCCATTCTGTCGGTAGTGGTTGTCCGGACGCTGGTGGGCTGCATTCAGGCTTGGTGAGAAAGCAAGTGGCGATGGGTTACTGTGATTGGCCATTGACAGGGAGTGTTGTGATACCCATGGCAAATATTTGCCATCTTTATTCCAAGGGATGCCCATTGACTTGATTAGGAAACCAGGGTTAAGTTAAAGAACTTTCATAAATTCATAGTTGCTTTTTCTGAAGCTAGGACAGGGTCATATTAGGAAAAGTCATCCTTTGCTCAAGACATTTTACTTGTACCTGTTATAAAATTACCATCATATACCAATTCCAGCAGACAAGCCACTCTACTACTATCTTCAGGGACACTGTCATAAAAAACATAAAGATCTGCAGCATCTCTGATCTGAATATCTCAGATGTGGCATCCTTGTGCTGGGTACAGCCTGCACAGCCATACGCTGGTCCTGAACCAGGATTTGAAACCAATGGACTGTTAGCTCTGCTGCCCGACACTGTCTTAATGAAAATGTGAGGGAGCTGTAGAGGAAAAGCAGTAAGTTTTTAAAGGGCCTTAAAGTGTTGCCTAAAAAGCTTGGATCTGATGTAATAGGTGTGAGCAAAGGCTGTTTATATGCTTATGCTCTCCTTAAACCAGATATTTATAGGCTAAGTACCTATAATGTTTTGCATTTTGTGAAGCATGTTACGCTTTTTAAAACACTTCAAATAAGTTATCTCACTTGATCCCTACATGTAAGCCAAGAACCCTCATCAGCTGAGGGAGGTGGTGGCAGGAGAGAGGATCTCGAAGCAAGTGTTATATGCAACTTCCCTCTTTTAAAAAAGGTATGTGAGGCATAAAAAAGAATAAAATCTTGCCATTCACAATGTAGATGGACCTGCAGGGTTCTGTGCTAAGTGAAATAAGTCAGAGACAAATGTCATGATTTCACTTTCATGTGAAATCAGAAACATAAAACAAATAAACAGAAATAGACTCATAAATGCAGAGAACAAAGTAGCAGCTGCCATAAGGGAGGGGCTGGAGAGGTGGGTAAAGTAGGTGAAGGGGATAAAGAAGTAAAGACTTTCAATTATAAATTAAATAAGTCACAGGGCTGAAAAAGTACAGCCTAGGATATAGTCAATACAATTATAATAACTTGGTGTGGTGACAGATAGTAACTACAGTCATTGTGGTGAGCATTTTATAATGTGTATAATAGTCACATCACTATAATGTACACTGAAATGAATACAGTATTTTCCATGATATTTCAAATTTTTGAAAGGCATGTGAGGTTGTGCTCCTTTCCTCAACAAGGTCTGGATTCTCTTAACTAAAACTGAAATGTGCGAGTAGCCTTGCTGCATCATAGCTCCATTCACTGATGTGTCAGCATAATTAATTATGCTGTGAAACCTGACAGCATTTCCCAAGTACCTAAACAACAACAACAAAAAGCACTGAACACAAGAAAACAGGAAAAGTTGGGTCCAATTTTGTATATATTCATCATGGGCTTCTTCAGTCTGAGTCTGCCTTTCCGTAGTTGAGTGACTTTCACTTCCTGAGTTGTCTCTTCTGTCAAAAATGAGGAGGTTGGAATAGATGATCTTTATCATTCAAGGTTACAGGAGAAATGAGATGGCAGATTCAAATTGGATCGAATCAAATAAATTCCAAATTTGAGGTGAGTCTAAGGAAGGAGATCGTTCACAAAGGTGAGGTCAGGGAAGGGAGATCAGCAGGGGTAGAGCAGTAGCCCAGGGCGTGGCTCCCGCAGTCCTGAAGGGGGAGGGGAGGGCATGGTCACTAGAATCAGAGGCAGCCGTGGAGAAAAGGCCGCCTTGAGAGGAGCAGTGACCTTTGCTGAGGGACGGACTGTGGCAATTCTACAGCAGAGAAGTAGAGAAAGACTCCCAGCACCACCCTGCTTCCTCCCTTCTAATTTCCTGTGAGGCTTCCCATTGGCCAAACCCCACCAGAAGCCAGAGTGCGAGGGAGGTGGGGGTACACTCCATGCAGCCCAGCCTGCTGCAGCAGGAATCAGGGAGAAGAAGGGCAGCCATGGATCTGAGATAGGCAGGAGGTGCCCGGCACACTCCCTAAGTCCACCTCAGCAATGTGAACTTCCGTAATGCACATCAAACACCCTGTCCTCTTACCCATGATAAACGGAAATGTGTTCAAAGAATTTTTGAGTAGAGAATGTGCTAGCAACTTAGGGGAATATGGCATAAAGCACGAAGTCTGCCACAGTTGTTGAACAAAATAAATTTACAGAATGAATGAATACATGAAAGAAAATAACAGTTACAACTGAGGTCTAACAGCAAAGAACTGTGAGACTGTATACACGCACACACACACACACAGATTCTAAAGAGCTTTGAGCTTCTCACAATAATATGGAATATACTAGGCAGTGAGTCAACCCTGAAATTCCATCCTTGAGACAAAATTACTGAGGCAGCCAAAGGGCCAGTTGAAATGCCATGTCCAAGACCAGGTAGGCCTGGAATCCCAAGATTTTAGGACTTGAGGGAGCAGCTATGCCTACCCACAGCCTTCTGTTCCAGGGTGGGTTTCTGTGAGCACATCAGATCCCCACCTGGAGGGGGCCAAGCCTGTGCTGGAGCCATGCCCAGCCCCAGGTCCCCCCTAGCCCCTTTTAGGACTCACTCTCTCACTCCAAAGTCACAGCCCTTGTGAGTGCGGGAAAGGTTGCTGGTTTTAAGATCTAAGAGCCCCAAACTTTGCAGGCCTTCTGAACACCCTGTGTTTCACAGAGCTTCTGCACTCTTAGCATTCATCTCACATCATGTATTTCTCCACAGCTTCTGCCCAAATTTTTAACTGCACTCTCCCTCACTATTAACAGAGACCTTGAATAGACTAATACCAGGTTGATAATTAAGTAACTAATAAAGGCTTAGGGCTGCCCTTGATTCTGTTATTACTAGAAATGATTTCTAAAGTCTGGCATTTATTTAGTACCGTCTGGGCGCCAGGCTCTGATCCAGCCAATATCATATATCTTATCTCAGCTAACCTTTCCCAAATCCCTCAGGTTGGGATTCCGCTTCTTATTGCCCATATGAGGACCCTGGGACAGTTTCCCCAGACAGTAAACAACCTGCCGAAATTCCATGACAAGTCAGCAGGAGACCCAGTGTATCTCTCTGCCCTCACCTCTCTGCACCACCTCTGCTGTGCCAGAATCAGAGACTTTCAAGCATAGAAAGAACCTGCTATTTCACCATGTTTGGGGCCATCCTATCCTGGCTGTGCCACTGTTGCAAAGAGCACTCTCAGCTGACCAAGTCCTGAGGGTGCTGCATGGCGCCTCTCAGGGAGCCTTGTTCAGCCTTCTTACAAAGCGCACCCCCAGGCCTGGTGCTGGAAGACCGGAGGGAATGGACAGTTATTGAGGGCTACTCTGCTCTATGCTTCAGAGACTTCACATCACTGAACCCTCCCAAACCTTGTGAAGAAGGAAATCATGATTCCCATTTGTACAGATGGGCAAGTAAGACTTACTGAAGGAGTAAAGAATGAAGTCAGTTCTGTTTTGGAAAGCTAATGCTGTTTTCACTGCAACTGCTCCCTCAGATCATGAAAGCAAAAAGGGAAAACAGGAAAGCTTCAGAAATCATCGTGGCCAATCTCTCGCTGATTCAGGGATCCCCTAGAACGTGCTGACAAGGACCCATACTGCCCTTCCAAGGCAGCTCATTCCGTTATGGGACAGCTGGAGAAACTGCTCACTTTCTGATGTAACCTGCCTTTGGTTTTGGCTCGGTTGAGGGACGGTTTCGGATAAGGGTAGACCAGGGCTGGGTCCAAAGAGTCCTCGAGGCAACTGGAGATGCCACAATCTCAAGAGTGAGCTACCCAGGTGGAGCCATTTGAAAATATGATTAGCAAGCCTTCCAGTCCCCATCCCATTATTGGATAAAACCTTCAACAGGATGGAGCAGAGGACAGAAAGACATTAATCCATACTTCTTTGCTGTTGATGCTCAAGTACCTGTAAACTCACTTAATACAGTTATCAACTAATCCACATCTTATTACTCAAAAGGAGAGCAGGAGAGATTTCATCAAAAGCTGAAATGAGAAGCATGTTCTCTACCGCATTATTCCCCAACCTGCCTCGTGCCAAGCCTATCAGAAGAAAAAAACAGAATTGGTTTGCCTGCCTGATTCTGAGTTTACCCACAGTAGCTTTTCAGTGATCCGTGTATTCTCTTCTAAATGCTCCTGAACCATCTGGTTAGAAATCTGTTTTAAAATTTGGCCAAGGATCTATGCCAATATTACCACTATGACGTTGATTTTTTTAAATCAGTACATCTGATCTGCAACAGGCATCTGCTCAACGAGACAGCCTTGGGTTGCCTGCACAGCTTAGACAACCACACCCTTAGCGTTATATCTTGTCTCAAAAATCATCTTCAAGGACCTTTATGAACAGAAGGCAGTTCCCCATCTGTACTCTTGGTTTTGTTCTTATTAGGCAGAACTACTGAACTAAAGTGAAGTCATCAAAACTTTGGCTAAGCCCCTACTTATGCCACACCCTGCGCCAGGCATTGAAGAAACCCAGAAGTGAATAGGGGTCAGTCTAGGCCAGTGCAGGGTCTCCCCTAAGGGCCTGACCCTTCTTGCCTTCCTCATGGCTTCCTCCCACTCTTCTCAAGCACCTCTGACCTGAACCACCGTGGGCTTGCAGCTGTTGTCTCTCCTCACGGGCAGGGCCTGTGTTTTATTTCTCGATACATCCCTAGTGGCAAGCCCCATGCCTTCCAAGGAAAACACATGTGATACATGTAGCAATGATAACAGTGCTGATGATGAGCTGGAGCAAGAAGGCACAGCCTAAAGATAAATGAATTTCTGATTCAGAAGGAAGGGGTTATAGAAACACATTGTATATATTGTTGCTGATTAATATGACCGAGTATTACAACAGACCCTGCAATACTGTAATTTGGAATGGTAACCATGGCATATTCTTCCATTCAGGCTAAAGGTAATATTTTTCATGATTAGCTTTTGATTAATCCTACTAGATAGACATTTCATTTACAGCATATACATTAGTTCTTAAGGGTTTAATTGCTTGTGCAATTGATAGTACAGCATGGAGAAAATACCAATGATTCTGTAACATCTTTCTATGTTGACAGATAGTGACCGCACTAGAAGGAGTGAGGATTTAATAATATGGGTAACTGTTGAACCACTGTGTTGTATATTTAAACCAGCATAAGATTGTATGTCAACGGTACTTCAATTAAAAAAAGAATGCTATTATGTTAATGAATTTCCAGCATCCAGTTCACCTTTAAGGCTATTAAATTAAGTGCAGTTAGTTAAGAACATTAGACATCTATGAAAAGCCCCTGAGAAAAATTTGGTTTGCTCAAATGAGAAGGTGGCCTTCTATGTTACTTTTCCCTCATTTTGCACTTCTCCCAGAGCCTGGGTCCTCCACCTCCCCTCCCTGTTCGTCCCTGCGCCTTTCCTCTCCTGCTAGCACTAATCTGTCAGTTTAAAAAGGATGCACATTGAGTGAAAGTAACAACCTGTTTCATAAACAAGCTCTGCTGCTTCCAAGAGAAACCAGAGGGACTCATGTTCCTTGCTGAGATGCTCCTCTCCTCAATTTGTTGAATTGTTTTCCAATTTTGTTAGAATAATGTTGCTCATGATATGTTGTACTCAAAATGAATTTTAGAATCAAAGCTCAACTGTGGGGTCTAGCAGATCAGGAAAATTAGTTTATCTTTTCCTGCCTCCCAGGTCAATAGGAAGAAATGTCCTGTGTTAATAGTGGTGTAGGGTGGATGTGGAACAGAAAGAACATAGACTTTTGGGGTAGACAGGTTTGGCTTTCATTCTGACCAATTCAGTTCAATTCATTCATTCAGCAAATATTTATTGAACACATACTATGGATCTGGCCCTATTCTGGACACTGGGGAGAAACTATGGATTATTCAGGAAAGCCTGATTCCACAGAGGCTTTGAACTTGCACTGAGTATCTTATTAGCTGTGTGAGGTATTGGATATATTTCTTCAATTCTCTGAGCATCAATTTCTTCACCCATAAATTGGGTGTATTAAGAAAAAGATTGTTATAAGAATAAAATAAGATGATGTTTATTCAGTACTTATCCAGAGGTCTTAATCCTACATCCATGGATCCTTTGAGGACTCTGAATAGAATTGAAAGGTTTATGAACTTGGATGCAAAATATCACATCTTTATTTTTACAACTTGTAATGAAAATTCAGCATTTCTTCAATTGTGAATGTAGGCAATAAATCTACTGCAGTAGTTAGTGTATGTGATTTTGTCACAAATACAAATCTCACTGCAGTTGTTGACACCATGAAATACTGTTTAAGCTCATCACTACTTCAATTTACAGATGTTATTAGACCTGCCATGAGATACTGTTAGTAAATGTATTGATAAAGAAGCACACATATTACCATATCATAACTTTTTTATATATTGATAACTGTATTTCAGTATAATTGGTTCCCTTTGTAGTTCTATGTATTTTATCTTATGTATTTGAAAACAGTACTCTAAGAGGAGTCCTTAGGCTTCACCAGACTGTCAAAGGGGCCTATGACACACAAGCAAAGGGAACAATGCCTGACCTAGACAGTATCTGCTACAGTGGTTCTCAGACTTAAGCATGTATCAGAATCACCGGAAGGGTTTGTTAATACACAGGTTGCTCTCAAGTTTCTGATACAGTAGGTCTTCCAAGTTTCTGGCACAGTAGGTCAGGGCAAAGCCTAATAATTGGCATTTCTAACAAGGTCTCAGGTGAGACCAATGCTGCTAATCCAGGGATCATATTTTAAAACCCCTGTCCTAATGTATAATAAGTATTTAGATGTTGTTTCTCCCCCATATTGACATGGCACACGAACACTTCCAGGGCATTTGAATGCTAGCAGATGCATACAGCAATGCATGAACTCACCATCTGACTCTGCTGGCCAGGTCATGCTGAGCTTTAGTGCTTCCTTTCCCCATGGCCAAGGTTCTGTGGCCCTGCTGCTTACAAGATCAGCTCCTCCCTTGCTGCTCGCTCCAATTCTGACTTGGGCAGGGGCAATTTAAGGAGCACTGAATATACTGGGATTCAGCACAAGGTCATACCAGCTGCCTGTTTAGCTCTTCTCTTGTCCCTTGTCCCCACCGATGATACCTGGCTTCTGCTTTATTCTTTGATACTTGAATCCCTGACTCATGCCCTAGTCCTTGTTAGACAAGATCCCATGCCCAGGGTTTGAGATCCTAACGTGGATGTAGAGCAATGACCAAATCCCTGCTGCCTGTAGAATCCCCACCTTTCTGCATTTATGAGCATTGCCTGCAATTGGTCTTCTTTATAATATTTTCATTTCTTCTGTGGGGCCACATCCTTTTCAAAACACCTGCATAACAAGCTATTTATTGCCATGTCCTTCAGCTCCCAGGGCCTTTCCCAGGTTCAGCACCTGAGACAGCTCCCATCTTGGAAGAAACTTCTGGGATCTGCCTGCTTTCCATTAACCCATCTTCTGGAGTCCCCTGTGACACACCACATCATGCCCTAGAAAACATATTTGTTATACTTTGTTGTTTTGAGCAGGACCAAACATCTTATCAATATAACATCTTTGGAAGTACTTATACTTATAGAATATTTAGCTCAATTAATCATTTATTGAGCATCTATTAAGTACTAGGCATCACGCCAAGCCTTAGGGATAGAAAAAGAAAAAGAGGCAGGCCTTGTTTTAAGAAATGCACAGGCTAATATGAGATGCAAATATAAAAATAAATGTTTTCAATTTTTTTATCTCATTTTAAAATTATCATTTGCATATATATTTGCATAGGTCTGCTTAAATTAATATTTCATATCTAATTCTTCTGTAAGTGGACTTTTAAACAAATCCTGAAGATGACCATTGTGAGTTCTCCTTTGGCAAGTTTTTAGTCCTTTTACTTTCTTCTCAGAGCTTGTGGCCCTATTCACTACCCCAGGGATTGTTGGTGTTGAATTAGCTATTAAAGTGATATCCCTCTCCTCTCCTTTGTTCCATGAACCAAAGTAATGAGCCTGGCCAAAGACAACAGCCTCCTCAGATGGAGGAGGACCCAGTGATCAAAAGTAGTCGGCTAACTACACTTTCCTGCTAAACCTACCTGGTATTCCCACTGTCACTGCTCTCATTTCCCTTTGAGCACATACCATGGTTTGGGGGCTCCACTGGGTATGAATAATTTGAAGTTCTCCCCTTAGAACATCATTACTGATTATGAGGTGGAGATCGTGAGTAAGTCATGAAGCAAAGAATGTTAGATGTCATTTTTTTCAACCAACCTCAGTGTAATATATAAAATACAACCACGAAGACTGTCTGGATTCTTACCAATATTATCTGGCCTAAGCTAGTCCTACGGCTCCAACATGATCAGTCATGCTGGGGAGAACTGCCTGACATGCCCTGAAGTAGTGCTGTTCTGCTCCAGTGCTGCTGTGATTAATTAGATGTTTAGGAGAGCTGGTGAGTCACCAGTGTTTGAGTATTAGTTTGAGGGGTTAGGGAGTGACCCCAGCATTCTGCTGAGTACAACAGGCTGATGAAACACCTTATATAATAGGAAGTAGACACCTGGTAAAGCATGGTGACATGTCATTAAGGAGCAAATCACTGGAAGTTGTCAGTTGCCTGAAAAGCAGCCTGCAGAACTAAGAGAATATAAGTAGTTTAATCATTTACATCACCTATATTGATAGCATCTGCTTTGCTCAGAGAACAGTCCTAATATTACCTAGAACTGCATATGAGATTATCTCTGCTGCTGTGAAGTTGAACCTAAATAGGGCCGATGTAATGTGGAGGGCTGTTGGTGTATAGCCATGTATGTGTGCATGTGTGTGGAACTGTTGTGGAAAAGTTTAACAGAAAAAAAAAAAGAAAATGAGCTGAGCAGAGAAGACCAAAATAACTCTAATCACACTAGGCCCCTCTTGCCTTTGAATATGCACTTATATTCAGGAACAAGCCAGGATAGCATGCAGCCTGCTGGGATGGGGGCAGACACACAGGCTGTGAGTTCCAAGTCTGGTCCTATCTATGATCCTGATTCTTTCTCAGTAAAATGACAACTAGATCAGTAAATGGACAAGAAATTAAGTGGAGTATGGTTTAATACCTAGTAAGATAATTGATACATAGTGGGCATTGAATAAATGTCTCCCCATTCCCTGAATCATCTACTATGAACTCATTTTACAGATTAAGAACAGCCTCGAAGAGATTTAGTGAGTTACCCAAGGTCACAGAGCTGTTAAGCTACAGAGATGGGAACATAACCTTGAACCTGGTGCTCTAACTTCTACACCAGGTTGCCTCCCATTTCACATTTTCATGGATTAACCATCTCAAGTAGAGTCTTTTCTTGGCTGAAACTGGAGTTCACAAATAGCACAGTCCTAAAGGGTGCACCCCCTTACCTTCAAAGTCCAACCAAGCTGGGACTTGTAAAATCATTCCTATCTCACCATCTAACCTGAATCCTGCTTCTTCGGTGGCAGATTGAGTCACAGCCGCAGACAGCTGTCGGGGGCCCAGCAGTTCCTTCCCATACTGCTCTCCCACCTCTTGCTCAGTGGCCTCCCTGCACGCAGCAGAGATCTGGTAGGAAGTGTCCATTCCCACCCCATCACACAGTAATGTCTTTATTTCAGTCCCTTTTGGGCCATGATCCCAAACCAGTAATCCTTAGAAATCCAATTTTTTGTCTACTTTTTTGATGACTCTAAAATTCAGGAAGTTAGAGTATTGCTTTTTAATTAATTCTACTTGCCAGAAGCTCAGAGTGTACAGTCCTGCTAATAACTGTCCCCTCTAATTCTACAGAAAATGGACATGGATCTGTTAGTTGGCATTACTTGTGTTTGGTCATTGCTCTTCTCTTAAGACTCTGCTTTAGAAAAACTTGCATTTTTAAAATTTCTGTCATTTAATTCCATAGACAGTTGATTTAAGTTCCACTTTTTGCCATTAAATGAAAATTAAATTAAGCTCATTATTGTATGAAACAAGCATTGATTGTACTTACTTTGTTTTTAATTAAATGCTACTATTCATTATTTCCTCCCATGTAGTGCTTCTAATTTTCTTTGGTATATAATTTGGGGTAACAACAATATCAGTAAACTATCCCTCATAAATATTATTCAAAGAGAAAGATATTTGAAACACACTGTGAAAGAAATTTGAAGGTATTTGCATATTGTTTTTAATTTACTGGTAGGATGTTTAACAGGTAATATTCCCACGTTGCTCCTTTGTGATAAAACAGGGCATGTGCATATCTCTCTTAAGCAGCTCTGACTTTTACAGTTAATGGCTGACTTCAAGATGTCATTGATCTTTAAAATGTGCTGACTTTATGTACAACACTGAAGTTATGGTCCAAGGGGTAGATATTTGAATTTAAGTCTAAGAACATTATCAAAAAGGTTCAGAAAAATTTCCAGAGAAGCTTATTTCATTTTGTCTATAACGCTGGTGAAGCACTCGTTTCCTGCCAGATGGTCTCTTGGGTTCTGGAAATGCATGGAATGGTAGAGAACCACAGGCTTTGTCCTTCTGGTACTTGCATTCTAAAGGGGAGGTGATGACATGGTATATGCTGACTCCAGCTTACTGAGAAAGCAGGATTCCCCACTAACCAGCTTACTGTGCCTGGACCATTCTCCAAGAATCTATGCTTTGAGCAGCATTGTGTATTTTGCACTCCCCTCCTCTAAATGAATCACAGTGATAGATACAGAATGACATAACTGAGCCCAAAATGCAGACACTATCTCTCAAACCCAGAACCCAAGTGGAAAATAGTGAGTAGATAAAAGTGTTACAATTGAACATTACAACTAATTTCAATCAATCATTGATAACAAGAAATAACAGGATATTTAAAAGGTAAAACTAAAACTCCAGAGAGAGCAAAATAAAATTGGAAGTGGTTGTTCAATGGGTAAAGTATGCTAAGTTCTACATTGTTTGTCGAGGATAGAAACACTGAAACAAATTACATTTAGTTTTTCTTCAAAGCAAATTATAGTATGTATGTAGAAGTTTAAAGCTGTTTTAAAGAAGAGAAAGATAACCTATAGCTTTAGCTAAATCAGCTGAGGATAAAGTTAATATAGCGTAAATAGGTAATATAGTGAACATTATATAAAGTTAACATAGTAGGTAATAATTTAGGATAGTATAGTATTGATCTAACATGGCAAGGGATAAAAGCAGAAAGAAGGAAAGTATAAAAAAAACAAAAAGATAATGATGATATTTGGTAGAAATAGGTCAAATGTATCAGTAATCACACAAAAAGATAAATTGACTGAATTCACCTATTAAAAAGACAAACTTTCACATTGAATTTAAAAAATAAGCAGAATGCAGCTTCCTGCTCCTAAGGCAAAAAATCACACAGAAAGTTTGAAAATAAGGAGATGAAAAAAGATTTACCATGTGCCCAAAAGAAATTACTATCAGTCAAAATGGAACTCATAGCAAAAACTTGTCGTATGGATGTGGGACACAGCAAAAATAATAAGGGAATCTAGGAAGAAGACCTAGCAGCAATGGTTTCATGTGCTCAATGACACGGCTTTGTTCCATGTGAAGTGAAAGAAAACTGACCAAAATGAAGAGGAACTGACAGAGCCACTCTACTAGAAATTTGAAAATCAAACAGAAAAATAAAAAATCATAGAGACATAGAAGATTTGAACAACAAAATTAACATGCAATGTCTTAATATGAATCCAGTAAGTAGAGTATACATTCTTTCCATTAGACACATAGAAAAATCATAACAGTGTATCACATCTCTATCCAGAGGAAGTCTTATATTTCACAGGACTAATGCCATAGAAATGTTCTCTGACCACAGTGCAACTTAAAAAATAACATATTTTTAAACATCAGAGTGGTTAACAAAGCTAGTTTCTAGAAAAAAAAACCTAATAAATGAGACAAAAGGGAAAATCAAGCAGTAACTGCAGATGCAGTAGAATTTTAAAAATAAAGGAATTCAATAAACAATTTTATGTCAGTATATTAAAAAACTTAGATGATATGCTTAATTTTATAGAAACAAATAAATTGCCAACATTGACTCAAGAAGAAATAGAAACTCCAAATAAATTGATAACCATTAATGAAAATGAATCAATAATCAACCCATCCAACACCCTGCACACGATACAAGATCCAAGCTTTTCTAAACATCCAAGGAGCAGATAAATAATCCCACCTTTGCAAATTATTTCACAGAATAGAAAAACAAACTTAAACTACTTTAACTCATTTACTATGGCCAGCATACTCTGGATAACAAAACTGACAATAAAAGAACACTTCAGAACAATCTCATTTAATGCCATAAATTCAAGTAAAATACAAGCAGCCAACTCCAGGAGTGTATTAAAAAGGTATATATATATCATGACCTATTATGATTTGTCCCAGGAATACAAGGATAGATCAACAACAGCAAGCCTATTAAACAGGCAAAGCCATTACGTCTGTCAATTATTTATGTAATAATAATATAAAAACATTTATGAGATAGAAAAAACACCAAAGGTAGTGACTAGATCTACACATAGGGGGAAAAAAACAGGATTCAGGAGAAATACACAGAGGCACTTCAACTTAAAATATATGCCAGCACATTAAACAGACTCTAAAGCAAAAATGATACAAACTAATGATTTGATATTGCTGGGCTGGGTACATGGCTATTAATCAAATTATTCTTTCAACATTTCTATATGTGAAAAATATTTTACAATTAAAAATAAAATGTTATGTAGAGATCATCTGTCTTGGGGCTTTTCAAGCTTGGATGTACCTGTGAATCATCTGAGAATCTTTTAAAAATGCAGATTCCCATTCAGTAGCTCTCTGGGACAGGGCCTGAGCTTCTGCATTTCTGAAAAGTTCCCAGGGAATACTGATACTATTGGCTCATGGACCACACTGCATAGTGCACGTGGTTCTCAAACCTGGACTTACATTAGAATTAGTGGGGAAGCTTTAAAAAGAAACTGATGCCTGTGCCCCAGTCCCAGAGATTCTGATTCAGTTGTCTGAGGTGGTGGTGTCTAGACATTTGCACTTTTTTTTAAATTGAAGTGCAGTTGACATAAAATTAGTTGCAGGTATGCCACATAGTGATTTGAAATTTATATATATTACAAAATCCTCACCATGATAAGTGTACTTACCATCTGTCACCATATAAAGTTAGTACAATATTACTGACTATATTCACCATGCTATACCTTTTATCCCCATGACTTATTTATTTTATAATTGGAAGTTTGTGCTTCATTTTCCCCTTCACCTATTTCATCTAGCTCCCAGCCCCCTCGCCTCTCACAACCAGGAGTTTGTTCTCTGTATTTATGAGTCTATTTCTGAGGTTTTGTTAGTTATTTGTTTTATTTTTTACATTTCACATATAAATGAAACCATATGGTATTTTGCCTTTCTCTAATTAATCTCACTTAGCATTATACCCTCTAGATCCATCCATATTCTCACAAATGACAAGATTTCAGTTTTTTTACAGCTGAGTAATTTTCCACTGTGTATGTATATATCTTTTTTATCCATTCATCTATTGATGGACACTTAGATTGCTTCCATATCATGGCTATTGTAAATAATGCTGCAGTGGACATAGGGGTGCATATATCCTTTCAAATTAGTGGTTTTGTTTTCTTTGGATATATACCCAAAAGTGGAATTATTGAATCATATGCAATTTCTATGGACAGTGGTACTTCTTGGAAGTTCCTCAAGTGATGCTAGTATGTAGACATGGTTTAAAATCATGAAGTAGACCTCATTTTATAACGAAGGAAACTGTGACTCCACGAGAGGCAGTTACTTAACCCAGGCTGCACAGCTGCCTGGGCACTAGGACTACTCTTGCAATTCCTATTCTAGTTCCTTTCCATGTCTTACTTCAATCTCCTCCAAGGTCTTGCCCTTGACTTTTCCTATTTCAAGGTCCCTGTTGCTCGCTCACTCTTCTTAGCCCAAGAACTGTGCAGTCATAGCCGAGTGAATAGACTTGGGCAGATCCAAAGCACGGCTGCAAATCAAGGCAGGCTATTGGTACTCTACAGCCAAGTCCCTGCCCACCCATTGCCCATCCACGCACAGA
Organism: Manis javanica; assembly: GCF_040802235.1. Taxonomy (NCBI): domain Eukaryota; kingdom Metazoa; phylum Chordata; class Mammalia; order Pholidota; family Manidae; genus Manis; species Manis javanica. Next base: position 219,693,318 of record NC_133156.1, read on the forward strand.
TGGAAATTCTTGGGGCACTTATTGTCATGAGTTTGAAAAAATGACATCATGGAGAAATAAAAAATTTTCTTCTCCAAAGACCAGGTCTCAGAGTTTTTCAGTTTTTTGTTTTGTTTTGGTTTGATTTGTTTTTTTTGCTCTGTGTTCTCTTCTACAGCACTCTCCTGCCCTTGCATCAACTAACGAATAAGACGCTATAGTCATTCCATTGCACCAGGTTTAAAACACTAGGTAAACTCCTCCCAAGTGTCCCTAGTTTTCACTCTTTTCTTCTAGCCTTGACCTCTGTTCTTCCTGACTAATCTGCCCTGATTTGTTACTTCCTCCCTCAGATGTAAACATAGACCTTTTTTCCCTTAGTTCTCCTTGACATTGAACAAGTAGGATTTATGCCTGTGCTCTAAGTCCACCTTCCGATATAGAATCCTATAACCTTATACTGTGAGTTAAGAGACTAGTAAATCTTCCAGACCAGCGTCTCCCTTAATAAAACCAGACCAAACCCTCTGAGCAGTGAGGTAACTTCTCCCTGCTCATGGACATGCTGTCCAGTGAGTGGGATATCTCATTTTAACCAGCTGAAACCTATTCCCAGCAATACCTTTCCAAGTAGAGACAGAACCTTTATGATCCCAACAATACTGGAGTTTCCATTTCCAATACCAATCTCAAACTGGGACTGTCTTGGGGGACAGGGGCAGTGGGGGTCAGAATTTACCCAGGATTTACACAAAAGGTTCATGTTTTGTCTGAGATCTGTGGTCACAGGCAAGAGGGGGAAAAAAATCACAATTGGCTGGGTGAGGTTTTCTAGCAGGCCCACTGCACTGACCATATTCTTTCTTCTAAGGCAGGTAGGACGTGGGGCAATTAATTACTTTCTTTGTGAGAAGAACTGAGGCTTAAGAGCCTTTGAAAATCAATTCACAAGTCATTCTGTTGCTGGGTTTTAATAGTACCTTGGCCCTCTTTCCTGAATATAAAGTTGCTGCTGTATCAATAGTCCTTCCTTTTACTTATCACTTTTCTGGGCAGGAAAGCTGTGAACCATGTAAAAAGAAAGATGACACCTGGAAAGAGGAGTCCCGAAACCATATCTAAGGTATACAAAGAAAACTTCAAACCTGAAACTATTAAAACTGAAAAGACTTCAGGCACAATGAGTATAACACCATTTTAGGTGAAGAAACTGAAGCCTAAAAGAAGTAGCTTTGCTAAGCCAGAAATTCTAGAAAACTAAAGAAAGACAAGGACTGAGGGTCTGGCAGGTACCAAATAATCAATTAAGTTGGGCCTTAATTTATTCAATGTGTGCTGATAAAATAGTAACTATAAATTGATTTTTGGTAAAATCAAATTATATGTGAAGTTTATTACAGGAGCTTGCAGGTCATCAGAATCCTATGATAAAGACCAAAGAGCAGTTTTTTTCCTTCCCCATTGCTTTATTTTAATTCTGGTTCCTTCTACAGGAACTCCTCTACAGGAGAGTTGCTTGAAGCCAACTATATTGGCAGTTCAATGAATTCTTACTGTTGAATTTGTTTTCTTTTAAGACAAAAATGATGAAATGGTGAAATAGCTAAAGCACTAAACTGCAGATCAGGAATCCAAGTTCAAGTCCAGATAACCACTAATCAGTTGCACAGTCTTGAATGAGTCACTGAACCTCCATGGGCAGCTATTTCCTCACCAGAAATTCTAGAATAATCTCTAAGGTAAGGCCTCTCCTTCACTAAATCCAGAGCTGACCTCAAGGATAGAAGCACAGGCTCCTATTGGGGGAATACACCCAAGTACTATGTGGGATGACTCTAAGGACCTCACTGACTGTCTTCCTCCTGTTTCAGGACCTCACTTCTCAAATCGTGGTCCTTGCCCCGACAGCAGCACCATCACATGTGAGCTCATTAGGAAAGCAGAACCTCAGGCCTCACCCAGAACTGCCCAATTAGTATCCGCATTTTAGCAAGGTCTCCAGGAGATTCATACACATGTTTAAATTTGAGAAGCATTTTCTTAGAACACCTCCTCCAGTTTCCCAGATGTTGAATGGCTTTTCTTTGAGCTTCCTCAGTGCCCACTTTTGTATCTGCCCGTGTGCAGACAGAGAGCACCCGCCAGGCTCTCGCCTAGCCCAGCCAGCTTCAGTTCTGCTCTTCTCCTGTGTCTGACTGGGCTCACTTCTTGGCTGGTGTATAAACTAGTGGGTAGACTAACTGACGTCAGATATGTCAGCATGTCCCTGGGGCAAGGGGACAGTAAAAAGCAGAGACAAGAAATAAAAACAGACAACCTGGGACCACTTAGAGATAAGCAGACACATACAACTGGGCAAACTCTGGAAATACTTCTAAGACAATATAAGAAAGGGGTTAAGTTATGTCTGTTTAAAGAGTTGTGCAAGTTTTTCTGGTTCAAGAATAAAAGGCATAAAAGACAAATAAAAGAAAAATAAGAATATGAACAGGCAATTCAAAAGGTAGAATGCTCAATAAATCTGTGAAAAGATGCTCAACTTCAGGAAGTTCAAATTAAAGCAATGAGATACCATTTCACACCTCTCCATGTCACTTTTGTTCTTTTAAAAATAATGTTTTCCTTTTGATTCTGAAATATTAGAGACATATAGGAAATTACGTGCCAACTATAACAAACACTCATGTGCCCACCACTTAGAAGTAATAATATTAAATTTTGCCATATGTGCTTTGGCTTTTTCCCCTATGTTAAGAAAGCTAAAGCCTCACTCCATTCCCTTGTCATCCTTCCCCATCACCCGTGAAGTTGCTGGGTGTTATTCCACAGGACACGTTATACTTTTCCTATATAGGAATGTGTCCATAGTCAACGCACAGTGTTGTTTTATCACACTGCATATATTTATTGGAACTTGTGTTTCTTCACTCCACATTGTTTTTCTTTCTGTGTTGAAATATATTGAGTTCATTTACTCTTGTTTAACTGTTTAGTACTTAACTGAATGAATAAAACACTGAAGGGGACAATCAGGTTGAAGGGAATGAGAAAGGTGGTTTAGAAAAAAACAAATTTTAGTTGCTTTTAGACCAAAGATTTTCTGTGTCAGAGTCCAACAATCCCATGTCCATTTTCCTGGTCTAAACACATGCCTTCCACCCCAGAGAAAAATATTCTCCTCCAGATCTTCCTAACTTCTCCCAAGGTCATTGCTGGAGCAGAAGCCCCTGTGCCTCTGATAGTGTCCGAAGGGCAGAGGGCAGGCAAGCCTGGGGCCCACAGTCACGCTGCCTCACATCCCCCCAGCCTGCAAGCAAAGGGCCCATGACTAGAGGAGGCTCAACTCCCCACATCTAACAATACATGGAGGAAATGCAAACCCGTTATTGCTACAATTTGTCCTAAAGGAGGTTTGCAAACTGCATGCCTGAGATTTACGATGTGACATCCAGAGATTTCGTACACTGTATTACTCATTTATGGGCCTCAATTTAGTTAAGAGAAAAGAAGCTTTCTAGAGCAAAAACACCCTAAAGCTTTGGTAAAATGGGATATTTAATTAATTCCAAAATCACCAAGTGGGTAAAGAGTGAGTTTCAGACCTGTGTGTTCAAGCATCCCCCTGGGCCTGCTTATTAGCACAGTCCTAGTTGTTGGCAAGAGTTCTGTACTGGCAAAGGTGCAGCTGTGCTGAAGGGCTAACCTCCTACAACTCTCAGCAGGCCTTGGGTCTAGAAAACTCAGGTGCACCTTTTCCCTGAATAACCTGGTGGTGTGGATTGATTTGCATATGCAAATGACTTATTCCTAGTTAGTCAGTAGGAGCCTTGAATGTAGCGAATTGTCCTCTACTACAAAGCTCTCCTAAAGGTGAGCTCAGAGCAAGGGGGTGTGGAAGGAATGCAGCCACAGCTGGGGAGGCAAGTCCTCCACCTGTGCCCAGCTGTTTCCCACGTGCCTGTGGGTGGCAGCCCCTGCCTGCCCTGCCTCTGTAGGAAGGAGCTTGTGTGACTCAGGCAGTCACTGAATGTGAGAACTGTTTTGAGGCACTTTGTACAAAATAAAGATCATTAGTCATATGTACAGTATAAAATGGTTTGCTGATTGACTCCAAAAGGAACATGGGGTAAGAACTATCTTCTCCCAAAAATTCTAGGAAAGAGGCATATACCATATTCGTATATATGTTTATGGTTTATATGTATGAACATACTTATGTTTGTATATGAGTGCATAATTTGTATTCATATTTGTGATCATGTTGATATTCATATTTCTGTCTCTTCGGTCTGGAGCCAAAAGCAGGGAACCTGGGGAGCTCTGAGAAGCTGAAAGTGAGACAGATTCTTTCATTTCTTATGGATGGAGAAACATACATCAAGCGGGGCAGTGCTTTGCACAGCTTATCAATATTGAACTCAGACCCAGGAAAATAGTCTTTTTTTCTTTTCTGTTTAAATCAATGTGTTATCTGCTGGCAAAAGATCTTCACTTGCCTTGCCTCTATGCTCCCGCACAGCACCTCCAGCTAAAACTCAAGCTTTCAGATTCTAAATCACATTCAGATTCAGCTCACATTTCCTGACTGCCAACCTTGTGCTAAATGGGGAAGCAATTTATCCTAGGTCATCCAGCCGCATCTGAAGTCCCCACACTTCCTACTGCCCCTTGCCATGCAGAGCCCCCACTTTCCTTCACATCCATCCACACTCCCATGCCTATTAGCGTTCATTTATTTTGGCTCAGAAGTCTATCATTAGTAATAGGGGAAGTAATAATGCACTAAGCCATATCAGGCATTTACATCATTCTTTGATTTCATTTTATGGAAGCAGTTTTGATAGGGAGAGGAAGACCCAGTGCGAGGCCATTGGAGGGGCTCAGGGACAGTTAAGAACAGGAGCTGAGGGGAGAAGGACACTTCACGGGAGGGAGGTGAGAAAGGGCAAGGCTGACTTCATTCTCTTGCCAAGTTTGCCTGTGTTGCCAGGTAGTTGTTGCCTGGTCAAGGTTTCTAGACTGGGAAAAGTAGAACTCTTAGGGATCATCCAGGCCTGTTCCCAGAAATTGCAGAAAAAAACTAGGGTCCAAAAGAGACAACTGTCTTTTTAAAACACCGACCTGACTGGGCCACTCCCATCCTACAAGCTCTTCGGCACCTCTGGCCACAGCAGCCAGGCTTCTGTCTTGACAGGTGTCAGTCTCATTCATGGCACACATCCATCAGCATATGTGGATTTTGACTTTTCTCCATTCAATACATAATTTTTTGGTGCCAAGTATGTTCCAGCCCCTTTATAAACCAACTGAAATGTAATTTCCTCAGCTATTTTTTCATTGCTCCCCATCTAATTAGCCCTCCCCATGCAGAACCCCTTACTGTTCTGTCATATTTGTCACCATTTATAATGGAACATTTATTGGTGTGTTTATTCAGTTAAAGTCTGTCTCCCCCACCCCAGTGTGACTGTAAACTCCACAAGGCAGGGAAGTTTGTTCACAACAGTGAAGTGTGGTAATTGTTCAATGTATAGTAGGCATTCAAGAAATACTTATTAAATGAAGAAATGAATAAATAACTGATATGTGCTAGGGTCTAGTGATATAGTGAACCTTAAGACAGTTATGGACAGTTCGTCAGGGCAGGAAGGAGTGACAGAGCAGGTAGTTATCAGTGGGACTGAGTGGCAATGCTGGTGCTCCCTTTGGGAGGAGGCACCATCCCCTCTCTGCCCATCCACTCTTAAAGCAGTGAGTGAGTGAGAGTGAAATGTTCTGTGAGCATGTTGAATCTGCTGTAAGGTCAATTAACTATAAAAAGGCAAGTCAGTCAATACCTGACAAGCCTTTGGTAACACATTACTAGCAAACCATCTCACAACTAACTTCTGCAGTGTGGCACCACAGTGGGAAAGGCTACAGGATGGGACCCACGTGCTTTGCAGGGCCTAGGGGCTCCTGGGCAACCTGCCTGACCTCCTCCCACCTCTTCCCTCTTGCCCTCCCACACCCTGAGTGCCAGCCCTGGGACCATGCTTCCCTGACCCTTCCTGCACTCTCTCCCACCAGAAGCACCACTGGCCTCCATCTGGGAAGACCTCCCAGCTGCCTGGGCCACCCCCTCCCCCTCTCTCTGATCCCCTACCCCCTTTCTGCCTCTTCTCTAGCACTGGTCACGTGGATATATGAGCTATATCCGTGTATATCTAAATGCATGCAATGGTTGTCTCTGGACAGTGGGATTATGTGTGGCTTTTATTTCCTTCTTGATATTTTCTGTTCTACAATGTATCTCCCCAACAATCATCTTTATAAATGGAAAAAAAATTGCTGTTGTTTGAAAAGGATTGTGGTTATTTTATGTCCATCACTCCCAGTATCCTATGGGATCATCAAAGCCAGAACCAGGTATCTTCAAAGCTTAAAACCTATTATTACATGCTCATTGTATATCAGATGAGTGAATGAATGAATGAGAATTGAGTTAGCAACTAAAAACATGGGATTCCAAGCCTCAGTTCATCATCTGAGAAGCTAGGAACAAATCCTACTGGTCTCAGCATGATAAACTAGTAAGTTGTTCCTAGGCAGTCTTGTGACCGTTCTCTCCCATAGCGAGCGCTGGCAGGGCATGCAGTTCCCTGGCTGAGGGCTCTGCCCCACTGTCCCCACCCTGTGTGTCTAGAGGCAGCCCTGCCTAGCACAGCTGAGGCTTTTTTTCATTGTGGTTGTGAGACTTGATGTCACCAGTCCCATTTGCTGCCTGTCTGGGATATTATAGACATGCTTTCTCTGTTTATTGTGTTGTCACTTTGCACAATTTCTCTTCAGGCGCTCACAGCCTTTCAAGCATGAAGCTCCTAGAGATGAATGAGCCTCTATCGGGGGCTCAGTGCTCTTTACTCAGTGGGAGCCAGCTGTGCTCTCGGCTGTCTTAAATTTCCAGGCAGATTTTCCAAACTTTTGAGTAAGAGGCCAGGGCCAAATGGAGACTGGCCCTCGGGGTTCTGCGATAGCTCCACAGTGCCAGCCAGTCACTGTGGGGAAAGTGAGGATGGCAACAGTGGCCTCCCTCCAGCGCTGGCTCCGAGGGCCTGGGGATGGAGCTCATGCCAGGCCGCTGGTAAGGAGGCCCTGAGTGTTTGTGGGTGCTGTGGATCCCCGCAAAGTAGGGAGGATCTGGCACAAAACAGGAGAGGCGGACTGCCACCCACACACCATGTGGCCTCAGGCAGGGGACCTCACCTCTGCTCCGGTTTTCTCATCACCAAATGGGAGTAACGTTCCCTGAGACAATGCGGCCTCTGTAAGAGACTTTGGTAAAGGGAAGCCCAACTCTTTCAACGCCACCCTTGGGCTCCCTGAGGCCCGGATTGTCCCAGAGCTGTGCCTCTGGTTCAGCAAGGTGGGTATCTCCCCAGGACTGGCTTTGAACCTCTGACTTGCCTGCTGCCTTCCTCATCATTTCTTCTCCACTTCCCTGCCTCTCAGATTCATGCAGGGCTCGACTGCTCCAGGAGGTGAGCTGAAGGAATCAAAGGGAGAGTTGTGGGATCGAAGGGGACTTCAGATTAGAGGAGCCCCAGCAGCTGCTTCTGCAGAAACTTCAAGGGTCCCCTAAGGTCTCCCTTCAAAGTGATGCCAAAGCCTGGGCCTGATAAGTGGCAGGAGTGGCAGACGGCCCACTGGCAAATGCTTTGAGTAGATAATTAGTTCAGGCTTTTGTGCTTTTCTGTCTCTGCCTTTCAACTTGATCTGATGAGTCACCCCTCCCTACACCCATCTTTCTTCACTCCCCCACCGCTTTTATTCCTGCAGAAAACCAACCTGAACTAAACTTCCCCAAATCCATTAGAATAAGAAATGAATTCAGGAGTAAGTTTCTGTGCTGCAATGCCATTTGTGAAAGAAAGCGTATTCCTGAATTCACCTTTTTTCCCCCCAGAGGCAAAATAGTCATCTATTGTTGCTGTACAGTTAGTTACTCTGCGGTAACTGGAACTCTGTAGGTGATACTTGCATGGAGCCCATTCCTTGGGAATTTGGGCAAAGATGTACGTGTCTCCTTAGGAACAAAAAGTCATTGCTGTTGCCATCAGCAACCCCAGCCATCACTCATGTTTTTTTCCTTTTCATTTTTAAACTCATTTAATGAAATATAGCATATAGAACACCTAAAACCACATATCTATGGGTGAGTTTTTACAAAATGAAATCATTTATGCAACTACCACACAGACCAAGATATGTAACAATACTGCACATAAGAAGCTTCCGTAAAGCCCCCTTCAGTTGTTACAGATACCTTAAAGATAATCACTATTTGGACTTCTTTCCCTATAGGTTAAGTTTTTCCAGTTTTTAAAATGTATGTAACTATATGAATAAGCATATGAGTCATATTAACTATTTTGTGTCTGTGAGATATTTCCATTTAGTTGTACATAGCTTTAGTTAAATTTTCATTTTTGCATAATATTTTGTTATATAAATATACCACAATTTATCCAGTGAATTCTGTTCTTGTGCATGTGTTTTGGTGCACATGGACATGCATTTCTTTTGTATATTTACTTAGGAGAATCAAAAGCATGCACCCATTCAGCTTTAGAAGATTTGCTTAACAGTTTGCCAAAGTGGTTGTACCATTTCTGTCCTTCCAACTGCATCATATTCTCAACAACTCAGTATGTTTCTGTTTTGTTGTGTTTTTGTTATTGATCTTATTCTGTTCTATTATTTTGTGTTAAGCCATTCTAGTGGCTGTGTAGTGGTATTTCATTGTGGTTCAATTTGCATTTCTCTGATGAATAATGTTGAACATCTTTTCATATGCTTATTGGACCTGTGCAAATCTTTTGCTCTTTTGTTGTTAGTATATTATCTACATTTTTCATATCGATTTTAGGAGTTCTTTATATATTCTGAATGAAATTCCTTTATCAGATTATGCATTGTGAATATTGCAAATATTTTCCCTTAGTCTGTGGCTTGCCTTTCCATTTACTTAACAGTATCTTCTAATGAAAAGAAATTTAAAAATTTTAAGAAGTCCTACTTACCAATTTTGTTTTTTATGAGTAGTGTTTTGTGTCCTGTTTAGGAAATCTTTACCTATTGCAACACCATAACCATATTCTCTGATGTTATTTTCCAAAAGCTATATCATTTTGCCTTTTATATTTAGGATTATAATTCATTTAAACTGGATTTTTATTAGTGTCCTGAAGTAGAGGTGCATACTCATTTTTCCCTATAGATACCCCATTGATCCAAACTATTTGTTTAAAAGATTGTTCTCTTACCGTTGTCCTACTATGACAACTTTGTTATCAAACAGGAGATTGTAAGTTTGAGTTTGTTTCTGGACTCTATTCAATTGATCTTTATGTGTCTGTCTTTGCAGCAATAGCACTTTTTAATTAGTGTGGTTTTTTAATCTGTCTTGATACCTGGTACTCCAAGTGCTCTAATTTTGCTCTTCAAGATTGTCCTTGCCATGCTTAGCCCTTTACATTTACATGTACATTTTAGACTCATCTCACATAAAAGAAAACCTGTTGAGATTTTGTTTGTGATTGCATGAAATCTCTAGATTGACTTAAGAACTCACATTCTTACAATAGTGAATCTCCAATTCATTAGCAAAACAGAGCCTTCCATTTATTTAGGCCTTCTTTAATTTCTCACAGTAATGTTTTATAGTTTTCTTTGTACTCTTGCCAATCTCTCTTTAGATTTATTCCTATGTGATTTTTAAGTGCATTTGTAAAATTTGTTTTTAAAAGTCCATTTTTCTTTTGTAGTTAGTATTTTATAATATGATTTTTGTTTTGTATTTACCCTATATCCAAAGACCATGCTAAATTTACTTTTTGATCCTAAAGTTTATTAGAATTGTTTTAGATTTTCTATCCTGGTACTTGCTAAAGTTGATAGTTTGATTTTTTCTTTTCTAAATTGTATGTCTTTTATTTTTTTCTTGCCCTACTGTGTTGGCTAAGAGAGCCAGTAAAATGTATTTTACAAGAGGTGATAATGAGAATCATTGTTTCATTCTGTAATTCAGAAAAAGTAACTATTACACTCCAAGATTTTGTGGGTCAAGAATTTAGACAGAGGATGGTAGGAAAGGCTCGTCGCTGCTTACACTGTCTGGGGCCTTGAATGGAAGACTTGACGTTGAGGGGATGGGATCATTTGAAAGCTTGTTCAATCGCGCCTGATACTTGATGCTAGCTTATGGGTGGGGACCGCTCTGCTTGGGCTCCTCCATATGGCCCTTTGAGCTTTCTTATAGCTTGGTGAATGAGTTCTAATAGTGAATATCCTGCAATAAGGCAGGAAGAAATCTGCATGGCTTTTTATGATCTAGCCTCAAAAACACACAGCATCATTTCCATAGCATTCTATTCAACAAAACAGTCACAGAGTCCTACAAGTTCTAGAAGAGCATGTGGGAACAGAAATATTGCTGTGGCCATTTTTGGAAGACATAATCGGCCACAAATCTGTTCCTAGTGTGCTGAGGGTTTTAATCATGAACAGGTGATGAATTGTATCAAACACTCTTTCCATACCCACCAAGCCATTTATACAATGTGTATTATTTTTTTCTATTAATATGGCAAATTAGACTGACTGAATTTTGAAAATTAAATCAACCTTATATCTTGGAATAAGTCCATCTTGTGATGGATTACCCTTTTTCCATTACTCCTATAGATATGCTAGTATTTTGTTTAGAACTTTTGCATCTATGTTCATGAGAGAGATTGGCCAGTAATTTTTCCTTCTTGTAAGCCTTCTTAGCATTTGTTATCAACGTTATGCTAATCTTATAAAACAAAATGGGAAGTCTTCCTTATTTTGCTATTTTCTAGTAAGAGTTTGTGTGAAAATGATTTTATTGCATCTTTAAATATTTGGAATAATTCACTGGTAAAGCCATCTTGGCCTGAACAATCTTTGTGTAAAACTATTTAATGCTGTATCCTAGTAACTTTTTAGTTTTATATTCTTTAAGTATGACAGTAGTTGTTGTCCTAGAGATCATTAGAGTATGTCTTAAATTAGTATTCCTACCATTCTTGAACAAGGCAAGGATCCTTAGATTACTTAAATTCAATTTACTCCCACCCTATCTTTTGTTGTCATACATTTTATTGCTACATGTATTTTAAATCTCTCAAGACATTATTACTGTGTTAAATAATTAAAATTCATATAAAAATTTCCCCAAATTTCCCTTTCCATTGCTCTTTAGTCCCTTACATTACTGTGTTTCTATCTGGGACCATTATCCTTTTGCCTCAAGAGCTCTCCTTCATATTTCTTTTAGGGAAGTTCTTCTAGAAAAGAAACTTAGCAGCTATTTTGTATGAAAATGTTCTTACTTTCATTTTTGAAGACCATTTTCACTGGGTAAATAATTCTTGACTGGTGGTCATTTCTTTTTGCACTTTAAATACATCTTTACATTCTCTTTTAGCTTTGATTGCATCTGTTGAAAGTTGGTTTTCAGCTTTATTGATGCTTTTTCAGGGGTAATAAAAGACATACAATTTAGAAAAGAAAAAATCAAACTATCAACTTTAGCAAGTACCAGGATAGAAAATCTAAAATAATTCTATAAACTTTAGGATCAAAAAAATTTTATTTTTGTCTTTGATTTTCAGCAGCTTTGTTATGATGTATCTTTATTTATACTTAATCTGTTTATACTTATAAAGAAATTTGATGTTTCTGTTAATTTCCATAGCCAGTATTTCTTTAGATATTGCCCCAGTCTTTTCCTCTCTCTCCTCTTTCTGAAACTTCAAATTGTACCTATTTTAGACCTTTTCATTATGTCTAATATATCTTTCTGACTCTTTTCTGTATTTTTCATCTTTTTTTTTCCTCCATAGGATTCATTCTGGATGAATTGTTCACTCATTCTGATTCATTTTTCTACTGATCACTCTCTGGTCTTTAACTCTCTCTTCTGCTGTGTTCAATCTACTTTTAAATCCATTGTCTGAATTTTGTATTTCAATCACTTTATTTTTACTTCAGTTATTATACTTTTATTTCCATTTGATTTTCTTTCCTAGGTTCATGTTCTCTGATGAAATTCTTCATATTTATTCAATTTTCTTGAACAAATTCTTCAGGTAATTATTTTAAAGTATATATTTGATAACTCCAGTCAAGGTCTGGTTTTCTCCATTGTTGTTGTTTTTTTATGTTGGCTTTGGGTCATTTGGCTCTGTTTCCTATCATCCCTGGTAATAGTTTATTGAATTCCAGAAGCTCTGGATGATATTGCTGTTCTTCAGTGACATTTCATGTTACTTTGGCAGGCAAATCACATTGATCCAATCAAGGAGTAGATGATTCAAGGCTGTGGAGTCTCAGTGAAAGACTGGTTAGAATTCTCAGGAATCAGCAACTTACTGAAAGCTGGGGGCTGGAAGAAGGGGGTGGTCAGGATTAGCAGCAGAGAAGAAGTCAAACACTCAAATCTGGGAACCTCAGTGACAAGGAGGATGATGCCATTAAGAGAGCTGAAAGAAGGACCACACATGTGAAGAACAGGGAAGAATCTGACTGCACAGAGTTGGAGCACATCTATGAAAGGATGTTGGGGCTGGATATGCACAGTGACCTTAGCTTCTTAGGAGAGAACACTTTAATTGAAACAGAAAAAGAGAGAGGATTTCAAGTTCTGGTCTTCAACCAGGTTTTTCTTTTTAAATAGTGCTTTTAGTTTTTAAATTAGAATTAAGTATGTTTGGATTCTTTTAGGTGACAGAAACTTAAGATAAACTTAACTGAAAAAGGATGATCAATTGGCTCATGTAACTGGATAGTCTAAATAGTGGGGCTGGGCTTCAGATTTCCACCCTATCAAGGAGCTCGAGCATTCCCTAGAATATAAGCACTTAGAGGGTTCTTCACTGCCATACCACCAAGGCCCATAACAGTGCTAAACACATAGGAAGTACTTAATATATTTTTTCCAATTAATTAAATATGGATTTATTACTGTTAGCAGGACTCTGTTTTCATTCCTCATCTCTGCTTGCCACTTATTTTCTCTGTTCTCTATAACATTTCCCGGCAAGATGGTCCCTGGCAACTCGGGTCAAACATGATTTTTAGTGCTCATAATCCTAGAGAAGAAGTCATCCCTTCCTTCACATGCATCCATATTATTTCCCAGAAAGGGAAATTATTGGCCCTTCTTAGGCTGTGTGCCCAAGCTGAAGCAAGTATTCTATCTGAGGGGAGTGGGTATTGCCAACTTAGAAGGGTAAGAGGGATGAAGTTACTAACAACCCCACCAGAATCAAATTAAGTGAAAATGTGGTAGTTCCCAAAAAGATGAACATTGAGCATACATCACGCAAAATTACAGATGTTCACTAAAGATATCATAATGACCTATGATATGGTTGACAAATGGCCTATCTAATCAAATATAAGTTCAAATTATCAGATGTATAATATGTGATCTGATAACTTCAGTGATCCAAACAGAGAACTATTTGCCGGGCAAGTTAAAAATTGAGTGATTGATTTGTGATTATTTGATTTCGTTTTAGTCACTAAGCTTCCGAATAAAATATGACTTTTTTTGACCTCACTTTCATCAAATGTAAAATGTGTGAGAACATTGCTGTCATGTGTCACACCATTCAGAAACAACCAGTGATTGCTTGTTATCTGTAAGAAAGAATCTCAGACTCTCAAGGCCAAGTGGTTCACTATCACAGTGGCTCCATGGTTCCCAGCCTTGTCAAAATTGAGGAGCCCTTTTAATGACTCCCATGTAGTAGGAGTTATTTGTTTAGTCATAAACACTGATTTAGAAAACACAAAATGACAAGTCCTATACATTTTATGGTGCTTTAAATTTGCACCATGAGAGCACCCATATGTATTTGAATATTGTACATTTTTTTTGTCACGCATATTATTTGTCAGTCTCCAAATAAAGTTTGATATGTGTGTGTGTGTGTGTGTGTGTGTGTGTGTTTTCTATGACTCTAGACATAGAATAACAACAAATACTGAGAACTAAGACTTCAACACTTTTTTTGAGCTATGCACTAATGTTTTCATGTTTTCTAAAGGATAAGGAATATAGCTATCCACATGGTACCCACAAGCTCTAGAAACATGAAGAGCTTCAAAGTACTTGAGTAATTTTTTAATTCAGTTTTAGCTCCACTTATGGTTTATTAGCCATATTTCTTTGATTTATGTCTTAGTTGGTGTTCTAGGGCTTTTAGTATTCATCTTAAAGTTATCAAAACTTACCGTCAAATAATATCACTTAATGTATAGTGTAAGGTTGTTAGATTAGTATATGTCCAATCCCCACTTGCCAGCCTTTGTGCTACTGTTGTTATATACTTTAATTCTACATTATAAACCCTGCAATACATGTCATTACTTTGCTTTAAACAGTCAAATATTTTGAAGGGATTGAAAAATGAGACAAAATATCTCTTGTATTTACCTATATTTTTACCATTCCTGGCATTCTTCACTTTTTGTGTAGATCCAGATTCCCATCTAGTATCACTTTCTTTCTAACTGTAAAACTTCCTTCAATACGAATCATAGTGACAGCTTTTGTTTTCTCTGAAAAACTCTTTATTTTCCCTTTATTTTTAAAATATGTTTTTGTTAAGTATAGAATTCAAAGTTGACAATTTTTTTCAGTGCTTTAAAGATGTTGCCCTATTGTCTCCTGGCCTGTATGACTTCTAACAGTGAAGTCTGCCACTCTTGTTTGTTCCCCTGTATATAATGTTTCCTTCTTCTCTGGACACTCTAAATATATTTTTTATCACTAGTTTTAAGCAATTTGATTATGGTAGGTGTTGATGTTATTTTATTTATGTTTTTTTCAGGTTGGAGTTCATTGAGCATTTTGAATCTATGGATTTACGGTTTTCAAAAAATTTGGAAATGTTTCTGCTATTGTTTTCTCCAAATTGTTATCCCCTTATTTGGGACTCCAATTACACATGTTATATTAGACTGTTTGATAATTGTCCCCTGGCTCACTGACTCTGTTAATTTTTTTCAGATTTTTGTCTTTCTGAGCTTCATTTTGTGTAGTTTTATCCTGTTGTATATCATTGAGCATATTTATATGATTTATTTTAGCTGTTTTATGATCATTGCCTAATAATTATGTTATTTCTGTTACTTGTGGATCTGTTTCCATTGACTGATTTTTCTCTTGATTATGTGTCTTATATCCTTCTTCTTTGAATACTGGTAATTTTTGGTTAGATGTTGAACATTGTGTTTTTACATGGTTGAGGGCTAGATAGTTGCTATGCCCCCTTAAAGAGTGCTGGATTTCATTCTGCTGTGTGGTTAGGTGACTTGCAGATCATTTTGATCCTTCCAAGGATTTCTTTTAAGTTTTGCCATGTCAGGTTCAGAGTAGTCTTTATTCTTGGACTAATTTAACCCTACTGCCACTAAGGTGTGATTCTTCTGAGGACTTTACTGGATGGCATTACTAGATCTCTCCACTCTAGCTGGTTGACACAGACTGCTCATAGCCTTGGCTCCAGGAATTGTTTAGCCTGTTCCTTCCTGGTGCTTCTTTCCCTGTCCTGTGGTGGTTTTCTCTCCTGCACGCATGAATTAGTACTCAGCCAAAGATTCAAGCAGACTTCAGATTCCCAGGGTACTTACGTTCCACCCTCCTCTCCAGCTTCCTCTCTGGTATCTTGTCTGAAAACTGTAGCTACTTTGGCTTCTCCAAATTTCCAAGTCTGCCCCCCGGCAACTCAACAAAGTCTCCAAGCTCTCTTTGGATTTACTCCCTCTGAATTGTAGCCTGGAAGCTGCTTCCAAGCAATAACCTGGGGAAATTATAAGGTTCATCTCATTTATTTCCCCTCTCTCATAGACCGCAGTCTTGTACTAGCTGTTGTTCAATGTCTGAAACCCACCACTTTATAGAGATTTCCAGTTTTCTACTTATTTATGACAGGAGACCAATTTCTGTAGCAGTAAATCCTCGTGGGCAGAAATGGAAGTGTCCATGAAGAGCTTTGAATAAACCAAAGCAACAGCAGACTTTTACATTTAAAATACTTTTTCAGTATGAAGGGCGCCACACCTGCCCTTGAGTATTTCTGAATGACAGTGATCATTTTCCACTGTATTTCAAGTGAATGGAATATTTGGAATGCTTTCGCTTGCTGCAGGAGTCAGTCCAAAACTAGAGGGTGCAGAGCACTGACTTTCTTGGACATTTTATACCTATAGGAGGAGTGAGAATCTAAGTTATCCTGTAAAACTCTATCCGAAGTCTCAAAGAAACAAACAGAATTATCACTCATTACATGTTTTTGGTTTATTATTGTTCACATGCTTAGTTTTAGGTCAGATCTGTGGAATAGATTTTTATGTTTATATGTTATATGACTACTTTGATTATAGAATAAGCCCCAATGTGCTATAATATGTTCAGTATATTTATTCCTACTTTATAGGACTTGGATCATCATTTTATTATTTCCTATGATGTTACATTTGGCTCTTGTGCCTTGTTATTGGCTATATTTATAATTAATTGGATCCTACGTCTTTGGTTAGGAGCACAACCGTTTTTATGATATAATTCTTATGGGGGATATAGGAATCACTTTATAATGATTTGCTTTATAACACTATTTTCAGGGACATATTGTAGCAGAAAAGAGTCTTTGCTTTAAACAGCTTTAGTTTAACTCTTGCATTGCTCCTCAGCATGGTACGTGTTTACGTCTAATCTCCTCAGCTAGATAACTAATGTGCTGAGAACAAAAATCAAGTGTTGTAGTTCTTTGCATCTACAATGCCTTACATAAAAAAGGAAATCAACATGACATAATGCTATTTTATTTTAAACTGTTTTTTTAATCAGTAGAACCCTTTCTTTAAATTATGTCTTATATATGAGAGTCCAATTTTGAAATAGATGAACAAGTATTCTCTGGCTCAAGGCAGATAAAGAGCCCAGACCCCCACTCACTGGGTTCCCTCCACTTCTATTGCAAAGTAATTACTGAAACACCTTCATTGTAGAGTAAGGTCCCAGACTGGATGGTTCAGGGTTTAGAGTCAATCTATCTGAGTTCAAGTTCAGGACCCACTATCTTTTACTTGATGAGAGATTTTGAGCAAGTTATTTAACCTCTCTGAGACTGTTTTCTATAAAACAGGGATTTTCATAATCACAGTACATCTGCATCAGTTAGGGCTGCTTTTACCTAAATGTAACAGAGAAAATCTAGTTTACATGGACCTTAAAAAAAAAAAACAGGTTTATTTTTCTAACTTAAATAACAAGTCCAGGTCTATGCAGTCACTGAGATTTTTTCACAAATTCAATGATATTGTTGAAGACCTCCACTCCTTTTATCTTCCTGCTCCACCACACTTAGCATTTTGGCTTTCATCCTTATGCTTGTTGCTTCAGGGTCACAAGAAGGCTATTTATTATGAGTTCCAGAAAGAAACAAGGGGCAGGCACCCACCTCAGGGTGTTGTTTTTTTAATTCAGGAAGGGAAATTCTCCCCAGCATACTTCTTTTTATATCTCATTAGGTAGAACATCTTTTGCCTATCTTTTGCTTATAAGGGGCCAAAAGTAATGAATTTGGACCAATCAAAATTTTTTCCCTGGAGAACCCTCATATTTGCTGGTGGGATTGCAAATTAGTGTAGCCATTCTGGAAAGTAGTATGGAGGTTTCTCAAAAACTGAAATAGAAGTGCCATACAACCCTAGCCATTATGGAAAGTAGTATGGAGGTTTCTCAAAAACTGAAATAGAAGTGCCATACAACCCAGCAATTCCACTTCTGAGAATTTGCCTGAAGATAACAAAAATCACTAATCTGAAAAGATATGTGCACTCCTGTATTACTTGCAGTATTACTTACAATAGCCAAAATATGGAAACAACATAATTTCCTTTGATAGATGAATGGATTAAAAAGATGTAGTACATATATACACTGTGGAATAGTATTCAGCCATAAAAAAGAATGAAACCTTGCCATTTGCAACAGCATGGATGGACCTAGAGTGTATTATGCTAAGTGAAATAAATCAGAAAGAGAAAGAGAACTACCATATGATTTCACTTATGTGTTGAATCTAAAAAACAAAACAAACAAACAAAATTGAAATAGATTCGTAAACACAGAGAACAGAATGATAGGGGGTTGGGAGAGATGGGTGAAATAGATGGAGGGAAAAAATTCATAAGAATGTTTGACCTGGGTGATGGTTACATGAGTCTACCCACACATCAAAATTCATCAAGCTGTACACAAAGATTTGTGCATTTTGTGTATACCTCAATTTAAAAAAATAAGTTCTAAAAAAACTATCCCCTGGGGATGGGTTAAGGGACCCATATTCCCAGGTTTCATGGACTCTCCAACCAGCACATGAGTGCACCAGGGTCCTACTGGTAGGGGAGAAGGAACAAGAGAGGGGTGCTCACGGAGGTCCTCCACCTCTGCCCCCATTCCTCCCTGATGCAGGTTAGATGGCTGCATGAGTTTCACATGAGGGTATATATGGAAGTGCTTTTCAAATTATAAATACACCATCAAAATGAGATTCTCCATTATGTTAACTTCTTGGTAAGTGGAGAGAACATTTTCAGTAGAGAATAAGAATGGCATTGGAATTCCTAGGTCAGTGATGATCAGAGTATACTCCCATGATGCCTACATTAGAAGGCATCAGGATTGATGATTAAAAACATAAATTCAGGCCTACTGAAGACAAACGTTTAGGGAGAGTTCCAGGAACCTGTGTCTTGAAACATTTCCCAAGTAAATCATATGCCCCTTAAAATGGAGAATAATGGCTCTGCACAACTGGGACAATCTAATGAGGTAGAACCAGGGATTCTTGGGTAAATGTGCACCTACAGTGAGTATTTTGAGGCAGGAGAGAGTGGAACACCAAAGAAGCAGATTGCTGAACCGCAACCCTACCATCGCTTTAGCACAACTCCAAACACAATATAATCACTCAATAATGTTGGCAACTTTTATTGTTATTGACAATTTTCTCCAGCACCAGGAGACCTAGATCTTAATGGATGCCTCAGCTATGGTTCAGTTGTTCAGTCACTGTCTGTGAAATGAAGTCACTGTCACCCAATTCTGCTAGTGGTAGACACCATTGAAGTCGCCTAATTCAATCCACAGGGAACAATAGAAGTTTCTAAAACACTCTATAGGTCAATAAGAAATTTCAAGCCTCAAGATTATTTTGAAGGTATTTGCAAGACTGATGTAGAATATTTTAAGGGTATAGAGTCCCTCAAAAGAAAGACAGCCTAAAACAAATTCAAGCTGACAGGATTAGTGGCATCTCCTTAGCCCAGAGTGTTAGGAAGGGCAGATGATAAATTAGTACAAAACCCTTGGCAAAATGCTGAAAAGTTCTACATAACATAACAGTATAGCATGTTTGAAGCTGAGTGTATGGGTATAATTGAGCAGATGCTTTCCTGGTTGATTTTAAAACAAATGAATCAACTTACAGATGATTATTCTAGGCTGTATGTCCCAAGTTGCTTAACTGGACCTGAAATGGTTGTCAAATGCAGATACACACACGTATTTAAGTTTACGTGTGTGTGTGTGTGTATGTGTGTACAGGTATTTATGTATATACACACATACATATACATATACACACATATATTTAAATTTCTGTACATATATGCACACATTGTAAAAATATTATAGAAGCCACATGGTCAATGTGGTTATTGATTAAAAAAGTCATTCTTTGAAACTTTTTCTACAAGCTAAGCAAACCCCTAGGACTTACACAAAGGCTTTTTGTAAGCACAGCATGTGAGGTCTTCCTAAACTTCCAAAATTAGTTGATAATACCTTCAAGATGCCAAAAAATTAGCAAGGGGCAGGGGCAAAGTATATGGAAATAAGGATGATTTTTTTTTTTTATCCTGGGCAAGACACCTAACCTCTCTTTAGTTTTCTCGTTTGTGAGATGGGAATGATAACACAGATGTCAAAGGATTGTTGTGGGAATCAAATGGACTAATGTACAGAAAGCAGCTAGAAGAGTCTCTAACACTTACTAGGCCCTGGGCAAACCACTGTTATTTTTACTTTGACTACCCTCTATACTTTGATGTAATGCAGGAAGAAGTGATTAGAGCCCAAGCTCCCTGAATCATCGTGTTCAAAGGCAAGCTGCAGTCTCTCCTCCAACGTGGAGGCCACGGAGGCACCAAAAATTGGGTTTGGAATAAGGCCTGTAGAAGCGCTCTTTGGTATCATCCCTTAGAAGTCCATTTCCCACCAGCTGCAGAACTCCTCTCTACCCCTGCCTCAGGTAGGGACCTGCCCTCTGATTTACCTCCTCACCGTGCTTCTGAAGGTCACCTAAGCATAGCTGGGCAGGTGTGGTGACTCCCCACCCAGAAACACCATTCAGCAAGGTGGGTGAAATTCTCGTTCCCATACCCAAATCAAGCTGGTGCTAAAACATTTGTTGGCCGAGTGAACTAGGTATACTGTCTTCCATTCTGGGACCCAGGAAGGTATTTCTCCCTTCTTGTTTTAAACTCAAGAGACATTTGAATGGTCCCTCGTGTGTGCCTCTCTGCATTCAGTTTGCTTCAAGGAGTAAATTATTATTAAGGCATAAAAGAAAGGAAGCAGGGTCTCCAGGCTGACGTGTATCTGATGTCTTCCTTCTCTGAGTGTGATCATCTTTGTGTAGAAATGTTATTTTATACCATCTCCATCTGCTTGGCCACTTTTCAGTTATAGTCTCCTGATTAAGAAGGCAGAAAGAGTCTCCACTTAAATTGTTTATACAACGTGGAGAAGGAAACCAGTAGGTGTTGAACAACTACTATGTGCCAGGCATTGTTCTAGATATTTCATATATGATGATCTACTTTAAACTGCAAAATAACCCTGCACCTTAGGTGGTAATATTCCCTTCTTTTTTTGCGGTAAAATACACATAACACTAAATTTACCATTTTAACCATTTTAAGTATAAAGTTCAGTGGCACTCACAGCCTTCACCACCATTTATCTCCAGAACTTTTTTCATGTTCCCACACTGAAACTCTGTATCCATGAAATGCTGCCTTCCCATTTGCCCCTCTTCCCAGGTCTTGGCAATCCCTAGACCACTTTCCATCTCCATGAATTTGACTCTGTAGGTACATCACAAAAGTGGAATTATACAGGCTTTGTCTTTTGTGTTTGGCTTATTTCACTTCGTATAATAATGCCTTCAGGGTTAACCATGTTCTAACTCATGTAAGAATTTCCTCCCTTTTTAAGGCTGAATAATATTCCACTATATGTATTTATCACATGTTGTTTATCCATTCATCTGTTCAAGGGCACTTGGGTTGTTTCCACTTTTTGGGAAAATATTTATTGTGAAAATATTGCTGTGAGCATTGGCATACAAGTACCTGTTTGGGTCCCTGCTTTCAGCTCTCTTAGGAACAAACCTAGGCATGGAACTGCTGGATCATACAGTAATTCCATGTTTAACTTTTTGGGGAATTGCCAAGCTGCTTTCCCAGCAACTATACCATTTTATTTTCCTCCAGTAATGCATGAGGGTTCCAGTGTCTCCACATCCTTGCCAATGCCTCTTATATTCTGGTTGTCAGTACTGTTATTTGATAATAGCCATCCTAATGAATGTGAAATGACATTACTGTTTAATAAATGAGAAAGCTGAGGTTCAAAAAATGAGGGATAACTTATTCAATATCAGGTGGTTAGTAAGTTAAAGATGCTCAATTCTAATGTAGAACTGCTAGACCTCAAACTTTGTGCTGTATTTCTTGAACCAGCATGATGATAGGAACACAGGGTCCTCAGGAAAACCACAGAGGAGAGAGTCTGTTTAAGAGAAGAGCCTGGGTGAATCTGTTTTCATTTCCAAGAGCAACCTAAGGATGGACAGGCTGCTTCCATCTGGTAATTACTGGTCAAGAGCACAACTCAGAATTACAGTATTCACAGTTATAATAAATAGAGGCTTTGGAATTCCCATTCCTCTTACTTTCCTTGGCCATTCAAGTGATTTTGACCTTGTCTTTCTTGCATCCAGATTCTGGTGCCCTCCGGGGACATCGTGCATGTTCCTTCTACAGCCAATTAGATCATTTTGATTGTGGAGCTGACAAACAGTTCTTATTTGAAAACTCAGGGTGAGTGAGAGAGAGACAAGAGAGTTGGACAGAGAAATAGGAGCAGCAAAGGAGAGAAAAAGAGAGAGGGTTGTGAGGTTATTACAATCAGCATGGCACAGCATTGCAGCCAGTTAGACAGCTTCTGGGTCTGTCCCTGGTATATAGGGTAAGAGGAGTAATGGGAGACCAGACTGAAGGCCTCACGTTGCCACTATCCCAGGGTAGAGAGGCTTCCGTATCTTCGTCAGCTGACAGGTGGCACAGCTAAAGCTCAGACGGGACAAATTCCTTGACTGAGATCCCACAGCTAAAATAATATGAGAGGCAAGAACGGGCCTGTCTGCCCACAGCTCCCCTGGACTTTCTGTACGCTGTTCCCACTCGTCTCCCACTTCATCACCTTGTGAAAGAAATAGTTGGCCTAGGGCTCCTTTCCCACAAAGTCTGTCTGTATCGCATGCTAATTCCTGTTATCACCAGCATGTAAAATGAGGCAAAGCAGTGCAGAGTTTAGATTAGATGATGGCTGAGACCCTTTCAAGAACTTTGGATCAAAGACTGCTGGCCTTGAGTGTCCCCCTTCAAACTGTGCTGTGTAAATTAGGACCCGTCATTTTGCCTCTCTGAACTTCATTTTCCTCATCTGTGAAGCAGAAATATTAACTTAATCTCAAAGGGCTTTTCTTGTGAACAACTAAGGATGTAGCTGTACCCTAAGCACACAGTTAGTCACTGATACATAGAATTAAGATCATCATCATCAGTGAACTTTCATGCCTTTACTGAAAAGCCCCAGAAAATTTGAACCCTTCTTATGTCCATAGACGTGGGGGACAGGACAGCACATCACTTTATACATCCTGCAGTTTAAAATAAATTCAGTTCTATAGGTCATCCCATGATGGACTATGTTTCCCTAAATTTATTTGCTTGCATTTCCAATAGTCTATAGAGACTCACTTACCTAAACCCAGGCCTTAGACTGTGCCAGTTGCATTCCATAGCCAGAGTGATTAACCTGCCCACCAAAAGCTGGAGGACTTTCTTGGGAGGGCATTGCATGTTTTAACCTAACCATTGCATTTAATCCAAGTCATTATTTTATTTAAACTAAATTCAATAAATGTGTATTAAACACCTAGAAGGTGGCGTGGGTGCTAGGTTCTCGGGACACAAAGATTAACCACAGCCCCCACCCAGGGGATATCCCCCGGCCTTTCTGTGTCCACGGCATGTGACAGATGCTGAGTGAGCCTTTTCCTTGGGGACCTTGACAGGCCTGTTTCTTCTTCAAGGGACCCCTCAGGAAGTCTTCCCAAAGCCACATGCTCCCTTCGCCCCACACCTCCCCCATCTCTCCGCTTCCTCGCCTCCCTCTTTTCCTTTGCCAGTTCTTCCCTTCCCCCCTCCTTCTTTGCTCCTCATCCTTCCTCCCATTCACAAATAATTAGCTAAAAACTAGTATGTAACAGGTACTGCTCTTGAACAAGACCAATAAGCCCCTGCTCTCCAGAAACTTATATCTTTTTTGGAAAAACCTTCTACCTGGAGACAATTTTAGACTTACATTAAAATGACAAAAATAGTTCAAAATTCCTGTATACCCTTCACCTGACTTCCCCTTCCACCAACATTTTATGTAACCATAGTCTAAATATTAAAAGCAGGGAATGAGCATCAATACATGTCTATTAGCAACTCCACAGATGTGTCCAGGATTTTTCCAGTTTTCCTACTCGATTTTCTGGCCCACAAGCCAATCCAGTTTCCGGGATCATGTTTATTTATCATGTCTCCTTAAGTTTCTCCAGTCCGTGGCAATCCTTCAGTCTTTGTCATGATCTTGACTCTTTTGAATAGAACTGGCTGTATTCTGTAGAATGAACCCAATTTGGGATTTTCTAACCTTGTCTCATGATCAAATTGAGTTTCTACATTATCCAGAGGATTCCCAGCAGTGACGTATCCTCAGTGCATCATATCAAGGGAGGTAAATGATGTCACCAATGATGTTAATCCTGGTTTAGACTTGGAGAAGTTAACACTTGGTGAGGGTGGCATCTGGTAGTTTTTTACTCTGTAATAAAGTTACATTTTCTCCTTTATTATTGATCAGTATCTTGCTGGGAGACAGTTTGAGACCAGCACATATCCTCTTTCTCATCATGCTTTCACCCACTGTTTCACATTGCTTTTTGAAAGGTTCCTTTCTTAAGAAGCTCACCTTTTACTAGAAATTAGACAACAAAAAGTAATTAAATAATTAGATGATTTTTAGATAGTGAAAGTATTGCAAAGAAAATATAAGATGGGGGAGGGACAGAAACAGAGGTCTACTTGCAATGGCACGTCAGGGAAGTGCCCTCCAAGGAGGTGACATTCGAGCTGACCTGAATGACAGAAGCCAGCGGAATGAGATCTGGGAGGAAAGGACGCCCTGCGAGCACACGGCAGGAGCAGGAGCCTAGACGCCAGACCACCAAGGAGTCTGAGAGAAGGCCCCAAGCCGGGCGGGGCTGGAGTGGAGTGAGTGAGGAGCAAAGTCAGGGCAACGAAGGGCGCAGAAGTAGGTCCGACAAACCCTGAGGGCAGGACAGGGAGTCAAAAGTGTAACTCAAAGCGCAGTGCACCTTCTTTCATTAAATATGTTCTCTGTCTGTGCTGTCCAAGAGGGTATTCATGGGCCACAGCTGCTACTTTAATTTGAATTTTGATTGACTGAAATCATCAAATAAAAATTCAGTCCCTCAGTCATACTGGCCACATTTTGCTCCATGGCCACCATTGTGGCTAGTGGCTACCCTATTAAACGGCAGATACAGAACATTTCCATCAGTGCAGAAAGCATGTTTGGACAGTGCTTTTGTGTAACCATAGCACTCAATCCAAGTACTTACTTTATTTAAATCATACCTAATAAGTCTGTATTAAATACCTGAAATGACGCATGGGTGCCTTCTGAAGGTCATTCACTATGTTCATTTCTATGGGCAATACAGGGTTCACTGAGTTAAAAGCTCTGCCCTCCAGTAACTGTGACGATAGTAGACAAATATGCAGATAAACACAGTATCAGGTAGCAGGTATTAAGACCATGGCATGGTACAGAAAACAGGTGCTATAGGATTTGGACGAAGCAGTTACAGGTGGAAAGTCCAAACAGGCTTCATGGAAAAATAGCACTTGGATGTCTTGTGATAGCTGCTGGGCCAGAGCTCCAAGGAGGGTCATCCATGTGCCCACTGTGGGGGCCCCGGGGCATCGACAAGCCCTGCAGGAAGGTCCTTGACCTTGTAGGATTCTTGGTTGTGCTGGGCAGGCAGGGCAAAGCAAAACAGATGTCAATATAAGGGGTTCCTGGGAGAAGAGGAGAAAGACCAAGCTCTGGAAATCAACACTTGGTGGGAAACAAGGAGAATGAAAGGATACTTGTTGAAATCTATTTCACGCCAATTAAATAAAAAGAAACTGCAAGTAGAAAAATATGTTACAGTTCTCTTAAATCGACTTCATGGAGGTGAGAGAAAAAGTCATAATGGGAGAGGAACTTTTTAAAATATATCTTCAGGGCTATAGCCAATAAATAATAAGGGGAATCTGTTAACTTGAAGACAGAAAACTTACAAGGAAGTGAGCCTGAATGTTTCTCATGTGCCTTTTCTCAGATTACTGCTCCTTTGTTACATGCAGTTTCTAGGTCCCATCCAAACAGAGGAAAGCAGAACCTCTGGAGTGGGGCCCAGGACTCTGCATTGTAGCAAGCTGCCCAGGTGATTTTTATGAACACTGGAAGTTTTAAAATTATCTGATTTGGGTGACTTACCATGCCAAAGAGTACCGGTTTATTAAGGATCTAATCAAATCCTCCGGGTTTCATCTGTTAATATTAATTTCTTGGTTTCCGTATTTATACTATAGTTACAAAGCATGTTTGCTATAAAGAGTAAGTGATATATTTTCAAGTCTCAAAGTTTGTTTTTAAATGTTATGTTTCGAGCAGCTTCTCTTTATGTACTATGTGCTATGTTCTTTCCCTGGGGTCAGAGGAGCCCTGTTGTCAAGAGGAAGCAGGAGGGTGACAGCAGCATCCTTTTGCCCTTTGGGTTTTGCTTGGTGTTATTTGCTTCCACCTTTGGCATTTTCTCTTCCTGTGTCTCCACTGCCAATGCCCATGCCTTGACAGGCAGCTGTACCATTAGCCCATCTTCAAGAGGAATGTTCCCAATTCACAGGTACCAGGGGAGTCCACGGGTGATAATTACACACATTTCCTCCAGCTCCACACAAGGAGCTTCCATAATTTAACATGGCCCCTTCCAAATATGTCACATTGCAGACAAAATGCTTGCAAAAGGAGCCTCTGTATTTACTTTGGCAATCCATGCCTCTGCAAAACAGATGAGGACTTTGACACAAGAGCCTCATCTGCACAGACAGTTCCTCTAGGGAAGCAGCTGGGGAAGGAACTGCCATCCATGAGCCCTCAGGTCCTGCAGGCAGACCTGCACGGGCATTGTCCTCTCTCAGGGGCTCCTGCGCTCCAGATGAAGTGCCTCAGGTCCCATACCCAGGGGAACCCCACTGGCTCTGTGATCACAGCTGTGACTGTCAGTGCCTGCATTAATGGAGACCCCAACACCATGGCTGGGAAGACACCAACAGCAAGCCTCTTAATGAGAAAATCGCCAACCAGCTTGAAGAGAAGGTAGGAAATATGTAATCTGCAGGATCCGTGACCAAAGCCACCATGTGGGGAGGATTTCTGGGCTCCCAGTCACCTGCCCCCAAACCCAGGAGGTAAATAAGTATACTTTCCTGTAGGCCCACAGAGGACATTGTTTAGGCCTTCAATTACCTTACCACAGTAAATTCAAATTAGTTAATTAGGTGTCTGGTTCCCTATTATATTGTGAGTTCTTAGCCACCTCATATCCCTAGACCCTTGTTTCTGACACATAGTTGGGGCTCAGTACATGCTCAGCTAATAAATGAACAATAAATAAATTGTGCAACATGATGTGGCATGATAGCTGGCTGCAACTGTTGGAAGATTACTAGGCAAAGAGGGATTGCTTTATCCTTGTGCAGCAGCGGGTAGAACTAGGATCAAGTAGCAGATGCTACGATTTTCACAACGTAACATAGAGGGTCCCATTTTGTCTTTTAAGCATCTGGACACTGAGAAGCGGAAAGATTAATTGCTTGGAGGAGGTAGTGAGTTTCTCATCACAGAAAGGGTTCAGACCAGAAAATGGAAGAGAATATGCAAAGATGTTAAGAGGATTCAAGCAGGGCGTGTGGTTGGGGGCTGGTCAAGGCAACTTAAAGGTTTCTTCCAACCTTGTGACTGATTTCAGGATTTGTTTTTATTCACCTGCATGGCTGCTTTATTGGCCTGAATATATATGGGGATTTTTTTCATCTTCTAAAGTAATCTGAAGGCAGCCTCACCACTTACCCAAGGAGCTTTTGGTGGGCAGCGTGAATTGATCTACAGTGGAACTGACTTGCATGTTGTATGATTCACTGTGCTCTATAGATGCCCCCAAACACGTATATCACCATGTCTGCTGTTCCAAGATGACACTGTTATTTCCCACCTGTGCAAATACAACTGTAAAAAATGATGCATGGCCAGCCATCCCTTCCCCAGAGTGCAGACAGCGAGCACACACCCTCTAGCTTAACACGCTCAGGAGAAACACACATCCTCTTCTAAATTTCAGCACTCATTTCCAAGCCTGGTAAGAAGAGAAGGCTTGCAGATGAGCTCACATTACCAGCAAAACCAAACCAGCCTCCCTCCTAAAGTACTTAATATATTAAGTCTGTGAACTACAGAAGCCCCTGCATCCACTGTGGCTTCCCGGAAAATCAAGGTTTCCAGCAGTTTCAGCAAACAAGCAGGCTCTGGGCCTTCTCTCTTTGTTAGAGATTTGATTCACACTGTGTCTGCTGGCAGTGAAATACAAAGGGAAAGAAAGTCAGTATGGTATAACTTTGAAATTTTTAGCGAGCACCCCGGGAAAGAATAATAAACCATAAATTGCTGCATCTGGCCTTAAAGTTATAAAGAAAACAATAATGCAAGAAACCAAAAATGTTACTCTCCTTTGTCATTTAAAAGAAATAGTTTTGGCTCTTCATCACTTTTTGTTCACCCTTTTATTTTTCACCAATTGTGAAATTCCATCAAATGCAACATCACTTTTTCCCCTGCCCTCCATTAGGCAGTATCCTTGTGCTGAAAAATCCACACAATTTCAAGCAGCAAAAAGACTGGGAGAAGATGAGAATGGTAAGGACCTCCAAAA
The DNA here is from genome assembly GCF_040802235.1 of Manis javanica. NCBI lineage: Eukaryota > Metazoa > Chordata > Mammalia > Pholidota > Manidae > Manis > Manis javanica. The sequence continues at coordinate 219,721,844 of NC_133156.1, forward strand.
CGTGTGGGTGAGTTTCTAGTTAGGAAGCAAAGCCGGGAGCTTACCTGAACCACCTATGCCATTGAGCCCGAGATACAAAGTGCCCATCTGGGTTCAAGGTGAAATCCCTCTGCTTCTCCCTTAACCAACCTCTTTTTACCAAAGGTGCCACTGGATTGTGTCACCAACTAATAGAAACAGAATGTGGAGAGGATAGGGCCTGACTCCATTTTCTTTACTTTTATGTGTGCTCAGCAAACCAGGACCAATTCTATTATATTTTGTTCATTCAGATCAGTCATCTCAGGATGCATCCTAATAAACACATGGAATTTTTCTCCCCCCTCTTGAAGCCACTGCTTGCTGTGCTGCTCAAAATAATTTCCCATTCTGGCGAAAGCACCGCCTGTCAGCAGACTTGTTCTGTGTGCACTCTGTCCCCATCCCACCCAGAAGCTATGGTGGCTTCATCTGAATGCTCCCTGCCGAGGTGCTGGCATACCTACCAGAGAGGTTGTTGCAAGAAATCCTAAAGGGCCATGCTGATGAACAGGCAGCAGCATCTGGAGAAGTAATAGGGCTTGCACCTAGAGAGCTGGGCTAAGTGATGACCAGGCTGGGAGACAGGAGGTGGCCAGAGGGTGCAGCAGTGTTCTAGCGTGCTATTGCCACAGGGAACGAACTGAGTTGGGGGTGTCTTGGTTGCAGTCAGAGGGCACAGAGAGGGTCCCTGGGCATAGCAAGGGAGCCACCTCACCTCACCTCTCTGCAGCCTGACTCTTCCAAGTATATTAAAAGTATTGATGCCTGAGTCTCACTGCCGAGATTCCATTTAATTGGTCAAGGTGAAGCCTGAACACTCACAGGTTCCAAGTAGCCCCACGTGATAGTGTGTAGCCAGGGTTGAGAACTTTTTTCTCAGACTGTAGAGAAATGGAAAAGGGTTGGACATAGAGTTAACAGACAGTATCCGTCAGCTGCTGTCATTACCATTATTATTATTATTACAATGGTTGGTTGCACATCCTGGTAGCATCTAAATTGTAATCGTCTGGAGGGGACTGCCTTGTCCCAGACCTGTAGTGTCCCCTCACTAGTTCCCTCCTAGAGTAGATTTTCAGTAAACACAGTGTGATTCATTACATGGCCCTTAGGAAGCAGATCAACAACTTGATTTTCTCCCGTGCTGGTGGCTGTGAACCATGATCATGAGCCATTTGTGATAGAGTCCTTGGAGTTGGGTCAGGACACTTGGGTTCTTATTCTAGCTCTGCCATCTCGAAGTCCATTCCCATCTCTTGGCCTAACTTTACTCATTTGTAGAACAAGGTGTTGGGTTGTGTACTTGATCACTAATGACTCACTTGCTTTAACTTTCTGTGGTTTTAAAAGCTTAGGATAACAAAACACTACTGTTGATCTACTAAAAGGAGACCCAGGCCATATAATGCTCTTTGGCATCTGGGAAATAAAGCAACATCAGAGGTGCCAAAATGGGCAGGGGTACACATGTTGGTGAGAATAAAGATATTACAGACTGAACAGCTGGGGAAAGAAGAGGTCACACAGGAGGGGAGAGGAGCAATTCTGGTGGAAAGGTCATTTGGGACTCCGCTGTGGAGAGACTCAGATGCCTCAGTCAGGTGTTTAGACATATTCAGAGTGGAATTGGGCACCCCCATGAATGTGTGCCACACCCCAGCTACGTTTCAGCAGCTGGCAGGCTCCACATTGCCAGGGAGGTCCTTTAGGGAGGGCTGGTACCTTCCTCCTCTTCCAGTCGTCAAGTGTCCGTCCGGTGCCATTATTGTTGAATGATGAATGAAAGAAAGACTTTGCTTAACTGAAGTCAGATATTATCCTGATGAAGACTGCAAAGGGATACACCACAGAGCTGGTACACACGGAAGTCTAAGTTCCCTAACATCCATATTTTTTAAACATCTGGAAGGGTAACTGAAGTTTAAAGTATTCTTCCTGATTCTGGTGATGATATAAACAGCCTTTGGCCACCAGATTTTTCTAAGTCAACACAGGGACACTATTTGCACATTATTTTGCATGAAATGTAGTAATTTACATACATTTGCATAGTGTTTCAAAAAGCCTTAATTCCAAGTATGTCAAATAAAATAAAACAAATTAGTGTAATCTACTGCTATTGTATGTCAGCCCAGCTAGATGATCTTGGTGCTAATGGGGCCAGCGGCTGGAAGAGCAAAGAGCCAGACTTTAGGAAGCTATGACTGCCACTGGCTCAATATATCTAGCGGGGGAACAGAGACAATCACGACTGAGAGCAGGGGACTCTTTGGGGCAGGGTACAGTCTCAAGCATCGGGACAGCGCTTGGTACTTCACTAGCTCTCTCACCCTTGCTTCACTGAAGGCTCAGGAAACCTGTGTGCTTGGTAGGGCTGGGATTGTTATGAACTTTTAATTAGTAAGGGGGTTAAAGAGGTGAAGTGACTTGCAGCACATTAGTGAATGGTCATGCCTAGGTGTAAACCTGAGGCTAGTCTAAATCTAGAACTCTTTGTCCTCCAGAGGCTTGCTACTCTTAGAACTGGTCAAATTCCCTCCTAAAGAGGTGAAATATCCCCATTTACTGCTAATCCAGTCTCTCCTCTTCAACCCCCACACTGCCACTTGGAAGCTGTACATAGTAACCTGTTAGGGCTCAGGGACAGCATCGCCTAGCTTGTGATACATCTGGCCCAAAGTAATTGCCTTTTTATTGTTAGAGACAGTTATTTGAAAGTTATGGTAACGGGGTGAAAATAGAAGCAGCTTACAGTTTACTAGAATATTAATCCTCTAGGGATGATTTCTTTTTTTCCCTGAGCATCTCTGTGGGGCCTTTTGCATTGCATTGTGAGAATTCATTTTTAGACTTTTCTCCCTATGATCCACCATCACCGATCCACCCTTGCCTAATTACTAATTTCCATCTTTGCTAAACTACATGCATATATAGTTTTCTGAAGCAGGTCCTGGACAGGAAGGCCTCCGGTCTAGGGGAGTGACATTCAGCAGCAGCCCAGGGGGATGGACACAGTGGGAAGCCAAAGTCAGATCACAGGCTTTGAGTCAGACAAAGCTAAGTTCAAAGTCTGCCTCCCCCACGTCTGATAACTTGACTTTGGCCTCTCTGAGCTTCAGTTTCTTCATCTGTAAAGGCAAAGGGGATCTGCACCTCCTAGAAGCTCAAAGCTTTAAGGCTGGTCCCTTGAATTTGGGTGAACCTGGCTGGACAGGCTTGGGCAGACCTGAGGGGTCCACTACTGCAGCTGGCAGCCCTAAGAGGCAGAAAATGCTCCCAGGGCCACCATGTCTGGAGGCACCACAGGCCCAATAAAAGGGCTCACAGTATTTTTAGGGCCTCATGACAATGTTTTAATTTCTTTTAAAATAAGAAAGAGAAAAATGAGCTTTTAAGTTGAATAGTGTTTTAATATACAGTACTAACATGTTTATCTGTATACCAATGCAATTGTAAATAAAATGTTTAAGTTTTTTGGAGGCAGGGTCCCAAGAAGACAAAACTGCCCTAGCCCTCAAAGTCATAATACAGCCCTGGATGTACCTGCCTGGCCCTTTGTTGGCCCCTGGACACTCAGTCTTCATTGGCCAGTCTCCATCTGTTCATTTATAAAAGAGCATTCAAACTGGGGGCTTTGGGTGACCCAGGCCCTGACATCTCAAAATGCTCAGTGAAACCCACCTTCCTGAGGAGGTCACTTATATCAAAATGACTGCTGGTCTGGCTCATCTACCTGCTTGCCCTGCACCTTGCTCCAGCCAGTGTTGTTCTGCATTCCCCAGTGTCCTCATGTTCCCACCCACACCCACCTACCTGCCTCAAGCCAAAGGCCAGCACGAGAAGGGGGAGGGTGCCTGGGTAACTAGGAGCTCCTGACGCCCTCCCCCATGCACACCTTTTGCCTCCTACCTTCTTCCTTCAGGAATTGTTGGGGCAGGGTAAGTAAATATTTCAATAGCAATCCTGTTATTCTTCATTGCAGTTTATTTGACATAAGCTGCTGAGAAAATAGGAGAACCAAAGCTGTTCATGATGTGGCTCTCTCCTTTCTGTGCCTCAGGTTCTCTGTTTGTAAATTGGGGCTAATAAGAGTAGCTTTATAGGAGCAGTGGGAAGGGGCATAATGCCTTCAGAAACATTCTAGCTGGATGAGGAGTTATTATTAGCTTGATCATCTGTGAGCTCAAGCCTCTCAGAGTGCCCGGGGCATAAGGACTTCCTGTGTTTATAGGGCTAATCGTCCTCCTCCACTTCCTTCCTGAATTACCATCCATTAATTTCATCACTGCTGAAAGAGGCCTGATTTTCCATTACTCTCAGTTCATACCCACAACCTGTGAAGGGCTGAGAGAGCCAGCGGTCAGTTCAGCTTGGAGACTTAGCCGTGCCTCTTCCCAAGCACTGGTGAATTTCTTGGTCAGCCCCCTGACAGGCCTGAAAGTCTAAGGGGCAAAGAAACAGGAGCAAGAAGGACAGGCCTTCAGGCCCACAAGGAGAAAAGGAGGATAAAGATGTTACGGGGAAGGGAAAGAACGCCCTTTCCTATGTGTCCCTAGTGGCACTCCAGGCCTGTGCCCTCTTTTTCCACTGCACTGCCATCCTTCCAGCAGGACACTGAACCCTTCTCACATTGTAACCACCCTGTGGCACCTAACCGTAGCCAGGGGTCAAGTCATGGCTTTGTCCCTTTCATGTTCTGAGTTAGAATCGGAGGTCTTTGACCTGGAAAGGACATTGGAAGTCATTTCCGACACTGTCTTTTCACAAATGAGGAGACAAACTCAGAAGCTTGAGGGACGTGTCCAGTTTCATGCATCAAAAAAATCAGGACTGAAACTCAGGTGTTGTGGTGTCCAATCCAGTGTCCATTTCACTGTGCATAAGGCTTTTAGGTATGTACACATGTGTGTAAAGGCACACACACAACATACACATGCACACACTCAACCAGGCCAGGAAAACAATATATCCCCAGTTTTACCTGTGAAGAAGCTGAAGCTCAAATGGCTAAGAGAGCATACTCAAGTTCACCCGGGTCATCATAGCAAAGCCGGGATAAAAATCCAGTCTCCTGACTCCCAGACAGTGCACTTCCCACCACCCCACACTCCCTCGGAGCCAAATGTCCAGAGCGCTTGACTATAGTTATTAAGAAGAAGTCAAAAGATTCCCATTCACACTTATAGGAAAACTTCTGGTGCAACTGTATTCATGCTTAGAAGTCTCAACATTTTTTTTTTTTTCAATTTATGAGAGGAAAGAAAGTAACAATGGAGTTGATGGGCAATTTGTGTAATTAAGGCCCCAAAGCTCCTAGTAGTGTAAGGTTTTTTTGTTTCAGTGCATTCTCTTGACAGATGCTCTTTTTACTGGTCAAGTGGCATTATCAGAAAGATTATAATGGAGGGGGAAAGACACCTGCCAGAGGAGAGTGGAGGGTAGGCATGATTTGGGGTTGTTATCAGTGATCTTAGGTACACTCTGGTGTACCTGTGAGCCTGCTTCCAGCAAAGATTTGAATGATGAACCCAGTGAGCTTCAGACAAGGAGTTGGACATCTGCTTCCCAATTAGTGCTAATTTAGCTTGTTTAGACATGATTTGTGCCGCAACAAGACAGCGTAACTGAAAATTGTTTTCTTTCCTACGACCTTTTACTCTTCTCACAATGGGCCAGATGGATGGATGACAGGGGGCCTTGCTGGGCTGCAGAGGAACGATGGGTATCCCTGTTTCTGCCGATGTTCGAAAAGACACTGTTCCTCTTTAATCTCACTGTGATCATAACACCAAATCAAGGTCTTGAGAAACATCCAGCCCCTTCCAAAGTACTTCATGGAAGCACATAATTGGTTTTTCTGTGGCTGTTAAACCAGGACTGATGTTCAGGTGGCATACCCCTCTACAACAGTGCTGGTTGTTAAAACACTGACCGATTTCCAGAGCAGTTGGAAAATAGCCACTCCTCCAGGCCCTGCAAGTGCCCTCTCACTTCCCTAGCTGCGCCAGACTCAGGGAGCCAGACGAATGCCAGCAAGGAGCTGCCCTGGTACCCAGGCACCCACCAATCCACCAGCCAGGCCCCCATGTCTTCTCAGTGCCTGCCATACCCCAGCGTGTCCCCAAGCCAAATGGCCTCTGCTCTGCAGAGGGAGATGTGTCCCGGAGAGTTACAATGGACCCCAGCAGGCAAATGCCTGCCCTGTGTTTCCCTCAGAGGAACCCCATGTGACTGGCTGCTACGTGACTATCCCACTGAGGGTCCTAGTGCCTTAGTGAAGTACACAGGGCAGATGAGCTGCCCACAGGAGCCTCTGCAGGTGTGGGGCCTTCCCGTTGGCTGTGAGGTTGACATGAGAAAGCCCTGGAGAAGGGCATGCCAAGCCCTGCCCCTTCTGGTGATCAGGTGGGCAATGATAGAGGCTGCCTTCCCAGACCCTGCCTGCAAAGCCAAGCTGAGACCAAGCGGGTGGAGGGTATGAGTCCAAAGTGACTACTGGAGCCAGAGACTCCTGACCCAAGAATTACCAACCAGGGCCCAGAGCGAACCAGGAATCAGAGAACCAGGGAAGGCAAGAGGGAATGAGAAATGCACAAAGTCTAGATGTTTCTGCCCCTCAGTCAGAGTCCATGGACACATACAAGGGTGAGTTCTCTGTGATAATCTAAATGATCTGTGTTCATTTTGATAATCTAAAAGAAAGACATTTTCACCTTTACCTTGGCCTTATGTTTTCTATCACTTTGGTACCGAAGAGTAGAGCCTTAATTGTCAGGACACATGAAAAAAGAAGTGAGGTGGGCTTGGTGAGGATTCATGCCCCTGACAGCCAAATGACCACAAGAGACTCTGTTAAGAGAAAGGTTTGCAGCAGCTACATAGCAAAAACTTCTGGGAGGATTGACTCAACACACCACCCGTGTAGTATGGGCATGCCCACCTGAGAAGTCCTGTGTTCATTTGCTAGGGCTTCTGTAACAAAGTACCACCCACTGGATGGCTTGTTCTCTCACAATACCGGTGACCAGAATCCTGAAACCAAGGTGCCACCTGGGCCATGCTCCCTGAGCCTGGCTGGGATCCTTCCTCGCCTCCTCCTAGCATCTGGTGGTGGCTGTTGATCCTTGGCGTTCTTTGGCTTGCAGCTGCATCTCTCCATTCCTGCCCCTGTTGGCACATGGCCTTCCCTCTGTGTGCCTTTGCCGTTTTCTTCTCAAAAGGACACCAGTCATATTGGATTAGGGCCCACCCTGATGACCTCAGCTTGACTGCATCTGAGGAGACCCTATTTGAGGTCACATTCACAGGTACTGTCACCAAATCAAACAAACCCAGGTCCACTTACCTGATGCCCAGCAAGTCAAACATGGACACAAAGTAGGCATTTAATACAAAGCACCAAGTAAGGAGAACAGGTAGCTCATGCTCAAAGTCCTGAACTCCCCGTTGGCTTCAAGCAAGGCTTATTAAAGGAAAAGTTATGAGTGAGGTTCTCAGGATGTGTGATCAGCTCATGGACATCTTCTGACTGGTTGAGCATTAAGTCACCAGGAGATATTTCAGAAATCTTAACCATTCATCTTCTGGCTCCAACTAGCCTGGGGTCTACGTGCTTACAGTGAGCCATGGGGTTCATCTGGTGGGGTCTCAGTTCCTGTAAGACAACTAAAGACATGCATCACGACATTATAGCTCTTGAGGAGGAGCTACCGGCCTGCGGCCCTGGTTCGCATCCAAGCTAAGCTACTATTACTCTTGCTTAACCTGCTCTTCCTTTGCTCCTGCACGTATCCATTTCCCCAATCCTCTTGAACTCTCTAGTCCAGTTCCTACACTCTGGCTTTGAGGGCTTGGGGCCCATAATGAAAGAAGAGTCTGATGGGCTTGGGTACATGCTTGGATTAGGACTTCCGCTTATCTTCTAGGAGGACAGAACTCAACCCAGAATAGAACCCGGGTAGGAGCCGTCTGTGTTGTCCTGTGAGTAGTGATTGCTTCTGCAGAGTACCTTCCATCACACTAAATAGATCGATTCATTTGAATTGCATGGTTTTTGCATATTTGTATTTACTTTTTAAATAAGTATTATTTTGCTTTTAATGATCACAAAAGAGCTATAGGCAAAAAAAAAACAAAAAACTTCTTTATGTTGAAAAATCTTTAAAATTGTAGTACAAAAAATTTGTAAACTCAGGTAGTCCTTGGCAGTTTTCACTTGTACTATTTAAAGTAGCTGCATGTTGTTTCAGTAGTAGTGTTCCTGGGATCCAGATGAATTCCAGATCTGAGAGAAGATGGTACCTTTCCAAAACTTGCAGGTGTGAGTAAATGTATTAAAAAGGAGTTTGCCTGGAATTATGGTCAGATTTCAGATTCCCTGAAGGTCTGTGTGCTTCTTATGACCAGTGAACCCCCCTGAAATCAGTGTTGGAATTTGACACAGCCTAGAGCCAAAGTCAGTTGTTTAGGGTCTCCTCCCTTCCCCCTGTACCTCTGAGCAGTGATATCTGGGCCAGAGAAGGGCTGCTTTATGGCTTAGTCTTTCAAGACGGGCTGGTCTGAAAACAGCCAAGCTCCAGAAAGCTGGACGGTTTCTGGAACCTTAGACCAGAGCTGGTGGTGTCTAGGACAAGTCCACTGCTCTCTTCCCCCAGAATCAATGGGTGCTTCCGGGACACTGTACTATGCTCCACTGAGCCTCAAGGTCCTGAAGACACGTTTGCCTTCAACGCTTCAGCAAGGAAGCCTGAATGTCCATCCAAGGTGTTTGCTTCACGCTCTTCAATCTGAAAACAGATGGATGAACATGAGATGGTGTTCTCAGCACCACCCAAGTACCTCCAAAAGTTGGGGGTGGGAATCGGAGAGAGTAGCCTTCAGCCACTTGCAGCAAATAATGAATTTCTTTTCTTTTTCTTTCTCTTTAGATTTTTCTTGAATCCTGTGTAACTCCAAAATGTTTAAGCCTCATTCCTTTTAAAAATATTTAACTTACTTTCTCAAAAATCTTTTATTAAGATTGATGAAAAATAATCTTCTGAAAAGCATCCCAGCCTCGTTCTCTTCTCCCTGTCCCCTCCTGTGGGTGAAGCACTAAGTAACAACTAGCTGAGGGACTTTTTTCTTCTGTGACCAACCAAGGGGGAAAAACACTGAATACAGAGGAAGAAGACTTGGCTCCAGCCCTGATTCCAATACTTAAAAGGTGTTTGAATTTACATAACCCATTTAACGACACTGAGCCTAAATTTTCTAATCTGGAAAATGGGTATAATAATACTTGTCTTCTTTGTCATGAAGATGGAATAAGATAGCCGGTGTGAAAGCTTTTTTAAATGTAAATTACTGCTTAAATGTGAGTTGTTTTTGCCACTTGTCAATACTCTTTAGGCAAAGACCACCAGGAACACCTATAGTTAAATAAGTTGGGTTTAGTACCAGTTACAATGCAGAACAAACAGTGTGGGGAGCCAGGGGTTGTCTCAGTAACAGGATGTTAGAAAAAGCCTGTTACAGGATTTGGGCTTTAGTTGGATGGTTTGAGGGAGGGTCTATGAAAGCAGGGGTTTGCCCTAAATCGGAGACTGTCAGAAAGTGGGGCTAATTCTATGATCAGCTATCTCAATAAATCTTCTCTTTTGGAAGGAAGGACTAGAATGAGGGTAAAGCTGTAACCGGTGAGGAAGCAGGAGTAACTCACCCTGGTCAAGAGAGGGGTGTGTTTGGTATTTCATATGCAGCAAAATGATCAATTTGTATGTGCTTAGATGGGATCTTGCTTTGTCTCATTTTATCATGGTCTCAGAGTAACTTCGTCTAAGCTCAATATACCATGTTCCTGTCTGATAGGAGAATATTGTGGCTGGGCTGTGAGTGCCAGGCCAGCTTCTGAATGTCAAGGGCTTCCCTTTTTTTCTTTCTCACATTACACATGTTCCAACCAAGGGATCTGTAGGACCATGGACCTACATGGGGCTTCAAAAACAGATGCATTCAGAGTAGGTAGGAAAGAAGGAAAAGGGGAGGGAGAAAAACAAGGAAGAAGGAATGAGAAACTGAAAGGGGAAAAGAAGTTCGAGTTGTGTAGTGTGTTGGCACATGCACCAAGACTCTCCAGGAGCACAGGAGGAACTCAAATAGATGCCACTTCCTGATAGTCCACCACTGGAGGCAACATCAAATGTCAGCCTAGAAAACACCGACCCACGCATTTAATCAAAGGGGCACCAGTTTAGTCAAATCCTGGGACTGGCCAAGGATTTGGATCTAACTACCTCTCCACTCGCCCTGAGTTCCACGTTACATAGATCTTGGGATCTGTGCTTCCTGAATGATTTGAGGATTCCAGAGCAATTTTCTCCTCTTCCCTGCCAATGTCAAAGTGCACAGATGTTTCATAAAACTTAAAATGGCTGAGCCATTTACCTCAGGTGGCTAATTAAGCAGGTTTAAAGAATTTCAGAATATGAAGGAACCACAAGTGCTGAGTGGAAATTAAATTGCAGTCACAGATATAGTTTGGTGATTAAAAGCTGAACCTGATGGGCTAATAAAGAGTTATCAGCTGTTGAGCGAACATCGGTATGATAGCAACAAGACTGGCCTCTGTTGAAAGGGGCTTTTCTCAAAGACCTCATGATACCCAGTAGAAGATGAACTCTTGATACCTGCTACATCTCAGTTAATAGCTTCAGTTGAATCAGATTAATTTTAAAAGGCTAATGAAAATGATGTAGGAGAAGAGTTTGGAGATGATCCTTTGACACAGAGATACCAGCTGAACGATGACAACATGATGAAACCAGTCCCTGTGGACCAGACAGTGAGTGCTGGGAAGTGAGGAGGAACCAGACTGTTCACTATTACTGCTCAGCCAGGAAGGTGAGGCAAAATTGGCTGACATTAATCAGTGAAAAACTTTAAGCCACTATCAGACTTCTAAGGAGTTCAGGACTCACTATGGTTTAATAATATATGGGTTCTGCATTTTTCTTGCATTACTAGAAAAATTCTCTGGCTGTGGCTGTGTCTTCTTAGCTTCTTGCTGTCATTTTTTTTGGACTGAAGTTACACTCAGAGCCAAATCTTAGCATTGTTAAGGCCATATCTTATGCATAAATATAAAAATACATAAAACATAGGTGGGAAATTAAATACCTAATAAATAGGAGAAAACTATCTTAATGGCCAGATGGATCCCACCTTTGCTACTTGCTTTAGTACACTTGGGCTGCTATTACAAGACTACCACAGACTGGGTGGCTCAAACAACATTTTTCACACTTCTGGAGACTGAGAAGTCCAAGATCAAGATGCCAGCAGATTCCATATGTGGTGGGAACCCACTTCTTGGTTTGCAGAAGACCACTTGATAGATCTGCACTTGTGGTATCCTCACATCACGGAGAGAGGAAGCTCTGGCCTCTTCATCCCCTTATAAGTCCACTAATCCCATCATGACAGCTCCCCCTTCATGACCTAACCAGCTTCCAAATACCCAACTCAAAACACCATCACACTGGGGATTTAGGCTTCAACATAAGAATTTGTGGGAGACACATTCAGTCTATAGCACTGCATTAAGGGTTAAGGTTGTCAGTGTGAGTGTAGCGGACTTCTCTTGACATAGTTCCTCAGTAAAATTGGCAAAGAGGAGATGAAGCTTATATTCCCTTTGGAGTCAACTTCACCTGTATTCAAATCTTAGCCCCAGCTTTAATTATTCTGTGACCTGGATTCACTTCATGAAACCTTTTCAAACTTCTCTATTCCTGTTTAAAAACTAATAATAATGGGGGAGGGACAGTACTTCACTGTGTTACTGCCAGAGCGTAGGGCAATCACATGGATATGAAAGTACCTAGCACTGCACTTGGAGGTTCAAAAACTGTTTGATGGTCTCTGGTTCTCAGTTATCCTCATGTTTATGGCACCTGGCAGGGTTACCGCTGACAGATGTGTAAAGGCATTACCCCTGAAGTAGATTTAGCAGTGGTTTTGATGGCACTGAACACTCCTAAGAGTCTTTCTGTTAAGAAATGAGCATTGAAGTTCTGGGTAACTTCAGTGACTTACTGGGATTTAATAATTTGAGTTCCTGATGCATAGTAGGCTCAATACATATTTTGTGTAGTGAATGAATGTCATGTGGTTGAGACTCTTTGTTTCCTTTAATTAATTTAGGCTCATTTTCACTGTGTTGTGGGTCAAAGTCACAAAAATATATCAGTAGAAATGGTAATGGCCCGTTAAATTGAGAGCTTCGAGGGCACTGTTTGGTACAAGGCAGGTACTTTCTTGAACTGTACTTGCCTAACAACGGGGAGATCTTGGGGCTTTAAACAGCTCTGTGACTTTGAGGAAATTAGTTCTCTAGGTCTTAGTTTCTTTATCTATGAAATGACAGCTTTGGGTTAGATGATTTCTATTATTCCTTCCAGTTCTAATGATCTGTGATCCAAAATTGACTGTTCCCTTGCAAATGGATTCCCCACTGACCTAATGGAATAAGATACAATTGCTTCATCATTCAACCCTGAGCCCAGCAATGTCCATTAGATTTGGAAGGCGAGTCTCCACTGTAAGTGGATATTATATGTGTTGGGGACTGATCAATGTCTTTCCTTTGTGGGTGAGGTCTTATTTTGATAAATGCCTATCTTATGAATTTTAATCACATGGATTGTCAGCACTCCTTAAACTCTAAAGACCAAACTATTGTTATTACTTATTGACTGATTTAGAACCAGGTCAAAGAAACAAGTCCCAAACATTGGCAGCTGAAATATTTATGAGGCAACTAGTGTTGCGCCCTAGTAATGCACACTATATTTCAGGAAGAAACACATTATGGCAAGCCAGGGCTTAAATTGATGAACATGTTTCCATTTTAGCATGCAAATCATTCATCAGAGTACAATCAATATGAATTTGATATTCTTAGGAGACAAAGCAGAGGTGGCAGTAAGCCTCAGGTCTGATTCTGCTGTCTCAAGTTTCTGAAAAGGGACAGACAACCCCTGATATTGCATCATAGCCCTAATCCCATTTTCATTAGTGCATTATGCCCACAATGTGCCAACTTGGAGTGTGTCATATAGATATATAAAATTGAGGGTAGGACTTTTTTAAAATACTCAGTTAAAAATTTTATGCTTTCCCTTTCAAGCCAAGCATAACACGTTAGGGATTCTTGTACAAGAACTAGGTGCGAGTGGTGAAGTCATATGGAAAGCATCCTTTCTAAAACTGCAGACAAAAACATACATCCCTGTGCCCACTGCTTCTCTGCACTTCTCCTTTCTGGAGGCACTTCAAGTGGTTCCAACTGTTAGGAGGCCAGGGTCAAGGAAGCTCTGAGTTCTAAAATATCCTGTAGTTATTCCATTAAACTTGGCCCAAGAGATCTAGAAAGTCTTAATAGGTATTTCCAGAAGACTGAGGTGTGATATTCCAGGTAGGGGAAGCCTTTTGGGCTATATTGCCCCAGGTAGTGAAGAAGTAAAGATACCCATTTTCTTCTAACCTTTAACAGAAGAGTAAAGTCCATCAATGAGCAAGCACTCACAAGGCCCCTGTTTTGGGAGGGGGTGGTAAGCACATGCGGAGAACCCAGGTTAGTTGAAATCTGCTGTTCTCTTGGATATAATATGAAGCCTCCTAATACTGGTCTCATATCTCCTCACAAAACCCCTCAGGAACTTTAATACTCAAAGTGTGTCAATATCAGTATTACCTGGGAGTTTGTTAGAAATACAGAATCTCCAGCCTCACCGTAGACCTGCAAATCAGAATCTGCACTTCAACAAAACCTCCCATCGTTCGCACATGCAGCAGTTTAAGAAGCACCGCTGCAGACCACCGGAGTCCAAGAAATAATTGCTCAGCCAATCAAAGTACTCACAAGGGGAATCCTGAAATCCATCCCATGCATACAATATTGTCATAATGGCCTGTTAATAGGTGTTCAACATTGACTGGTCACTCGGGAAATAATTAATGATTCTCTCTACAGGTCTGATAAAGAGGACATTGTTGTTAATAATGTGAGGTCGCAGATGGTGCACCTGGGAAGGATCTTACTGATGACCTATTTCCTCCTGATAGAGCTAAGGAAACCCAGAGCAGGGAAATGATAAAGGGCTCATGGCTAGTAAGTATTAGCTTGGGCTAGAGCTGAAGTTTCTGAACTTATTGTCTAGAGCTCATTCACCTCCACTTCACTGAGAAATGAAAACAGAGGCTGAAGGGCATGTCTGGATGAATCACTTACTAATCAGTTGCTGTGCAATGGATCAGATAATCAGTAAAAAAATTACTATGCCTGATTTACCATTGGGTGATCCATTTCTTAGAGTCATATTTTCAAGGGGAGCAAACAAAATCGTAGGAACATGGCCGTGTGTACCCACCATCCTTAGGGACATGGCATGAGTCAGGGGCAGCACGGAGACTAATCAAGTTTAATCATCAAATAAACTACCTAGTTAGTATACAATCTAAGGTTATTTGTCCCCTGAGATAACTTATTTCCCCTGGAGAAGGGTGTGTCAAAGAGAGGCCTCCCTATAACCTAGGCTTCAGGGATCGCAGGGGTCTCCTCAAAGTTCCTTTTGTGCTAGGCTGCCCTTCTCCAAGCCCCATCCTTCAAGGGCCAACTAAAATGCTTCCTTCTCCATTTAATAAATGGGAGTGGGAGTGGGAATGGGAATGGGATGGAATGGATGGGATGGGAGAATGAAATGGAAAAGGGCAGAACACTCTCTCCTCTACTGGCCTGGGTACTGCTAAAGACAAAATGCCCATCTTATTCATCTCTGAGACCCCAAAGCACCTAATCCCAGTAGGCCCTCAATCCCCACCTTTAGTGGGCCCTTTCATAATTCACAGAGGACTCAGCTTCCATTATAAGAATGATTATGGGAGCTTCAGGGAGCCTCGAATCTACCAACAGCCATCACCAGGGGTATAGACCTACCTGAACACCTCCAAAGTCCCTATTGCTACTCTTGGCTTACAGTTGGTGTGGTACACACGCCTGTCAGCTGAGTCAAGGGACAAGCAGGCAGTTTGCACAGAATTCTGAGCAAGAAGAAAGGCCAACATGATTTATCAGTTCTCATGTGCCTAAAATAGATCATTGTGAATGGAAAAGGTAAATCACTTCAGTGGTTTTTATTTGTGAATTAGTTTCGGCTAAAAGTCAGAGTCTGGTGGTTACAGGAGTCAAGAGGATTGACTCCCGTCTCCTACTTAATCCATTAGCCTGGCTGTTCTGCTCTTCACACTGGTGTTTGCTGCCTTGTAGATACAGCTTAAATACATAGTAATGACTCTTGGGTGATACAACATGAGAGCATGTTATCTTCCCATATTTATCATTTTGTTTGATTTTCCAACTTCTTAGGTCCCTTTGTGCCTTATGTCAGAAATCATTTGATTGAATCACCTAAATCAATTTACCTTCACTTTCAGCTAGCTTACTCTTGTCCTTTCTGGCTCATAGCTTTGAATGATTCTCTCGTGTCTGGCATCTTCAAATCTGTCTTTTGTGGAAGTGATTATGCTTCCAGACACTCTTACTCTAAGCCCCAGTCACAGAAAAAAGCGTTCCCTTTGTGGTATATCTGCTCCAAAACAGTGTGTCAGGAGATTTGTGTGAAATCTAACGTCAGAATATATGGAAAATCAGACAGATATGTGGCCCATGCCTCACCCCTTACATTTATTTGTTCATTCATTAAACAATATTCATTAACTGTTCTCTTTATGCCAAGCAATGAGCATCTATCATAGTCTGATAACACCCATAGATTCCATTTTAGCTCTAGAATTGACTTATTAGCTTTATCTCTTTTGTTTTATTTAGGAGTTGCTGTCATGCAAGGATTGGCAAACTATAATGCACAGGGCAGCCACCTATTTTATAAACAAAATTTTATTGGTGCACAGCCATGCTTATCTGTTTACAAAGAAGCCATGCTTCTTTCATGCTACAATGGCAAAGTTGAGTGGTTAAAATAGATACTGTATGCCCTCAAACCTAAAATATGTTTGGGTTTTTTTTGGGACTTGTACAGAAAAAGTTTCCCTCCCATTGGTTTACAGCACATTTTTTAGTTGGCTTATATGTCTTATTATTGAGTTGTAAGAGTTCTTTACATATTCTACGTACAAAGTCCCTTATCAGGTATATGATTTGCAGATAATTTCTCCCATTCTATGGGCTGATGGTATACTTTTAATTTTGATGAATTCCAATTTCTCTACTTTTTCTTTTGCTGTTTGTACCTTTTTTGTTATATCTACTACTCCATTGTCAAATCTGAGTTCCCAGCAACACTTCTTGAAAAGACTATTCTTTGCCCCACTCAGTTGTCTTGGTACTTCTCAAAAATCAATTAGCCATATGTGTGAGGATTTATTTCAGTTATACTCCATTAATCTATGTGTTTATCCTGTATTAGTACCACATCATGTTGAATACAAATTGCACTGTAGTAAGTCTGAAATCAGAAAGTGTGAGGCCTCCTACTTTTCCCTTATTAATGACTGTAATTTCTTATGAATGTTAGGATTAGCTTGTCAATTTATACCAAAAAGTAACCTGGGATTCTGACAGGGATTGCATTTAATCTGTAGATCAGTTTGGAGACTATTACCATCATAACAATATTAAGTCTAATTGGTGAACATGGGATGTTTTTTCATTTATTTGGATCTTCTATGATTTTTTTTGACAATATTTTGTCATTTTTCTTTTGTTAAATTTATTTGTAAATATTTTTATACTATTGTAAATAGGATTGTTTTATTAATTTCATTTTCAGGTTACACCTACCTTGCAAGAATATATAAATACAATTGGCTTTCTTCTCCTGCAACCTTACTGATCTCTTTCATTAGTTCTAAGATGAGTTTTTAATGTATTCCTTAGGATTTTCTTTGTACAAGATCATGTCATTTGCAAATAGAAACAGTTTCACTTCATCCATTCCAATCTGGATGCCTTTTATTTCTTTTTCTTGACTAATTGTCCTGGCTAGATCCTTTAGTATATGTTGAATCAAAGTGGTATGAGCTGTGACCTTTATCCTCTTCTTGATTTTAGAGGAAACCATTCAGTTAAGTATATTAGTTGTGGCATTTTTTATAGATGCTCTTTATTAGCTTGAGAAAATTTCCTCTGTTCCTAGTTTGTTGAGTATTTTATAATGAAAGGGATCTTATCAAATGCTTTTTCCATGTCTGTTGAAATGATTCTGTGGGGTTTTGTTTTTTATTCTATTAATATGGTGTATAACATTAATTGATTTTTTTATATTAAACCAATCTTCCATAAACCCCACTGGGTCATGGTGTACCCTTTCTACATGTTGCTAGATCCAGTTCGCAAGAATTTTGTTGAAGATATTTGTGTCTATATCCTAAAGATATTAGTCTGTAGATTTCTTGTTATGTCTCTTTTTTTTTGGTATCAGGGAATACTGGACTCATCAAATAAATAAGAAGTGTTACCTCCTCTTTTTTAGTTTGGAAGAGTTTGTGAAGAATTGATGTTATTTCTTTAAATGTTTGATAGAATTCAGCAGTGAAACCTTTTGGGCCTGAGATTTTCTTTGTGGGCTATTTTTTAAATTACTGATTTAATCTCTTGTTATGTAGGCAAGCCTCATTTTATTGTGCTTCACAGATATTGCACTTTTTACAAATTGAAGGTTTATGGCAACTGTGAGTCAAGCATGTCTATTATCACAATTTTTCCAACAGCATTTAGTCACTCTGTGTCTCTGTATCACATTTTGGGTATTCTCAAAAGATTTCAAACTTTTTCATTACTGTTTTATTTGTGACTGGCAATCACACCTTACTGAAAGCTAAGATAATGGTTAGCATTATTTAGCAATAAAGTATTTCTTAATAAAGTACATTGTTTTTTAGACAATTCTATTGTACACTTAAAAAACTATAGTAAAATGTAAACATGCCTTTTATATGAACTGGGAAACCCAAAAATTCCTTTAAAATTCACTTTATTGTGGTAATCTGGAACCAAACACACAATGTCTCCAAGGTATGTCTGTACCCAGAGATGCATAGCCCACAAATACGAAATCAAGATCCGACCCAGACCTTGTGACCCTGAGCCTCCTACTCCTTCTGTCGCACTGCCCTGCCCCTGCTGGCACAGATGGTGCCCTCTCACCTTTGGGGGCCATCCCTGTTTCCAATGAGAACACAGCTGTTCATCTTATTGGGAGTCCTTTGTAAGTAGTAAGTCATTTTTCTCTTGCTGATTTTACGATTTTTCTCTTTGTGCTTTCAGCATTTTTATTGTAATGAATCTACGTGTGGATGTTATGGGTTGAATTGCATCTTACCCCACAAGATACGTCGAAGTCGTAAATCCCAATACCAGTAACAGAACCTTACTTGGCCTTAGTGAAGTCTATTTCCCTTGCAGTGTGAAGCATCTGATGTCACTCTTCAGAAAAGGCAGCCTTGTTCATACCAGGGTGACATCCGTGATGACAGTGGTTTTAACAGAGCCCCATGGACTATTTCTTTCCCTGATCTCTGTTGAAATGTTTACCTCTGTGGACATCACAGCAGCTGTTGGCCTCCACTGTTTGTTGGCTGATTGTTCTGTTGTTTTTGGCAAAGCTCTGGAGTGTATGTTGCTCCAAGGTCTGATCTGATTAAATTTGGGTCCCTTTACGGTCTTTGAAGTTTCTTTCGAACTCACTCTTCTTCACTCTTTCCCTGGTTCTGTCTGGTAAAATAGTCAGCCTACTATTTAGCTTCTTGCTCTCATGAATCTACCCGTCTTCTCTCGGTTGTTTACCACCAAAATCACTACCGTTTTTGAAAGAATCCTTAGGCTGAATTTCTCTACCCTGTTTCAAATAAAGTCAGTTCCTTTGGGGAGAACTTTGGAGATCTCTGCTCTGGAGATCTCAGATGGCCTGGCTCTCCCTGGGCTAGGGACAGGAGATCCCTGTGGCCTGCTTCTCCTACAGTGACACCTGCTTATGGGCAGGCGCTGGGCAGGGTTAGTATAAGCCCCTCTTCTCAACTTGCCTCTCCTAGCATGGAACCTCCACCATACAAGTGGACTGTGGTCACTGCGGTTGGGACCCCAGTATGCTCAGTGTGCTACCACTGAGGTGGAGCCTCCACTGTATGAGTGGGGGTAGGGCTGGGTAGAGTAAGGGAGCCTTGATCTTTCGGCCACATTTGCCTAGAATTTAGCCTCTGCCATGTGTAGCAGGGGAAGATGGTAGATGCTGATGGCCTGCTCCTCGTGAGGAGTACCAGAACCCTAGATTGGTAGCTGAGGGAAGAGGGAGCCCTCTGGTCTTGGCTGAACCTACTGGAGTGGAATTTCCATTACATTGAACAGGGAGAAGGAAATTGGGTTTAAATGTCACAGATTCTCACTCTTCTTTTTGAGTTTAAGTAGATTTTCTCAAATAAGTTTTTTTTTTTTCATTAGCTCCATGCCCTTGGGACAATCTCCAGGAACCTTACATGATTGGGTTTTTAAAAATATTTCTCACCATTTGTGCTTGTTTCACTAGGGGACAGGTCTCAGAGCTCATCAGATTATGTTCCAAAGCAGAACCCCTCTGCAGTTCTTTGTTTTTCTCTGTCACACCAGATGGTGAACTCCTGTAGCATAGGAAATGTGTCCCAGTAGTAATGGCTGCGTACATTTACTCTGTGCCAGGAACTGTGCCACTCCATGAATACTGTTTCTAAACCCTCCAATAGCAAGTTGGTTGTTATCATGATTCTGCAGGTGAAGAAACTGAGGCTTAAGAGGTTAAGTGACTTGCCTGAAGTTTCACCATTTAGTAAGTGTTGGAGCCAAGAGCCCAAACCCACTCTCTCTCTCTGAAGTCTGATCTTCCACTTCACCGTGCTGTCTTTGTGTTTCTAGCCTTTGGCACTGGGCTTGGCATACTTGCCAAATGACAGAAAAATTATACATGAATGAGTAAGTCATTGAACTCTTAGGCAAAGGAAGCCTGAGAATATCTTCCAGCACATAGCTGCCCTCATTTCTTTCACATTTTGCTTGCAGGCTGATTGATGTACCTTCACAGCAGCCTCTCTGACTTTGCTAATCAGTTCCTTTGCCTTAATGGCAATCATATTATATAAGAACAACCTTAATCCTAAATTCATTAAATTAGATACATGAATTATACAGCCACAATGTTCAGGGAGTGTAACACTAAGCTCTCTGGAATTTGCAAAAAGTCTTTCCTTTGAGTTTATTTCAGTGGCAGTTCATAGTAGTATTCTTTGTGCTATTTGACTTTTGCATAATTTGTCTGTTTGGCTATTTTTAGGTTGGTCTTCTTTAATGCTGTGTTGTTAAGAAATTCAGTCAGATAGACCATTCATAGTATAAACGTACCTGAGTCTATTTCTGATATGTCTATATATAGGACACCCTAAAAGTTGCATCAGGAGATTCATTCCAAAAGTGAGCTTTATTTTTTAGGTTCCACTTTTTCTTTCTTTCCTCCTTTTTCCTTTTGAGCATTAAATTTTCATTATCCAAGTAACACATGAATTTATTCTCCTTGTGAAAATTTCTATGGATACGTATTTGCCTGTTTGTGTGAGACACATGAAAAAGGGTCTGAAAAGATGTATTCCAACCTTAAGATACTAGTCATGTCTAGGGAAGGGGATGAAGGGAGCCTGCTCGCCAAAGAAAACGCTAGGCTTGTCTGTAATGTTTTACTGTTTGACAAGGAGAATGTTCCCTTTACTTGCTGTCATTCTTAATGCAAATGTGAAAATGAGTATATCCCTACATGTGTAGGAGGTAAATACGGCCCAAGCCTCCTAGTGGGTCCCCCAGTGTCCTGAGGAATCATTCATTCATCCCTTCTTAATTATTCTCTCTTGAGTTGGAGAAATGGGGTATCATGATTCTTGCCTATGCCTTTTTCATCTACAATGTACATTTTCTGTTAGCTCGGTCTGCGGTTTATGGCAGTTTTGTTGCTTAAATTATTTGCCAGTAAACACCAGCTAGATCATGAAGAAACAGAGAGAATTGCAGAGGTACTTCTAAAAGCATACCCTGTTACCAATAACCCATTGTGTCCTTACTTGGAGATCAGAGTGAGGCAGCCTGGGAAGGCAGACTGGGGTGTAACACGATCCAGTCATTCATTCTGACCATCTCCCCAGTCGACAATAATTGCTCCCATGTAGCTAGTCACAAGAAGACACAAGTTGTTGGTTAGGTCAGTGCAATGTGGTGGAGAGAGCAAAGACTTCCGGGTTTCAATCCTGATACAAATCCTAGTTTAATCTCTTGCTGAAGAGTTCACAGGCAAGTCACTGTCTTTTTCAAGTCAGTTTTAGTTTCTCCCTCCTCCCCCTCCTTCTTTCTCTCTTCCTTCTAGAACTAAATTAAATGACATAAGAAAGAGACTTGTCCCATGAATGCTGGGGCACATAGAGGTGTTTTGTAATTGACTGCTACTTTCCTTTTCCTCTGCTAAGACACAAAAAAATTCTTTCTAATTTTTCTGGCATTATTGTGTCCTCTAGTTCTTCTAAAAATATGGGGAGCCATCCTCACCCATGCCTATCAAGCCTGGCACTGTTGGTGACACTTATAGGTAAGATCCCTCAGACTGGACAGAAATTTGATGCAGAACAAAGATAAAGTGCCAAATGCTATTTTGATTGAGGCTTGGAGTCACAGACCCAGGCACCATTTCTGAAGCAGTTCCTAAAAAAGCTTTTAAGATGAGATTTCCAGTATCTGTAGGAGGAGTAGACTTGGGCCCCTTGAGGAACAATAACTCCAGGCCATGCCAAATGCTTCCATCCTGTGGATGGGGACCCCCATGCAGAAACAGCAGCTGGCAGGAGATGTCACTGACTTTTCTTATTCCCATATGGTAAGTTTCATGTAAAGGATATCTAACAAGTCTCAAAAAGAAAACAAAACTAAATAAAAACTTCTTGAGAGGCATGTTGCCTTCATCAAACATTTACTCAGAAAGTAAGTGTTAGGGAAGCTGGAAAAGGGAGAGTGGGCATCACATTCGACTAGCACCTCAAGAAAAACCAAACTTACTAAGGCCCACACCATACTCATCATTTGTGTAAGACGCCTGGGACTACCGAGGCCACCCATAGGATCAGGGACCTGCAGTCTGTCATTCTTAAGGCTGTCCCTGTACCAAGGGGGACTGTGTTTTATAGTAGCAATAAAATTAAGAGAACCAGTAACCCTCCTGGGTCTCACATGATTTTGCTGGGTAACTTTAAGTTCTTCTGAAAGGACTTGACTATCATTAAAGTCAGCCTTTTACTTCTTTTGTGATCCTTGCCTAGAGGGGGTGAGTCCCACCTACCTTACCGCCACACTCCTAAGAGACTACCCTGGTTTTAGTCTTCAGGTTCTCATTCCTTGGCCTCTCCTCTTGGACAAAGACCAAGGAGCCTCCACGTGGAGGCCTTATCATAATGAAGTTGTCTGGGAAAATTCCAGAATAGAATCCACCCAAAAGCTAAACCTAAACATTCTTAGATTAAATAAATAAGAAATTGGCTATAAAATGAGTTGTTTTTCTAGGATTTCTAGCAGACAAAGGTTCTTCCTCGATGCATTACAGTCGGGTGTCGTGCCTGATTTGCGACTGGGGCTTTGCAAGGAGGCTCAAACGTAAGAACCCCTCTTTACCCCCTCCACGGCCGCGATCTGGGCAGAGGTACTCAGGCTCTCTGGCCAGGGCCTGGCACTCAGGAATCTTCAGCCTGGCTTCAAAGCTGCTTTGGTTTTCTGAGACACAGGAGGCAGCCAGGCTGAGCAGGAACCAGTGAACTAGAAGTCAGAACCCACATTTCTACTTTGGTGCTCATCTCTGGTGGGGTTAGAGGACCCAGGCACCCACTCACAGGCTCTTAGTGTGGGAAGGGGCCTTAGAAATAATGTGCACTGCCTTCACTTTTCAAGAAAGCAGGTTCACGGAGATGGCCTTCCAAATGCCTCCTCCCCCAGTACGCCCTTGGGGGTCTCATTCATCTCAATCTTCTCAGCTACCAGCATGCTTCCTGCTGTATGATAGGTAATCAACAAATGCTGAATGAATGAATATACACTGCGCTGGTGACTGGGTGGTAGAACTGAAGTCAACACGCAGACTCCTTCCTGCCACTGTCTCTCATCAAGTCAACACTCAGTATTACTTAATTAGCACATTCAAGCACAGTCACTTGGAGCCAAACAGACTCACCAAAGGTGGCCTCCTGCCTGTTCTCAATCTGGACAGCTTTTCCTCTCATCGCTCTGTTGACCTCTGGCTTGAGGGGGCTGCAGCTTGCAGTACCAGCAGAGGGTCCCCATTGATTCAGGGAATGGACTGGAGCCGGTCTCTCCTCTGGATGCCAGGGGGGATGGAACCAGCAGTGCTGGTCTGCCAGAGCTCCCAGGGCTGAACATGGACGAACAGTGTCACGAGCAGAGGAGCCCTGAGCCGCCAAGCAGCACCCTTGGCCATTGTTTTCCCTGACAAATTCTATGATGGAGGAGGGCATGCGGCCTCCCGACTGCTTCTGCTGCAGCTCTGGGCATGTAATTGCAAAGGAGAGGGGGCAAGTTAGTCGCTGTAAAAGTGAGGTCTGGCTGGCATTCCATTTCCCCAGACTTTTTTAATAACAGGCTGCGGGGCTAGCATTTCTCCTCTCTGTGGTTATTATGTTTCTTTTCGCAAAGCAAGACATTCCCGTGAAGGGCGCTGGGACCGTTAAGTTGGGTCATAAAGGGTGACAAAGCAGAAAGCAAGTCGCCCGCGGTCTCCTCTGCTGGCGCTTCACTCCGCCTGGTTATTCATCCGCACAGAGGAGTCGCGGGCCTCACTCTTAAATGGCTTCATTCATGATGATTGACTTCGGAGATTTGCCGGTGCCTTTTGCAGAATGTTAAGCAGGAAAGGATTTTTTTCCCTCCTTTAAACCAGCTATGTTAGGAAGCTCTGGTTTCACAGGCCTGGTGTGGGAGGCTGGAAGGAAAAATCAGCCCTCAGCGGGAATGCGTACCTAGAGTGAGAATAACCCCTGAATAAATATGATAATGAGTGTGGCAGCAGCTCCATCAGAGTGAAACGGCTGCCTCTGGGCGCCCAGGTTATTTATCTGACCAACTTTAAAAGCATCTAAAACCTTCAAATATCAGTAAAAGTTTGTTTTACTAACATATATTCGCTTTTGTCTACTATCTACCTTTGGTCCTCGTATTACGGAGTTCGGGGAAGATCTGAACTTAACTCATTGTTCTTTGAAAATACAATGTCAGGTGTATTCCTGTGGTGCCTCGGAAACCTTCCTGGTCTAGCTCCTACCTTCCTAGTTAAACTGTCACCACTCTGGTTCAAGCCTCTTCCCCACATAGCTTGACCCTTGCCTTTGTTTCCCAGCGTGGACCTGTCTCCACTCCTCCCAGCCCTCTTACACCTGAATATCTTTATTATTACTAGTGCTAAAATATTTTTGCTGTGGACCACTTTACTTCTGTAATTCCCCTAATGATGAATAAACCTTCATAAGCTCCCCACTGACTCTCCAGCCAAACTTCCTCACCAAGCAAAGAAGTTCTTTTGCCCTGTATCATTCTAATCCCCTCCACTCCAGCTAACTAGGTTCAGGCCTCATTTCTCACCAACCTTCACACATTCCCACTCTGCAACATTTATCTAACATTGTTCCTGCACCTGAAAGGCCCTCACCTCCCAACTCTTCTATCACATTCTAACTCATACCCTAGGGTCAGGGTATCTTTACTGATAAGTCTTGTTAGGAACTCCTTGTATTAGAAACATATGAGTAGATATCTTGTCTCACCCAATCAAATATAGGGTCATTGATAGCAGGGATCATATACTTTTTTGTATTTCTAACCTGGCTCCTCACCTATAGTAATCTACTGTTTTGCATGTTGCATATACTTAATAAATAAGTTTTAAATGATGAATGAATATATAAGTAAGTGATCAAAAAATTAACTAATTAGTTCATTAATCCTAGGTATACCTTCCCTTAACTTCTAGTCACTATATTCCTATGCCACCCAAAGTAACTTACCTCTTAGTAGTGTGATTTGAAAAGAAAGGTTATAAAACATCTGTTACTAATTATACTTTTTCTCTGAAATCCTTGGTTGCAATAATAGTTTGAGTAGAGCATAAAAACTTGGAACTAAGGGCAGGGTTTTCTTGTCCCAGGAATCCCTAAGGAGTACTGAGGTGTGCAGATTGGAAAACATCAAGATTTAGACCAGCAGGAACACGCAAGAGGTTGACTGCTGGCTGGTCTGGTGAATATTTTTTGACTGCGGTGTCAGTTCAGTCCTCAAAGGTCATGAATTGGGAAATATAGCTGTCCATGGTTTTAAATTAAAGGACTAATCAAATCCATCCAGTAAAAGCAAACCACTTCTGTGAGTTGTAAGTACAGGGTAAGAGAAGGAAGCCAGGAAGCATGAACTTAGGTGGGGGGTACCTTGCCCCAGGGTCATGAAGCTCTCTTCTGTTTTCACAAATAGAATTACCACCATACTTATGAAAAATAAATTCATAAAATAAACATGTCTGAAGCATATAGTTTACAAGCCCAGCCCCTAGGGTAAGTACACCCTCTATCTTGATAAAATGTGGTGTTAGGCTATATTCAAGTACCGTTTCAGAGAACACCAGTTATGGTCCTTATGTACTTAAAGCACAGGAGTGGGACAGTCTTGAGGAAGAGTATCTCTTCCTGGTATCATATCTGGTGTTTTTTATTTGGGTTAGAAATTTTCTAGTTGGTGATCACAGGGTGTAGACTAGAGGCTGTGTAATCAGAAGAAATAGCCCTAACTTGAAATCAGCATACTCCTATCACTAGCTGTGCCATCTTGGTCAAGTCACTTCCCACTCCATCAGTCTCTTTATCTGGCGAACTAAGGGATTAGAACAGAGGGTCTCTCGGTCTCTTTTCCACCCTAAGGCTCTCCCTAGAGAGTCTATGTGTCTATGATTCTTTGTTCTTTGTAGCTTCTACAGGATGATCTCTTTGCAGCACAAGTTTGCCTCTTGAGCTATCCCAAGAACGGGTTTAGGAATTTTAGGAAAGGGAGGACAAAATGTTCCAATAGTTGGTTGGCAAAGCAAAGAATGGTTGCTAACACCGACTGATCCGCTAGTATGCTTAAAATGCACCAAACATCTGTAAGAAAGGAATAATCCTCGTCTTATGAGCAAGTAGTCATTGACTGCATATCACAAGGTATTGAACCAGGTACTGGAAGTAAAATATAGAGCTTTATAGTTTAATCCCACTAAGTAATTGCCACAAGGTCACGTAGCTATTGGTGGGTGGATTCAGACCTTGAACCGGCATCCTTCTGACTGCTGGAGTATATATATCGTATTGCATCCTGGAAATTGAGACAAGAGGACCAAAGGAATAGGAGCCTGAGGCTGGGTCTCACACCCTTGGTATTCTTTCTAGTGGAACACCAGAGTGAGATTTTTATGCTTCCTGATGCTATCCCTAAAGACAGTGGTCTGAAAATCCTTCACTGCCCTCTATAATTTTTATAGAAGCAACTTCTATAAATCACACCCATCCCTTGGAAAACTGCTTCCAGAAAACCCAAAACTAGACCTCTGAAACCTGGTCCTTGGGTGCCATATTTGATATTTTCAGAAGCTAAAAGGGAGCTTGATCCTTTTTCAAATCACAAATCAGGTAGTGGTAGAAATAGCTAAATGATGGCTCTCCTGCAAGTTGAAGTTTAATTCCCTAATCCCACTCTCCAAAGTCCCTGCCTTTTTCTTGGATTTGCATGTAGGCATTCAGGTACCTGGCAGAGATTGTAAAGACCCATAGAGATGTCCCTGTACCTACCCCACCCTCCCACTTCTTCTGACCTGCAGCCTTCAGGCCCATTAACACAGTGGTTCCGACTCAGAGCTTGCTCATTCCAAACCTTATGGATTGAAGCAGCACTACACCATCCTAAGGTGACCCCTTCCCACTATCACCTGTAGGGCTGCAGGGCAGACATCTGAAGGATCGAGGGATCAGGATGGAGGCTGGGGAAAGGCTACTGACCTGAGATTAGACCCCATCTTATGCTAAAAGGATAAAAAGAGTTCTTAAGGAGAGCATGCCAGTCTAGGTGACCATAAAGAGCTTCAGCAGAAGAAACTAGACTAGGGATAAAGAAGGTATTTTGGGGCATCGTGGAAAGAAAATGAGTTTGAATGCCAGCTCAACATGCTAATCACGTGTCTTGGGTCATTAGGCCTCTGTGTATTCTTCTGTTGAATGAGGACGATAACACTTCCCTTGGAAGACTGTGAAGATAATTGCTAACACGGAAGACAAGTCTAGTTTGCAATTGAAGTTACCTGCTATTATTTTTGCTTCATTTTTTTTTATCCCTTATGAATCAGGCAAAAATCTCAGACCCAATGTGTCACCTCCATACTATTCTGGATAGTGACTTATTAGTGACAGAAGGAGAAGACTAATTGTGAACAGAAACATGTGGTTTTTGTTATATGTGTGTGTATACACACATGTGTGGTATGTCTGCATATATGTGCATATGTGAGTGTGCACATATCCTGTGTGTGCATGCATGCATGTGCATGCCTCTGAGCCTAGAGCCACACCTCCATGTGGTATTTTCTGAAGTGTCTGGGGGTTTTGATAACCTTGCTTCTCATGCAGTCTGCCTGGAATGTGGCATTTTGAGAATCCCAATTATAGACTCTTGTCTCAAAACAGCCTGGGAAACATAAAGACAAGCCTCACAAACATTGTCTCATTAGTTCAGTAAAACCTTACTAATTTACCCTAATTGTGGGGAATGATCGTTTGCATGCGGGAAATGTCTGAAAGGGACCTGCTTTAATAAATAGACAGACTTATTCGTAATTAGTGGTGCCACTCGCACACAAACAATCAATGTACTCAAATCCTTAAAAACAGTTTGTTCTCATAAATGGGCTGCACATTCCCACTGTCGTCTTAAAGCTATTAATGCAAAAGTGACCTGGGAGCAAGGGTCCTTTATTTCCCTCCTTATTTCCAAGTGAACAACAATCTAACATATGGCCAAGGGGATTGAACTAGGCCTTCTTGCAGGGAGAGAAGGAGACAACAACAAAGCTGAGAGTTTTAGCAAGAGTCAGGACTCAAAAGACCTAAATTCTAAGCCCAGCTCAGTCCCCATACTGTCAAATTAGTTTATCTCTGAGGGTCTCAGTTTCTTTTGTCTCAAATGAGAGTTTAGCTGAATAGTCTCTCAGTGCTTTTAAATCACAGCATTTAAGAACTGTAAGAGATTCTAGAAATCATCTGACTCAGCTCCTTGATTAACATGCAAAGATAGTAAAGGGTACTTTGCAAACTGTGCCCCTCTGAGGGTTCCTGAACTATAAATTGTGAAGGTCAAACATGTGTTTAATGATGTATATGACTGGGATAAAGGCTCAGGCAAGAGGGTGGGGCTGGAAGAACTTGACGCAGGTACAAGCAGAGAACAGATAAGCAGCCAACATGGCACACAGAAGATGGACAGCCCCAGAGGCCAGAAATGGGCAGTGGGCTGGAGAGGTGGGCAGGAGAATTGAGTGCCCAAGAAGAAAAATAGGTCTGGGATCAACAGTGGAGCATGCAGGTGGGTGGGAAGCCCTTTGGAATCAAGGGCCCAGATAAGAGTCTTGGCAAAGAAAAGCAAAATTCAGCAAAAATGTTGGGCCACAGCCCCAAAGCTTCAAAGAAGATAAGACTTGGTGGGGAATCATCAGCTCTGCTAACGGTGGATATTACAAGGCTGGAGGTCCACAGGCTTCTTTCTGATTAAAGGAGACCCAGAAGCGCTGGACTTGTGAATTGTTTCCTACCCTCTGGGGACATGTAGATTAATGGATGGAAGGACTGGCTGATTAATTGAAGGGAGCTCCATGTGGTGGAGGGCATCCAGGTAGAAAGGGCTCAGAGCAGCAGGAAATGCAGTGCCGATGACCCGGCTGGGCGGTCAGAGCGAGTCATGCCCGGAGAAAGCAGCACTGACCCTGTGAGAATGGACAAGCTCTCTGCAGAAACAGAGAGCAGAAAGTCAAAGACTATCTTAGAGAACACCCCCCTGCTGGCGGGGCAAACACATTAAAAGGTGGCCTGTCCTGTCCTTACTAGAGGCTGACAGTGCAGTATATATTGAGGACAGGTGGAGAAAAGACAAGTGGCATTTTAGAGGACACTGAATGAATGCGGGCTTTCCTCCTTGAGTTACATATTATCAGATCCACCTGTCTGTGCCTCTCCTCTTACACTGCTGATGAGATGGCATCTCTACTGCCTCTAGAATGCAAACAGCAAAACAGGTCCTGGTTTTCTTTTCCTTCAGAGAGTGTGGGTTGAGATGTGGAAGCCACAGAAATAATTCAGCCTGTCGAGATAGATGTTTGTTATGTTTCCTTCTCCCTGGACGATTCCATTTCAGGGAAAATATCAACAAGGTTGCTTTTTCCTCGATTCTGTTTTCTAACTGAGCATTCTCATGCTCAGAACAGGTGACCTTGGGGCAGCCAGCTGGGGCAGCAGCAATCTCAGAAAGGTCTGCCTGCCTTTCTTATCAGTCTAAAATTCTTAGAACTAAAAAATATCTCATCTACCTATTTCCCTCCCTTATTTTTAAACATAGAAGAGCCAGTACAGGAAAGATGAAATGACTTGCTCAAAGTCATTAGGGCATATAATGCATTAGACAGTATTTCTCAAATCCAAGTATTGTATGAGCCCCTTTCAAAATAAAAAAGGATATTTTATGAGTCCCTGTAATACATGCTATCCCTGCAGGGAACCCCAGACTCCAAGTTAAAAGTCCAAAGTCTATTTCAAGGTGTCTGATGATAGGGACCTGTCCCCTGGAGAGCCTGGCTGAAATGTGTTACATGCTCCTCTCCCACTAGCAAGTACCCTGAGCTGCACTGGGCTCATTGCCCTGTATAGCCCACCCTGTTCTGAGCTTCTGGCAGGTTCTGTAAAAGGTTTTCTCCTAAATACTTTTGCTTCCAGGAATCTTCTCAGACCCCACCCTGCAGCTTGCTTACTGCTTCCTCTTTGACTGTGGTGATATATCTTTCTCTACCTCCAGTCATAGGGTCTGTGACTTTTTGGTCTCCAAGGCCAGCCCCCCTCACAGTTGGCCTTTAGTAGGCTTACTTCCTGTCTAAGAGCTACACCCATCCAGAAGGTAAGGCAGAAGAAGATGGAAGAGCTTGCCAGGTGATGTGATGGCTGGACCACCACGATATGGCACGTGGGAGAAAAATGTCTGTGTAGGAAGAGGCACAATCTCAGAAATCTCTGAATAGAATGTGGGGTAAAAAAGCTGCTGGGTCCAAGAGGGTGTATGGGGATTTGATCCATAGCATGTGGGAGCTAGAGGGACCTAGGAAACCCTAGGCCCACCCCCTTATTTTGCATGTAAAGAAGAGACCAAGCCCCAAAGACCCAAAGGGGCTTGCTTGGTTCCACATGGAGCAGGGGGCAAAACAGATAGTGGTTAACAGCAGAGGTTTTGAGGTTGGGCAGATCTGGGCCCCTCAGTTCAAACTCCACAGGTTATTAGCTGTATTATCTTGAGCAACTCGTCTAACTTTCCTCAATTTCTGTTCTCTCATCATACCTCATACAGTTGTGGTGAAGCTGAGTGCAGTAGTAGATATGAGGTGTCTAACACAATGTCCGGCGCTTAATCAGAACTCAGCAAATGCTGGCTGTGAGGAACAACAAAGGTGGAATTAGAAACTCAGGTCTCCTGAATCCCTCACTGGGGATGTTGCACATCTTACCCATCAGAGGGAAATTCAATTCACAGGTTTATTTATGGTCAAGCTTGGCAAAAGCTATGCTCTGCTAAGAAGATAAAGAGCTGCCTCAGATTACAACATTATGAATTCTAGGTAGTTAGAAGTACTGGCTGGAGAGTTGAGGAACAGTGCTGCCAGCTCATGATTGAGCGTGGAGTGTAGGTGATATGCATGGACTCTATGAACAAAGTAAGATGGGCTGCTAGTGGGGACAGTTGACACATGGACAAAGCCAGACTGTCCTGTGGGATAGGGGAGCAGGAAGTCTTCCCTGCCCTTTCCTCAAAATTCTGTTTTAACTTCCTCACAAGAGGTCCATGAATTGGGCAGCCCTTTCAGCTCCACACAGGCTCTGCAGATGAACTGAGGTACAGTCAGCAGTGGGTGGGCTTGACTTCAGAGGTGTTGGTCAGCCCCAGGCTGGGGCCGCTGAGCCTAAGAGGGACGTCATGTTTACTGAAGGCTACTTGAGGACGGTCTGAGGTTAACTCAGCTTACAGCCTTATCGTGTCTCGCTCCACCTCAAATCCTAAGGAGTCTCAGTGCAAAGGGGCTCTGGGTGGGAGGAATGGAGGATGGAGAGGTGTGGGGGAGGGGCTTCAGGAGGTCAGAGTTCCTGGGGAAGCAAGGGTAGCAGGTGGGACGGAATGATATATCCGTTCCTTTGGCCTTCCCTATAGAGGATGCCCCAGCCTTCCCTGAACTGCATCCCAGGGAACAGGAGAGGGTGACTTACCTCAAGGTCATGTTCATCAGTGATAGGGAAGGAGAAATGTCACTCTGGGCTTTGTTGGCTCTGCAATTATTCAAATGCTTTGCTTATAATACAATCACAGATCCTAGCTCTGATTATTGGCATTATTAACATCATCTATTAATGGGTTTTGAGCTCCTCTGGGTATGGGGCATTGTACAAGATGCTAAATGGTGCCAAAACAAATGCAGAAAATGAGAGAGAGAACAGCACAAAAAGCAGTCCAAACCAGGTGTCATTCTGAGTAGCAAGATCTAAATCAGCCTAACTCCATGGGTGTAAGCTCATCTTAAAGGTTCAGGGCCTCCTAAACTCCAGGAAGGGCATTTATTATTCCTGGTTCCTCTTTATCTTTCCTGTCTTCATTATTTTCAGCTGCCTACTTGTAACCAGAAGTATTTAAACTTCTATTAGTTTTCCTGTTACCCTTTTGTTAAATAAACTTTCTCTTTATCACCCATCAGCCTCTCCCAAATGTGACTGTCGGTAGGGG
Source organism: Manis javanica (assembly GCF_040802235.1). NCBI lineage: Eukaryota > Metazoa > Chordata > Mammalia > Pholidota > Manidae > Manis > Manis javanica. Next base: position 219,754,017 of record NC_133156.1, read on the forward strand.
AAGAACTAGCAGAAACCTAAGAGGACAAAATAAATAGGTAAAGGAGGATTTGCCTCCAAATTGGCCAGGTCTTGCTGTGTCTGCACAGTGGCACCTTATTACCTGGTGTTTCTACCTGATGGTACCTTAGGAACCAGCACAAAGTGAGGAGACACTCTTTGCTGAAAATGCCCATCACCCCGACATGAACCATGCTCAGCCCACTGCAGAGCTCCAGACATCTATTCTGCCTCCTTTCATGCATGTGCTTTTAAGCTGCTGGTGGGAGACAGCCTGCCAGGATTGTGTGAGTTCCCACCGAAGACATATTGTAGGTTAGAAGGCAGACGGCCTCTGTTGTATTGAAAACCTGTTCATCAGCGTTTACAAAAGGAACAGCTATGAAAAGTTCAAATGAACCCTTCAGGGTTTCTCCGTCTAACCAGACCTTAAGCTCTGCCTCTCATTAATCTTTAATGAACAAAAAAGAAAATGTGTTGCCGGCTAATTATTGTGCAGGGTGGCAGATGCTGAATGAAAAGTCCCCAGAGTCACATCCTTTTAAAGGGACACTGTCAAAAAGAAAGTCTTATTTTGAAATGGGTTCCCTGAACTGTTAACATTATCTATTTCTTGTTAAACTTAAGTTTCACTTCTCTCTGGACATTTTTACAATTTTCTCTATCTGGGGGATTTGAACTTTAAAAGTGTGGAGCAATCAGGTGACCGAAATCCAGATTTGTTCCCCCATGTTCCTCCTCACTGGAGCTGGAATGCAGGACTTACCTGCCACTTCTCCTTGTGTCATGACGCCTGCCTGGAATGTCCTTCCCTGTCTCTGCCTTCAGATTCCTCTCTCCCCAGTTAGTTAATTAATCCTGTCCGCTACTGGGCTGCATTCTCCCTTACATTGAATTTTCTCAGCATTTAAGCAGGCTGAACATGTGAGTTCCAGAATATAAGTTCTTTTAGGGCAGGAATTATGTCTCATCACCCATATCCAGTACCTACCACATGCATAGTATTGTCTATGCTTTGTAAGTGTTTGTTGAATTCAATGCAGTTGCCTGTATGTGCCTTGGGCCTTGCTTCTTGTTCCATACTACCCCCTCAGTCTTCATAACTAAAAATTCCTTGAGAGTAGAATTCTTATCTTCCTTTGCCTCACCCCTACAATACTTGCTACAGATTTTTGTAACAGGTTCTCCACATGTTGGATGGCCATATTAACTGTTGTTTTAAGTCAGTTTTTTATACCAACCCAGCATGAACTATAAAGTACCCTGTTGAAGTAAAGAGTTATATGTTCTTTATATACAGTGAATCTAGGCTAGTCTAAGTAGGTTTCCTTTTATGGCCAATTTATTTTTAGTTTTAATTGCAAAGATCTCAATGCCATATTTTTAGGATCCTATTTACTTCAGGAGTCAATCAAAAGTTTTTTTGAATGTAAAAATATTAACCTCAGTCATATTCTAAACAAGTTGCTGAAGAAGTGGTTTACAGTGATCCCAGAGGTCAGTGCAGGCTCACCCGAAGCAAGTCCCAGAAAATGCCTTCTTCAGGAGGGTCATGAGATTAGTGGGGTAAGGGAATGTGGCCGAAACAGAATAGCTTCTACTATACAGGGCTGCAGCGAATGAAGCACTTGTCTCCAGAGAGGCATCCTGAGCTAGCCTTGTCCATCTGGAAGGGGTCTCTAATAAAAGCCATACAGGATTCTGCCTTGACCTTTAGTTCTTCTGTGTTTGTAATACATGACTGAGATGGCTGCAGAGAGGGGAATCTAACATTTGTTCAGACCTACTGCATTCCAGCACTAGAAGCTTTGTGTCCATAATCTCATTTCATAGAAGGTGTGGGCTGTTGATGACTCCAAGCTTGGGAGGAGAGCTAATAATACAGATGACAGAATCTGAACTCTGGAAACCAAGCCAATTAAAATTTGCTGCAGGAAATGTCATGATCCTGCACTGAAGTTCAAAACAATCCCCACATTGAGTAGGATCTGGGAAATCTGGTTTAGAAACAGTATGTGGGAGAAAGATTTGGAGTAACCTGGAGAAGGGTGGGAGGGGGAGGGATTCCAATTGATCACAAGTGAACATAAAGCCGCAGTGTGCGGCAGTGGCCAGAGAAGACAACGCTCTAAGAGGCTGCAAGTGCAGGCCCGCATCCCAGGGAGACTTGAGCCCAGAGTCCCCTTCATTGTCCAAACCAGTACCATCATTGTCCTAGTATCCAGAAGCTGAAAGGAGCTTCAGTGTTATCTAGCTGAATTTTTCTTGACAAATTTTAAGGGGACAAACTTAAATCCAGAGGAGAATGATCACGTCAAGGCAAGCACTAGAAACCAAAACAAGAGAAACCTATTATAATATGTCTTTTAAAGCACTCTCCTTTATTCTACCATTTCATCCTTCCCACAATCCTTGAGGGAGTCCATAAAACAGAGGAACCATGAGCAGAGAGTGGAGTCACTTTTCCAAAACCGCTCAGCCAGTGACAAGCCAGACTCTTCCCTGGAGCCCTGCTGCTTCTCAGGGCCAGTGCCTGGCCCATCCCTCCCCCGGCGCCTGCTCCCTGCGCTGCTGGCCCAGGGCAGCTGCCTTGCGCAAGGGCTGCACCTCTGGCTCTCAGCAGAGCTTGAGCTGAAGTTCAGTGGCTCTGCCAGATATTCACTCCCCACCCCTCTGCCACACCAGCCCTCCCTTCCATCACTGATGTCTTGTGAAGTGAGGGGTGTATGACACAACCCAATGTGGGCCTGACGTTCCCTGCCAGCCTGTCCCTCAGAGCTGCCCCAACTCCCAGAAACAATACCCTGATTATCATTCATTATTTCTACTTCTTAGTATTAAAATCCTTTTAATATGGCATTGGGGACCATTGAGGAGTTTTAAATTTCATGTCAGACCAGGATTTATGGGCCAATTCTGAAATTTTACCTCTGGGCTCGATAATTGCAATTCCCTTTTAATCGCTGTCTTAGACACCTCAGTTAAAAGACTTCAATTATTTCCACACAGTGGCCCCCGGGGTTTGGCCAATCTGAATACTCAGCTTGTGTCACCTCCTTTTGGAAACCTGCATGTGAGGCTTTAGCCACAGGTCTGGTTTGAAGACACCAGGTCTCCAAGCAGTCCCACTGAGGAGTCTGGGGTTCTCAGGAAAGGAACCTCCACCTGCAAGGAGTTGTGAGTTTAGGGATCACACCCCATCCACCCCTGGCCTCCTACTCCCCAGTAGGAAGCAAGAAATTAATGTGTAGGATGCACATGTGCGCCCATGCTTGCTGTGAAAGTTATACCATTCTGAGAATATGCAAACAAGTGATGGGAATCCTTCCATGGGAAATCGCTTTAAGGAGTATGTTTCAAGGAGTTGGGTGAGCAGGTCAGGGAGGGGACAGATCCTTCAACTGAGCCCTAGAGAGCCTTGTGATGCTACTGGGAAAGTAAATGCAGACATCATTGGAGTTGTACAGTATTGGAAAGGGACCCTCACCCCCACTGCCACCAAGAACAGGATGAGGACACCAGAGCAGCAGCAGCCTGCAAAAGGCAGCCATGTCACAGGAAGGAGAAAAGAGCTCGAGTGACAGCAGGCTCTAACCTTGTTCCCAAAGACCCACTGGGATCAGGCTACAGTGAAGGGAGCTTAGACAGAATGCTGGGGGGCGGGGCAGGGAGCCATCTCTGAGCTGTCATTTAGTGCTTCGCATCTGGTGACAGCAGTTTGTGTAGGAGAAATGCATAACTGTATCCAGACTCACCAGTTGCTGAAAGGGTTTATTTATGGGCCAAAAACATCTGCATCTGTTGGGAGTCATTGAGTTGGGTGGAGGGTGGAGCTCAGGCTGGGAAAAGGGGAATTCACTGAAGAGGCTTGGGAGAAAAAAAGGAGAAATAGTACTCAGAGCCCCATACACTAACATCCCAAGTCCTGCCCTAGAGCAGAGGCAGCCAAGAGGGAATGAGACTCTCCAACCTTGCTGAGGCAGTGCCCCAGGGCCTCTGTCACGGCCCTTCACAGGCTGCACAGAGATGGCCCGCACTGGCAGGCCACAGTCTGATAGAAGGCGACTAAAAGGATGGGCTCTGCAGAGCAAGAAGAGCCTTTGTCATTCAAGAGTGTCAGTCTTCGAATGCAGCGATGGACTAAGCCAGGGCCTGTCCTGACAGAGTGCAGTCTCCCCCAAGCCTGCAAAATGATTCACTGGTGGTACTATCAACAGCTGCTTAGATGCATTTCTTATTTAGAAATAAGATTAAATTTTATTAATATTTATATCAGATCAACAGGGGTACATGTGTATGTTCAAAGATTTTTATAAGTGCAGAAAATAAGTAATAAGATCTTTAAGTTGGGTGATGTACTTGTTACTAAAGGATTTGGTGACATGATTTAATTCGACATGGGGCACCAGCCCCTGGCGCATCCCCAGCCACATACCCACAAACACACAGAGCCAAGTAAGAGACAACAAGGATTAGGCACCAGACACTAGCCCTAGGATCCTAGTGTCTGTGTCCTTTTCCTGTCTAAAAACCGAGCTCCATTTCCTTCTGCTTGCCATGCCTCGGTCTTCTCATCTGTAAAAAGGGAACAGTCGTGTATTACCCCTGTTCTACAGGAGCTGATTTTATTTTCACCCACATAAAAATGCCAGGGAAGGAAGGCTCCCAACTCAGATTTGTCCCAAGCATCCCCTACACAAAAGCCTCTCATGCCTCTGCCAATGGATGGCTCTAGAACCGAAAGAATAGCATCAGTCAGGCTGTGCATACAACATGGCAGCCAATCTCTGCCCTCTAAGGCCTTTCCCATTTCCTGGAGTCTTCAGAGGATGGACGGGAAAGCAGCAGCCCTGGAATCACAAGACCAAGCCCAGCACTTCCAAGCCAGTCCTCTGAGCAAGCCCGGAGACCTTCATTCCATGCTACCTGGCTCTGTGACAAAGGGGCTATGAGCACCTGCATGCCTGTCACCCAGGGTGGCTGGGGGAATCAGATGACAGGGTGGGTGTGGAAACAGAGCCCCCTCAGGTGGGAGCAGTGTGTGGAGGTGGGGTTCCATGGCTGGCCCAAGGAGCATTGGCCCTGTGAACCTCAGTATTCTGGACTGGGGGTCATCTTCACCCTGAGCCCATCTCCTCGGTTGCTAGTAAGTTCTGTGCCCTGCACACAGTGGGCCCTGAAGAAACTACACTATCTCATACTTCTCTGGGATCTCTGAGTATCTGAGGCTACCATCCTCCATCTCCTGTAGCAGCCCAAGTTGCATCTGGCTTCTGTGGGAATCTGGGATGAATGGAGGCAGCCATGGACTTAGACTTTGACCAGTCTAGGTTTGATTCAGCTCTGTTACTTCCTAAATTGAGAGCAAGATAATTCACCTGCTGGAATCTCAGGTTCCTCATCTGTACAATGGAGCAACAGTTCCTACCTCTTCCAACCCGTAAGAGGATTAAGTGAGATAGCTGTGAAGAGTGCCTTCAGCGTAGCTGGCACAGCAAGGCATTATGATAATTATAATAATCTAATAGCAGTATAACAAGTTTTACCATCATTGCTTGGATGACACCCCTCACAGGTTTTCAAAGCCAGAGATGCTGGCAGACCACAGATCCTTCTACAGCAGCACCAGCCACACAGCCCTCACTCTGTGAACATGAAAAGCCAGAGATGAGCGTCCATCACCTGCTTGGTGCAGAGGCCACCAGACTTCTGAGCCAAAGACTTGGAGCCACTTTGAGTGATGCCTGTGAACCTGCTCTGAGCTGGCGGCAGAGCTCTGGAACCACCCACAGAGCGTGCATGAGCTGGGAACTCGTGTTCTGGGCTCTCTCCTCCCAGCCTTTGTCACAGTCCTTTCCTACAGCCCTCTGTCCTTTGAGGATGCCATGGCCTGGGGAGGAGGAGAGGGTGTCTGCTATCCCTCTGGCTCCAGGAGAGATATGCCAAACAACTGGATAGACTCTGCCTTCCATGATCTATCAGTGCAAGGCCTGAGCCAAGCCATGGCTTTTACAGCCTCATCCCCAGGACTCAGTTTTTATGGACACTGGAGATTTCTGCTTGGTTTGGTTTTAACAAAAGTGCATTATAGGCTTACCAGTGGCTATGGTAACATTTATAATACAGTGGATATCCAGGCAGCCCTTTCTAACACACTTTGCATACATCTCTTGGGAGGCAGGAAGGAAAATGTGCTATTCCTGTCTTGTAGGTGACCATTCCCCAAGCCCTTTACTGATCAAATATAGCACTGAAGGACTGAACCAGCCAAAATCCAGAGGCCTGCTCTCTCCAGAAAATTTCAGCCTCCAGTGGAAAGGGCCAGGAAGATTATCAAAAGATACTGAATGTTCAGGGTTTTCTTACTGTAAATATTCAAAGTCCAAGATGAATCAGGAGAGGGGAAGAAAGGCCAGCCCCACACCTGAGAATTCCTGCACACTGCAACCCCAGCTAAATCTGGTTGGCTCTCCTATGTGCCTCTGCTTCTAATGCAAGCTCAGCATCCTGCAAAAGTTCCAGGTCACTATGTTGGGCTAGCCCTCTAATGTCCCGTAAAAATTGGCAGTGGCCATTTCAACCCAGAAATTGGCTCCCAGGTGAACAGACCATTGGCACAGTCTCAGGGCCTCTCAAGTGGTTCTGTCTGCTCTGTTCTGGAAAGTTCCCACACCGCCGATACAGTAGAAGCCTAAAGTCCAGATTCCAGTAGTTTCCTCAAGCATGGCTTAAAGGGATGAGCATACCTAGGTGAATCTAATGGGTCCAGATTCCTGGGTTATTAGCAAGCACTTTCCAGTAGCATTTTATAGGGTGGGGGTCCTCTCTAAAGGCAAAGGTTGATATTATTCATCTGGGAAGCAGAGGTAATGTGGAGAATGGCCTGTGTTCTTTCTGGCCCTGAGGAAAATGGGGCTTTGTAAGAAATGGGTTCTTTCTCAGTAGCTTGTGGTCTGTGGGCTGCTCGTCACACAGAAAGGTGATGCCATTCATCCGTAGTTGGTAAGAGTATTTTAGAGTTTATTTCTCCGCTTAGAAGGGATAGTTTTGAACTATCCACCTGTGTTAGGTTGCTTAGGTTCCCATAACAAAGTCCCACAAACTGGGTGGCTTAAACAACACAATTTTATGATCTCCCAGTTCTGGAGGCCGTGAGTCCAGGCTCAGGGTGTTGGCTGGGTTCGTTCCTTCTGAGGGCTGTGGGGAAGAATCCATCCCTCGCCACTCTCCTAGCTCTGGGGGTTTGTGGGCAATCTTTGGAATTCCTTGGCTTGTAGGTGCATCCCCAATATCTCTGCCTTCATTTGCACCTGGCCTTCTCCCTGTGTGTGTGTGTGTCTGTCACTATGTCCAAATGTCCCCTTATTATAAGGACATAGTCATATTAGGTTAAGACCCACCCTAGTGATCTCATTTTAACTTGATTATTTCATAAAGATCCTATGTCCAGCTAGGTCACATTTTGAGGCACTGGGAGTTAGAACTTCAACATGTCTTCCTAGGGGGCAAAATTCAATACATAACTACCCTTTCTGCCCATCCCTTCTAGGACCAGAGTAGGGCAGCCAAAGATAATAAATATCACCTCTCCAAGAAGCTTTTCTAAAAACTCCTTGGGCAGAGTTGTTTCCCTAAACTAGTCATCTAGTCCAATCTGGGAGTTGGATTCCTGAAAAACATCAAGTTGAATCTTGATCAGTGAAAAACAGCTGAGTAGAGAAAAAGGGAAAAGGGATTCTTGGTACCGGAGACACCCTGAGCACAAGCACAGGAGCAATAAAGAGCCTTGACATATGCAGAGAACTAGAGGCAGGTCCTGAGGGTGTTGGAGAACAAAGTCATGTTTGAATTTTATAGAAATTATTCCAGACACAGGTATAAAATGGAACCCTCTTCTGCCTGCACAGTGCAAGTGCCTCAGTCCAGGCTGCAGCCCCTCTTTACCACGTGAGAAGATTAGACATGGTAATTTCCAAGATGCATGCCAACCTAACATCTTTCAACCCCACAATAACATAATCAGCTACCATACTTGTCACAGTAGAGCATAGGCACCATAGCAGGACCCATGAGCCCCTGCCGACCAGGGAGCTCCAAGAATGGTCCGTCTGTGTCTCTGGCAATTACCTCCACATCCCTGGATGACCATCCAGCAAAGGTGCAGGGCAGGAACAATGTGTGGAATTGGGGATCACCTTTGGTGGGGGCAGGTCTGTGGGCTACCACCTGGCCAGGCTCCCCACACCATTTCTAGCCAACCACCCTCCTAGCTCCTGAATTTGTTTCTAGAGCCACAGTTTATGGCCAGATTTTCAACACAGTGCTTGACTTGGCTAGAGATTCATGACTGAAATGGAGCCTCTGAGCTTGAGTGTCAGCATTTTGCTTGGAGCAGGCGTTTGCCTTTGTGTAAACAACATATTGAATGGCATTTGGCCTGGTTCCCCAGGGAGCAGGATGGCGACTGGCTGTCATTGGAGTGTGGGCAGGGAGGGCTGCTTCCAAATCTAGGAAAGCCTGGGTGCCGAGGCAGGGGTGCAGGATGAAAGCCCCAACTCCAGTCCTTCTCAGGACTCAGGCTCTAGCTAGAAGCAAGATGGCCAAGAGGAGGGGACCTACAGAGAGGGCACATTTCAGGTTTCAGCGTTGTCTTCATGTTTCTCCCTGGGGAGGATGTATTTTAAAAGAACAAAAACAAAAGAACTGACAGCATAGAGTTGTTTGAAAGAGAAGATTTTGTTTGCAAAGACCAGATGGTACTAAAAAGTTACTGGAAGAAGGAGAAAGTTAGGAAACCAAATCCCAGGTTCCCACTGGCTGCTGGAAAGGGATGTGCCCAAATCTCCTTACAGAAAGAGTTCAAAAGGTAGAGTGATCACCTGGGTCTCTAATCAGAGACAATCCCCAACCCACCCCACCAGAGAGATTGTCCGACAAATCTGTGGGGTGGGGAACCCCACTGGGATGCCTTCCTGTGCTCGCTTCTGTAATTCTGAATGATTTCTGGAATGCCAGCACCAACCAAACGGTCCTTTCACTACCCCTGCCCCGAGTCCGGCTGAGTCCTTCCCCTGAGCAGAGACACTCGGCAGATGCTGGAAGAGGTGGCGGTTTGGATGGAACCCAGTTCAAAATTCAGGGAAACTAAAAGAGAAACTTCAGGATTCTCAGGGTTGCTACTCTTGATTTGAAGTTTTCTCAAATCAAGTTTTCGCCTGGATAATCAGTGTTCCTTCCTTTAAAAAGGAGAAAAAACACTAGGGAATCCTCTATGTATTTCTTTACACATATGAGAGCACAGAAGTCCTTAGACAGTGAGGCTGGGATCAATACTTGCTTGGGAAGCAATTCACATCCTGAAACATTTCATTTTAACTTGCAACTTGTCAGTATATACTAATCCAACATTCTCTTGACGTAGGTCCAAGGCCTCGGCTTCCTGCGTGTGTCTGTTCATTGGAATTCTCAACTGTCTTTCTGTATAAATCACATTCATGACACCACAACACCACATCCATGATTTTCAGTTTCAGTTTTTCTAAAATGGAAATAATTATAAGGCCCTCGTGAACTGATGTGACAGCTTCCTAGATTTTTTGGATTTTTCTTTTCCTGATCTCTTCTTTTCCCCCTACACACCTAATTCAACAGCAAGTATTTTTAGTAATTTATCACTACTAGCCTTTACAAAGTAATTCAAATTTTTCTTGCTCGTGTTCTATCAACTTAATGAGAACAGCTGGCATAAACAAGCATGTGACTCTCAGTATATATATAACTCAGGTGGTAGGAGTGGTAGGTATAGGAGTCCTAGAGAGTAACCTTGAACATTCAGAGGTCATAGGTGTTCCACTGAATGTCATATGCAGAGATTGTGCTAATCCAGCCAGCTAATTGGGCACATGGAGGCCAGTTGAGAACTCTTCTTCTACTACTGTTTTTCCTTACAGCTGTGGCTAAGATCAGTGTTCTCCCGTTCACCCCACCCGCAGTGATTTAAGGGCTAGGTCTGCGGGAATGCACTCTCGGTCTCCTTTTCCTGACCTAGTCTGTAGAATGTAGGAAAAAATCTCAGCCGGAGACCTCAGTGGGTGCCTGCCTCCTACAAACCTGCATATTCCAACCCAGATTACAATGGTGTAGAATTTGAGGAAGAAAGGAATAGAGTATTCTGGGGCAACCCTGAGAAGAAGCCAAAATGGTTCTTAGATGCATCCTTTTCTGAGTACTGCTGTTCTCCAGATACTGTCTAGCCAGCCCCAACCACCAAAAAGCTCTTCTAAAAAGTGAATCATTTACATTTAGCATAAATGTAAGCCTATGTGCAGTACGGTAGGAAGTCTAGGAGTTGTGAAGATAGTCTTGGGTTCATCCTATGTCTTACCATTTACTACACACACAAGTTGTATGAACTCCCTGAGCTTCAATTTTCTCGCTCATAAAACGGAAGTGATAATATCTGTCTCATGCATTTATTGTGATTATTATATGCAATAAAGTAAAATAGCTGCCTTAAACCCTTTCTGGAATGAGGCAGAACATAAATGGAAGACATATCAAGTGCCTGGCACTGTGTTCCCTAGGATGTCTGCCTTTGTACATTTGTTTTCTCATCCCCATGTGAGGAATCAAAGTCCTGAAAATCTTGGTATTCTGGGGTGGGAAGTGCTCCCCAAATCCCTGAAATCCCACCACATGGTCAGTTTCCTTTTTCACCTTCTTGTAAGGCCTTTTCCTGAAAGGTCATCAGCATCACTGGGTTTAGGAGAGAAAAGAAACACTAACATAATAGCAATATTAGCTAATGCTTTTTGAGTGTTAGCTAAATGCTTTACATGTCTTAACCCACATGATCCTCTTAGCACCCCATTTTAATGACAGAACTCTGGCATGGAGATGTCAGGTAGCTGGCAGAGGTCACAGCCAAAAAGAGGCCAAACTGAGATGATAAAACAGGAAATCTGGCTCCAAATTTTGTGCTTTTTTTAATCAATATATTTTCTTGAAAGAAGAAAGGAAAAAGGGAAGGGGGGGAGGGAGGAGGTTAAATTAGAAGATGCTAAAGAAAGGCCAAGAAAAGGAGCCCAAGCCCATTCATATTTTTCTTTGCTCAAAAGCATGAAAGCAGTATTAGGAGAAAGGCAGTTCGGGAACAGTTAGTTAGCCCCCTACCCTGGGAAAGCAGGGCAGCCTTCCAGATCCCTGTCACCCATATAGCATGTCTGACGGAAACCAAACTGCTTTCCAGCTGCCAAAGCTCAGGTCTCAGTCATGTCCGCCTGTGGGCCCAGCGAGCCCACCCCTGTCTCAGCACCCCCGTGCTCCCGCAGCTCCCCTCCAGCAGAGCCAGAAGCCAACCTCAGCCTCAGGCCAGCTCTTTCCCACCATGGGCAGGTGGGAGCCGCATCCTGAATCAACCCAAAACCTCTTTTCTATCCAGATCTGAACCTCTCCAGGGTGCCTCCATCTAACTTCTGGTAAATTGTGAAGGTCAAGGGAGTAAGAAAGCCAAGACGACTCGGATAAAAGACCCTGTGCCACATACCGAATGTTATTATTATTATGGAAAATTAACAAGCAACAAAGGACTGGACACTAAAATTTACATTGATCTGGCTTTTTTTTTTCCCTGCCATCTCCCATAAAAATGCTTTAAATGCAGGCTGATTTAATGGAAACGATAAAAAAAATAGTGCTGAATGCTTTACATTTGCTGTAGAATTACTGCAAGTTATATTTTAAGAAAAACTTGAAAGTTATGTGTTTTTTCCCTTTGGGATAAGATTAGGGGGAGGGAAGTACAATTTGCTTTTCTTTGTGTATTGGTCTAGTTGAGCTCCCATAAGCTCAGTTCCTTGTTTCTAAGGAATCTTCACACCTTCCCAACCATGCATGGATACTTGTCAAGACAAAGTCTTAGTAAAGGGACATGTGGAGGAATGCTAGCAGCATGGCCTAAGTCTTGACAGCATCAAGCGCCGTGGTAATAGTAGTCAGGTGACGGAGCTCCCCGGGACAGGGACATGGATGGCTGTCTGATTGTGTGGTTTTCATCATTCCCAGTTTAATCATCCCTTGAGTTAGTCTGTCTCATCATAGGACTTAGTCACTACCTGAATGACTTGGCTCTGTGGCCCCTATAGAACATGAGGATGGCCACGTCTTTTAGCTTCAAGTCCCCAACCCTGGTCACTAGGGCCAGAAGTTGAAACAAAGCCTCAGGTAGATAGTTGCTAACCTCAAGAAGCTTAAAAGGGTAGTTTAAGGTGGTGTTCATAAAGATTATGGAGTCACACTAACCTAGGTTTAAAACTTAGCTAGAAGCAGAGCACACAGAAGGCCTTCAGTAAATGTTAGCTGTCATTGGTCATATTATCAGTGCTGTTCTTATTATTATTGATATTGTTGCTATTGTTAATATTCATATTGACTCGGTTCAAGGCAGACCTGTATTGTAGAGATACATTATAGAGAATATTATAGAGAACAAGATAATTGTAGAGAACATTATCCTCGGACAGGACCTCTTCTAGGTGATCACTCAGGTCCCCTCTGTGCCTCAATTGTAATTCTCACGATTGCTTTCTTTGGCTCTAGGTATGTGGACAAAAGCTAATTTAATGACTGTTTCCCATGGCCCTTCCCCTTTAAGGATGGGACTTGTGGGAAAATGGAAAGCTAAGAGCTACATGATAAACCAACCCCCAAACTTTCCCAGTCCTTAGGTTCCTCCGAACAGGGAAGACATCACTATCCCTTGAATGGATGACAGCTAACAATAATGAATTGACATGAAGTTTCAGATTAACTCAGCTTCACTACAATATAAATTTTGTCTAAGAATGTCAGAATCTGTCTGATTTAGCAGAAATCCGCTCATGCATTTGTTCTCTCATTCAACAAATATTTGTTGAAAATCTATTATATATTAGGCACTGGCGACACAATGATGAATGGTCCATCACCCTGGCTTTAAGGAGGTGGGTTTGCAGGTTGGGGGGGTAAGACATGGGACCTCCTTCCTGTAGAGACCAATGAAAAACCCTGACCCCTGCCAGCCTGGACCACCTGTTCTCTGAGCACACAGTCCTTGTGGCCTCTGCTCATGTGCTTAGGCAGCCTCATTAGCACCGACACCACTCAACTTAGCTCCTCTATACTGCCATTCACTGTAAATTTTGGTGATTATTTTTGCTCTTTCTCACTAGTCTGTAAGCAACTTGAGTGCAAAGCTAAATCCCAAACCCTTAGTTTCCCCAAAGCATTTAATACTTTATCTAATGCTCAACAACATGCCAAGAGAAATGGACCTGAAAAATGGAACTCAGTGCAACAAATTATAACTGACATCTCAACACAAGGCATACTTTCACATGCCCTAGGAAGATGGAAAGGAAAAAAAGAGGTTTTTAGTCTAAAATGGCCTTTGGAGAGTTCTGAACAGATGGTTGATCTGCTATCATGGCCACTAACCCATTTTGTTGTAGGGGTGTTTCATAATTTCTTGGGGTTGTGTTTAACATTTGAAGATCCATTTAAGAATTTTTTCTGATTTAGATATATAAGGTGGCTGCTATTCACAAATTGCAAATGACTTTTTTCCCTTAGATCTACATTCCTTTCCCCCTTGAATCTCATGAATGAGCTCAGATGCAGGCAGTTTCATGAGCAGTGCCCTTCCAAGAGGAAAGCTGTGCTCCTCTGTAAAAATAGTTCCCACTATTCGCCCAAAAGGATATTCCTTTGCATACATCCTTCTCACAAATTCTCACAACAATCCAGTGAGCTAGGCATTGTGACTTCCATCCTAAAAATAAGGAAACTGAAGATCAGTGACGTTAAATCATTCACCTAAGGTCACTGAACTGGTACATGTGGAAGCTGAGAACTGAATCTAGGCTTTGAGACCCTGTAGCAGCTAAAACTGTCTCTGAAAGGCATTCCATTGAAAAGGATGTACGATTTGAGGGCTTGCTTTTGTGAATCAGCCCTATGTCAACATTATGCCCAATAGAATATCACACAGTAGCAAAGTAATGCACATTTCACTGTCTTGTCAACTGCTATCCATGGCCCTCCTGTGCTGTCAGGAAGTGCCCCTTCATTCTGAGCTTAAAATAACTTGGTATCTTTGTCCTCTTGAGTCACGGTTGCCAACCCTTCCATCTTTTCAGCAGCTTGCCTGATATCAGATGTGCCAGACAGCTTCCTTTAAACATGTAGAGACTAACCTGGTATGGAGTGGTGGGAGCCTTAGAGACTCTCTTTTTTTCCCCCAATGTCAGAGCTTCCTATGATTTTTCCTTCTGCGTGTGCATTTTATGACAATGTATCTTACTGTCTGGCTGGCCTGTTTATCCTCAAAACCAGACTGGTGATCCCTCTAGTAATGTCAAGTAGACATGTTCTTTTCCATTTCTGTGACTCTAGTAATATGAGATGGCAACTGAATATACAGACTGATTCATAGATCTCTTATTCTCATAGTCTGGAAACAATAATGTACTTGATTTTAATCTTTGTTCTACAGGTAACCAAATGTGTGACTGTGAGCAAGTCTCTCCATTTCCTGAGGGAGTGGGCTGAGTCTCTTTGCAGAAATGTTTGTGATTCTTTAGTCAGTCTTCTTTCACTTTCTATAGAATATTATTTGTCCATTGAAGCTTTCATGGGTTTCATAAACTGTTTTGTCATTTGTCACTAGGAATCCTACAATCCTCTAGGAAAGTATAGACATCAGATCAATAAGAGACCTTAAAAAACTTTTAATCCAATGGCCACATTTTGCTAATGAAGAAACTAATACCCAAGGAGGTACAGAGACTTAGCCTAGCTCATGCAAATCTAAGGACTCAATTCCTAATTGAGTGGCCTTTGTACATACTATTTTCAGGCCCCAGGTCAGAAATGGACCTTGATTAGAAACAAACCTTCCTGCCTTTTTTGATATATTCTAATCTATTCATTATGATATAGCTACTGAGCAAAAATGTGTGGTTAGTTTTTTTCACAACAAATTTGCACAAAGTTGGAGATACTTTCTCTGTGCTTGCAATAAGGGAGATTGTGTTCTGACCTATTGAATACAATTGAACAGAAAACATGCAAAATTTCAGGCCTCCGGAGTAAAGTACCTTGTTTGAAGTCATCAGGCAAATGAGGGGCAGAGCCAGAACTGAAAGTGGACAGCTCCAGAGAGACAACTGGAAGATAATGGATGGTAACTGGCTATCCACACAGTCCTTCTGGCTTCCAAAGTCCAGATGGACCCTCCCACCCTGTCCAATTGATTGATTGAAACACCAGTACTAAGACAGCCACAAATCCCCAACACATGGACACAGCTGCATGTTTGTGTCCAGAAGGGCCTAGGTCAGAGCACAACCTTCCCTACTGCAAGCACAAGCAGAGCTGCGACCAGCCAAAGAGGAAAACAACCCTGATGAGCAGAGTTCCATGACCACTGGGGTATAAGCAAAGAAAATGGAAGTAGACAGAAAAGTGAGCTCGCATTTGTTTTTCACAGGGTTTTTGGCTGTCCCTTCAGCAAAGCTGACCCTAGGTATAAGCTTGCCCTTTCCTAGTCCCAACTTCCCTGGTTATAAAATACATGTTTGGCAACTGCTCTGAAAGTTATTAAAGTTGCAGCGGTAAACTATGGGAGGCCAGAGAATTTCAGACAAAAGTTATTGCTTCAGTAACTCAGAAACTAATTCCTAAAACTCTTGACACATTTATCCAGAGGGCTAGTGCCAATATAGAAATGGAAATCATTGTCAAGGGCCACTGTGTACCTGGAATTAAAATCCATCATTCTCAGAGCAGAGTGCTATGATTTTGGCAGAATCTGAATAGTCATGCCTTTCACCACCATCTTTCCTAAAAAATAGGGTCCTTTATTTTTTAGAAGAACAAGAAAAATTCTGCTCTGTTTTTTTCTTAAGAACCCGTCGTTTACATTTTCTTTTCAAATATTTCTTTCTTTGGCAGTCCCGCATTTAAACCAAAAGGCCTCTTTTTCCTTATTCAATTGCACTGGTTTTATTTTGGGTAGAAATCCTGCTGGGTACAGTACCAGAGAACAAACTTTACAACAGCAATAATCCCTTCTACAGTGTCTATTGTGGGGAAAGTTAATACACTTTCATTAAACGGCTAAAGCATTGACTCCGGTGGTCTGAATTAACTGCAGAAGAGCATAGATAGGGAACAAAACTACCTCTTTCACTCAATAGACTCCTGCTGCATGCCCAGCAACGTGGCAAGACTGCGGACTCAAAACTGCCCTCCAAGAGTGCCCCCCGGAATACCCGTGATTGCCTTAGGCAATGCCTTCATCACCTGAAGTTAGCAAAGATGGGAAAGATGGGAAAGCATCCCATGTTAGCAAGCAAATGGAGAAATGGGCCATCTGATTCTCTGTTAGAGGACTGACAATATGCCTCAGAGTTTTAATGGATACACGTTTTGACTCGGGTTCTAAGAATTTGTCCTCAGGCAGTATTTACATAAGTATGCAGGGTTCGCCTCAGCACAGTCATAAAGAGGAAAAATCAGGAGCAATGCACAAATCATTAAAAATGCAGTCATTGAACTGATCATGTAATCTGTATTTATCGCCTCATGACATACCGTTGAGTGGGGGAGTGCCGTCACACAGAGCATAAGTAGTATGGTCCCACGTAAAATGTAGCTGAAAGGCTGTTCACTGAGGTGTGGACCATGGGTAATCTCTGGATAATGAGCTTGTGGGTGACTTTCACTTTCTTTTACCAACTTTGCTGAATGATTGGATTTTAAATATTTTTTATAGTGAGCATCACTTTATATTGGGGAGGAAATTGTTTTTAAAATTTTTGAACACAAAAACCTAGTCTTTCCCTAAATTCCTTAGCACTTGTGCTGCCATACTTAAGTCCAGCCTAGTGGTAAGACAATATGACACATTGTGATAAGTTCATGGGTGCATACATATGTCAAAACTCACAGACTTCCACACTTTAATTCATCAAATTTACACTTTTTAATACATGCAATTTATTGTATGTCAGTTATACCTCAATAAAATCATTTTTCTTTAAAAGAAAAGAAAATATGAAATAGTCCAGGCAATTTCCATTCTCCACACAAAATTGTCAAAGTAACTGTTATATGTATATGTACCTGAATCAATGTTGGAAAGTAAATTTGGTCCAATCAGTGACAAGAGGCCACTCCAAGAGGTTAATAGCCTAAGTGAGGTGTAAAAATGTTCATTTGGCTTATTCTCTGTTCTCCAACAGTGTCAGTGTCCTTGATCACAGATGGATGCAGAGCTCACCATTTGACCTGTTTCCATCTTCTTCTGTTTTCACCTTTTTGCAGAGTCCACGTCAATCTTAGGTGCCTTTTACCCCAATATACATGCTTCAGTGCACTTTAATTTTCCTGCAGTAAATAAATAGCCCCTGCTAGTTTCCCTTAAGAAACTACATAGCAAAGCTGAGGGTTCTGAGACTTTGGGATCGGATACAATTCCAAAAACCAAGCATTCCTTCCAGAGATAAATATGAACACGCTGATAAATGTTTTGAAGACTATCCTTCACTCTACTGGCAGGCTTTATCAAATATATGTATACTTTTCCCGTAAGACTAGCTACTGAAATAGTCCAAAGGTCTGCAATTGCCTATAAAGATGACAGAAGAAATACCAGGGGATATAGTGGGTTTAAGAAATTGGTCTCTGCATTAGCTGGACAAGAAGGAAACAAATGTTTGTGGTTATTGTCAGAGTTCCCATCCTCAGAGCCACTTAGGGCTCCATCTCCTTGTGCCCATGAGAAAGTGATCTCTAGGCCACTGCATGGGCAGGACCCTTCTGGAGGTTAGGTCTGCTTCTCATCACTGCTTTTCAATTCTTTTCCTCTCTGCTTTCCAATGCAACTAGTTGGACAGTGCTTCAGGGAAGAATTGGACGCCCAGAGAATCCGTTCCGAGTGGCCCTGGAATACATCTCAAGTGGAAACCGAAGCTTGTCTGCAGTAGACTTCTTTGCTCTGAAGAACTGCAGTGAAGGTATTTGAAGCTGGATTTCCCCTCCCCTCCTTAGTAGCTGGTTGTTTTAAGGGTGTCAATAATCTGCTGCCACAATTAGCTGGGAATGTGCACACTTATATGGAAAAGCCTGCAGTGAATATTACCAAATGATCCATCATCCAACTGATCAACTTGCAAAGACTGAGTATAATTTATATCTGCTTAACTTAAAACTTCATCAAGTAGAATATGGTCTTGGTTAGATGACACTTCCCTGGGTGCCAAATACTTTCAGCTATGTTTTTGTTTTGTTTTTTTTACTGTGGAGAATTTCATATGTATACAAACAAACATAATACTGCAATGAACCCCCATATACCCTCAACCCGGTTTCAAGAATGAACATTTTGCCATTTTTGTTCCATCTATATCTCTACCCATTCCTCACAGTAAAATGATTACTAGTTTACCTTTTTTTCCCTGAGACAAAATTTACAGCTAAGTATTTTTAATGATTTGATTTAAGCTGTTATTAAGGGACAAAACATGGGAATTGGCTATATGTTAAATTTTTCACTTATTTTATAAAAACTGTTAGTCCACTGTGTCACTGAATTCCTTTTGAATAAGTCCCACATTGTGAATTTATTTCAAGATTTATTACCAAAAGAAGACATCTGTTTCCTGAAGAATAATTTGTTGATTTTTTCTTTTTGTCTTTATTGCCAGAAAACTGAAAAAAGTGCAATACTCCTTGTTAGTAATCATGTCTGTGTAGTTTTCTGATAAGCTTATTTCCCCTTCCCTCTACAGTTTTGACCCTCTAGTCCTGTTTTCAAGATTGCATTGTATATACATATATCTTTCATTGACATTGCCTCAAGTCTGATTGTTAAGCAGGATGAAATGGATCATCACTAGATATATGAGATCAATCTTTCCTAGATTCTTGAGAAGACCTATAATCATAACAATAAGCATCCTTTGTTATTTCACACATGTAGAGGGTATAGGAGATGGGCTTGAATTACACAGACCCTGAGGAAGAAGTTGATTTCATTATTCCCATTCTTCTGCTGTGATCACCTCTGCCCAGGGGTTCACCTGGAAGCAGCTGTCACCTGTGCCACAGAGCCTGTGGTCTGAGAGGCCCAAGCATGAATTGTGACAGGAGGGAACCCTGTACCACTCCCAGACCTAAATTCTCAGTTTAGACTATTCATGAACATCCATCAAGGCCCATAACATGCAGCTTTCTGCTGCCCGTAGAGAACTAGCCTTGAACCTTGAGCCCCTGGTAAAGCACAGGGACTCCTTTAGCAGGGGGCCTACGGACCACCAGCTCCTTACGCTGCTGTGGCTCTTCATTCAAGAGTGCTTTTGCAAGAACTTTCACAAGGTGTTTTTTTCTCTTTCATCAAAAATGGTTTATGTGTGGGAAAAGGAAAAATCACTGTAATGTGGTAGATTGAACTTCGGTTCAAGTTGAAAAGGTGGTTAACCTGTGATGGGAGGCAATGTACAGGAAACATGTGGTTTGGGAGGAAGCCAGAAGCTTGTGCAAATGTTTCCACACTCGTGAACTTGGGGATTTGCGAATGTTTCTGGACATCATCAATCCTCACTGATGTCAAAGGTATGTGCACCATCCAAAAAAGACCATCTGTTGAAATGGAGCCAGTTAATAGGAATGTGACAGGGAGAAGGTATCAGTTCCCAGAATTGGCCTAACCTCATTTGAGCAACGTTAGGAGATAGGCATAGGAGACTGTCAAACTCCAGGTATCAGGCCCAGCACAAATATTCCTGAAAAAATTCTATGTACCTTTGAATTAAGGATCTCAACCCGTTGAGGTCCTTACCCCTAGAACTCCCTTTCTCCTACAGAATCCTCCCTCTGTAGCTTATGTTACATTTGCAGTGAAGCTGTTGCAGTTAAAGACTTGTTTCTTGCCTGCTCCTCTACCCTTATGAAACCTAGAGTGAGACCTCTGCAACTTAAATGATTCAGAAAGTGTTTCTTCTGGCAGGACACTATCTTAGAGGGAGAAACGAAGTCTGCCTCTAATTCCCTAAGGAAGGTAGACTGGCCAAGAGACCGGGCAGGTTCTCACGGCCCAGCTACCTTCCTGCAGAGGCTCCAGGGCCACAGGGAAGCAGGTGTTCTCTGCACAACTTCTCCGGCTTCAACTCCTGTGGCCACCACAGGCTGTGAAGGGATCAGTGTGGCTGTGGAGAGCAGAGGGAAGAGCAAAGTGATCCTGTTTCCTCAGAACTTCCTATGCTCCTGCCTGCAAGCAGAACAAATTCAGACGTACATCAGTTGGTGTGGACAAGTTGCAAACATAGGAAGCATTCTTAAAACTACACTCACATATTTAAAGGGCAGGAGTTATTTTGGAGGCATACTCAAGGCCCATTTTTTGATGTAGACAAATGTTTTCTGAGGTCATTGCTTTGGTTAGGTCATGGAGGGGTGGGGGGTAAGGGGAGAGAGATGGTATTTCTGAGGGGGGTGAGCAGGGCTAGTGACATATTAGCCAGGGTTATAGATAGGTCTGAAAGATGCCTGGTTTTTTTCTGATAGTAACTTGGTCCTCTCATGATGAGGCACAGACAGCATGAGGGAAAACATATCTGTAGAACTCTACAACCCTTCTTTGGCTCACATGAAGAGAGACACCACTTTAGATAATCTGGAGAAGCCTTACAGGGGATGCTGGGACAATTCTTCCCACAGAGCAGATGATATTTATCTGTAGGTGTCATCAGGGCAGAGGCCACGCCTCTTTCCTCTCTGAACCCTGACACCTATCACGATGTGCAACGTTTACCAGGTGCTCAGATAAGAAGCAACAGAAGCTGGTATTGACAGAGCACTTACCACATGCAGAGGCAACGCACTGGCCCTTTTACGTGTGTTATCCCACGTGAGCTTTACAGTGATGCTATAAAGCAGGTACTGTTATCCTCATTTTACAGAAGAGGAAGCTAAAACTCACAGAAGTTGCACAACTTGCCAAGGTCATTCAGTTAGAGAAAAATACAGTCAAATGCAATCCCAAGTCAGTCTGACCACTGAGCCAGGGTTTCTGTTCACTGCATTCTACCACTTCTTTGGAATGTGTAGAGGCTGTGGTTTTATTTATCACCAAAAATCTTCAACTTTTCTTTGACTCTTACTCTTATCCCTACATCCAAACCTCTGAGCCCTGTAGTCTGGACTTGTGGCTGCCTTGCATCCTGTCTGTTGTTGTCTAGATGCTACCATTGCCACAGCTCGAGTTTACCCTTCTGACTTCATTTCCTCAGTAACAAGCCTTACCCAGGCCTTTGTATATAAATACTTGGATTGTTGCAGTAGCCAGCTGGTCTCCCTGATACTATTACCCATACCACAAACATTGCCAAGCAAACCTCCCTAAAAGCCCCTTTCCTTATGGCACTTTCATGAGACTTCATCCACTTCTTCTTGCCTCCCATATCAGAAATATGGGAGCCAGGAAAGTGACGGTCTAGGAATCACCCTGCTGGTTGGTGGGAAAGCTGACAATGGCATCAGGACCCCCCTCACTCCAGCCTCGGTGCTCTCACCACTGCTCAGTCCTGCCTGCAAAGCCCCAGCATCTCTGCCTGATTTCCAGGGTTCTCTACAGTCCGGCCCCTCTATGCCTGTCCAGCACTATGCCCTCTCCTCTACTCTCCCGCACCTCCTGCCCTCTAGTCACACTGGTTTTCTGTGCACCACACCAGGAATGGCCTACCTGGTCCCAGGCCTTCTATCTTGAATGCAGACTCATTGTTTAATCCGTCTGGGGGCCCAAGCCTTCCAGAACGTCATTTGTAACTACAGAAATTCTTCTCCGAAGACTTTGCTCTCTGCATCTAAATTTGGTAGCTGTTTTATAATTATTTCCCAAATAGTCATTTGGGGACCTTAACTTGAGGTTCGAGATCTTGTCTTATATTCCTTTTATTTCTCCAGGGGGCAGTTAACATAATGCTAAACACATAGGAAATACCACATAAATATACTTGCTGAGTGAGTGTTGGTTAATCAATCAATTGGTAAATGCTGTTCCTGCTTTCATAGCTTTGGGCTATTGCCATACTACTTCCAGAAGAAAGTAGCAGTGAGTGAAAATTGCTTGGAAAAGGTCTTTCCCTGATCTTAAAATAGCAGTTTGTATATGCAGCACTGACGAGAGGGATACCGGCCACCAGACACGCTCGGCCTGGGCTTCCAGGGAACCCTTCACCCATCCACAGAAACCATTCTTCAGCAGACAGCCCAGAGCAATAGGGTTGTGCAAGACACTCATTGGGACTCCTCGTGTTCAAAGGGGCCCACAGAAGAACACACATCAGAATGGGATGACTGGCATCTTGAAAGGATTTGAAAAAAAAAAATCAGTGTGCCTCTGAGCAGCTCATAAAAATATATACCATTGCAAATGTCCATCTAGCAGCTTCTGTGCTCCAGGCCCTTTTCTAAGCATGTTGCATATGGGAACTCATTTAATCCTTACAGCAATGCTATAAGGTGGGTGTGTATTATCAGCGCTCCCATTGTATGGATGGGGAGACCGAGGCACAGAGACCTAAGTCATTTACCCAGAGCCTCACAGCTGATACTGAATGGAAGTCATCTGCTCCAGCATCCATACAGGTTGCTGCTTTCTGTGGAAGCTCCCCACTGAAAAGAACCCCAGAAAGCATCTAATCTGCCTCATTCACCACATGGAAACTGAACAAGCCCCCAAAGATCTGCCTTGAACTCTGACACGATAAATGATTGACCAGTCCAATGTGATTTTTACCTCCACCCTACAGTTGTCAGGTTCTCAGTGTTCCTGAGAAACCAGTTAAAAATTTTCCTCTCCCTGCCCAGGTTTCTCAAAAGTAGCTTAGGTGTCCCACCACCCACTTGTTAACAGTGGACCCCCATCCATGAAAATGTTGGAACTGCCAACGGCTCTTGTGTGAGCCTAAGCACATGCTGCCACATACTTCATTACCATTGCTTCCTTTACCTTTCATGAACTTACAATAATCACACCTAAGGTTCCCAGATCAGAGCCACCCACAGTCAGCTCACTGGTGGATTTCTCAACAAGTATCTTGTTCTGTCACCCTAGTGAGACACTTTCATTCACATTACCTTCTCGGATCCATTCAGCAGTCAGGGTGCCACAATCCTCATAGTGTACATGAGGGGTTATTTCACTAACTTCTGTAGTTCTGGAAGAGGAGGATTCTAAGGTGTCAAATGCAGTCCCACCACCATGGATACCTTAGAACACACATCCCAAAACAGTTGGGGATGCACAGATATCTTAACCTCTCTGGGCCTAAAATGAGGGCAGTTGAACTAGATCGATGGTCTTCAAACATTTCTTAAAAGCTGAACCCTTCATTCAAACAAAGTCTTATTAGAAGTCCAGAATATAAAATTACACAAGCAGACCTGCCTTGGGGATGTGAGGGTGGGGGTTCCCAGAACCCACCTGCTCTAATCTCTGCTACTTTCCCCCAGTTTCATAAGATACAGCTCAAGAACTACTGGACAGTCTGATTTTCAACTCTCCTATTAACTCCAGCTTTTTGATCCTCTGATTCTGTACTTACCTAAAATGTGATAGTCAAAAATTGTTGCATTAACCATACCTCCCTTTAGTGGTTAAGACCAAGCACAAGGCTACCATACTTTGAATATAAGCTATTTTCGCAAGGCAAGTTCTTGCCCCAGTGGTTTCTGGCTTTGAGATGCTGGGTGTGGAGCTAGTAGGAAGGTTTCCAATAAAAAATGTGTAGTGTCTCCCAGCCTTGTCCCCTCTCCCCTGCTCCACCAAGGCAGTGATGGGCAGTGGGAGGTGTCCTCCTTAGGCTAAGAGGGGTCATGAGGAAATGAGAGAAATCGAACAGAGTCTCATCTCTGGCCTGCCATGTGGAACCACTCAGCCTCAGGGGCCGGCTCCAGAATCCAGCTGGGTAAAAGGAGGAATAACCTCATGAGCTCTGGCAGCCTGGCCCAAACTGGGCATTTTCTAATCCAACAGCAAGCAGTGCCCAGCATGATCCCCAGTCTGTGCTCATCAAATGGAGATTACTGTGACATTCTGTCTTGGGGCTGCCAGCAGGAAACTCTCTATGTAACATGCTCATCCATCTAAACATCCGTGCACTCACTCATACACTCCACAGACATTTCCTGAGCGAGCACTAAAC
The DNA here is from genome assembly GCF_040802235.1 of Manis javanica. Taxonomy (NCBI): domain Eukaryota; kingdom Metazoa; phylum Chordata; class Mammalia; order Pholidota; family Manidae; genus Manis; species Manis javanica. The sequence continues at coordinate 219,778,261 of NC_133156.1, forward strand.
CGGATGCCTAGGACACTGATATAAATTGTTTCTGTCTTAGGACCAAGTTGGTGTGGTGGCTTTAAGATCTCCATTCTACTGTGAATAAAAACTGCTCCCCAAAGAGCATCTCTGACTTACCTTCAATTTGCACCAGAAGGGTTGACTCGGTACTCCATTTGTAGAGACATCTTCCTCCAAACTAGTTCCAATGTGCCTTTCTCAGAAAGACCATGGAATGAGAACTGTACTAGCAATCAGGGGATGGAAGTGCCCTCTCCATTTCTTCTTTGCTATAAACTAACCAACTCTTCCGATCCGAAGGGACATTAAAAGTCTCCCCCCAAATTGGCCCATTGATTGTTTTTTAATTTAAAATAGGAATAACAATATGTCCATGCTTATCCCAAAATTGACCTTACTTGTAAAGGTCAAATGAGAAGATGGCTGTAGGTGATGTCCTAAGCTGCTTGACCTTTCTGGGCTTCACTTACACTGAAGCCTTTAGGCAAGAAGCTGCTCCCTCACCACTGCTCCATTTCTCCTGGAGAAACTATTCATGGAAACAAATTGGATCTTCTGATGCCTCCTGCAGAACTTTGTGATGTTTATGACAACCAAAGGCCAAGTTACAGGGCATCCAGGTGGCCAATCACTTCAAGGGTCTGAATCAATGATGTGTTGGTGGGATCTATTGCTTGGATGCAAAAGCCAAGGAGAAATGTAGCCAGACCCTGAGGTCCTCACTTCTGCCTCATTGTGTCCTCCAGGAGAAGGTGAGTCCCATTCATAAAACACTTCCCTTCCTAACTCCCATTTCTAAGACTTTCTGCCCATAATTTATCTGTTCACTGTGCTGTTTAAAAGATAAACACTAAAATTATGATTTCCTCTAGCCACTGAGATGTACACACATTTCCCCAAACACTTCCCTGCCTCAAGCTTTTATGTAGCTATGCCCCTGGAAAAGCGCTCTCTGCAACCCATTTCCATTATCTGTGTTTTGAAGATGTACACTTTTTTCAAATGTTAGCTTAAATACTATCTTCTCTACGAAGTCTCAGCTCAGAATTGTTTCTACATATTTCCATTTTAGAACAGTCTACTTCTTTCTGGAGTTATTTTGTGTCTCTTTCAATAGATGCTAAGCTCCTTGAATCAAGGCTGTCTTTTTTTTTTTTTCATCTCTTATCCCAATTAGCAACCAACAGTTGCTTTTCTCATGGTGAGCACTGAGTGAAGGTGTTCTTGTTGCAATGTAGGAGAGAGATTACAGGCTTTGGAATCAGACAGAATGAGTATGGAATCCCAGCTCCATCACTTACCACCCTTCGAGGTCAGAAGAGTTTCTAAAAATCTATGAATTTGGGTTTTCCCATCAGTAATTGTGGCTAATAATACATAATTACAGGTTTCTTGGGAAATTAGAGTTTAATATTGTGTGTAGAGGCCCTAGCACAGTGGTTGACATAATAAATACCATCCCCTTCACACCCCCAAATCCCCTGATGGCGCTAACTGTCCTCATTCTGGAACCCAGGCTGAAGAATTCTGCACAGCTACCCGAGGATATGTTTACAGGTGCACACCCATCTTTTGCTTCCCATCTGTGCCTTGTCTGAACCACTGGGCCACAGGAAAGGTGACCCCATTTCCAGCAGAAGCTCTGACAGTCTAGATGTACCTTCTGATTTCAAAGGCAGCTGCTTCTCTTCCCCCCACAATCCATGCTTTTATGTCTGATAGTCATTTTTTTAACAAGGTACAGAGAACCCATTGTGCCACACAAAGGAGAAAGGCTCTTGAGTCCTGTGGGGATGGTCGGAGCCAGGGAACAGCTGAAAAGCCCTTTGACCGGCTTGTCGCACGGCAACTGAGCACCGAGTCTACAACAGGCAGCTGTAGAATCAGGAAAGAATTTTGCGGGCCCCTCCCTTCCCTACTGACTGTAGCCGCTGTTGGTAGGGACTTCCTTACTTTGGAATCATAATCACTACTAAAGCCAATTAAGAATGCCCTGCAAAGTGCTTAGGAACAATAATGATCGCCTGGGCGACTATTTTAAATATTTGACTGTTGGAAATCACCAGGAAATGGGGGCAAACACAAAAGGTTTTTAAATGTAAATAAATAAGGAACCGGTGTGCTGAGGTCATTGTACTCCAGAAGAAAATTACTTCCAAATTACAACTACATAAAAGAAATAATTGAAAAGATTAATCACACTAAAATAATTGGTCTATTTTACAAGTAATTGGAGCAATATTCAGTCATTGACATCAATGTCTAGCAGTAAAATAGTAATGAATTTCATTCTCTGACTAATATATTTATTTTATTAATGGTACTAAATGGTGGTGTTACTGCTTATAAATATTTCATAACTTTTAATTCATTAAACTATTTAAGGAATTTCCAGAAGTATTTATTAGTTTTAAATCATCCTTAGTATTCAATATGCAATTGCCACTCTGGCTGGGTAATTAAAAAAATTATTGTTTTGGGTAATGGGAGTCTCTTTGAATGTGGAGGATTAAGCCCCAGTTATTAATTAGACTGACTCTCCAGCTGGTGATGGATGAAGAGCTTGGCGAAGCTGTGTTCCCTCTCCAGGGCTCTAAGTCCCTTCTGTAGCCATTCCTTAAAATCTGTGGCTGAGCGCGAATGAGGTGGACCCAGATAAATTAATTCCAGAGATGATAAGAGAAATGTCAGTTTAGACATTGGTTTTAATCCACCACCTCTCCCACACCCTCTCCATCTTCCTGAAACAGCTGATGACAGAACTCATACATTCCAACCTCACCTCCTCTGTTTCTTTCATTCTTGGATAGAAGCCATAAGTGAAATAGGAAAAGGATGCCATAGAAAGAAAAGCAAGGGACACTGCATCATGAACAGTGGAAAGAGGATAGGATTTGGGTAAGAAAACATGGATTTGAATACTTAGTTGTTTGGTGCTACACGTCCGTTACATCGCTCAGTACTAGGTATCCATGTGTGAAATGAAAACAGTGGTACCTACCCCAGGACTAAACATGGTAGTGTGTGCGCCCTATGAGACAGAGCTTGGAAACCAGTGGGAAATTGTTACCAGGCGGTGGGTTGTGGAATTCCTCGGTTCTTGTCTTCTTAAAGGAAAGAAGTTAGTCAAGAATCCTGATAGAGAGTTAAGGCCTCAGGAGGCTTTTATTTAGCACACCTTCAGGGTGGGAGTAGTGATCTGAGTCATGGCACCAAGTATGCTGTGGGTGGAGTTTATTCTCCTTGGTTCTTGTCCCCATGGAAACAGCAAAGCAGAGCAAAAGTTTTATTTGAAAACAGTCCAAGGTTGGAGCAGCCAGAGTCAAGGTAGACAAAGGCCCAGAACTTTAAGGAGAGGGTCTATTTAGGGAGGCGCTTCTTTGATTGACAGAGTAAGGTCATTTGATTGGCAGTTCTAGTTATACACCCATTCCTGTTGTGTGCCTATCTTTCCCTAAATGCACAAAGAAAACCCACAGGGTGGGGGTGGAGGGCAAAACTGCTATTTTATTTTAATTAAATTATGATGGGGGTGGTTTGGGTGGTTCTTAGCTTTGTTCCATTGCACCTGTGTTCGGACCTGGTTGGGACTGGTTTGGCCTGGTCCCAATAGGCAAGGAAGTTATCTCCCAGTAAAACCTTTGTTGTCTTCATGTAGGACCCCCTAACTGAGTGGTTTTTCCTTGAACCTTGTCTTTCCCGTCCCCAACTCCTCTTGTCCGTCTTCTTACCCAACAAAATCAAGGAGAGTAAGTCCCACCCCTCCCTGAGTCCAAAGCGTGTGTCATGGTGGTGTTGATCCAATGGCTTAATGACTTCTGATTAACCGTGAGGGGACTGGTCAGGCCTAAGGGAGGAGGAGGGGCTGGCTCTCTCCTCAGTGCCCAGCCCACAGGCTTGAGATCAGGCTCCCCGCACTACCCCCAGAGCCTCCTCCACACAGGGGAGCCCTAAAGGCATCTGGCTGAGGGAAAACTGGGAGGAGCAGAGCCAGTACCGAAGGCTTGGGGCCAAGTGGGGCTGGTGCTTCTCACACTCAACGCTGAGGGTATGTGGTAGTGCTTTACCAAAAGACTGGAGTGGAGGGACATTTTTATATCAAAACTAGCTGACTATATTGGGCACCAATAAAAACTGCACATACATTTTAAGATAAAACGTGGGCTTTAAAGATCCTTCCTGCTCATAGTGATTCCCCAGATTCCGAGGGGGTGACTTTACCCTCCTGTGCCATTATGGGCACATCAACGGGGGTGTTGGTGAAGCAGCACCCTTACCATGGGTAAGAGAAGAGGTGCTGGCAGGCCTGGGGTGGCCTGCTGGAAAGCTGCAGCCGAAGGCTGGGTATCCTCTCAGTTACAAGCCACAGGTGGATGGAGGCAGGCAGAATCCCACAGTGACACCAGCACTGGGGCCCTAACTTACCGAATCAGGCAGAGAAGGGCTCAGTTCCTAAAATTTAGGTACCAGTTCCAGGCCAGGCTAACCAAATACTAGATTTAAAAGTCCCCTGTGCATTGGCCTAAAGCTTTTTTAACTCGCCCCAGGACAGCTTGCTCTCAGAGTTGGTTTTGTATTGTTTTGTTTGAGGTGGGGGACAGGGAGGGATACTGAACCTCTGTCTGAAGAGCTGGGAGACACTGTACTTCCACTCTGCCCAGGCCTCTGTACAGAGGTCCTCCCACCAGTGGCCATGGGAACCCAATGACAAAGTCCTCCAGAATGGAGGACCGTGGGTGAGGGCTGAGGGAGCCATCTGCTAGCAGAGGGGCACTGGGAGTAAAAGAGTGTGCCCTCTTGGGACGTGATGTCTTTCTTCTTTTTATTCATGGTTATTTTGAAGTTTTTGGCATTCTCTGCCTTCAAGTTATGCTGCGAGCGTGTTTTTTGTGGAACTTTAGTTTGCCTTTCTCGTTGTGATTGGCTTTGCGAGGAAACACTCTGCGACAGTTGCTCAGTAGTTGCCCAGAAGGCTCAGAAATGCACAGTTTACAAACCAAGGGCAAATGGTTTCTGTGATCCCTCCTTCCCCCAATTCCAACATTCTGGGATTCTATGAGCAGCATTTGGATGTAGTCTATTGGCTTTGTTGCTTTTGCTTCTTCATTTAGCTCTTAGCCAGCATTTTGTGTTTATAAAATGCTTAACAAACATTGACTAATTACCCTTCATTAATCATTCATGCAACTGGTAGACCAGGATTTTATCATTTCCTGCAGAACACAGATGCAATATCCTGTCTGGATCCCCAGTCACATGCAGTGGGGTGACGGAGCCATCAGCGCAGCACTGGGACCCTCCTGAGCTCACTGGGAGAGCGGGCCGGAAGGTGGGCACAGCGTCCGTGAGGCTACAACCCCACTAGGATGCCCTTCTGCTCTAATGAACAGGAAGGATGAACCACATTGCCATTCAATGGCAGCTGAGAGGCAATAAGCTTTAATTAGAAGTTTATTCCTGGAAATTCACATGGATATAATAAGTCTGTTGTCTTAAAAGGCCCATAGAGGTTGAATGCCTCAACTTTCTTTTGCTTTTATAAGCTGATCCTTTCAATCATTTGTGAAATATAAATATAATGAAAGCATTGGCTCTGATTAGCTCCCCAAATGCTATGGAGACAGGCAGCCCAAGTGTAAGATCAGCAGTCAGCTTATCTAGGTTTATGGTTCAGGAGCACACAGCACGCAGGTGAACGAGCTGTCACAGCTGAGTTCAGCAGTAGAACAGACCCTGGAGAGGGTCACTTTGGTCTCCGGGAGGGCTGGGAATGGAGCAAGCTCCCCGCACTCCACTTCCCAGAGGTCGAGGTGCGTATTCCAAATCCTCTCTCTGTGGACTTGGGCTTATGAGTATGTAGAGGTGGAGTGAGAAATTCCCAGATCTACATTATGCGGGTTAGAACTGAAAGCAGGAAATTGCAAAGGGAGATGGTCTGTTTTCCTTCTTATTTTACCATCTCAGGACTTCAGGACTGATCATCTTTCTTTCTTATTAATGCACAGACACAAAATCTTGCTTGCTAGATTTCATACACTCTCTGTCTCTCTCATATGTCCACTGTGTGTATATAGCCTAATATTAGAGGACTGTCCTCCTGTTCATTCTCTGTCATTCTCCCCTTCTGTGGCCCTTGCCCCGAGTCCTTTCTCTCCACCCCTTACCTATGGCTAGGTGTGATGCCAAAGCATCTCCTTGATTCAGGCACGTCGTTGGTTTCCTCTGTGTGAGAATCAATGAAGGCAGACAGATCACTTCCCTTCTCATCGTTTTGACATCTAATGGAGAACTTCTTCATGTACAGATACCCATCCCCCCAACCTCTCTTCCCTCTGTCTCCCCCAGACTCTGGACGTCTTTGTCTTTTGCTCATCTATTAACTCATTCTCACTTCTCAACTTTCTTCCTCTTCTTTCGTGAGGGCAATAAAATTGGGCCATGGAATTGGCCATCTGATTGCTGTGACCACCTCAGTGACCTGTGAAGCCCACTGTGCTTCTACTCCAGGCGCAGGCCTGAAGCCCCGTACCCGTGCCCAACGGCTGAAGTGGTCAGGCCAGCTGCATGGGGGACAGATCTGGAGTGTGCACACACAGTTTCCTCTCTCTTTTTTTTTTTTTTCTTATTCTAGGTATAGATTTTCTCCCCTCCTCCTTTGTCCCTACCCCTTTTTTAATTCCTTCACCCTCATGTACCTGTCATTCTTTCATCAGGAGACCTTGCCCCACATACCCAAACACGCACACAGGCACATATATGCACATGAACAGAGACAGGGCTTGTGGGGCAGTTGGACATGGTGATCCCAGAGAAGGCCTCAGGGGCAAGACCACAGTCTTTAGTTGAGAGTGAGGTCTCACCTAAGACTAAAATCTTTGCTGGTATCCATCTCATGGCAAAGGCAAGGATATAGGTAGATAACAGGGTCCAGCATTTGCCTCTGGGGTTTAAGAAATTAAACTGGAGTGAACTCTTGGGTAATGGGAGCTGAGGTTGCACTCAATAAATAGGAAGGCACTAGAAGCTAGGAAGGAAGGTCTTGGGAAAAGTCTTTTTTTCTGGGGTCTGCGAAGCACAGTCTAAGCTCATGGTGTGCACTGGGAATTTTCTCCTTTGTCTTTCCAGTCTTCAGTAAAATCAGGTTGAACATTCCAGCTTACCTTGGTCATACTCCAAGGGTTTTGTCTGGGCTTTGGCCAGGGTTTTAAAACTCCTCAGACCAGATTGATGATGACAGTAGTGACCCATAGATCCTAGAGAATGGACCTTAGACCCATAGACCCATAGATCTCCAGAAAATGACAAATCTCAGGAAAAGAGGGAGGAAGGAGAGGTGTGAAAAGGGAGGGAGGGAGGGAAGGAGGGAGGAGAAGGCTCTGAAGTCTAGCCACTCCCCCTGCCAAGAAGTTCTCCTCTGTGCCAGAACTTGGAGGTTCTGAGTGTGCATTGATTAGAAAAGGTAGAATTTTCCTACCTGGTATATGTCTAGATGCACAAACTGGGCTCCCCATTTTCCCAACCACCTAGTAACTGTACCTCATAGCATAAATCCATGTTTCCAGAACCAAGGCTGGGGACTTTATTAAAGGACCCTGACTCTTTGGCATTTTTTAAGATCATATTTGCACTTCCATGTTATTCTGTTGTCTGGTACAACTTCATCAGAGGCCCACTGACCTATAAGGTGCCACCATCTCTCATCATTGGTTGTTGCTTCTCAGACATAAAAAAGAGAAAAGGAATCACACAGCCAACAGTGGATAGGTTCTTTTGTCAGGTGTATAATTCCTTCAATGCACCCCCAACCCAGCCCTTGGTTCCAGCCACCAGACAACCCCACTGAGTGTGCTATAAGGGGTAGCCCAGCATTCTGTCTGCAAAGCTCTAGCAAGGCTACATATGATGCAGGTGGCTCATGCAAGCACCACAGCCCATTTGCCTTTTGCTTCTGTTATTTTTCTGCTAAACTGTGAGCCCTCCCCCTCATCTCTGCACCCCTAGCCTTGGCTCAGAGCCTGGCACACAATGGGGGCTCCATGAATTTTTGTGGCGTGTTGAATGAGCAAATGAGTCAAGAGGGAGTAGTGTGGGAAACTGTCTATAAATGCAAAGCAGAATGGAAAATTGAGATCAACAGCGAGAACAAGGCAAATACATCAATATTCCAGATGATTTCAGATATTCACTTTATTGTTTAGGTAGGCATTTGTAAGAATAGACAAAGACAAACACAACCACTTGCATAAGCTTCAATTCCAGATTCTCCCTTAGAAGAGTAATGATAATAGTAATTTCCCTCCAGCACACACCACCTAGGAACTCTGCCAGGGCTACCCGGGTTGGGGTCAGTGATGTACTCGCCCCCATGTGATCTGCTTGAGGTAGGACTTTGCCTCTGCTCCGAAGATCTTACACAGAATTGAACAACAAATATACTTGTATGCACTGTATTCTTTCAACTGCCTCACCTTCTGGAGCTTTGGTTAACTGTACAATTCTTCACTTCTGAAAAGCACAAGTTTCATAAAATTTAGCATCTGGAAAGAGCCTAAAGGAATTTTTTTTTCTTCCCTCCTCCCTAATTTTACTGACTAGCAGACTGAGGCCCAACAAAGCTAACGTTCTATAATTACCAGGCAGAAGTCATGACTTTCTGCTTCCTATTCCATTTTTTCTTCAGTCTCTCTTTGCTACTTGAAAAGACTAGAACGTGGCTTGCATGTATTTCTGTTCCCCACTCCACAGGGAGACTCACCCTGTATCCTCAACATCTAGCGCAGACCAGATGCTCAGTCATTGGCATAATCGAAATACATGGGATATATGGCATCCTGACAAAGTATTCAGTGGGTGACCCCGTATTTTCAAAGAGGGTACCAGTCCACACTTAGCCCAGGGGAAGAAAGACTAGACCAGTTGTGATGTAAGAAAATCAGCCCATTGGAAAGAATATTAAACACCATATAAAGGATGTAAATTTTACAATCCGTATGCAAAAATCAAAAATTAAACTTGGCCTGGCTTTTAGGAAAACTCCTGATTTCCATTGCTGGCAAACATCTTAATCTCGAGCCAACTCTTAAAAATCAGCTCTGAGGAGGAATTTCTTTTTAACCCTTTTGGATGGATAATCTGACGGTTCAGAATTCTCCCCTTTTCCATTCTCCTTCCCAGTCCTCTGGGGAGCAGGAAAAAGTAGGAAGGCTTCTGTGCCATCTGGTAATAAAAGAGGCATCCACTCTGGCCTCCCGAGAGACTCACCGCCTCTTGGTCTGTGATCCTCAGGCCAGCCCCAGGCATGTGACTGAAGGAGCCCTTGCCCACAGGTCATCTGGTCCACGTGGGGCCCTACAGCTCCATCCACAAGCCTCTGCAGGTCTTCCCAGACCCTCTCAGCCACCTCCAGGCCCTTCCCAGGAAGACACAGGACTCTCCCTGCTCTCCTGTGCTGCTCTGGGTTCCAAGCCCTTTCTGCCCACAATACCCCAGCTGCCCCTTTCCACTCTCCTGACTGTGGAAGGAGCCCAGAGTGACCCAGCGCACACATGTCTTCTTACTTGCAAGTCCCCTCAGCCTTTCTGGTCTTCATCTCCTTCCCAGGCCAGTCCCAGGTAGAAAATGCACAGACCTTGTTGTCCTAGCCATTCGCTTACTTTCCTTTTCTAACTTCCTCTTTGTTCCCAGTCCATGGGATCTCTTCCTCACCCTTGTACATTTTGCTTCACTCAGTGGTTTTTACTTACTGGCCAGTGTTTGGGGGCCTACCAACTCTTGGTTCCAGAGACTCAAGAATCTTTTTTTTTTTACTCCAAAATCTGTTTTGCTATCAAAAGGTCTGGATCGTACTGTTGAAATCTGCATTTTCAAGTGTATCTTCCCTCACCATCTAAGGTGGTACCTAGGAAGTGACAGCAACTTTCTAAATGGACAAGGGTGAGGGAAAGGGTCTACAAAGCTCAGGAAAAAGAAAACCGAGATGACATTTCAAGTTATTATCGTATTTTTCATCATAATTTTTGTAATCATGAAAATATTATTGCATTATCTAGCTCCATCTGTCCAGCTGTGCCTCTAGCTAAACTACCACCATAGAAAGCTATCAGTACCTCTTATAAATGACCATCATGTAAAGAGTTTCTGCAACAATTTTGATGGGAGACAAAGAACTCTATGTATTTCAAAGTCCTAAGATGTTCCAGTAGATACCTACTGCATCTGGGTGTGAATTGTAGTCCTGAGTCAGGCTCAGGGCCTCACAGAACCATTTGTGAATCTGTTAGGTTTACACCATATTCTCTCCTGGCAAAAGATCATGATCTAAAGCAAAATCCTGTTTTCTGTGTTCTGTAATGGCCAGACTCAATTTTTGAAAATCTTCTATATTTTTTTCTCCTGCTCAAGTTCCCTATTACCTGTAAAATGCAAAGACCTTGAAGCCTTCTTTCTCTGGCCCCAATCTACCTGCCTGTCCTTCTCCATTTGGCCTCTGACTACATCCCACACTCCAGCCCACCAGATCAGCAACCTGTCCTCTGAACAAGCCAGAGATGGTCATTCTACTGTCCCAATCCTATCAATTCATCCAGGATCATCACGACTCTCATTCCATCCACCAGCAGCGTCCATAGCACCTCCCATGGCATCATCATTTAAACTACTCATCTGGTGCTAACTAGTCAATCTTAAGGCATCTGCTGCACATGAGTTCTCATAGAAAGTGTTTTCACTTTTAGTACTAGTCTATGTTTTGGGTAGAGCCTACCAACTCTTGATTCTCTAACACACGTGAGAATGCATTCCTGCTCATATAGATGGTAAACTCTCTAAGGACAGTGTGCTGCAGTGAAAAAATTGGGGAACCACACACAGCATTCACTTAATTCAACCTCTCTAAGCATTGGTTTTTTTCCACATCATAAAATGAAAATCATTATAATCCCAACTTCATAGGAATGGGATTAGACTCAGTGAAACAACCTGTGTAATGTATTGGTATAGGAGATTTTCAAAACACTCGATTCTCTTCCTTCTTTCTCAAGAATTTTGAATTTCCTACTCCCTCCCGTGCCAATGGTTCCTACTGACTCACACAATGGCCTGAGGCCTGAAGCATAGCAAGTCCTCTATAAAGATGTGCTGGATGGATGAAAGATAAAACGCTGAGTGAATTAATAAGGACAAACAAGCTATTAGGATTACTCCATTACACATGCCTACCCTCTGCTCCCTGTTGGATCTCCCAGAAGCTTTGCCCAGCCCCCGGGAGGCCTCCTGACCACTTCCCTGAGCCCCACATCTCCGTCATCTACTTCGCTAAGGAAGAGCTTGGCAGAGATCTCTGGATGGGGCTTCAGTTTTCTTGAAAGTGAAAACCAAGGCAAATGTAAGGAATGATAGTTAGCTCTTTCCTCAAGGACAGTGTGTCCTTCAGAGAGAATTGGAAGGATCTCCAATTCTCCAGTCAGAGCTGGATTTCTTCAGGGGCTTCCAGCTTTTGTGAGCAGCAGCATAAAGCCCACGGCAAGCCAATCCTGCTAGCTGGCCCTATCCCAGTTCAGCTGCTGCCCTGCATCTGAGAGAAGTTGCCTCCACTCCTTATGCTGCTCCATGTCCATTTTCAGGAGTAAACAAGGAGACATACCCAAAACCAAACCCTGCCACCCATACCCGGTGTTACTACTACCCAAGCTGGGCATTTCCTTCCCAGGTCTGAGAACACCAGGTGTCTGCCGTGAGGTAGGGTAGCTCTATCTGGATAGAAAGCCTCCCTTTAATTAATCTCTAATTGTGGAAGACTCCAATTCAACATAGAACATTAACTCAGTAATATTTAGATTTTTCCATTTTGAATCTGTGTTTATAGCCCATAATAATGAGGGACTGTGAGGTTGGGTGGCATTTTTAAGGGCTTAGATTTATTTCAGCAAGACCGTTAGAGAGTTTCATGATCTCACTCCCAAAATAGAAGGAAGAAGAAGGTCTCGTAGGTGAGGGGGTGCCAGTTTGCACCAGTGTTACCCCAGTTTCTAGTTAAAGTATTATATTCTGATGTTTTTCACAAAGATAGCAATCTGGTTTTCTCTATACATTTCTTAATAACTTCTGAAATGATAACTGAGTCTGAATTGTTGACTCAAACTGTACCAGCCAGCATTCAAAGAATCCCACTTTCTGAGGTGGAAATGATGAAGAATTATTCATTTTGATTTTTAAAATATGTCTATCACTGAGGTTCTTGGGCATGTGTGCAATTCCCTCAGAAAGACATAATACCCTCAGAAAAACAGACTAACCTGTATGTAGGTGTAGCTCTGGGCCAGGGGTCTTCCCAGCTCCAGTCAAGTTTACTCTGGATTCAGTGAGACCAAATAACAACAGAACCTTAGGGGTAAAAGGGTTACACCAAGCTTTATTCTCAATGGTGGCAGGTCAAGTGCTAGAATCACATCTGCCTCCAGCAAGTCCGCAATCCATCTCTGTCTCTGCCTCTGGGAAAAGCACTAGCCAGAGCTCTCTATACAGTAACACCAACAATAATGGCTTGTTGCCAATGGGTGTAAGCATTAGCCTATGCAGTAGGCCGATTACATCATCAAGTAGTTAAGGATCAGGTGAAGATCCTGGCTATAGGAACTTTCATTTTCCCTACACTCCACCCCTCCAGGATTCTTGTCTCACAATCTATACACCCTCAGTCTTCCACAATGTTCCCTATGCAAGAAAGCTGGAGCATTGTAATCAGATTCCACAACAGCAACAGAGGATAACAACAAAAATTGTAATATTCCTAAAGATATCAGTGGTCATTCCAGCTGTATTCAGACCAGTTCTACTCAGATGAGTCCATGACTTACACTTTCCAAGGGAGGCAAGTAGAGGAACTGGTAGGGAGCTCCATGCACACCCAGCAGTTTCTGCTAGAGTGTGTTCCCAATCCACAAAGACATTAGAAGAGATTAACTTTAAGGGTGATAAGACACATGTTTTAATGATATCAGCATAGGCAAATCTTGTCCATCAGGTAGAATGCACAAAAGAGAGTGGTCCTGTGGTAGGACTGTGGCAAGGAAGTGGGGGTGGAGGGTTCTGTCCAGGTCTAGTATACCATACCTTTACCCCTCTCCCTGTGGGGGTTAGCAAAGGGTCTATGTATAGTGCTACTGGAGGTGCATGCATTAGCCATAAAAATAAGACAAAACTCCCCAGTAAGATGCTCTTACCTTCCAGCTGTTTAGGGTATGCTATCATGTCTTTGAGGGCCACTCTGCCATTACTCAAGGAATACACAGGAAGCCAGCCTCCAGGCCTTGTCTCCAAGGTGCCAGGAGGGCCAGCCATTATTGGTCATGTGTCAATGTCCAAGGCCACAGCCATTGAACAGACTCTTCAGGGTTTATTGCAGTCAGTGCTGGTAGAAAGATATTATTCTGGTGGCCAAACTCCAGCTTCAACAATTTCTGCTTAGTTTGTACTTGCAGTTGTATAGGACAAGCAGCAGTGTGTGTTAGCATGTCAATGGGGCTCAATGCCCCTTTCCAGGGTCTCCATTCATATGCTATAACACTGTCCATAATTGAACTGACCATCCCCGTAGACTATTGGTGTCTGACTTCAGGCCAGATTTTAACAAACCATTGTGCCTCTCTCTCATGCCTGAAACTTAAACTTTATCCCTAATTGTTGCACCCATTCTTATAGTGCACATCCAGTGAAGCAGGTGCCTTGATCACTCTCAGTTACCTGCAGTCAGCCATAGGCTGCAAAGATATGCTCAAGTCCTCTTTTGGTTATCCTCTGGTCTGCAGAACATGCAGGGAAAGCAATCATAAATCCACTAGCTGTGTCCACACAAGTCATGACATATTGGTACACTTCTGACATGGGCAGAGGCCCAGTATAGTCTATCTGCAACCTGACAAGGAGATACTGGTGCCTTAGCTATCTTCTCAGGTTGCTGTGGGACTCAGTGGGAGCCTTTTAGAGCATACAATTCACTCCTTTTGGTCTCTGCTGGCTTCTTCAAAGGTTAAAGGCAGGCCCCACTGATGGGCTGCAGCCCGCATTGCTGTGTCTTCTTGTGCTTCTCACAGAAGTACGTCATTTTCCTTAATGGCCTTTGCTTCCACAGTGCCTTGCAGTGGCACTGTCTCATTCTCCAAAGAATCTTTTACCTCCTCCACAGTGCTGCACAGTTCACATTCTTGTGCTTCCCCTTCTTGTGCTTCTTGCAGAGGTGCGCTCTTCTCATTCACGGCCTTTACCTCTTACACAGTACCTCTCAGTGATGCCATCTCATTCTTCAAATGTTTTACTTCCTTCACAGCACCTCACAGCATGCATTCTTGTGCTGCCTCTTCTCGTGGAACCATTACATGGTTTACCTTCTCCACAGTGCCCCACAGTGATGCCATTTCAATTATCAATGAATTTTTTTCCTCCTTCATGACTTTTACCTCTTCTCATGCTCCTCACAGGAGTGCATTCTTCTCCTTTATGGACCTTCTTAACACTGTGATGAATAGCCAACCCACAGTTACTGCTGACATGCAGGCACTCTGCTTCCCCAAGGACCTCACTATTTTGCAGAAGGCCTCCTCTCCTGTCTCAGGTGTCACCTCTACCTCCTCCTAGTCCTAGGGAGGAGCCCACTCTACTAGGAAACAAGCCACCTCAGACCATATACCTATTGGGGGATATCTAGGTGTCTCCCCATTCATAGGGGACAGCCCACTAAAGTACCCCTCCCTTAGGGCAGCTTATTCTGGTTTTTGGTCTGCAGCAAATTCTGCCAACTATGCTAAAATTCAGCTCTGGGCAGGAGGGGATTTCCAACCCAAATAACAACAATGGAACATTAGGGGTAAAGGGGTTTATACGAAGCTTTATTCTCACCATGGCAGGTCGAGTGCTAGAATCATGTCTGCATTCAGCAGGTCTGCAGGCATCAAGTCTCTCTCAGCCTTCACCTCCGGGCAGAGTACCAGGCATAGTTTTTATATAGTAACACCAACAATAATGGCTCACTTCCAACAGGTGTAAGCATTAGCCTATGCAGTAGGCCCCAATTACATCATCAAGTAGATCAGGACCAGTTCCTGGCCATAGGAACTTCCATTTTCCCTGCAGTAGGCCAAGCCAACCGTGTAATACTGCCCCTTAGATGCAGAGATGGTAGTCGTCCAATGAATTCACAGACCTATGGGACATGTTCTGGTAGAAGTGAAGGTTTCTTGAGGGTGTGAGAGATAAGACCACGTGACTTCCACCTACACTTTCAAGTCAAGAGGCCAACCTCTTTGGGGTTCAGTAATGTGAGTTCAGATGGCATCACTCAATGGAAAAGGCCATGCCTCCAGTTCCCTGCAGATGCTGTTTCCCAAGACATAGCCCAACCATGATGGATGAAGGCCCCCTAGGAAGAAGGAAACCAAAGTGGGGTCTGTGCTCCCTGGAAAGAGACATTCCTAGGAGCCCCTGATTTATTAAGTTAGTGCATTCCCCTGGCTCTGCGGAGATCCCTAAAGCCCCACACTTAGAAAAAGGTTCTAGCTAGCCAGTGTGAGAGGGAAATTGGGGCTCACTCACTGCTACTTGGCAGAGGGGAAGAGGCAGGTGCAAAAGAAAGACAAGGGAAGGAAGAGGAAATGGAAAAAGAGGGAAGGGAAGGCATGGGTGTTGTAAAAGCATTCAGAAACATCTCTCCCTGTAATGTTGGTGATATGACAGCAACACTGGGTGAGGAGTTCATTGCTGCAGCAACTCAAGTAAATGGGAACCAGTACAGGAAAAATTATATGCGCCTAACACTTTCATTCGATGGGTTCTTTTGCTTTGGGTTCCGGGTTTTTTGCATCTGCTGTTTGCTGGCACCATGCTAAGTCCTGAGCAATATAAATATAAAAACAATTAAAGAAAGTTTTCTGGCCATCAAGAGCTCATTCTAGTGAGTGATTACAACACAGTGAAGTGAACACAAATAAAGTCGTTTCACAGCACAGTGGAAACCTGGAGGAGGGAGTGACCAACTCGGGGCCTGCATGAAGGCGGATGACCCAACAGAGCTAGAGAGGCAGGTGCCTCATAGGCCAGCACAGAAACTCTCCTCATCCCACGAGACCCGCCCAGGTCCACAAAGCCTCCCTGACGCTCTCTGCCTCCCCCAGGAGAGCTGATCTACTCCTCTCGCTGTACGCACACCCAGCCTATGAGAGCCTTCCCACACCGGGCATCGCTCCACACCGCCTCCTGCTGGTGCCCCGCAGACTCCTTGTAGGCAAGGGCAGTGTTTTTTCATGTTCAGCACCTAGAGTATTGTTGTAGAATATTGCGTGTCAGACTGTGGATTGCTAGTCAGATTGTTTATTGGATGGAAGGAAGGAGGAAAGGAGAGAAGGAGGGAGGGAGAGAGTGAGTGAAAAAGGGAGAAATGAAGGAAAGAAGAGAGAAAGGAGGAAGAGATCAAATTAATTTCTCAAACTTATGTCCATAACCTTCTGTCATTCTCCTATGTTTGGCCTCCTCCCGGTAATTCTTTCTCAAAGTCTGTCCTTCTTTCTACTTTCTTCTAATTCTGCTGCCTCCCTCCATCCCCATCTGAGCCCTCCCCTCCCCTTGCATCCTCAGCTCCACCTCCTGCCTCTTTCCCACTTCCTGTCTTACCACTGAGGTACTGCATCCTTTCTCCATCCTTTGCTCCCTAATTTCCCATTACTTTGATGAGGTCAGAGATCTGATATGGATCATGGAAAGCAATGAAGTGAGGGAAGGGATGAGCCAAATATAATTTTTTTCAAAGGCAGCCAGTCTTCTTACACCTTAGGTCAATGATGAACAAAAAACTGGACCCAATGCCTCCGCACCTTTACTCTCCAAGGCTGGTGGCATTGGACAGGCCACAGTATCCAAGGTTCATGTGGCCAAACTGTTTTGAGAGTCTCGAGCCCAAAGCAAGAGTCAATAGAGAACCAATGCTGGTAAAGGGCCCACACGGTGACCCCAAAGTGCTGATCCCACAGGACTCTCCTATCCCAGCCTCCTCGTGTTCTAGCTCAGGAAACTCAAGCACCAGAGTAATTAGGTGACCTACCCAAGGTCACCCATCAAGTCACAGCTGAGCAAAATCCAGAACCTGGTCTCCTGACACATCCAGGGTTTTTCCCACTGCAGCACATTGCCTCTCACTCTGGCAGTACATTTCCTGCATGCCAGGATTGATGCAGCTGACACACGCACACACACGGGGAGTCATTCTTCCTGCCGAGAAAGACATCCAGTTATGGGGAGGAAGGTGACAGCTGTTTAATAGCAGCTCTGTGGGATGGTTCTGGACTTAGAATGTGGAATATTATCTCCTGCTAATGCGTTAGAAGAGACACAGAGAAGCAGAATGTAATTACCCAAACGGCTGTTTTTCCCGGATATCAAAACTAATTCTGCCGCCCTGGTGAATAATGCTGAGGGGTCTTTAACAATTGGTTTATGCCCCATCTGAAAGCTGTCACCACTCCTGATAGCACAGGGACCTGTTTTGCCAATCTGCGGTATCAATTTGAGACTGCCTGGGAGTTCAGCCCGCAGATTCATCAGTTTCCTGAGGGGTCCTGAGAGAGTCTCTCTAGCTAGGAGGATCCAGAGAGACTGTGGCTCAGCTTCTGCCAGCATTGCCTCCGGGAGGGCCTCCCTCAGATAGGGCTGTTGTTCACTTCTCTTTGTCTCTCACCAAGCCCCTGGCATTATCTTTGATTCCAGGCCCCAGGGACAGAGGGTGCACAGGGAACATGGATTTAGAGAAAAATTCTATTCTTAGAAGAACTCAGAACAAATACGCTTCCCAACACCCCTCTTTCAACAAACCTCATGTACAAGCAGCTCAACCAGAAAGCACATAAATTAATTCATCCCATCAACCTAGAAATAACTTCTCCTCCTCTAAATGTCTGCAGACTTTTATTTTTACCACCATTACAGGACTGATGTTTTACCACAATTCCTAGTCATTTGTGCTCCTGTCACATCTGCCCTAAGATTGCTACTCTCTGAGGATGAGTCAGTGAATCCTCTCCGTATTTTCACAGCACCTGACACCTTCCACAGAGGTGCACACAGGGTCGATGCCTGATGAAGTAACTGACAAACACATATTTTATGGCTTTATGAGAAAAGTGTCCACTGTGTACAAGGGTGAGCCTTGTGTAAGAAGCTCTGGGTAGTGTGTGCACTTTGTACTTCCTCCTCTGCAGAGACCACCGGCCTACCTGAGGCTAGGCCCGTGAGGGGGGAGGACTGACTGCCACATGCAGCACTACGTGCAGACTCCGCAGAAGCTCACTGGGAAACAGGCTGTTCTGGCTAAAATGGAGCCTGGGACCCATAAAACTTGCTCATGGCTGTGTGGACTCTGCCCAGTAAGGAGAATCAGTGGACTTTAGAAGGCTGGGGACATCTGAGCTAAGTAGGAATAGTGATTGCTCAGGGTTTGTAAATCTGGACAGGCTTTCAGACTGTGAATTTACTATCTCAGATATAAGAATGGAGTTGAAAAATGCATGTCTTTTTCCCACACAGTGATTGGGAAGCATTTGGATAAAGTCTGAAAAGACATAGGCACCACCAAATGGCCAAGTTGCATAAATTCTGGCTCAGGTAGAATCGTCTCAGAGGAAGTGAGAAAATGGTGGGAACATGCAGACAGTTTTGAGTCTGTGGATGAGTTGGACGGTGTTGGCCACCTTCTGGGAGGTGAGCTGGCTGATGCAGCCCACTAATGATATGCTGAATTGAGTCCCTGGAGGTCCAACTAGAGAGTGTATTGATCCCACAGTCACCCTTGGGTGGAACAGCCGTAAATTACCAGCCAGCTTTTATTATGTGAGAGACGTTCACATTCTAAGAATTTGACTTTCTCCATTTTATTATCCTGATGAAATGCCATGACTTGGCCCAACCACAAGAAAGCATCCAGTGGAAAGGGAACAGGATTTCTGGGCTAATTGATGAAGCTCCTCACTGAGAAGGCCTGGCTGCCAACCTGCCAGGAGCCCTGCTGTGTGGGGAACAATCTGAAAGCTGAATGGCACAGCTTTAGTGGTGTTGGAAGGGGATGAAAGTCTGCAATCGGGGTGCAGAGGAGCTGTGAGCCAGCCTAACTAATCCCTTCTTCAAGGGCTGGGGAACTGGCTGCAGTATAAAGCATGGCTGGATGACCGGGAAGGACCGCATACCCAGCGGAGATGTATCTGAGTGCCGCAGTGCGAGTTAAAAGGCTCCTTTTAAATTCTGGTGTGGGTCATCCTTCTCGACAAACCTAGGCTATTCTTAGTTGTTTATCCCTTAATTGAGAAAGTCCTATGCTGGGACCATTTGTTTATTAATCCCCCAAACATTTATTAATCATCTACAAATATGCATAGTTGGGAATTTCTGGTGCTCACAGAGCTTGTATGGCAGTAAAGAAAAAGGGTATGTGACAAGTTATCCTCCTGCAGTGCAGCACCACACGGGGGCGCTGTGGAGGCAGGAGGATGAGCGGGTGATTGCGAAGGCGAGGGGTGGCGTGGGGGCCTGTGCCTGCTCTCGCGGACACCACACACAATTGACTTCACGGAAACGCAGGTGAGAAACTATACCGAACGGTGGGTACCCATGGGCAGGATAAATCCACCTTCGAGTAGAACTGGTGAACAGTCGGCATTCCTGACACTTGAACAAACTTCAGATTGAAACAGGTCCTCCGGAGCCCTTGGCAGAGTTCGCTTCAGCCGGACTGCTTCCTGGGGGCCATGTGCCGGGGACTTTGGTTCTCATATGGAGACAAACAAGAGTGAGGGCCCTAAACAGAAGCAGGCTGAATCCCTAACATTCTGTGTGAAACTAAATATTTATCTGAGTAAGGTGTTTTCTCCATCTTTACTCTTCACCTAAAACCAGAACATTTATTAAAAATTATAGCATTTGATCAGTCCTATCAGTCGTCATTGAGAGATTTAAATTTCCAAATAAATAAAATGTCTTGTGAGGACGTCATTGGTTACTTCCCATTACAATGCCTGTCTCAGTACAATCACTGTTTTTCTTGTGCTACGTCTGCGGGCTTCCTTGCATAAGTTGTTCATGGCACATATAAAGTCTCAGAGGTACACTGACAAACTCAATATCATATTGGTTAAGAACTCTGCCTCTGGAGTCTGATGTTCTGGGCTCCCGTCTCCATGCTGCTGTTTTCCAGTGTGAGCTTGGTCAGGTCCTCTTAGCCTCAACTAATCCAACTGTAAACTAGTAATAATAATAGCACCTACCTCAGAGAGCTGCTGAGTGAAATAAATAAGATATTGCATAGTCTGTGTTTATCACAGTGATTAGTACATAGGGGGATTTGATAACTAGTAATTATTACTTTTTAAGGACCTAGAAAAGGACCAAGGCAGTGAGATATTAAATAGCTCAGAAATTGAGAATGTGGTTTCTGAGATATACTCTTGACCACTATATGCAAAAAGAGAAATTTCCACTGACCCCTCCAGCAAGACCCTGCTAAGTCAGCTTTCAGATCTGCACGGCTGATTGCTGACATGAAAGGACATACTGGGTTGGATCCCAAGTGGAGCTTGGCACTTGACATGGGGGACCTTAAATGCTCTAAAGGACAAGGAGGCCAGGGCTTGCCACAGCACCTGTGATCACCTCTAATTAGGAGGACAAATAGGACTTGGATCAGGCCATGGTGTGACCTGAAATAGCAAAGGCATGTGCCATGAAAGTTTGCCAAGACCACTGAGATTTCAGGAATAATGGAACTGGTCTTTCTCGAATCCAGAAGCAGTGTTGTGATATACTTGATGAGAGGAGAGAGAGACCACTTCTCCCTGGAAGAGCCACAGAAGTTTTCAAAGAACAGTACAAGCTGGGCCTTGCCAGAGGTGGGACTTGGACAGAGATGTAGAGGGTGATTCGGGTGGGGGACAGCGAGGATGGTGGTGAGGAGGGATGAGGGCAAAGTGCTAACATCCATGCCCTCACCATTACCACTGCTCACCCATACTTGGGCCTGACCAGGCGCCAAGCCCTGGGCCAAGCACTTTCCGTGGGTTATCTCATACTCCTCACCATAAGCCACATCGTAGCTCATTACCTCAATTTTAGATATAGGGAACCAAAGACACAGAAGCTTTAATTAGAGCTGCTGCTGTGTACAAACAAAGGTGAGAGCCACAGCCTGAATCTTTTCATCAGTTCAATGAGGGCAAAGGCCTGGAGCTTACCTAGGAAACGGTGAGTAGTGTGGAGCAGCTGAAGGTCCAGAGGGTGGGGACTGGGAATTTTAGAGGACAGGTAGACTCAGCACAGTCCAAGGTGGGTCACCAATGGTGGAGAAGGCTTCAGGCTCCAACAGGTTTCAGCTCATACCCAGAAACCTGGAAGATTCTTTACCCTCAGCTGAGCTCAGGTCTCTCCTTCTCTGTCCAAGACAGCCTGGAGTAAACAGCACCTACAGCTGCATGGGAGTCCATGCTGTGTGCAGGGCCCACACAGTGGGCTTGGGTTTTTTTGTGTATTTAGATGTCATTTTCAGCATGCTTGGGTGATGTCACCACCCCCAGTGGGTCTGTTCAGTCTCCGGTCCCAAAATCAGACAGGAGATGTGGAACAAGTTTGCAGTTCCTAAAGTATGCTTGTCATACTTGAGCCAGCTCTGCGTAAGCAGCTGCTACTAGGTTTCAGAACGAGAGGCAGCAAAGTGCAGGAAGGTAGAAGGGAATACTCAGGTCCCTCGCCTGATACTTCACTGAAAATGTCAGTTGATTTCCTAACATATTTTAACCAGGGAATTTTTTTCCCCAAATTAAATCTGATGTGGAGAAGCAATCAGGCATAGAGGTTCAGTGTGGGGGCCAACCGTCGTACTGCCCGAATTCAAATCCTGAGGTCACCCTCACTAGCCAAGTGATCTCAGGTGAGTTACTTTACCTCTCTGAGCCTCATTTTCCTCATCTGCAAAAAGGCAGTTAATGATACTACCTACTAGTGGGATCTTAAGGAGGTAAAGTGAGTTAATACTTGCAAAGCCTCACACAGAACCTGGCACACGTGCTCAG
Source organism: Manis javanica (assembly GCF_040802235.1). Classification (NCBI taxonomy): domain Eukaryota; kingdom Metazoa; phylum Chordata; class Mammalia; order Pholidota; family Manidae; genus Manis; species Manis javanica. The sequence goes on from NC_133156.1 coordinate 219,800,355, forward strand.
TGAAAGCCGGCTATGCTTACTCTGCGGAACAGACTAAAGGAGATGTGCCCAAGCTGCATCAGGACCGAGGGGTCTGTAGTTCTGTCCCTTCAGCCTCCACCCACACTTCCCATGCAGGCTCTTGTGTACGTCTGGGTGCCCAGGGCAGCGATGAGCTAACAGACGTTTAACAGCTGGCTTTCTGGAGGAGTAGGAGAGAAGCAGCCCTGATTTTAGCATTTGCCAATCTCTGCAGTGTAAAAGCTCCCAATAAGGCCCAACTTTAAGATACTCCCACGAGGTCACTGAACACAGGCTTGGGAGGAGACCTCCCATGCATACATACATTGCATGTATTGCATGCATACACAACTGGCTCTAGCATACCACTGGTCCTGGGACTTTGAGAAGGTTCCTATTGTGGGCCCCAGAGAATCTTGGAGGGCCCTCCCAGCTCTGGCTTTGTATACCCTGCTCAGGGTAACCCAGAGTTTAGAATTAAGCAACCCCAGCACTGGGCAAACAAAGGAATGTGCAGAGTATAGAGTAAAGAGAGCAGAGTCTGGAGAGTTCAGGATCTTGATTTTATGCCTAATCCAAAAGGCAATGTGTCTGACAGTTCAGTGACTCTTAATTAGATGAGACTGAATCAGCAGAACTGCTTCCTGTAGCTAAAAGGCTTTCCCTTCAAGTGCCTCCATTCAATTACTGCTAGGGCCCATTGGGCAGCCAGCCTTAGCTGGGAGATGGGAATGTGGTACAGGCGCAGGCATTGCACAGACCTCCAAGGACGATAGTGTGTGTTGTGGGGAGCAGGGCGGAGTACAGGCCAAAATGGGCTGAGAGTCTTGGACCAACAAACTCAGGAGTTACTCTGTTATAAGGTGACCCCAAAACCAGAGAGATCACATAGAAAGGCAGTGGAGCATGGGTTTCATGCTCAGAGGTGTTGTAGGGCTTTGTTTTTCCTTCTGAAATATGTGAACAAGAATGCCTACCGTGCATTCTCCACAGGATTATTGTAGGATAAAGTGAAATTATATCTGTGAGAGCTCTATACAGACGGACAAGATGAAGCCCTACTCATCTGAGAACTAGCAAAACACTCAGTGGCTGGCCAAAGGCCTCTGAAACTAGTGAGCTGCTAGGGCAGTTATCAGAGACCTGCTCAAGTCACCACCAAGAAAATTGGAAACATTGTGAACATATTCACAGCCTGGGACTGGAACCAGAAACCTATAGGCACCAAGAAAGTGACTCTTCATCTTACTCCTCAAGGGAGAGGTGACAGCATCTCTCCTCTGCTCCTATGTTAGGGGTCAGGAAAGCCTCTGAGTTTTGGCTTTTTATGTCTAAAAGTGGGATAATGAAGAGAAAAGACAAAGACTTAACATAGCGTCCTGTGCACAGTGTTTCTGCTCCTGTTCTGCTCTCCTTGCTCTGCCAAGAGCTTCTTCCTAACCTCAGCTAGAGCAGGGCGCAGAAGGGTTGCCGCAGATCTACCCCAGCACCTTTCAGCTGAGCCCTCCAGACAGCCAGCATTGCCTTAGTTTCCAATTCTGAAGAAAGGCACGCGACACTGATCCAGATCAGCCTTTCAAGCAAGGCCACATGAATCTTGGGTGGTTGGCCAGCCTGTGGAAGGACCCCAGTCAAAGCCAGGAAGGGATTACACAGTGCAGAGAGAGCCCAGCTGCTTAAGATAAGGCAGACTCCTTCAGGAGCCAGTGTAGGCAGAGGCCATGGCTGACTTCTCTGGAACCTCCTGCCTTCCTTGGATATGTTTCCAGACTTCTCATGGCCCCTTACACACTCAGAAATAAAATTCTGAAAGACCTTGTGGCTGGCACATGAGACCCTCCTGAAGGTCATATAAACAGTGTATGTGTTGGGAGGATGGCTTGGGGCATTCTAGCTGGGGGTAAAAGGAATGTTCCATCTCAGAGGGAAGACTGTTCTGTAAGTGAGGGAGCAACATGGCAGTCCTTTGTTGAAAATGTTAGCATTTGTCCATTTCCCTTCCTGTCTTTGAGTCTCATTATCCTAATCAGGCAAAAAGAAGGGAATATTTATGATGAATCCAGCAGTGTCTGTGCATATTAGGTTGAATCATGTAATTTGCCAAGTCCATGAGTCCAAAATGGTTCAATGTCAGCAATTTCAACCTAATAGGAAGCTTTCAATAGATACTTTTCCTTCAGCCCCTCACTCCTCCATGACCTCCTCCACCAGAAAATATTGAAACCTTGACACACTGCCTTCAGGTCATTTACAGCTCAACACAAGTGTGTAATGGATAAAACACCTCTCCCTGGTATACAGGCTTTAGCTCCGATGGCACCTTGTAAACCTCTTGCCTTCTGTCCTCTAGAGATGGAGGCTTGCTGTGCATGGTACCAGACCCAGACTTGGCAACACAACAAAAACTATGTGTTTTCACATTGGAAAATTCCAGAGATGAGTCTTGTGTTCAATTACAATGGTTTTTTTTTTCTCCCTTCCCTGGAAACTGAAATGACTGCAAATGTAAATATACACAAAATGTTAAAAATTGATGGTTGGTTGATAAGAATAAACAATGCACCCAGCTCATTATCTTCCTTTGGAGCACCACATGGCCAGCCCTGCAGCTCTTCTCAGCCACAGTTTTCCTGTAGCTCTTGCACAAGTAGAATCTGGTGGAGAGGTAGGGCACCAAGGAGTAGGAGGTGACTGAGGCAGAGCCCCTGGAGGATGCCAGCCTGGGCACCAAGTCAGCCATTAATAGCAGGGGACTCAGGACTGGCCCCTTTCCCTCCTGGGGCTCAGATTCCTCATCTGCAAAATGAGCTATCAGTTAGGTATATTCTCACTTCGTTCAACACCACTGATCTCCGAGACACACAGTCAGATAGCTGGGAATGTGAGGCAACAGATACAGTGAGCCCTGTACCTACTGTGATGATGAATGAGTAGTCCCTGCCCATTCTTCCACACCCTTGACCCCTTCCCACTCTGCACCCTTCCAGACACCCCTGTTTCCAGGCACTACTGGACTCTGCCCCTTCTCACATCTCTTCCCATTCATCACTACCCCAAGCCACCAACCCCTAGCCTCTCCTCTCCTTCCTCTAAAGAGCCCATCCCAGAGGTCTCTTGAGGTCACTTCTCTATAAATGGATCTGGAGGGGCAGACTTGTGAAAATTGCTGATTAATTCATCAACATTGCATGTCACATAACCCCTCCAGGCCTCAGCTTTCCCATCTGACGTTCTGTCTTCACACCTTCACTTTAGTGGATTCAGTGCTGCCACTGGGCAGGCAAGTGACATTTTGGGGAAGAGGTGGGAGAGTGAGGCTTGGGCAAGCCTCCAGCAGTGGCCTGCCTTTGGAACCACGTGGTCCAACTGACTCAGCTGGAGACGAGCTCACGTGGCTCCCCCGAGCATCACCAGCCCCCACGTGGCTTTTGAAAGTATCTCCACCTCTCTTCCCTACCAACTTTTCCACAACTAATACTAGTACTAAGGCTATGCACTCCTGACAGTTCACCAAGGGTTTCCACCCAGGTACCTCCTTTGCTCTTCTCCACAGCCTTTATGGCCTCCAGGTTAGCAGTGGGGAGGTAAGAGCACAGCGTAGGCATGACGTGCAGGGCTAACAGCTTCCACCACCAGAACCAGCTCCCAGATCGCTGACTTCTCACCCAGCGCCCTCCCCACAATACTGCACCACCTTCCTCTGAGATGGTCATCATTTCCAACTCCAGCTGAGGGAAGCAGGGAGAAGAGATGGTGGCTGTGCAGGTTAGGAGTGATGATACAGTTGTTGGCTTTGCTGTGGCCAGAGCTAAGGAGGTTCTGAATACCCGGGGCTGCAGGGACCCCAGCAGGAGAGTTCTTGGCTGCTCTTCATGTGAATCAGCCCCAGCTGAATGTCAGTCTTTGGCTCTTCTGACTAACTCTGCACTTAAAGCCTAAGTGTCTGCCTTTTGCACCCCACCCCACCCTCCCACTGAGGGACCTGAATTGCACCTGGCTCCCCTTGGCCTGTCCAGCCTGACTCCACTTCCCAACTTCTCGGCTGCAGTTGTCACCATAAACCATCAAATCTTCCCATGTGTTTAGTCAGATTTCCCAAGTTGCATATCTTCTCTAGTTTCTTTCTTTGAGCTGAACCACCTAAGTCATAAGTTATGGCCAGCCTAGGAATTAGTTGTCCCTGGCTCAATCAGATGTGGCTCTGGAGTTGAGGTATGGTGGTGGCCTTCCAGAGCAGAGAGACGTAGGGCAGTGAGGGCAGCAGGACTGACTGCTCTCAGGCAGGCATGTTATCGCATACTGACCTTTGCCCGGGACACCCTCCCCTACGTCACTCTCATGGGGCCTTGTGGACTCGGCATGGCCCAGCCCAAGCATGACCTCCTTTGTGAAGCCTTCAGTGAGACTGAGTCAGTCCTCCTTCTAAACTGCCATACATCTCTTCTCAGTTTTCACATAGGTCTTAACTCCCACAGCAGTGTAAGATCCCAAAAGAATGGAAGTCTTTTTCATCCATCTTTAATAATTCTATATATTAATTCCAAAAAAGCCATGATGTAGCTCAGTATTTCCCAACACTGTTGGAGTGAAAAAGTGCCCCCTTGCTCAGTATGTGTGATCAATGTTGAGCTATAAAATGCTACCCAAACTTTTCTCATGCAGGACTTCTCAGAGCCCTTAATTTGCTAATGTGCAATGTAAATCTCCAAGAGGAAAACAGAATACATGGCCTTCCTGTACTTGTTGCCACAAAATTATCTTTTCATGAAGCACCAAAACCAACTCTCCGAACCAGTGTTTTCTACAGAAAACAGTTTAGGAGAAATCAATGTAGCAGAAGTTGGTTAGACTTCTAACCAAGTATAGACAGCATAGTTCAAATTAGGCTCTATAACCTTGGACAAGTCACTGAAGCTCTCTGGGCCTGGTTTTCTTCATCTGTTCAACAAACATAATACCTACTCATAGAGTTGCTGGAAAGAAGTGATGTAGAGTTTTCCAAAGGCATTGCCACTGAGCAAGTGCTTAATGGTCACTGCTGGTTTCTTAGTACTCCTCCACTGCTGAGTTTACTCTAAAGCAGGTACTCAGGAGGTGCCCATTCAGAAGCATAGCACCATAGAAAAGTCTGGAAAGCTCCTGATAGTCAAAAAACCAGCAAGTTCAGAGCCAGCTTTAGCCACTCAGCCACTTGTCTGGGACAAGCTCAGACCTTTAGCTCAGTGCAAGGGTCTTCCCAGGACCTCCGCCTCTGCCTGTCCCCTCACCAGCACCAGAGATCACTGATAGACCACTAACTTCTTTCTGGCCACAAATGCCACTGTCCCTAGATCATTTCCATCCAGCACACTGAATAAAAATCACTTATATAGGCATGGTTCCCTCAACTTCACAAAGAGCTTACCTTATGGCTTTTGCCTCATCACCTCAACCAGATCTGATAGACCTCACATAGAATGCCCTGGAGTTGTGCAACAGGAGAGTTCTTATCCCAGTGGCCCTGTGCTGTAGGCAGGACAGGAAGTATTTATGCCCAACTTACAGATACAAAAAAGCAAGACTTGGAACGAGTAAGCCAGTTGCCCAAGACTCTGCTCTAGTATCAACAGTTTATCAGCTTTGCCTACTGGACATGCTCTTATTAAGGCTCAGTCACCCTCCAGGGCTCTGGGGCCTGCCTACCTCCGCCTTGAATGTGTAATGTTCCTGCCTCAGTGGTTCCTGCCTTGCCTGGGCCAAACTGCCTAGCCAGCTCTCTCAAGTAACCATGGTGACACTGCAGGCATTGGTCATATCTGCAGGTGTTGAATATGTAATCATGTCTCCATCCCTCTCCCTGCCCTCATGGTTTCTCTCCATGAGCTGTCACCTAGCCAGCCTCTACATATCTTTCATGCCACCTGCAAGGTGTTCCTCAAGAGCTGTAAATAATGAAAGGGGAAGCCACCAGCCAGGGCACAGACCACCACCAATTTTCCTATTGGAAGGTTGAGAACAGACCCAGCATGGAGGAACTGCACTTCCTAGATGTAGAGTTGTTTTGTGTCTAAATGAACCTCTTTCTTCAGCCATTGCCCCCTATCCTGGTAGACACCGTGCCAATTGCCTCCTTCTAATGTACTCTCATCTCCCCACTGTGATTCTTAATGAACTATTAGGTCAGTGTTGCCCCATGAATCTCAGCCTACAAGGCAGCAATCACAAGCAAGCAGTTGGAAATGGCTTTCCCTGGACGAGGCCACAAACAGACAGTAGCCAACCCAAGCTGAAGCCTACTGTGAAGACGCCAATCAGAGAGAGGTCAAGAACCAAGGGGACGGCTGTGCTGCAGGCCAGGGAAACCAGTGCTCACCAGGAATTAGGGCTCAGCAAGCCTCGTAGAAGAAGGGCAACTCCACAGTCTTCTCCAAGGTGATGGAGATGGTGGTTCTAGAACCCCTTTCATCAGGGGAGTAACAGTAATGCAGCCAACACTCATCATCCTTTACTTGAAGTCAGGCACCACTGAGAGCTTTATGGACATGACTCATTTATCTTCACAAAGACCCAGAGGGACCACTCTTATTATCCAACATTATACACATGAGAAACTGAGTCTCAGCAAGTGTAAGCCACCTGCCTGAGCTTACAGATCATGTATGTGATGGAGCCAAGAGTCAGATTTAGGCAGCCTATCTTCAGCACCCAGCTCAGGACCCACTGAGGGGTCCTGATTGAATTTGGGATCCTCTTATGGAGCACCTCAATGAACACTCACCATGAATTAAGAGTCTGTCTGACAGGGGGACCTGTACATAGGAGAAAGTGGGCTTCATTCAGCTCTGCTTCATTCTGTCTACATGATCTAGACAAGAACCAAACTTCAGAGTGGCTTTCTAACAACCTCACAGAATTATTACAAAGATTAAATCTCATAATATGTGTCCAAGTACTTCAGAAGCCATGGTGCTGTCCATGTGAGCCATTAGTGTTTGCTGTGATATGAAGAACCAGTGTAGGAAGAACTCTGGTCCTGCTACTAACTAGCTAACCAACGTGTCCCTGCTGGCTTTGTGAACTGGTACCTGTGAGCTTCCGCTTTTCCAGCATAGAATGACACTACTGATACTTGGCTACTTTCTCACCCTGCTTCTTACCGACCTGACCATCCAAGTTGTAAAGGCTCAGTGAGCTGTGGCCATGTGTGCCCTGAACCTGCACAGCACACCATATGAAAGGAAAGCATTTATTATGGTGGTGATTGTGCTAGGATGTCCTCTCTGGAGAGCTGCCAGCACTTTACAGACACAGTTCATTCAGTCTCTTAAGCAGACCCAGATGGACCACCCTGGGGGACCATCTGGCCGGATAGATGTGCCAAGTCAGCCTCGGAGAGATGGGGAAATTCTACCTCCCTGGGCCAGGGGTGGAATCCCATTACTCATACTTTCAACCCCTACGCAACCTGGACAGACTGTGTTGCCTCTGAGAGAAAGAGGTAGACTCCCAAACTCCCCCTTGTCCTTAGGCACCACTTCACCAGCCCACACCAAGTTAATGGGAAAGTCCTCAAGGTGACATGACAGACTCCTACAGTCATCCTTACAGCCAAGCCCTCACAGCAGAGGTTCTCAAGGAGCATCCCAGGACCAGCCCCGTCAGAATTTCCATAATCAGAAATGCAAGGTATCAGGCTTTACCTCAGACCTACTAAATGAGAAATTCAGGGGGTTTCAGAAGCATGGTTTTGGTGCATGCAAAGTTTGAGAACCACTTTCTAGGAGTAAATCCCAGTTCCAGGTGCAAAGATCATCTGTGGCTCATGCAAGGCACTCTCTGCAGATACAGAGGGTTAGCTTTGTGGCAGCTCAGTTCCTGAGTATTCATTATTCCCAGAGCTGCAGCCTGAAAGGCAATGGAGGTTAAAGTCCTCCCCTACCTCGCACCATTACTACCCTTTCCTTCTCCCCTTGCTACCCATGTAGCCCCTGCATCTCAGGAGTGGATGGGACCATGGTCCAGACTTTTTTTTATAAGTAATAAGATGTATGAGGAGACAGGCTTCCCAGATTCTTTTGCTTGGGGACCCAGAATTTGGACCTAAATCTCCTTTCTGCCCTCTAAGAATGGTACCAAAGTCTCAGCTGCAGACAGACTGTAGCTCAGAGCATCAGCCTCATCACTCCCACCCAAGACAAACCAAATGATTATCTTTAGTGGTCCTGTTTGGTATTTCTCCCAAGTGCTGATGGAACTTCTCCCACCTCTCACTGCTAAGCAGAGAAATCTGCTCTGACAGGTAGCTGCAGGTTGTGATCAGAAGCAAGCAGATTTACTTGTTGAGTCTGGCATGCCCTGGCATATTGGCATATCTGACCTGGGAATCTCAGAGGCAAAAACCATGCAGGGCCTTATTTATCTCTGCAGTCCCATATGGTGGGGGGTGAAGTGCTTCATAGGTGTTTGATTGGAGGGAATCTGCCCTGGGTTCACCAGAGTGTTATCAGCAGAGCCTGGGTTGGAGGAACACAGAGTCCAGTGCCTGTGGCTGGCAGGCAGCGACTCTGGGAGGACTGGAGATTGCTGAGGTCAGTGCCTCCAAAGATGTGCATCTGACTTATGATGCAGGTCAGGGGTACTTGAGTCTGACCTGGGCTAAGCAGGAATCACTACCAAGGCAATGTTGGCAATGGCTCTAGTGGAGAACCCATTGCCACCCCATGTCTTCATCACCAAGGGCTCTTCTGCCCATCAGGAAGCAGGAGTGAGGCAAGGAGCCCAAGCACAGCAGCCTGAGGAACAACTCTAGAATTAAACAATTGAGTGGTCTCAGCAAGTTGTTAGACCCGTGAAAATTCTTTCTCATCTGGAATATGGAGACAGCAAAACATTCATTCCCGGAATCCTCTTAGGTGTCCTACTTTGAGGTGAGGATAGTGATCCTGCAGTCCTAAAATCTGAGGAAAATAGGTCCCAAATTAGTTGTATACGGGCTTGCAGAGTGAATAAAAAATGGAATGGTCTGGCCACACCAATCTGCAGTTACGCTGTGTCCAGAAGCTGGTGGTGGCCACTGGCCACATGTCTCAGAAGTTCGTCATGAGTTCCTTCACATGTAGACACTAACCCCAAACAGATGCCTCCCTATTGCTGTTCCCATCCACCCTCCAGGTCTGGGCTCTGAGCTCAGTAGAAAACACAGAAAGAGCCCTAACCATATGGTTCCATTTATTTAAAATGCAAGCTAAGTTACAGTGACAAAATGCAGACCAGGAGCTGCCTGGGCCCAGGAATAAAGGGAAGGAATGGACTGCAGAGGGGCATGTGGAATTTCTTGGCAGTGATAGAGATGTTCTGTATTTTCATTGTGGTGATGGTTTCACAGATGTTTATCACTGTCATGCTTATCAATTTGTACACTTTAAATGCATATGGATTTTTATACATCAAGTATTCCTAATAAAGTTGATAAAAATGAAAAGAGAAGAGGCCTTAGGCCCCCAAATCATCATGAGGCTGGTTCAACAAATGTATACTAAAAGCTTACTCTGCCATCTTTAAAAAGAACAGCCAGAACGCAAACAGATATTTGTACACTAATGTTCATAGCAGCATTATTCACAATAACCAGAAGGTGGAAGCAACCCAAGTGTCTCTCAGTGGTTAAACAAAACGTGGTATGGCATACAATGGATTATTTGAGCAAGAAGAATGAATGCTTTAAGAAGGAAGGAAATTCTGCATTATGGTACAACATGGATGAACCCTGAGGACGTTAGACTGAGTGAATATAAGCCAATCACAAAAGAGCAAACTTCATGGTTCCACTTATATGAGTGCTCGAGTAGTCAGAGTCATAGATACAGTAGTCAAATTCAGAGACTGAAAGTAGAAAGGTAGTTTCCAGAGGCTTCAGGAAGCAAGGAATGGGAAGTTAGTGTTTAATGGATACAGTTTTCAGTTTTACAAGATGACAAGAGATTTGCGGATCAATGGTAGTGATGGTAAGAGAACGGTGTGAAGTTAATGACACTGAACTGGGTGCTTTAAAAATGGTTATGTTGGTAAAATATTTTTATGTGTATTCTAGCACAATTTTTTTTTTTTTTTTTTTAATTAGAAAGTGAGGGTCCACCTGCTGGCTGACTAGGACTCACACTGCTGGTCAGCGTACCCTCCACCAGCACAGAAGTCTGTGCGAAACAACAGATTCTAGCGAAAGGAGGGTACCAGGGCTTAGAGGAGTGCTCAGGGATCTTCCTCACAGCAGGGTCAGAGATCCCAACCTTAGAGTGTTCTAGGAGGCATATTGGATCGGCAACAAGGAGACCACAGTTCTAATCCCTCTCTACCCTTACCAGCTATCTGACCTTGAACCAAGGTCCTCATCTATAAAATAGTGGTAATAGTAACATGTCATAGGGTTGTTGTCAGGACCAAATGAAATCATTACGTTGTTGAACTTCAAAAAATGGAGAGTGCTGCGCATATGAAGGTCGTTATTATCCTGAGTTACTCATCTTCAAAGGAGGCAAGGGAGGTCAGGGGAGCAGGTGCAGACCAAGTCTGATCATCGGGGCAGGGAAAGTTTCCCACTGATTGTACCACAGACCCAGGAAGCATGTGCAGAGTGAACGACCACCTCTTGGACCTGCCCACCCGTGTCAGTTGCCTCTGATTCATTCGTCTTCTCCCAGTACAGAGATTCTGACAGATGGGCACAGGAATTGCTTCCTAGTTCAGTGAGTGACATGGACGCAGTGAATACGTTACAGTTTACCCTCCAGCCAGTAAATCCAAACTCTTCTGCACTGTGTTGTGCCTGGAACACATTAAATCAGGCATGAGATTAGACATAAAATATAACAGAGTTTAGCTGATGTGTTAATTTAGCTGTCAGTGGAAATCAGATGACAAGATTCACCACAGCTCAAAGTAGCAATTTGTGCCTCTGTCAGAGGTATGAGTCTAAACTGTGATTTAGAAGCCTCACCAGAGCACTGTGGGCATCTCAGGGATGTCGTAGCCCTGAGAAGTGTCAATGGTTTGACGGTCCAGTCGTGGGTAGGTGCATCTCTCCATACGGCTGTCCTCACTGTACCAGGAGAAGGTTCTCTCGGGGTGGGAGAGGCGCTGGGTAGGAATGAGGTATAGACTTCTAAATACAAAGCGGAGACGCCATTCAAATGGTACCTCCCTATGCATCTTTTTTTCCCCTCTAAAAGTGAATGGAATCCCTGCCCTGCCTCACTCCTGGAGTGATTGAAAAAAAACTAATAAGATAATGGATGTGAAAGTGCTTTGAAGAGTTTCATGAATAGAAACGTTGGGCAAATTGGTACCCTTAGAATGCAAGCATCAGTCTAGGAAGAGAGAGAGGGCTGACAAGCTCATGCTTCTTTTAGAGTTACTTTCTTTATTCTAATTATAAGAGTTGTATATGCCCATTATAGATCACATAAATTCAGAAAGGTACGAGAAAGAAAACTCGGCGCATTCATAATTCTCCAGCTCAGAGGTAACTTTGGTTAGCAATTTGACATATTCCTTCTGGTTTTTCTTTCTGTGTGTACCAATGGCTTTTGCCATGCTGTTCCAAAATCCTAGATACAGGTGGGTTTTGTTTTGTTTCTATTTAATTTATCATGAAAATTTTCTCATTAGTAAAAGTTCTTCCGAAACATCTGTGTGATACAGGTGCACCAGCTTTTATTGCCATTCCCCTGTTTCTTCTTGTCTCTGTTTTACTTTTGTGGTATTGTGATCTGCTATGAATACCTCTGGGTCTGAGTACCTGTATGCCTCTCTATTTCCTCAAGGATGTTTCCTAGAAGTGGAACTTTGGGGTCTAAGAGTCTAAGCAAAATTTTTAAGGTTCTTGAAACATATTGTATTGCCAAACATTCCTAGAAAGGTTCTATCAGTTCACATTCTTACCAGCAATATGTAAAAGCCCCTCACTCCATACATCCTTGCTAGTACTGAGTATTATTTAAAAATCTTTGGTAATTTGATGCAGCCCCAATTTTTTTAAATCTGACCTACAGTTGACTTATATGCTTCAGAGATAACCCTATAAAAATATGGAAAATGAACAACATACCATGGTATTGGCTACACACGTGCAAATGAAAATGTTGTCGACTGTAACGCGAGGATGCACAAAACAATTTCTCTTGGATCCCAGTGTCAGGAGGAGCATTCATTTTCCTGTGAACACTTTGAATTATAAATAATCCTGTTTCCTTTCCTTTTGGCTTTGGCTGCTAGGAAGCACAGAAATGCACGTTAGCTAAATTTTAGTTATCATATAGAAATCTTTTGGCAAATTTGTAATATCTTTAATATTACCCTTAAATCACCCTGATTTATTTATTCATATGCATTCATTATATGTAATTGCATGTCACCTCACATCCTTTTTAGAACAACACAGAAATAGTTAAATTTTTCACCTCTTATCTTCAAAGACTTGAGCTTATTTATTCTCATTGAAGAAAGTCACGTTGCCATCAGTAAAATGGACTTTGTAAGATGTTCTCCATTTCCTTTCTGAAACTTAAACTCAGAATGATGCACACAGAAGACTCCACACCAGTCTTGGTAAAATTCAAACGTGCTGAACTAGTTCATCACCCCACCATGCCTACCCCTTCCCACCCCCACCTCCTCCATTGGCTGGAAGCCTCAGAGGTTGGGCATGACCATGGCAGGCCATATGCGTTGTATCCCACAGATGTTCTGTGCCTGAGCATCTTCCCAGGGGGTCTTTTTTGTTGAGCCTATTTTTGACATGAGACCCGCCAGGCCAGCAGATCTGGCCCTGCCACTGACTTGGATGAGTTCCAGTCATCAGCATCAGTGGTGCTGGTCCTTGGCCTGGAGTCTGCAATGGGCAAGGAGGCTGCTCTACCAGGACATGGGCCATGTGCCAAGGAGGTACAGAAATGTCTCTGCTGCTTCTTCATGGTCCAGGATCAGACTGCAGAGCTGCCCTATCCCCTGCAGCCTGAGCCAGTATCCTCCCTCGCCCCCGGCACCTGCCTTCTGCCCTTGCATGCCCAAGCACTTCAGCAGAGACCCACAGGGGAAGCCCGTAGACAGCAGCCCCCTCCGAAGCTGTGCTGCAATCATCCACCAAGAGGCAGGTGTGTGCCAAGCACAGGAGGCCAGTTCTTGTCTGCCTAGAGAGCTCAGCTGCCAGGGCAGGCTAGCGACTGAGCTCAGAACCAGGCTGCCTGCCCATTCCTCTCCATGATAAATAAGATGAAATCCCAGGTAGGAGGACTGGAGAGGGAAATGTTATGGACTAGCCTCTCTCTGCCTGATTTCCTAAACTCTGCTTAATCCTTACAATTACCTTGCAAAGGAAAAAGACATTGTCCCCATTGGACAGAAGAGGAAACTGAGGATCAAAGAGGTCTGACACATCTAAGGTCACACAGCTAATAAGTAGCAAGCTGGGCTTGAACTCAGTCTGCTGACCCCAGGGCCTTGCTCCCTCCACTCACTGTGCTCTGAGGGGAGGCAGACGGGTGGCTGCAGCAGGGAAGGCTGTGACCCACAGGGAGGTTGTCCCTGTGGGTTGTCCTCACCATGTGACTTACCACAGGGGGAGCAGGGCCAAAGCAGTGAAGAGGCTGCCTATCCCTCCCCGGACAGCACAGCACGGCCGCCCCAGGGATGGCTGGCTCTACAGACTGTCGGCCTGCAGAGCGGGTGGCATGGAGGAGGGGACTGACCCTGGGAGCGGGTAGAGGAGGGGAAGGCCTGCATGCATCTTCAAGCCAGTCTTGGCTTCACTACGAAACCACAACACGCAGACCTTTGCAGGGCCTGCAGGGTAGGCAGACCCTCTGGAACCACCTGCTCTTAGTGCCTCAGGACCAACCCTTGTGACAGGGAACTGGCAGAGGGCATTGGGGAGCAGCTCGTGACAGGGAAGCTGAGTTCACAGGGACCAGAGCCAGCTGGGTCGCCAAAGCTTTCTCCATACCTCACCCTTCTACAGCCAGTGTGTTGGCTGCTCCCAGAGCTCTGCCTTCCCAGAATGCTCCCTCACCCCAGGACGACCCTGGGCATGCTGCACAAATCACAGTTGGAGGCCTCCTGACCCTCCCCAAGCTCCCCAGTGTAGCCCTGCCTCGTGGGCCTCCCTAACACCACAGCAGGGGCTCTGTGAGTCCCTGGGGGCCCCGTGAGAGAAAGGAGTATGGGTGGTCCAAGTCACTGCCCCTTAGAGGTAAATCCCAGCCTGCTTCTCTCATCTGGCTGTGCAGGAAAGGCCCCCTATTGCCCAGATACTTAACCTCAGTGCATCCCATCTTGTATTTCTTCCTTCATCATCCCATAGTCCTATCATGATGTTCCTGCCTTTGAAATAGCTCTCACGAGCCCCCTCCTCTCCACCCCACCGCCCTGTCCTGACCCAGGCCTCCCCGGACTCCTGCTGGCCGTCTGGTCAGCAGCGTCTCCACCCACCTCCTCACCCCATGTCTTCACTCCCCTCTAGGTCATGGTCCTAGTCCTGTCTCTGGCTCTGTTTCTGTTCCTGTTTCTCTGAAAAGTATTTAGATATTCTTTGTTACCTAAGGGCTTGCAGTCCACAGTCCTCCCTCTTGTTTATTCCTGAGGCTTCTAAAATGGCCTGTTCTACACTCAGGGTCTAGCATATTGACAAAGAACATAGGCTTCTGAGTCAGGGGGACCTGTTGAAATCCTGGTTCTGCCAATACTCTATGACTTCAGGAATAACTTTACAAATCCTCGGATTCCAGTTTCCTCTAAGTAAAATGAAGACAACAGTGACTTCATATAGTTGCTATATGGTCTGAATAGGGTGATGCATATAAAGCCTCCAGTCTGAACTCCTTGGAACGTCATTCAAGGTTTGCACGAACTGCCTCCTTGTTTTCTAGCTCGTCCTTTCCAGTTCACACTGACAGTCTCCCAGACACCCTGCTATTCCCTGAACATGCCATCCTCTTCTTATGGCTTCCTTGTCATTTTCTCATTTGATGAACTCCTGTCCATTCTTTGAGCACAACTCAAGTATCACCTCTTTTCTAGAACTTTTCCTTTGCCCCAAAGTTAGACACCTCTCCTGTGTGTGCCTATCATTCATACATTTCAGTCACCTATTTCTGAATAACAAATACTCTGGAGTGTAGCTGCTTAAAACAACGATTATATTTTGTGGGACAAGAATTTGGGCAGGGCTCCAGCTAGGTCATTTGCGTTCTATGTGGCACTGACGGAGGTCATACAGTGGTATTCAGCCAGCAGATCAGCTGATGTGCAGGGTCCAGGATGGCTGCATTGACAGACAGTAAGGAAGACAGCTTAGCTGGGACTGCCCCCGAGAGCCTACCCTTGACCTCTCCAGCATGGCAGCCTTGAGGTAGCCAGACTTCTCGCATGAAAGCTCTGGGCTGCAAGGCCAAATGTATCCATGAGCAAGGTGGGGGGCTGCATAGCTTGGTATGGTCTCACCTCAAAAACCACGTGGTGGCTTCTACCAAATGCTCTTAGTCCAAGCAGTCAGAGCCTGCCTAGTTTTGAGAGGAGGAGACAGAGATTCCTACCCCTCAATAATCCTCCCAAGAGGCTTATTAAGGAATTTGCAGATAACTTTAAAAACTGTCACAATACATACCTACTTTAGCACATTAGTAGTAGTAGTAGTCCACATATGTGCCCCAACATACAGGATGGACTCAAGAGTGTAGACTGTGTTTTCTTTATCAGCTATTATTTATGAAGTACCTGCTGTATCCTGGGCACTGCGGCTTACCTGTAGTTTTTCTAAACCTTGAAACCACCCAGATAGATGGACGCTGATGCCCAAGACAATCAAGTACTTTGTACAAGACCAAGTGCCAGAATCAGAATTCAGTGTTGGCCCATCTGTCTCCAAAACCAGTCCTCATTCCTTAGCGTCTGCACATGCTCAGCACATTACAGAGACCCCTGGAGGTTCAGGACACCCACACAATTAAAAAACTAAAAACTTCCCATCGATTCTATTTAAAACAGGTGGTCCTCCTACTCCCAGGAGTCCCATGGAAGAACCACTTTCCTCTCTGGTCCTCCGTGAACTGAGAGGTTGTGTGTATCTGTGCCCCTGCAACCTGGCAAGTCTGCCCAAGACCTGTGGACATGAACAGTCCTGTGGGTGTCCTCACAGACTTGTCTCTTCAAGTCTTATCTGTTTTCTAACCTGTTTTCTCTACCTGAAATTGTAAACTGTTCAGCAGCACTTCATTCTCGAACATTACTACCTGGCAGAACCCCCTTCCCCTCAGGTGCTCAGGAAATACTCATAAAAGTGGAAATGGAGCCCTGGGTGCCTGGAGACCTGCTGGGCCTGGAGCAGCGCTCTGTGTGATGTGCTCCACATTTAGTAGCAAGAGCAGGGGCTGAAAGCATTCTAGCTGAGCTGGGAGTCTCCCTGCAGGCTTTTTTCCAAATTGCTATCCACATTTATCACTATTACCAGACCCCCTCCTATCACCCTGGCACCTTCCTCCCACAGAAAGAACTCTTCTCCACTGTTCCCTGTTGCTGACTGAGACCTTGACCCACCAGGGAGGGGTAACAAAGGCCCCTTAAAGCCCACCTGATGCGGCCTCATTTATTTCACAGATAGGCAGACTGAGGCTGAGGGAGGGCACGTGTCACTGCACCCCAGAGAGGTCCGGGTCCCTAGACTAGCACATGGCAGTGTCAAGGCAGATCTGAGGCCTCTTCTTCTCCAGGCAAGTGCATTCTGGCTGCATCCACTGCCTCACACACCAGCATCTTCCACTGGAAACCAAACAGGAATAAGACAGAGAAAATGAACCTGAACTCCTTGTAGAGCCACAGCAGTAGGCTTTTATCATTAGGTCATGTTGATGCCATCTTACTTAGGGCTTATTTTCAAGGCCAGCATCTCAGTCTTCTTCTTTTTTCTTATGTGTTATATGTAAAGCACATATAACATAAAATTCACCATCTTAACCATTTGTAAGTTGTATGGTTCAGTAGTGTTAAAAAGACAGTGTACGCTGTCTCTCTAAATTTGACCATTGTAGGTACTTCATGTAAATGGAATCATACAGCATTTGTCCTCTTGTGACTGGCTTATTTCACTTAGCCTAATGTCCTCAAGGTTCATCCATGTTGTAGCATGTGTCAGAATGTCCATCCTTTTTAAGGTTTAATAATATTATATGTGTGTATACATCACATTTTGTTTATCCATCCACCTGTTGATTGACATTTGGGTTGCTTCCACCTTCTGGCTATTATAAATAAAGCTGCTATGAACATGGGTCAACAAATAACTCTTTGGAACCCTGCTTTCAAATTTTTTGATACATATACCCAGAAGTAAATTGCTGGGTCATATAATAATTCTATTTTTAATTTTTTGAGGAACCACCATACTGTTTTTAATAGTGGCCACACCATTTTACACTCCCACCAACAGTGTACAAGTGTTCCAGTTTCTTCTCCACACCCCACCAACACTTGTTATTTTCCATTTTTTGTATAGTAACCATTCTGTATCACTCATCTTCTTGTATACTTACGTTATGTCCATTTAAGGAATCAAATGAAAGGCAATACACAAAAAAGATGGCTGGTTCATAGTAGGTGCTCAGATAAAGTCACCAAAGAAAGTGTCACTGAGAAGGTAACATTTCAGCAAGACAAAGGTAAGAGAAAGTGAGCCTTGTATGGCTTCAGTGAGATCCTATATGAATGTCAGGTGGTTAATAATAAAAACAAAATCTTATTCATTTGCTAGCACTCATTGGTTTACAAAATACTTTTCCATAACTATCTCATTTGACCCAACAACCTCTGATAGAGATGGGATTTTTGCCTAGCCCAGGGGACAAACAATGAATTCTGATATTCTAGTCTAGCTTAGATTCTGTCTTGGTACCTACCTGGTGACTTATTCCCCTTATAACATTTTACCGGCCTTTTGAGGGACTAGAATCCAGTCTAGAATCCCATCCAGCCTCTCTCTCTACCCTCTGGGCTTCCCTGAGACTTCCAGCTGGCTTGCCTGGTCCTCTGTCTCCAACCTGTTGCACAAATTCTCTCTGGTTCTCCACTTGCTTGCAGTCCACGGTCCTCCCTCTTGTTTATTTATGGGCCTCCTAGTTTTCCACCTGGTCTAGCATATTGATTAAAAGCATGGGTAACAAATCCTTGGGTCCAGTTTCCTTCTCAGAAAAATGGAGATAATAACTACTTCTTATCTTCGCTATAATGTCTAAATAAAGTAATGCATACAAAGCCCTCAATACAGCCCCAGAAGACGATAAGCAATCAATAAATGGGGAGAGTGGTGGTTATTATTTTCATGGTTTTTATCTGCATCAGTGGCCAGTGGCTATCTTGCCTCTTCATCAAGCAGCCATTCTTTCCACCATGGTTTCCACGGATTGAATGGAGACAAGATGGCCTCCCGTCTGTTTTCAAGGGACTGAATCCACCCAGCTCCCTTCAGCAGAGGTGCCTCAAGAGGCTGCTACCCGTGGCCAGTGCTCCTGTCCCAGTCCTCAGTGTCAGCAATCACTGTTCGCCTCTGCTCTCTATTCCAAGAGCCTTCTCCACTGCAAAATCCGCAGAGTCCCTCCAGTCATCTCAGTTGTAGCTCTAATTTGTTTGTGATTAGTATTAATTCTCCAAGGTGCAATTGGAATTGTTCATTGCTTACTGAACAAACAAGAGGAGAAAATGACATTATATGGGAGCTCTGGTGCAGAATGGTTAAATATCACTGCTTTTCAGAGAGATTAATGGTAAATGTGCACCGAGGTCATTTACAATATTAAAAATAAAATTATTGCTGTGTCTTTTCAGCAAAGCAGTGAAAATAAATGCTGCACAGAGAAACCTTGGGAAAAGGACCAGGCTACAAACCAAGGGGCTGATGAGGCTACAAGATAAGAAAATTTTTTATTTTTTCAGAGAGCTCAACCTCGAAGATGAAACACACTCTGCTTTCCTACTGCTGGCCTATAGGAATCCTCATCATTCTTCATAAATTTATATGGAGACTGACTTTGAGGAATTGGGATTTTGAAACAAACCCTCAGTGGCTCTGTCATGTCCGCTGGCAGCCGTGGCTGCATCCTGCCAGCACCCTTGACATCCCCTCCCTCTCACCCTCACCTCCTGCCATCAGCCCGTCTTGGCAGGGTTCCCTCCAATGTGAAGTTCGTCACTCACTTCTCACCAGCCCCACCACCATCCCCAGGCTCATGCAAGCTGCCTTCGTTACTTGCTCGGTCAGTTACAATGGCCTCTGAACTGGTTTTCCCACTACCATTGCTCTCTCCCATCCATTCTCCTTAAGTCACTTAGAACAATCTTTTTAAAAACTGATCAAATTGTTTTCAATCTCTTGTCTAAACTCCTCAAGCAAAATCCACCCCCCTAACCACAGCCTGCAAGGTCCTGCCTGATGGGAACCCTGCCTCCCTCCCCAGCCACCCTTCATGACCCTCCCAACCCTCTGTGACCCTCTTGAGAATGCTGGCCTGGCCTTTGCACCATTTCTAGATCAGGAACCTCCTTTCCCATCTCCAGTGTTGCAGTCCTGCTCCTGCATGGCCTTTCACATGACTGACTCCCTCTTATCCTTCAGTATCAGCCCAAATATTACCTCCACAGAGAGGACTCATGTGGCCCACCCGTCAAACTAGGTCACCCATGTTACTCTCTGTTCATTACTATAATCCCAATGCAAGGCTCTTAGTAGAAGCTCTGAACATAGTTGTTCATGGTTGCTCTATAAACCAAAGATTGAATGGGTGGAATTTCTACAGTGTAACCTAAAGGCATTAGCAATTTCCAGAATACAAGGAAATTCCACCTCACCCCACTCTTCTCCTTAGACTTGGTGATCTATTTTACACTCCTTCAATATACATGCATTAGCACTTGCTATGTGCCAGGCACTCTCCAGGTGATAAAAGAAGACAGACAGACCCTCTGCCTCAAAGAACTTAGAATTTAGTGGGAGAAGCTAGCCCTGCAGACATGATCATCCAGAGGGAAGGTGAGTGTTCAGTTAAAGCTATGCAGTGACTCTCGGGGCACCCCAGGAAGGCACACATTTTTCTTCAAGGAAGAAGAACAAGCAATTGGGGAAAGTGACATCTGAGTCAGGAGGAATTGCTCAGATGGAGAAGATAGGAGTCATCTTGAATAAATGAATCGGGTTAAACAAATGTTGTAGCAATGATTGCATGTTCAAGAAATTGCAAGTCATGGTGTTCAGTGAAAGACGGAAAGGAAAACAGTAAAGCAGGGAAAGTGGCCTGTGCCAGGTGTGCAAAGCCTTGATTTGGATTGAACACCATGGAAACCAGCAAAAGTTTAGGATTAGGACCTAAAAGGAGCTGGACTCAGAAAACTAACTCTGGTGGTGGGGTGTCTCCAGAGACAAGTAATCTTGAAAATTCATCACTGCAATTATTTTTCAGAGCTATGATTTGTGCTGCAAATTACTATTGCATTTGTTTCAATTATTGTGTTGCTGAGAGGGTCTGGCTCTGTAGACCTCACCTCTGCTACAAGATGTGAGGAGGTCCCAAAGGCACCGTCTGCCCCAACATTTGGCCTGCCCAACTGCCTCAGTGACCCTTTCCCTCCTATCCTCCGTGGCCAGTTCTTCCAAACTCCCTGGATACACTCTGAAATTAGCTCCTGAAGAACCCCACATACTGTTTTATGTACACAATTTCATGTGATGTTCCCCCAAATCCTATAAATTAGATAGCATTCCCAAATGACAGAAGAGAAAAACTCTGTGAACTGTGTCAGAGTTTACACCACTGGCTAGTAGAAGAAGGGACTGGAACCTAGCCTTATTTTCTCTACTCCTTCAGGATCTCATCAACACAAACTGAAAAAAGTGATGTCTTGGGCCTCCTGCAGTGGTAATAGAAATGGAATCTAGGTATGAAAGGAACTCTGAGAACCCTGAGCTGAGGGGGGAGTCATCACCATGAGAGTGGGTGGTGCTAGAAGGTTTGGCTTTCTTCCAAGGGGAGAAGGAACTGAAGTTCCATGGCTTTCTCTAACACTGGAGGTTCTCAGACTTTGGGACACCCACCCGTCACCCAGGAAGCTTGTAGGAAACCAGCTGGTTCCTGAGCCACACCCTTAGATGTGTGGTGCTGCAGTGGTGCCCCGAAGCGGCAAGACCACCAAGCTCCTGTGTGATTTTGATGCAGAGGGTCTGCAGATACACTGCCAACACAATAGCCTAAGCCCATGGTAAATGTGAATGGCTGATGCAGGGGTCTACAGACAAGAACACTGAGACCCAGAGGAGAAGGGACTTGCTCATGGTCCCACAGGCCTAGAGGCAGCCCACTGGGGCCCTCATGGCTAGGCCCTCTCCTCACCAGTTTACACTGTGAATAGGAACCCAAGATGCAGTTCTTTAATGAAGCTGTCCACATGACAATTTACAAGGCCCAAAGCCCCCAGCAGGACTGGTCTCTGCCAGGCTTAATTTATGCAGTTTGCAGACCTTCCAACACCCCCATGGTGGCAGCAGCTATAAGCCTGTGCTCGCTATTTAACTATATTCTCATCATGTCACCATCCATTTTCATGTGTCTAGGTTTCTTCGCCCTTAAGCATTTGATTCTCCTTGTCCTGCGAAACATGGCAGGTGGGAGCCTGGCCTGGCCTCTGGGCTCCAGCTCCAGCCCCACTCCTGACCTCACTCTCTACAAGCCAGCCTCCTGCCACAAATCATCTCCCCTCCTCTTTGGTTTAAGAACAAGACCCCCTGCTCACTGACACAGCACTCAGTTTCTCCCCATTTAACGAGTGTCATTGGTTAGGCAAGAGCAAGCAGGTGGGAGCTGCCTGGAAAGCTGATACAAATGTGCCTTTTTTAATGCCACATAAATCACCTTAATTAAAAATTAATTAAATGCCCTAAAATTTGACATTCATCTATAAAAGAAGTTTGAGTTAGGAGAGTTGTGTAGATTTTGTGGCATCACATCTCCAAGAAAAGATGGAAAGAAGGGAGTATGTGGCATTTCTGTTTTGAATGTACAATTAGGGAAAAGGAATCATTCCCGGCAGGTGAGCCCAGTAAGTCACCCATGTGTAGAACAGCGATTCGTGTAGACTGGCCCAGACCAGAGGCAGATCTGAACTAATTTCTACTGCATCCGGAAAGGAGATAACAGGCAAACAAATGTGGCGAGCTGTTTTGGGGAGTTGTTCCAGGATGCAAATGACAGATGCCTGAGAGAAAAGCCAATGCAAGGCAGCCATGGAAAGCTTGCGGGGCGAGTAGCTCAGTAAAGCTGTGTAGGAGGGTGGCAGGCTTCAGAACAGAGCCAGCGCACAGGCAGCACTCATAACGATGGACTGACCACCTCAAATCAACCTTATAAGCAACTATTGCCTAGAACTCCGGAATCAGGACACGGAGGATGGAAGGGGTCTTGGAAGTTGGGTTTGAGGTCACACCTCATTGCAGAGAACCATGGAAGCAGTGGAGAACCATAGGTAAAGGGCCCACCTGAGACGCATAGAAGCTCGGAGGCAGATCCTCCAGCCCTACACGAAGTGGCTCTCACTCTGTGCCCATGAGAATCCCCTGGGGAGCTTTGAACCACCTGTGCCAAGGGCTCCTCCTCCAGAGATGCTGATTTCACTGGTCCAAGCACAGCCTGAACATCAACACTATTTCTGCCTTCCCAAGTGATTCCCGTGGGCAGACAGGGTGCCCTCCAGAAGGCAGTCTACTCCCCGTCACGGGAGAGGGGCTCCACCGGACTCGTCTGACCAGGCTGGGCCTTACCCTGCGGTTTACTAGCTGTGAGCCCACAGGCAAAGCACCTAGCAAGGAACTGGTTGTGTTCTGTAGTGTTTTACTATTTAAAAAAGATTTCTCTCTACATTATTGATTCTCCACAACCCTCAGTCTTCTGTTAATCAAATGGGAATAATAATAACTGTTCTGCCAATTTTTTATGAAGTTCAAACAAGGAAGGTTTTAGGAAAGCACATTATAAGATATTAAAATGCTATGCAAAGGTAAGAAATGCTGAGAAAAAACCGCCCCATTCCACTCCCCCAGCGACTTATATTGTTATTCTGGGAAGAAATGCCTTTTCAATGGTAATAAATAAGTTCCCATGGAGAAGACCCTTACTGACAAAAGATCCCCAAGCACCAGCTCTCCCCAGAGAGGCCTGATCTCAGCTTCCCCTAATCTTTCTGTGATAGGGCATTGGTGTTTCAGTGGGTACCAGGAATCACCAGCACCCACATCCAGAAGGCATCGGAAAGTACCAGCAGGATGCAGGGGTGGCTCTTTGTGTCTGAGCTCTGCCTCTTCCCTGCTGCTCTGGAGCCTGCTATGACCACCCAGGCCTCAGGTTACCCTACCCCGTTAGCCAGTATAATCATTTCACAACCACAGAGCAGATGCTGATTAGGAAACTCAGGCCCTTGATTAAAACCATTCACCAAGGCTACGTTCCTCCTTGGAATTTATGAGATGAGCCCCATAAAAAAAAGAACTTGGGAAGACAGAGCGGTTGTTTTTTGTTGTGCCTCATTAGTTTTGGGTTTGGGCTGGCAGCAGAGATCAGAGTATTAGGCAGCCATCTAATTGAATCTCTCGCAAGCATAATGCTCTCTGTGGACAGAGGAGGCCATGCCAGGGAGCCTGGAAGTCTCCAGCCGGGGGAAGGAGGTGGGGAGGAGGTGGTACAAGCAGGGCTGAAGGAGTCAGCTTCTCTGGGCTGCAGCTGCACAGCAGAGCCCCTGGGGGTATAAGCTCTGGGGCATCCAGGGACTGAAGGCGGCAACTTCCTGCCCTTCCACACCCACTGTCCCGACTCCTGAGGACACACATCCCCCCTGGGGGACCCACAGACACAGGACAAAGAATAGAGAGCAAGATGCCAAAAAATGTGGGTTTCCACCAATCCCTCAGCAAGCCATGGAACCATTCTGAGCCTTTGTATTGTCAACTATGAAGTGGGTGTAATCATACCTTCCACAGATAGTATATAGTATCAGTCAGATTCCCAAATATTGGGGTGGAGAGGTCTCTGTATAAGATGCAGGTGCAGACTCAGGAAGGTAACACTTGCACCTCCCTCCAAGTCACAGGTGGGTGGGGAAGGCAGGCGTCCAAACAGCCAGTTATAAGGCAAAATGCCCACCACAGTAAATGAAAGAAGAAAACCTAAAACAGAAGCCCAAGTGAAAGTATAGCTCATGGAGGCGGGAGAACAGAAGAATCAGGGAAAACGTCACCGGGGGTCAGTGGGACCTGGACCCTCATCACTGCAAGACGAAGAGTTGGCGGAAGACATTCGCAAAGGAGAGGGCAACCTTAGCAGTGAGAGGACAGCGCAAAGACTAGGAAGGGTGGCCCCCCTGTTACAGTCCCGCAAGGAACAGACTCTCCAAGTGTAAAACAAAAAGAAGAAATCACCAAGGAAAACATGGATAGGTTTCAACTGCATACAAATTTAAAACTCCTATATATCAAGATGCACTATAAACAGAATGAAAAAAAGCATGAAGTACTAGGGAAAACTGTCAGGTGTGTAATAAATATTTTCACATCCTTATTAATAAATATCTCATACAATTCAATGGAAAAACATGAAGAACCTAATAGATAAATTGGCACATGGAAGAGAGCAACTCCCTAAAAGAGTAAAATAAAGCTAGTAACGTGGAAAGAAATATTCAGTCTCACTATCAAAGAAATACAACTAAAAGGCAGGGAACTATCTCTCAGTTAAAAATAGAAATCAAGATAACACTCAGGGTTGGCCAGGATGTAGTAAGAGGGACGTGCATGTATGAACACAGCTGGTGAGAGTGTAAATTGGATTAACTTCCAGAAAGCAATTTGGCAATATGTACCAAGGGCCTTTAAAATGTTTATTCTCTTTGATTCAGTAATTCCACTTCTGGGACTTCATCCTATGAAAATAATCTGAAATGCGGGCAAAGGTTTACATTCAAAGGTATTCTTCAGAGCACTTTTACGAATTGTCCAACAATACTGTTATTGAATAATGTTTAAATAAATGATGATACATGTCACACAGTATGGTGGCCATTAAAAAATATTCTTATGGGGAATTTTTAAAGTCTTGGAAAAGCTTGTGGGATAAACTTAATTATTTAAGACATGTATATGTAAGACACAACTATACATATTTTGAAAGCATGGGCCAAAAAAAAGTAGAGAAACCTACCAGTATGTTAAAAATGATGGCCTCTGGACAGTGGGATTCTGGGCATGGTTTTTGTTTACTTTTACACTGGTTTTAAAATTTATACAACAGGCCTATACTTTCTGAATGAAGGAAAGTAAAGGAAACTGTAAGACATATTCAGCGAATGACAAGTAATTGGTGTGTGAAACGTGCATGTGTTCATGAAAACACACAATGAGAAGCAATCGTAAGGTGCTTCACACCTAATTGTAAGGTGTGAATAAGACACGACACAGCTTACATTCGCTCTGTCAGTTGAAGAAGACATTACAGATTTTGTATTTTGCTTACATTTTCTTTGGTGAGACTGGGAGCAAGAGTAATAAGCTCCTAATATTTAATGATCATGTATAAGACATAAGAAAAAATGCTTTAGAGACAGCAGTCACCAAGCAAAAGTGAAGAATTTTTCTTCTTATCCTGATTACCTTTGCCCTGAAGGAGGGGCAGAGAGGAGGACAGAAGGTGTCATGGGGCAGGTGGGGCCCACCAGCTGGGGTGGACACACCAGTCTGACCCTCAGGAGCAGCACCCAGCTAGAGGCCACCTGCCTACCACCACCCCTCACCCTTGCTTAACTGGAAACTTCCCCCAGTTAAGCGGATCTAACAGCCCCCCTGTCCTGGCGGTTAAAGGGTTAGTGAGCTGGCAGGTAAAGGGCCTGGTGCTGTGTTTGGCAAATCACAGTCATGCCATATATGATAACCAGATGTCCTTGCTATGCTCTGATTCCTGGGGCGAAGTCCACAACCATCCCCAGCCGAGCCCCCACCATCAGTGCCTCCTGCTCTGCAGGGGAAGACTGCACCTTCCAGGCATAAGCACCAATTCCTTACAAGCATTTTATTTCCCTACTTCGTAAGTGGGATTCAGACTCAGCCTGTCAAACTGCAAAGCTTCCCTCTCCCACTCAAAGAAGGGATCACTGGAGGTGGCCTTGGGCCCCCTTTCACAGGGGGACTTGGCTGAGGATGTGACTGACAAGCAGAGAATTGACATGCAGAATTAAAGCTATAAAGTAAATTGACATTTTACCTTTGAAAATGAGCACTGTGCCTACTGCTGTCACCCCCTTTGTGCTTTGACCCTGCATGTCGCACATATGGACCCAGGAGGAGGGATGGGGCTTCCCTGGTGCACTCCCCTGCACTTGGAACCAGTATGAGATTGGGGAAAACATTGTCTTGGGCTGTCCTGAGACACAGGGATGGACAACGGGAGGCATTTCTCCTGTGTGAAGAAGAGGCAGGGCTGACTAGTCCATGGAATGCCAGGGATGCAGTCACAAAGCAAGTTAAAGAACCGAGACGTAGATCAGAAGTTGATCTTTCCCGGGCTTTGGATGTCAGGGCCTCAGCTGCCATAGCCGGTGCCGTCAGTGGAAGGCAGGGTGAGGTGGTGTGTTCGTTTCCTGTGGCCACTGTAACAAACTACCACGACTTAGTGGCTCTACGCACAACAAAATGTACTCTTTGCAGCTCTGAAGGAACCGAGATCAGCTTCAGTTTTGTGTGAAGTCGGTTTCACTGGGCTAAAGTCATGTTGATGGCTGGGTGGCTCCTGGGGTCTCGAAGGGAGAATCCATCTCCTCGCCTTTCCCAGGCTCTGAAGGCCCCTCGCTCCTTAGCTCATGACTCCTTCCTCACATCACTCCACACTCTTGCTTCCATCATCCCCTTGTTAGGGGGTACCAGGCAAAGTCCCCCATTCAGTAGAGCAGACTGGGCCAGGCCAACTGAAGCCTGGCTCTCAGGAGTCAGAGGTTAATTAATCATCATAACCCAGTGTTCTTGATACAGAAACGAATAACTGCCAATACGTTCATCATGAACTGGCCCCTCTCCGCTCTTCCACTGAGTAATATGATTTACATAACAATTTCAGAACTGGAATAGACCTTAGAAATATCATCAAAGTCCCTCTTTTGGTGGACAGGAAATAGGGGACCAGACAGAGGGGGAAAATAATGGAAAATGCTGCATGTTTCTAGAATCATTCCAATGAAGGAGTCTGGGGTCAAGAGCATGGAGGAGATACATTGGACCAAATATGCCCCAAGCTGTCCTTGAGGGTTGAGCTGTCTGTGTATAGATGAGACCACCTGTGGGCTCTCCACCTGGCATATCGAAGCCGTGGGTTTGAGGACCCCAGAGTGTTGGGGAGTGTGAGCCACCTCTCTATTCTGCTGCTCATCATCACTAGAAAGTGTGATCTACCCCCAGGGGGTTGAGGGGCAGTGTTAGGGCTTTGACTTCCTCTCAACCTCCCGTGTTGGGCCTGGTGTAGCCAGACGGAGATGCAGGTGTCTCTGTCCGACATCAGGGTGTGAACAGCAGGGCAGAGTGATGCCCTCTCAGCAGCCTCCCCGTGGGGCTGCCCGGACTGACCAGTGTCTCTGTGTGCTTTCCAGGAACATCCCTGGGCTCCAAGATGGCCTTGCAGAGTTCCTTCACTTGCTGGAATGGGACGGCCCTCCAGCTCGGGCAGGCCTGTGACTTCCACTGGGACTGCGCCCGGGGAGAGGACGAGGGCCAGCTGTGCAGTGAGTAGATGGCCCCCCACCCAACCTGAACCCAGCCCACACTGGCCCACGAGCTTGGACAAGCTTCCTCACATCCAGTGTCATTGTGCCCTCTCAGGGCACCTGCCAAAGCTACATGGTCTTCAAAAGACAGAGCTAAGATCTGTGTTCTAGAAACAGCATGTAAGAACCAAATGAGATCTTTTAAGTTATGCCCTCAGCATCTTCATGGCACAGAGAAAATGTGCAGGATAAAGCCCAACTCTGAAATCTGCTATTAGAAACCTTCTATGCCCAGATTTCCCTCACTTCCAGCCCCATCTGTCACCACCCCCAGCCTCTCTAAAACCTGCTATCTCCATGTGCCCCGGCTCCAGCCATCTGCAGTCACTCCGTGGCTCCCTCACGCCTCCGTGGCTTTGCTCACCGTAGCCCCTGCCCGGAATGCCCTTTCCCTCCTCAAGGCCCGTCTACTCTTTCAACACTTACCTCAAGAGCCGATTCTTCTGGGAAGCCTCCTCTGACCACCTCCCACAAGAACAGTCAGTTCTTCTTCTAGACCCTCAGCCCCTAATCAGTGTATCCATCCGTCCACTGTAACACCCACTGTTTTTTATTAACAGCCTTTTAGACATATCATTCATATACCATACAATTCGCCCATTTGTAGTGTACAGTTCAGTATGTTTAATATAGTTACAGGGTTGCATAACCAACCCCACAATCTAATTTTAGAACATTTGTATCACTTTAAAAAGACACCCCTGGTAATGTCTCCTCATTTCTCTCCAACCCCCTTTCCCAGCATCTCCCACCTACATCTAGCCCTAGGCAACCACCCATCTACTTTCTGTTTCTATAGATTTGTCTATTCTGAACATTTCATATAGATAGAATCATAAATATATGGTCTTTTGTGATTAACTTGTCTCACTTGGCATGTTTTGGGGGCCTCTTCATGTCATAGCATGTATCAGTACTTCATTCCTTTTTTGCTGCCAAATAATATTTCATTGCACAAATTTATAACATTTTGCTTATACATTCAGCAACTGAAGGGCATTTGGGTTGTTTCCACCTTTTGGCTAGTATGCTGTGAACATTGTGAACATAAATGTCATGAACATTTGTGTACAAGTCTCAGTGTGGACAGATGTTTTCATTTTGGGGGCTGTATATCTAGGAGTGGAATTGCTGGGTCGTATGATAACTCCACATTTAACATTTTGAGAGACTTCCAAACTGTTCTGCAAAGTGGCTGCACCATGTTACATTCCCACCAGTAAAATAGAAGGGCTCTAATTTCTCCACATCCTTGTCAACACTCATTATTATCTTTTTATTTTGGTCATCCAGGTGGGCGTGCAACCCTTACATTTCATGGTGGTGGTACCCACGTCTCTCTCCCTCACTGTGGACAGGCTGCTTCTGGTGCTCCTCCCTGTACCAATATCTTAAACAATTCCTGGCCCCATATAGGTGCTCACTGACTTCTTTGTTGATTTAAATGAATAAATGAGTTGGGAAACTTGGGCTTGTTAAAAGAAAAACAGACTGCTGAGGTCTCACTGCTAGTTGGGGGCAGAGTGAGACTCCCGGCCCAGTGCTCACTGCACTTGACTATGGTGTTCTTAGCAGCTGACTGGCTAGGAGTAAACGTTCTAGAGGCTTTTACCTTTTTGCCAGAAAAACCGCACTTACAGACACATAGAATGTGAGCTAGGAATGTACAAGATCCTGGAACAGAGATGAATAACACAGCACCTGTTCTCAATACACCACAAATCAAACAGAGAGGCAAGGAGTAAGATAACAGAGCTGCAGCTCGGATAGGATGCAGCAGATGCATGCCTGCGTGCCCTGGGCCCAGACACAGGAGCAGATGCCTCTCCCCTCAGATACGCAGGCCCCAAGTCACCAAGGCCTGCAGAACAGCTTTAAAAAGTTAACAGTGTCTCCCAGGTCATCTGGAGGACAGATTTGTCCCTTGGAACAAAAAGATTTTATTGATTCTCTGTTAAATGAAACAGTAAAGAAATACATTTTTTAATTTGAAAAACTTCTTTTTATACAAACTTTTCAGTGCAGTTGGAACTGTGGCTGTTCAGATAAAACTCAGTAAAGAGCTGCAAGTCAGCCCTTTGCTTGTCCCGCTCTGTTCTGTTCCTGGGCTCTCTCACAGAGCTCTCACCATACATGTGGACTGAGATGAAGCCAGCCCACCCATGCTCTCCTGGGGCCCATGTGTCTCTAGTTACTTGTCTCTGCAGTATCTCCAGCAGTGCCTCTGGGCTGTGTGATTTTGGTTTTGCCTTTTTAAAGTGTTTCTGATATCCACTCTCCAGCTGGGACACAGGTCAGGCAGGCCATGCCCTGATTTACAACTGGGAAAATGAAAGCACAGAGAAGGTAATTGATTTTTTCAGGGTCACACAGCATGTCAGGAGCAGAGCCATGATTAGAACATTGAGCCTGCAGGATCCAGTCCATTACCGTGAGCTCAGGGCATTTTCCCACCATTCTAGGGTTTGCCATTAACAGGTTTCCAGGGCCAGCTCCAAGTTGGAAGGCAGCCTGGCTCTGGTATAGAGGACAAGCACCTGGGGCTTAGAGGCCTTTTCAGCCACACTTGAAAAGCTGCTCTGATTAGCTGTCAGAATGACAGCTCCACCCAAGAGAACACCTCCATCGAGCACTTGGCTGCAGAAGTCGGTGGCTAGGAGAAGTTCAATTCAGAAGGAGGGTTATTTCTCTTTTACCCCTTTGATCTTGGCGGCACTCTAGCAAATATCCTTTTCTTTATTTGCATGACCCATTCTCTCCAGCATTTTTGCTCTTTTCCCTGTCATATCCATGGATGTTGATTCTAGAAACCATCCCCATGAAGAAG
Source organism: Manis javanica (assembly GCF_040802235.1). NCBI lineage: Eukaryota > Metazoa > Chordata > Mammalia > Pholidota > Manidae > Manis > Manis javanica. The sequence continues at coordinate 219,831,037 of NC_133156.1, forward strand.
ATAATAATAATTAATAGTAATAATGGCTAACATTTACTGGGCACTTACTATGCCCAAGAGCTGTTCCAGACACCTTCCATGTATTAACTAATTTCATCCTCACAACAATCTTCGTGATGCGGTTATGCCCATCTCAGAGCTGAGGGACCTGAAGTTCACAGTCAGACTACTAGCCAGTGACTGAGCGGTGATTCGGACTCAGGCTGACTCCTCAGTCCATGCTCTGAACACTGCAAGCCAGACTCATCTGTCTTATGAATTTCCACTTGTTGGTTGTGCTAAGCAGAACCCCAGCTACATATCCACCCAGGATGAAGGGGTAATAAAAGTCAGAGAAGGCCCTCAGCTTTGCCTCCACCTTTCCCGGAGGGGGGCTGGGGCTCAGATCACTCAACCCTCTGGACCTCAGTTCCCTCATTTGTAATGTGAGTTGGAACATGATGCCTACTGGGTGTTGATGTCTGTGGTACGTTTAAGACAATTATCCTTCCCAGGTACTCTGGAGCCTATTAGAATGTTTTCTTGAGCAGGTAGTCACCCCAAGCCCTGTTAGGATGTCCATGTCATCTAAGGAACCCCTATGAGGGTCACTAATCTTTGGCCAAGGTAGTCAACCAAGCCCTACCAAGGTTGGAATTTGGAGGGAAAAGTAGGTTGTATCCCATTACCTCCCAGCCTCAATTCACCATACTTTCCCCAGAAGGAATTCCCCCCACGTGCTGGGCTTCCTTTAGATTATCAGACATTTCTGAGTGGAGTAAGTGGGGGTCCTGCCATGGAGGTGGCATTGCCCTGTCCTTCTCCACTCAATCGT